>NW_024870863.1:0-600000 GCF_019054845.1 Dipodomys spectabilis | reverse complement strand
AATTTTGTTAATTTTTTCGAAGAACCACCTCTTTGTTATGTTTATCCTGTATATGTTTTTTTCTAATTCTAGTTCATTTAATTCTGATTTAATTTTAATTATTTCTTTCCATCTACTGGATTGGGGTTTATCTTGCTGCTAATTTTCAAGGAGGTCCAGATGTGTCATTAAACTGTTAGTTTCAGATCTCTCCAATTTGTTGATGTAGGAACTCAGAGCTATAAACTTGCCTCTGAGTACTGCCTTTGCTGTGTCCCATAGGTGCTGTTAATTTTTGTGTTCATTTTTGTTGAATATCTTGAACATTTGAATTTCCTTTCTAATCTCTTCCATGACGTACTCGTGATTCAGTAGTGTGTTGTTCTGCCTCCATGTGTTACAGGACTTTGGTGGTTTTTGGTGTTGAGTTCTAATTTTATTCCCTTGTGGTCTGAGAGAATCCAAGGTATAACTTCAATGTTTCTGAATTTGGACAAGTTTTCTTTCTCACCCAAAAAGTGGTCTATTTTAGAAAATATTCCATGTGCTGCTGAGAGAAACGTGTATTTGGATGCTGCCTGAATGAAATATAAGGTAGATGTCTGTTAAATCTAGTTGATCTATGCAGTTGGTTAGATTCGTGGTTTCTCTGTTGAGTTTTTGCGGAGTTAATCTATCTAGTGGGGAGAGTCGTGTGTTAAAATCCCCAATTAATGTCTTTTGATCTATGTGGGATTTGAGGCAAAGTACTGGCTAAATATTGGTGCTCCGATGTTTGGCGAATAGAGATTTAGAATTGTAATATCCTCCTGAAGGAGTCATCCCTTAATTTGTATGTAGTGACATATTTTATCCCTTGTCAATAATTTTAATTTGAAGTCTATTTTATCTGATATTAGGATTACAACTCCTGCCTGTTTATGGGGGCCGTTTCCTTGGTAGATTTTGTTCCAGCCTTTCACCTTGAAAATGTGTTTGTTTTCATTGGCAAGGTGTGACTCCTGAAGGCAGCTGATAGAAGGATCTTGATTTTTAATCCAACTAGACAGTGTAGGTCGCTTAAATGGAGAGTTAAGTCCTTTAACATTGAGAGATAGGAATGAGAGGTATTTGGGAGTTCCTGCCATGTTATCCACCTTCTTGTGTGCTGCAGCAACTGGGTTCTTCCTATCGTTCTTGGATTCTCAGTTTGGGGGCGATTTCTTGGCCTTTATTGTGGAGTTGCTGGTTTTCTATGTGTAGGACATCTTTAAGAATTTTTGTAGAACTGGTTTGGTGGAGATATATTGTTTCAATTTTTCTTTGCTATGGAAGGTTTTTATTTGACCTTTGGTTATGAAGGAGAGTTTAGCTGGATACAGTATTCTTGGTTGATAGTTGTTTGTCTTTAGGCCATGGCATACATCATTCCAGGCTCTTCTTGCTTTAATTGTGTCTGCTGAGAAATCTCAGGTGATTCTGACTGATTTCCCTTTATATATGATTAATGTTTTCTCCTTGACAGCTTTAAGGATCTTTTCCTTGGTCTGAATTGATCCTGTGTGGATTATACGGTGACGGTGGGATGTCCTATTCTCATCTTGTCTATTTGAAGTTCTAAAAGCTTCTTGTACCTGAATAGGCCTATTTTTTGCATTTTTGGGAAGTTCTCTGCTAAGATCCTGTTAAAAAATTTCCTAGACCATTAACTTCCGTCTCTAAGTGCTCCTCTACACCCATTATTCTCAGATTAGTCTTTCTGATGGTGTCTTCCAAGTGTTGGATAGATCTATCATATTTCATGGATTTGTCTTTTACAGTTGTATGTTCTTTCTCTATAATATCTAGGATGTCTTCAGTCCCCGAGATTCGATCTTCTGCATGGTCTAGCCTACTATCAAGACTTTCAACTTTGTTTTTATATTTCTTTTCCTTCTTGTTGGTCGGCTTTGATGGCTTCAAATTCTTTGTTGGGGCTTTGTTTTACATCTTGTATGAACTTTACTTCCTTAATTTGGTGTTCAGTGTTTATTCTCAAATCACTTAGATGATTGGTTATGGTTTCTTTGACTCCCATTCCTTCTGTTGTTTTGCATTCAGCATTCCCTTTGTGGACTCCCTGACTTCTTTCAGCTATCCATTCGTGGATTCCATGAATGCCTTTAGTGATCTTTGTGTATTCTCATCCTGCTCTCTCTATTCCTTTATTACTCTTTGATTAGCTTCCTCAGTTCATGCAATTCCTGTAGTTCTCTTTCAGTGTTCTGAGCATGCTCACAGCATTCCTGACTTTCTCTTTGTCTGTCCTCAGCCAGCTGATGCAATTCCTATCTCTTTGACTGATCTCAGCCTGCTCACTCCATTCCTTTATTTCTCTTTGAGTGTTCTCAAGCTGCTCATTCAATTCCTGTATCAATCTTTGAGTAGCTTCCTCAAGCTCATGATATTCCAGTATTTACCTTTGGTTTGCCTCCTCTCTCCTTATCATGCTCACACTGAGTCTTTTGCAGGTTTTAATCTTTTCATTTACCATGTTTACCAGTAGTGTATGTAGAGCTTTATGGGAGCTCTCCTCTGGATTATTCATTGTCTGTTCTGTCCCCTGATTTTCATGAGTGGGAATTGAGATACCTGGACTTGCCATTTTTCTTTTGTTTTTTTCCGGCTTGTTCTGCCCATTTGGGATGAAAGTAACACCAGTTTTGTGCTAGAATACTATCTTAATGCAAGCATCAACCAAAGTCTGTAGTTGAACAGTCAAAAGTTTGCAGATACAATCTAGTTCAACAGATATATTTATTCAACATCAAAGAACTGTGTATTAATGGACTACGAACAGCAAAGAAGAATTTGGCAAACCAGAAATTATTAGGTTTAGGGTAAGATGTGGGTAAAAATAGGAATAGTGGGCTGTGGAAAGATAAAGGGAGTGTTGAATTAACTAAGTCCTACTCTGAAAGAGGGAAATAGATTGGGTAGAATGATAGTAGAGAGAGAGAAAAAAAGAAGAAAAAGAAAA
Source organism: Dipodomys spectabilis (assembly GCF_019054845.1). NCBI lineage: Eukaryota > Metazoa > Chordata > Mammalia > Rodentia > Heteromyidae > Dipodomys > Dipodomys spectabilis. Next base: position 597,023 of record NW_024870863.1, on the reverse strand, counting down.
AAGAGAGAAGAAAAAATAGAAAAATAAGAATTATAATTAAAAAGTGAAACACTTTAAAATTATGCAAAATTAGAAATGTAATATACCGAGAAGAACGGGGATAGGATGAGAAAGGGGGAGGGATAGGAAGAAGACCTGAAAACCTAAAAAATAAAAATACTTAAAATATTATATAGGTATAAAGAGGTAGTACTGCTATTAAGGAATTTAAGTCTAATCGACCACGGGTATATTTGGGGGTGAGCAGAACAGCAATTAAGTCATGCAAAAAAGAACAAAAGAGAAGAGAATGTGAAAAGAATGAGAAAGAAAGAAAATAAAGGATCAAAACGTCAGTAAACCTTTATGAACAAACACACACATATACCCCTAAAATAAAAATTATGATGAAGAAAAAAAAAGTTTAAATAGAAAACAATTTTTTAAGTTAAAAATTAATAAAAGTTAAAAAAAAGGTTTTTTAAAAAAAGGTACCAAAAAAGAGTTCTTTGATATTTTTGAGGGGCATGGGAAGATCCTGTATGTCCCTTTTGTCCATAAACAGTCTAATGTTGGAGTCTCTGGTCTGATTATGGTGTTTGATTTTCCTGTGGGTTGATTGGTTTCTTATGTCAGTTTTTTTGGGCAAGCAGAAAATTGCTCTGCTTTATCCAGGATTTTGTGATCCTCCTCCTAGGGTAGTTCTCTGGGAGGAGATCTGCTTTGAGTATCACAAAAGAGGGAGATGGCTGTTTCCTCTATTTTGGAGATGCTTTGATGAGGCTAGGTTCTGGGTAGAGTTGAGGCCTTTCAGCAAACAGTAGCTTTTCCCTGAGGGGCTAGCTTCTGAGACACTCACAGAGCCCAGCCTGGAGCCATTCTCATGTTTTATGTTTACTGAATTTCCATTGATTGTCAAGGCTGCTATAGGAAGGGGCTGCCTCTGGTTCTGTTTACCCAGTGAACAAAACCACTCCTGTATGGGTGGAGCTTTTTCTGCCTGGGCTGGGTGACTTTTCCCTGGGTGTTGCTGAGCCTGCCAAGTCAGGTTAGGTTCCTGTGACCTGCTAAATCAATCTTTTGTTTTCTTCCAAGTCCTGAGTTGGAGCTAGCTGCTCAGCCAGCCCTTTGTCAGTATCAAAGATGGAGATCTCTGGTAGTGGGGATGGGGAGGCATGGCCTTCCCTCCTCTGCTCCCTGAGAAGGAGTGAAGACATCATGTTTCTACTCACGCAAGAGTCTTGGTTCCTGGGTTGTCTCTCTTCTGCGATCTGCAGGATGAAGATGTCTGCTCCTTGTCAGTTCTTGCTGGTGTTGAGTAAATCTGCATGCCCACTGCGTCTGGCACCTGTGTCCCACACTCGCTGTGTTGCAAGTATGGTGGCTATGGACGCTGCCACCTCTGCCGTCACTGCAGCTGCGGCTTCTGGCATTTGCTCAGATCTGTTTCCTTCCTTGGATTTTCCCTCTCTGGCCAAAGTCTCTGTACTGTAGTGGCACACTTGGTGTGATTCCCTGGCTTAAGACTGTTCACTGGAACACTAAACCTGCTTTATATGTGAGAGCTTGTTTAGCCTCCAGCTTCTCCTCTGCCATCTGCCCGGAACCACTGAAGACAATGATCTCTTTCTGAACAGACATCTCTTGGTTGACATATTATTGGGAAAAATAAATGAAATCTTCAAATTCAATTTGTAGAATACCTGAAATGTCTAATGCACAGAACTTCAGACTGCAGTTATATAACAGAATTCTTTCAAAAAAAAAGTGACTAGCTATGTAAAAATAATTTTTAAATTAAAATTAATTAATTAAAATATGCACATTTAGTCCTGTAATCATTGTCTTTATTGTCTCAGGAGATACATTGCCCATTAGCATATCTCAGTGACGTCTGTCTTAAGTAGTGTCCTGATCAGATTTATTCACCAAGAGGTATGTATTGCCAATACAATTATTTCATTACGAAAATGATTATGTGAATGAACAGTACACAAACACAAAACCTCCTCTATTTTAAACAGCAAATAACCAAATCAACTTATATCAGTCATGACAAATGTGAAGTGTCATGATTCCTTTTCAATATGCAAATGAAAGATACTAGAATTCTAAAAAGTTCATAAAATCCTGAACAAAGAAAGCATCTTAAAATAAACATAGTGTGTTTCAATTTTCATAGGATGGATTTTTTTCTCCTTTAGTAAAAAAAATAACAAGAAGCTTTAAATTTCTGAATACTAATTTTGATAGGATTTTTAAATGCCAAGTATGCGCTAAATATCTCAAAAATTCACTAAGGTCCCTTTGTGCATCTAATGAAAATCTTATGAATCTTTTGAAAGTTTGGAAACAAATATTTTTCTGAGCATCTAACCATTGATTACAGATTTGAGTATTTCTTTCTTTAATTTTTTAATTTTTATTTTTGTCGGTCATGGGGCTTGAATTCTGGGCTTGGGATGCTGTCCCTCAGCTCTTCAGCTCAAGGAGAGTGCTCTACCACTTGAGCCACAGCGCCACTTCCAATTTTCTAGTGGTTAATTGGAGATGAGTCTCATAGACTTTCCTGCCCGGGCTGGCTTTGAACCGTGATCCTCAGATCTCAGCCAGCTCATTTGCTAGGATTACAGGAGTGAGCCACTGGCGCTCAGTATATTTGAGTATTTCTATACAACATTGCAATTATAATTTAACATAACTGATTCTTTTAATACATCAAATCTTTGCACAGCAAAGGTCCCACAGATTCAATGACTTACAAAATGTGTTACTACAGATTCAATGACTTACAAAATGTGTTACTAAGTATACAATTAAATTTATTAAAAAATATCAGCACCATGTGCTAACATTTTATGATTTTACACCAGACTAAGACCAGAGCTACTACTATAAGACTTACTCTCTTCATCATGTTTGGACTTATTTTGTCATCTTCCAAGGTTTGTGATAGTCTCACCACATCAGTCAAGGATACCAGTTTGTGGCAGATTGTTTATTGTTTAAACCAAATGACTTATTTTCTTCCCTAAACTTGGATTCAACTCTAAACTTTAGCAATCCATATTTTAAAATGTTTTTCTTCTATGTAACGTGATGGAGCAACTTACCAAAAAGTGAAACTTTTAAGAATTATTATAACATTTTCCAGACAAAAGTATAGCGAAGTATAACATTTCTAACACCCATTCACTACCTCAAACCTCCATCAACATTTTTCCAAAATTATTTTATTTCTTCCTACTCTCTTTCTCCTTGAATATTTTAAAGCAATAGCAAAATCATGTTATTCCATGTTTTAACATTTCAAGATGTCTCTGACAATTACAGGAGTATTATCACAGCTACCCAAATTAGTGAGTCTTTGTTATATTTCAATTAGGAGCCCATTTCCAAATTATCATTACCATTGTTTTATTTCATTTTGTTTTGGGAAATAAGCATAAAAATCAATCTGCTGATATTTATTGGTCTTACTTTTTTGTTTGTTTGCTTATACTGGGATTTGAGTCCAGGGTTTTATAGTTGCTCGACAGGTGATCTCCTACTTGAGACATGTCCCAAGCCCTTCTTTTGCCTTCGTTATTTTTTGGAGAGAGTCACCCATTTCCATTTTCTCTCGAGGCCTGCCTTGGACCATCATTTTCCTATCTATGCTTCTTGTATATCTGAGTTTATCTTGTATTGCTCCTATTTGTTGGTCTATTAAGTTGTTTAAAATCTCATGCTCTTTCACTCTCTCCCTTTATGTTTTTAGCTTATTATAGAAATTAGTCAATTATTTTCTTGAATATCTGCAAATGTACGTGGTTATTTCTTCCTATGGCAATTGACTGGTACTAAAGTATTTCCCATTGATTGGAAATGAGCACTAAATACTGAAGTGAATCAGATTCATTATTTGAAGGAGAAAGTGCTCTTAAGGATAAATAATAGGAGGTGCTATTGCTTTAGTAATCTATTATGCCAGAAGTTACTGGTGCTGAGACCATCAGTGAATTCAAGGATTTGCCAACTTGATTCCTTTCATTGTAAAGCTCTACATCAAGATTTTAGCTAAAAGTTCTGGCATATATTGATCATCATTACTTAGTGTTTAAATATGACTTTTTTTCCCCTTCACAATTAACTAACTAGAATCTTTCTGTATTCCTTTATAATTTATTTCTTTATAGTTATCTGAAATAACATTTGTAAGTAAATATAGGATAATTGCTTAACTTTTTTTAAAGTTACTAATAGTTAAAATAATGAGTTGATGTTTTAACAATGACATACATATTTCAATGAGTTTGGTATGTGATTTTCATTTTTGTTCCTCTGCCTCCTTTTAAGTACCAACAGAAGCAACTTATGTTACATTGCAATTTTATTCTTGTTAGTTTTACTTTATTTTCCTTTTGTGCACTTTTATTATTATTATAAAGTGATATATGGAGATGTTACAGTTACATAAGTCAGCTAAACATGTTTTGAACAATATCATTACCTTCTGGTTTTCTGGTGGTTGGCCAGAGATCAGAGTCCTGCCCTGGCAGACTTCAAACCTGAGATCTCAACCTCCTGAATAGCTAGGACTATAGGCATGAGCCACTGGCACCTAGATTTTTGCATCCTATTTTTGACATAACCCCATTAGTTTTTGTTTCTTGCTTTCTGATACAAAAATACATCAGATGTTCATACTGAAAGAATACTTCCTGTCCTACACAAAGAACCAACCATTTTCCCAAGGAGCTCTGGGTCCATTTAGGAGCACATTTTTATATGACAATTTGGAATTCTTCATGTTCATTGCATCTGATTTGTCATACTCCCATGCCTTAAAAACACCTGCATTTTTCCTTAGAGGGGAAAATAGCAATCATGAATTCTGCCTAATATTTCTAACTTAAGTTTAAAGACACAAGGTTTTTACTTCAACATCTTTGAATTTCTCTCCTCAGCTTTCTCCTCTTCTTTCATCTCTTTCTCTGAAAATATTTATTACTAATAATATTAAACCATTCATTTGCCTTTTATGTATCCAGAATAACATCACAAATATTACAAACATGACTACAAAAGTGACCACAATTCAAAATATCTTCGTGGTTCAGGGTCTACAACTAAAATGATGCCTTCTACAGTCAGTTACACTAATCATTTTATCTGCATAGTTATGTTGTAAGTTTTACTTTTAAATTATGACAAGGTTAATCATAATCCATTGTGCATCTTAAGATATCGACCTGTATTAATATTGTTACACTTCTATGTTTATTATTATTTTTTAATATTATTAAGATCTTCTAGAGTTGTCTCCAAGGTGGTAGAGAAAAACTGAGTTATCATCATTAATCCCTTCTTGGGTCATTTGACTCCTTTTTCATCCTGAACACAACCTGTCATCCTTCGTTGTGATGTACAATTGCTGATGCTCAATTCTCCTGAACTGTTGTGACCACCTGGTGTAAACACTAGGCTTTGGTGTAATTTTGGTTTAAGTGCTATTTTTACTGAGACCATCTTAGTATTTTCATATGTTTGGATAAAAATAAGTACCCATATATACTTCCTAAATGGGCAGCATTATACTGAAATCTATTAATATTTTACAATAATTTTTTCCTTCTTTCTACTCTATCTTATTCTTCTATCCCCCTCCTTGGATATGAACTCCTTCTCAGTCCTAGTTCTGAAAGAGCAGAGATAAAGGATAGAAGATAAAGGATAGAAGATAAAGGATAGAGGTCAAAACAAGCAGAAATCCAGTTGCTACTATAGTGACAGAAATGAAAATATAATGTTTTTCACTGATTAATACTGATTTCATTTCCCAGGTTAAAATTTTTCATGGCAAGCCTTGCCTTTGTTATAAAACATGGTTACTTTGACAAGATTTTCTCCTACATTGACAAAAGTTGTTAATGAATACCTTATGGTGACAAGGTAACAATACTGACAGAGGCTATATCTTTGATCAAAAGGACTGAATTTTTCTAAGAATACCTTTCCTCTCATCTAACAATTATTAGACACTTACATGTCAAGCACTGGGCTTAGAGCTAAGAGTATGAAAGTAAGAAAGCTGACGGTAAATAATTTAGATATTTTCCTGTCAGAAATTTGGACAATTAAAAAGGGCATGTTCTGATATTTATAATTCTATAAAGGTCATATTTTCATAAAAGAAGGGATCTTGGGTATTGAAAATTGATTCTTATTCAGGACAGGGAAATGAATGTATCTTTGCAATGGTTAGGAACATTCTGACTTTTCCTCATCTTTTTATAAACCTTATTAACTCTAGAAGAAATATAATGCTACCTGACAAACTAAATTCCCAATCAAAAAAGCAATATATGACTCCAATTAGCATTTTAAATATAAAATTCTTTCAAAAGTTTTCTCTCTACTTGAGAATTTTGTGAGTGGTTTTCAGAAATTGATGAGAAATATGTTTGAGAGTGTGTGATTTGCAGGACCACTGTACGCTCAACAGTTGGACGTTTTAGAGTATATTTGTGTGGATTAATTTCACCTATTTCTCCTCACTTGTTTGTAATCAGTATGGAAATTTCCAGGAACTTAGAACTTCAAAAGCCATAAACATTCACTTTCCCACTCTAGATTTCTACTCGACATTGCTGATTTAATGTCTAGTAGAAATGATTACCACTGTCACCTGCTAAATGCAGACAAAGCTTTTGTGCTTTTAGGTCATGTTGGCTTACCAATAGCATGATCCTTTGGAGATAATATAAACAGATTACATAATAATTTGCTCCTTTTTCCCTCCTGGTAATAGACATATCCAACCCAAAATTTCTTCATATTCCCTTGTTTTTCTTTTGTAGCAAAAACTCTTGCTATGAAATATAAACATCTTAAATTTTGGCATATGCAATATTGAATTGTTTACTACAAGCACCATATTGTAAACCAATCTCCAGAACATACTTATCCAACATAAAGTTTTTTTCTTACTGGGCACCAGTGGCTCATGCCTGTAATATTTGCTACTCAGGAGGCTGAGATCTACAGATCCTGGTACGAAGTGAGCCCTGGCAAGAAAGCCCATAAAACTCATCTCTAATTAAGTACTAAGAAATTTGTAATTGGAGATGTGGCTCAAATGGTAGAGCATTAGACTTGAGCAAAATAGCATCCAGGCCTTGAGTTAAAGTCCCAGGATAGTCACAAGAAAAAATAATCCCTATCATTATTCTCATCAAGCAACTTTCCACTTTCCCCTTCCCCTCAGTTGTTGGAAACCACCACTATGTTCCCTGTCTCTGTAGGTTTGATCATTATAGCTACCTCATAGAAGCCAAATCTGGTAGGCATTCTTCTGTGACTGGCCTATTTCACTTAACATAAAGTCCTCCAGTTCACACCTTTTGGGGAATGTAGCTGAACTTATTATTTTTTTTATTGTAAAGATACTCTACAGACGGGCTATGGTTACATGAATAAGGTAATGAATACATTTCCTATCGAGCATTGTTACTTATTCCTTTGTTTTTCCCCTACTATTCCTTCCTTCCCCATCTCCCGAACTCCTCCCTCTCCCCGACACCGAAGTTGTACAGAGTTGTAAAGTTCATTTTCAACAAAGTGTCTTGTACATCTCATTGTTACAATGGGTGAAACTGTATCCTTGTTTCAGCACTTTGTTATTTCCCTTCCGCTCCTCACATTAGAAGATGCAGAGCACTGAAATCAAATAGAGTGACAACAGGGGTTATACCATGATGGAAAGAACATACAAAAAATTCACCTAGTAAATTAAAAACAACAGCGAGAAAGAAAAAACCTCTTTTGTCCCCATCTTGGGGTTAATTTCGCTTAGGGTCATCTTCTATGGCCACATGTGCACAGCTTTTGACCTTTTCTGTAGCAGAATTTTTTAAGGCTCACTTATATCCCTTTGTATGTACATGCTGTATTTTCTGCATTCATCTATTGGGGAATGCTTGGTTTGGTCCATTATATTGGCTATTGTGAATAATTTTGCAAAGAACATGAAATATTGATGTGTATTTGGGATCCTGATTTTGTTTTATTTATTTTTTATTGTGAAAATACTGTACAGAGGGTTACAATTACATGGGAAAGATAATGAGTACATTTCTTTTCTTTTCTTTTTTTTTTGGGGAGTCCGGTCATGGAGCCTGAACTCTGGGCCTGGACACTGTCCCTCAGCTCTTCAGCTCAAGGCTAGTACCCTACCACTTGAACCACAGCGCCACTTCCGGTTTTTTCTTTTTGCTTATGTGGTGTTGAGGAATCGAACCCAGGGCCTCATGCTTGGAAGGTAAGTGCTCTACCACTGAGCCACCTTCCCAGCCCATGAGTACATTTCTTATCAATCATTGTAGCCTCTTGTAGCCTACTCCTTTGTTTCCCCTTCCCATCCCTTCCCATCCTATCCCCTCCCTCCCACTCAATCCTCCCCCTCACTCCCCCCACCCCCGCACCAAGTTTGTAAAGTTTGTTTTAGACATAACGATTTGTACATCTCATTGTTGCAATGGGTCCACCTGTATCCCTATTTAAACAATTTGTTTTCCCCTTCCCCTACACAAATTATACCAACGTCAAGTACAGTGAAAGCAGGGGTTATACTGTAGCGGAGGGACATACATAGCAACAAAGAAATAATCTTATAAATGTGTTAGAAACAATCTCATGAAAGAAAAAAAAAACATTTGAATACATATCTTAGGGTTCATTTCCCTAACATCACCTTATCTGAACTTTTCTGCTTGACTCAGACATATACTAGATATTGCAAATAAGGGAAACCATGGGACCTATGTTTCTTTGGGCCTGCCTTAATTCTCTTAATATAATTTGTTCCAATCTTTCCATTTCCTAACAAATGGGGCAATGTCATTCTTTCTGATGGAGGCAGAGAATTCCATTGTGTATATATACCACATTTTCTTGAACCATTCATCTACTGAGGGGCATCTGGGTTGGTTCCATATCTTAGCTATAGTAAATAATGCTGCAGTAAACATTGTCGTACTGGTAGCTTTAGTGTGGTGTTGTTCATAAACATTTGGGTAAATGCCCAAAAGTGGGATTGCTGGGTCATAGGGGAGTTCTATGTGGAGTCTTTTGAGGAATCTCCATACTGCTTTCCAAAGTGGTTGAACAAATTTACACTCTCACCAACAATGAATTAAGGTTCCCTTCTGTCTACATCCCCTCCAGCATCTGTTATTATTAGACTTCTTGATTTTAGCCATTCTAACTCTAGTGTGTTGGTATCTCTACGTTGTTTTGATTTGCATTTCTTTTTTTGGGGGGTGGTCTGGTCATGGGGCCTGAACTCTGGGCCTGGGCACTGTCCCTCAGATCTTCAGCTCAAGGCTTGCGTTCTACCACTTGAGCCACAGCACCACCTCCGGCTTTTTTTTTTCTTTTTGCTTATGTGGTGATGAGGAATCGAACTCAGAGCCTCATACATGCAAGGCAAGCGCTCTACCACTGAGCAACCTTCCCAGCTCCTGCATTTCTTTATGGCTAGGGAGGTTAAGCATTTCTTCATATGTCTATTGGCCATCCTTCTTTGCTCTTCAGAGAAGTTTCTCTTTAAGTCTTTAGCCCACTTGTTTCTTTGAAGATTTGTTGTTGGGGGATTTATTTTTTTTGAGTTCAAGGTATGTTTTAAATATGAGACCCTTGTCCGATGTATGGCTAGTGAAGATTTCTCCCAATCCGTCGGTATTCTATTGATCTTGCTGGCTATGTCCTTTGCCATGGAGAAGCTCTGCAATTTCATGCAATCCCATTTGTCCAACCTTTCTTTGATTTGTTGTGTTTCTGGGTCTCTATTAAAAAAATTTCGGCCTGTGCCACTGAGACCTAGGGTTTATTTCTACTACATCCTGTAATGTTTTCAGAGTGTCTGCTTTGACTCCAATGTCTTTGATGGGATCTTGATTTTAATCAATTAGATATATATCCAAGTGTAGAATTACTAATCATATAGAAGTTTTATTTTTAGTTTTATGAGGCATCTTCATACTGGTTTCCATAGTTATTGCACCATTTTGAATTACCATCCAGAGAGAACAAAGGTTCTGAGATCTAGGTTCTGAATTCTCTATCTGATTGACAATAGTTGTTTTTACTCCTCTTATCAGTTTTCTTATCTTTTTTATAATAGCCATCTTAACAGCAATAATATCTTAAGATAATTTTACTTGCTTTTCCCTGATAATGATGGCGAACATACTCTCAAAGACTCATGATGATGATTTGTATGACTTCTTTGGATAAACATCTGTTTAAACTGACATTAAAAACAGTTCACACATATAGATTGCTTCTTTTTATTTCTCATACAGGGAATATTTAAAGCAGAATAATTTGAGACTCAGGAGAGTCATAAAAGTTTACATTGCCTTCCTGGACTCTGAAATTGGGGAAATACTACCAATTTTGCATAAAAATCCCTTGAGTTTTTCTTTGTCCCCAAAATAGTAAGTGAAAAGAATTTCAACAGCATGTTGGTAAGAGCTATGAGTCAATTATGAATGGTATACATAATGGATAATAGCTTTTCCTGAAAACCCATGTAATGGTCATGGACAATATTAGAACAAAGCAAGTGAAAACCTTTGGATACTGTAAATCATTCGGAGCAAAGCCTCAGTGATGTTCTCATTTATTTATTTTATTTTTCTTAGGTTTCTATGGGAAACTTTACCAAAAGAGAATATTTTGTTTTGTTTTAAAATAGAATGTTAACCATTTGTTTATCTATGCAAACCAAAAATGTTTGATAGATTTCTGAACCCTGAATAAAATATAATTTTATCATTATTCATCTCCTTAAAAAGTCAAAATCACTAGAGACAACATTCCAAAAGCTTTTGCAAATGTGCATTTGAGAAGAAAATTATTTCTCATCTCTCAAATAAAAAGGCTTAAATTATTTATTTTAGAAGTGAAATCCCAGGCAATACCCATCTTAAGGCATTTAATATTTCAGAAATCTGGCTAAAATTTTAATTCAACTAAGTTTTATTTTCATATGTTTCATGGTTTTTCTTAAAACAGAATATTTAAAAACATACAAAACACAAAAACATGCATAGACTTGTCAGGTAGCCACTGACTCATGTCTCATGCCTGTAATTGTAACTATTCAAGAGGCTGAGATCTGAGGATCACAATTTGAAGACAGCCAGGACAGAGAAGACTTTATCTCCAGCTAACTAGGAGAAGTTATATTTGGAACTTCTAGAGCACCAGCCTTGAGCAATAAGCTTATGGGGTATAACCCTGGGCTTGAGTTCAAGTCCCAGTGCCCAGTGACAACAGCGCGTGCACACACACACACACACACACACACACACACACACACATACACACACACACACACAGATCATCTATGAATCAGCCACCAATAAAAAAATTAATTTTCCAGAAAACAGCTTTTATTTCTATTTCATTTATGCAAATCTTTGTTGCCCATTCCTATTCCTATGATAATTTGTTTTCCATATATCCCATATTCCTCTTCAGAGAACTACAATGAACTACAGTTACTCTTTATGGCTATATACACTTGTTTATTTCAACTTATTAAATATATATGCAACAATAGTGGCTGCCTTTAGTTAAATATTTTATCCTCACTGTTAACCCTACCATCTTGCTCCAGGAGGCCCATCTGTCTTTCTTTCATCATTTTCTTTGATAGGAAATGGCTTTATGGAAACAGCCACTTTTTCACTCATTTGTTTTTATCATATCATGTCATTTTAGTTTGCTTTCTTGGCAGGCGCGTCTTGTCTGGACCAATTCTGTAGTCAGACTTCCAGCTACCATGGCAGTGCTTCATGAGCTGTACCTCTGAATAATGTAAATTGTCACCATCCTTTGTAACCTCACAGCATATAATAATAAAGAATCAAAATACAATATAACCTCCTCCTCTATGTTCTGCAATATATAGCCTCGAAATTGTTTCTAATTCTTTCTTTTCATAAAATTTAAAGACAACATGTCATCAGGCAGAGCTAACTATTGTTCCCATAGCTAAAAATATGTTCTTCAAATTAGATTGAAAATTGAGAAAATGGATTTCCTTTTTCACTTGGATAGTTGACTTTTCTAAGACATAACTAGTTCTAAAATTTGTAGGCTTAAAACCTAAAATGGGAGATTGAAATTCTTTATACAATCATTTTATTATGAGCACCCAACAGCCCAATAGCTTACCTTGGAGTATATGAAAAAGCTGAACCTTCAAAATAAATTATTGTTTTGTAATACCACACTTTCATCATTTGAAATTCTTTACTTCAAAAAGGTTCTAGAAAACCAGTTGCCTGTAAATTTAAGATATTCCTGTATACACATCCGCCACTCTAACAAGGATGATAAAGGATGACAAATTTTAAGCTTATTTTATTTGGAAGCATTGTTAATTGAAGGCACTGAGAAACAATGACAATTACCAAGCAACAAATTAGCATAACTCTTTTAGATCTAGACGTTATTTTATAAAGCAAAGGTCAAACATTTGTTCAAAAGCTGAAAAGAACCAATAATTTGTTTTCTCTTTTCTTCCTTTTCCTTTGCTTGAGACATTTAAAACTACAGGGCTATCAAATGAAAATCTAGCTTCTGGCTTCTCCTCAGGAAAACAAAACCAAACGAAACAAAAGAACAAAACGCAGAAGATCTAGCAAGTCATATTTCCATGGGCAACAAGCAGCTTGGGATTGAGTAGCTGAGTCTTTCGGGTAAATTATGATTTGTGCCGTACTGCACAACAACCCAAACAAATCCAATCCCTGAAATTACTTTATCATTTGGTTTAGGGTCTGCTCTAAATTCACATGTTGTCTCACTAAGATCCTTTATTGAATACATTTCCAAAGAGCCTATGTTTAAATGAGATCATACTCCCAGGTACGCAAAGATAATAGAAGGGTCAGACTTTGTACCTATTTTTGAAGGTCACAATTTAAACCATTAAATATTTATTTATCTTTTTTATGGATGTAAGTAAATCTGTGTCCTATTTTTGTTTTAACTATTTAAGCTTATTTTCTAATTTAAAAGCAAGTACTGAATAAACTCAGGCTGTAACTGTGAAGTTTTACTTTGATTCTGAATCTAGGATCAGTGCTTGATTATCAACAGTTGAAGCCAATAAGCCACCTGTTAACCATAGAGTAAACTGCACTGAAGGAACTCTTACCATCTAAGCCACATATTTTAGTTCTGAAATGACAGAGTAACTGTTATTTTTCTATCTTGGCCAATGTTTTTGAAGAGGAGTTTCATAGTATAATAGTCAGCTGGAAGGCTAATGCATCTTTGACTTTACAAAAATCCGTGACAAAGTACTTGGAAATTTAAAATGGCTTAACTTTTGAATAGCTTAAAATAGCCCATTATGGGAGTACTTACAGCACAAAATTTGGCAAATGCTGCAAATCAAGGTCCTACCTCCCCAGAGTCACTACTAACTTCAGGTTATCAAATAATCTGTTGGTAGTTTGGAAATTTCAGAGAAAAGGTAATTAAAAACTTAATTTTTCTCAGGTACATTTCATTAATGTAAAATGCAAGAGCAGTTATTTTAGTCCCCAAACTAGTACTTCCTATTATTATTCCTTAAATGATGCTTAAGATCACTGAAGATAGGTACAAACTTAAAAAGATGACTTGATCTCAGAGAATAAATTTTTAAATCATTTGCCGGAGACTGGACTTGTTGCCACACTGTTATTGACTACAGAAATAATGACCCAATTTCAGAAATTATTCATACTTTTCTGATGAACATGGCAATAGAAATATCACTATTCATCAGACATACAAAAAATATTCCAGTGTAAAGTTTGAAATTTAATGTGCATAGGTTTATTTGCAAGCAAAAATAAAACAAACAGAATTAGATTTCCAATGCCTGTAATTCTAGCTACTCAGGAGGATGAGATCTGAGGATCATGGTTTGAAGCCAGCCTGAACAAGAAAGTTGGTGTGATTGTTATTTCCAATTAGTCACCAAAACCCTGGAGTGGAGCTATCAAGTGATATAGCAGTAGCCTTGAGCACAAAAGTTCAGGGATAGTTCAGTCCCTGAGTTCAAGCCCAGAACCAATACACACACACACACACACACACACACACACACACACACACACACAACCCATAGGCTGGGAATGTGGCTTAGTGGTAGAATGCTTGCATGAAGTTCTGGGTTCAATTCCTCATTGAAGGCCAGAAGTGTTGCTGTGGCTCAAGTGGTAGAGTGCTATCCTTGAGCAATAGAAGCTCAGGGACATTGCACAGGACTTGAGTTCAAGAGTTAGGACTTGCAAAAAATAATCCACAATTAGAAATATTTACAAAATAGATTGTTGAGCAAGAAATATAGAAAAATCTATCCCTGAGAGTTCCGGGAAGATGGCGGAGGAGAAGCTGGAATTTGAACAAGCTCTCGCATAGAAAGCAATTTTAGAGTTCCAGTGAACAGTCCTAAGCCAGAGAATCACACCAAGTGTGCCATCACAGGAAAGAGAGTTAGGCAAGAAAGGGGAAGCCAAGGCAAGGAGACACATCTGAGCGCTTACCAGCAGCAGGGTCACAGCGGCGACCACAGGGCACCCATACCTGAGCCACAGAGAGTCCGGGACGGAGGAGCCAGACCCAGCGGGTGAGCGGATTCTACTCAACACCTGCAAGAACCGACAAGGAGTGGACATCTTCATCCTGCAGTATGCAGACCAGAGACGACCCAAGAACCAAGACTTGGCATGAGTAGAAGCCTGACGTCCTCACTCCTTCTCAGGGAGCAGAGGAGGGAAGGCCACCCTCCCCCCCAGCACCGGTGATCTCCATCTTGGATACCGACAAAGCTCGGAGGACATGCTAGCTCCAGCTCAGGCCTTGGAATAAAACGAGTCATTTAGCAGGTCACAAGAACTTAACAGCGAAGTGACCTGCCAGACTCAGCTCCATCCAGGGAAGTCACCAGCTCAGGCGCCAGCCATAGGAGAGGCTTTCCTCACTGGGTAACCAGAGCCAGAGGCTGCCCCTCCCTCTAGCAGCCTCCACAATCAATTGAAAAACAGAAACCCTGAGAATGGCTCCAGGCTGGGCTCTGTGAGTTTTTCACAAAATAGCCCCAGGGAAAAGCTATTGTTTGTTGGAAGGCCTCAACTCTACCCAGAAACTAGCCTCATCACTGCATCCCCCTCTTTTGTGATTCTCAAAGCAGATCACCGTCCCATTAAACTAACCTGGGAGGAGGAATCTCAAAATCTTGGGTAAAGCAGAGCATTTTTCTGCCTGTTCGATCAAACTGACTTAAGAAACCAATCAAGCCACAGGACCTCAAGCAGACCAGAGACTCCAACAAGAGGTTGGTTACAGACACAAGGGAGATACAGGATTCTTCCGACTCCTCCCGAAAAAATAAAAAAAAAAAAAAATCAAAGAACTTTTTTTTTTCTTCTTCCTCTATTTTTTTTTTTTTTTGGTATCTTATATATATAATTTTTTTTTCTTTTCTAAAACTTTTCAATTTTTAATTTTCGCCTTTTTTGAAAAAAAAATTGTTTTCCAGTAACTTTTTTTTCCTCTTATAATTTCCACTTCATTCCCACCTAGTAATAGAATGCCTAGCTACAGCAATAATACAAGATTCAGACATAAAGGGGATCCAAATAGGGAAATGAGAAATAAAACTCTCCCTCTTTGCAGAGGACATGATCTTTTATTTAAAGAATCCCATAGACTCCACTCCCAAATTACTCAAGCTGATTCAAAACTTTGGCAAAGTATCAGGTTATAAAATTAACCCCCCAAAATCAATGCCTTTTCTGTATGCCAACAATGAGAAAAGTGTGGCTGAAATTAGGAAAGCAATTCCATTTTTAATAGCCCCACAAAAAATAAAATACGTAGGACTTAAGCAAAGAAGTGAAGGACCTCTATGATGAAAACTTTAAAATCTTGAAAAAGGAAATCAACACAGAACTTAAAAAATGACAAAACCTCCCATGCTCCTGGATTGGAAAGATTAACATCGTGAAAATGGCAATACTTCCCAAAGCTATCTACAAATTCAACGCAATTCCTATCAAAATTCCACCCTCATTCTTCAAGGAAATAGAAGAGGTAATCCAAAAATTCATATGTAACAATAAAAGACCCCGAATAGCAAAACGCTCCTCAACGGAAAGAACACTGCTGGAGGAATATCAATACCAAATTTCAATCTCTCCTATAAAACCATAGTAATCAAAACAGCTTGGTATTGGCATAAGAACAGACCTCAGGACCAATGGAATAGAATTGAAAACCCAGCAATGAACCTACAGACCTATAGCCATCTAATCTTCGATCAAGGAACTAAAAAAATATAATCCAAGAAAGACAGCGTCTTCAGTAAATGGTGCTGGCAAAATTGGTTAACTACATGTCGAAAACTAAAGCTAGATCCTTATATATCACCCTGCACCAGAATCAACTCCAAATTGATCAAAGACATTGAAGTCAAAGCAGACACTCTGAAAACATTACAGGATGGAATTTGAGAAACCTTAGGTCTCCTTGGCTCAGGCCGAAATTTTCTGAATAGAGACCCGGAAACACAACAAATCAAAGAAAGGTTGGACAAATGGGATTGCATGAAGTTGCAGAGCTTCTGCATGGCAAATGACATAGCTAGCAAGATGAATAGAAAGCCCACGGATTGGGAGAAGATCTTTACTAGCCATACAATGGACAAGGGTCTCATATCTAAAATATACTTGGAACTCAATTAAACCCCCCAGCAACAAATCCTCAAAGAAACTACTGCTCAATAAATAAGTGGGTGAAAGACTTAAAGAGAAACTTCTCTGAAGAAGAAAGAAGTATGGCCAATAGGCACATGAAAAAATGTTCAACATCCCTAGCCATAAAAGAAATGCAAATCAAAACAACATTGAGATATCAACTCACTCCAGTTAGAACAGCAAAATTCGAGAACTCTAACAACAACAGATGCTGGAGGGGATGTGGACAGAAAGGAACCTTACTTCATTGTTGGTGGGAATGTAAACTTGTTCTACCACTTTGGAAAGCAGTATGGAGGTTCCTCAAAAGACTTCACATAGAACTCCCCTATGACCCAGCAATCCCACTTTTGGGCATTTACCCAAATGTTTACAAACAAGACCACACTAAAGCTACCAGCACAACTATGTTTATTGCAGCATTATTTACCATAGCTAAGATATGGAACCAACCCAGATGCCCCTCAGTAGAGGAATGGATCAAGAAAATGTGGTATATATACACAATGGAATTCTATGCCTCCATCAAAAAGAATGACATTGCCCCATTTTTTAGGAATTGGAAAAAATTATATTAAGTGAAGTAATCCAGGCCCAAAGAAACATAGGTCCCATGGTTTCCCTTATTTGCAATATCTAGTATATATATATGAGTCAAGCGGAAAAGGCCAGATAATGTGATGTCAGGAAAATGAACCCTTAGATATGTATTTTAATGCTTTTTTCTTTCATGCACGTGTTTCTAACGCATTTATAAGATTATCTCTTTGTTGCTTTGTATGTCCCTCCCCCACAGTATAACCCCTGCTTTCACTATATTGGATGTCAGTATAACTTGTGGAGGAGATGAGGAAAAACCAGTTGTTTAAGGATACAGGTGGACCTGTTGCAACAATGAGAAGTACAATTTGTCATGTCCAAAACGAGCTTTACAATGTCGGTGCGGCGGGAGAGGGGAAGGGGTGGGGAAATGAGAAGGTTTGGGATTGCGGGGCGCGGGGGGGTGGTGAGGAGGGAGGCTGGGAAGGGATGTGAATGGTAAACAAAGGAGGAGGCTGCAATGCTTGGTAAGAAATATACGCATTATTCTGCCCATGTAATTGTAACCCCTCTGTACAGTATGTTCACAAATAAAATAAAATTAAATTAAAAAAAAAAGAAAAAGAAAAATCTATCCCTTTGTGTGGGTTTGCTCCTGAGAGGACCTAGCACCACAAAGCTCTTCCATTTTCAAAAAATACATAGCCACATATCTGGCAAACCAACTGCAGTTTAGCAGAATAAGTTCCAAATGATGATTCCATCATAAAATTGATTAAGTCAATCAATATAAGGATACAGGCCTGCCTGGTATCATTCCCCATTGCACCTTTCACAGGAAAAAAAATGTAGAGGTTTGGTTGTCACTGAGATGCTTGTTAAATTTGCTACAAATTTAACAAGTACCATGCTCACAGGGAAACACAAAAATATCAATTATGTAATGATACTATTAAATGGACTTTATATTACAATCCCATGACAGAGCAATGGCTGTGGCATGCTCACAATGTGTGCTGGGATCAGGGTTGATGTGTGTGTGTATAGAAAGGTGTATCTTTAGACTTGTAGAGAAATCACATCCAAAGGCCTTCTCTGTGGAAGTGCTGTAAATTATCATCCTGATTTTTTATCTTAACTCAGTATTGAAGGAAATGATTGAGATAGAAAGGATGGTTTATATTTTATTATATCTGCCAGGTACTGGATTTAGGGAAGTAGGTTTAGGTGACTGATGAAGCAGATAAAATGTCTTGTTCTAATGTTGGACCATGTGGAAGTAAACATAGAAACCAAACAAGAGCTTCTACCCTAAGGGAATCACAATTTCCTATAGTTAAGCTTGTTATTTTAGATGACAGTAAGTAGTGTGGAAAAAATGAAGACAGTGTGAGCAGAGACAGAAATTTGGGTTATAGAAGGGTCTAGGGACAAGGTAGTAGTAGGTAAGGGAATTTTTCTCTGGGACGATTGCTTAGGTGCTGTGGAGGAAAATTGGTATATAACAGAGTACTGCTACCTGTTCCAAGGGCAGGTGATCACAGAGGTTTTGAAAAGTTAAAAATATTTGTTATAGGAGGGTGCCAGCGGCTCAGACCTGTATTCTAAGCTGCTCAGGAAGCTGCGATCTGAGGATCACAGTTCAAAGTGAGCCTAGATAGGCAAATCCAAGAGACTCTTATCTCCAATCAACCCACAAGAAGTCAGAAGTGGAGCTGTGGTTCAAGTGGGAGATCACCAGCCTTGAGAGAAGAATCCAAGCAAGAGTGCAAGGCTCTGAGTTCAAGGCTCAAAGCTAGCAAAAAAAGTTGTCATAAATTCAAAATGCCAAAATACATGGCTTATGAATATAAGCATCAAAGATACGTCCATTAACTTTGATAGATGAAACCCATTGTTACACGGTCCAGGAATATACTCCTGGTTCCATAGGTCCAGTCTGAGCATATATTTTCTTCTTTTTTATGTTTTTTATTGTAAAAATAGAATACAGCGGGACAGTTACATGATTAAGGTAATGAATACATTTCCTTTCCAACATTGTTTCCTCCTCCTTTGTTTTTCCTCTACCATACCTTCCCTCCCCACCTCCCCAGCTCCTTCCTTCCCCCTCCCAAGTTGAGTACACATTTTCTTTAGCTTTATAGAGGAGGAAAAAGCAGTGGCAGGAGAGAAATGCATATTTTTTTTGATTTTGTTGTTTTGGTTTTTGTTCTACTCTTAGGGCTTGAACTCAGGGCCTGGATGCTCTCCTTTAGCTTTTTTAGTCAAGCTAGCACTCTACCACTTGTGCCACAGCTCCACTTTGGGCTTTTCGGGGTACCTAATTGGAGATAAATATCACTGACTTTCCTGCCTTGGCTGGCTTTGAATCAGGATCTTCAGGTCTCAGCCTGCTGAGTAGCTAGGATTGCAGGTGTGAGACACCAGCATCCAATAACAAATGTATAATTTTAAAGTACCAGTCACACACATGTTCATGTGGTGAGAGGTGGAAGGCAGTACTCATAGAGAGCCAGGCAGTTCATCATCTCAGGTTTTCTCAGCTGGAACCTGGATACAGTAAGTCATTGGTCTGGTAGGTGGACATAAAGTGGAATCTGAGATTCCAAGCTTTTATACTGCTTTTGGTTAATCTCTGAGCCCAAATGATAGTGCCCCTCAGACAAAGGGCCTTCGGACCTGTTACATTATTATGCTCAAAATGGCACAAAATATTAAGATTGGGGAACTCCAGGTTTCTTTTTGGTAGACGAAGAAGTGAGACAAGTATTTGACTTGATAAGGTTTTGGATAATCGACAATGGTTATTAGAGAATCTCAGAAATTGGACTTTATTTTAAGCAAAATGCAAATCCTACAAACAGAATATGGGTTATGCTTTCAAAATTGATTATTACATAAAAATAGATTGGAAAGTAATTGGACATATCTCCCAATTGAAGCTTTCAGAGTTTGCAGTGTGTGCTAAATTATCTAGACCAGTGGAAAATTGCTTCATAATGCTGGGTCCATATATAGTCTAAAAGGCTGAAACAATAGGACAGAGTAAAAAAATAATCACTGCCCTTTCTAAGACCTAAAATTACAGCAGAGGAAATAAAAACAAAGCTATGGAACCCATAGCAAATGCTATAGAATTCAAAGTAAAATAGAAATCCAGGTAGGGAATTATAAATGCATCCTATCTCACAGAAGTGGCACAGAGAGGAGTACACTGCATTAAGACACAAGCACCAAATTCTGGTTTGAACCCCCGGTCTGCAATTTAACCCGCCTCATAGAATTGAACAATTTACTTTGCATCCATTTCTTTCTGGAAAATTTGTAGTTATACCGACCCGAAAGCCTAATGTAACTATTACACAGGTTAATAATACATGGAAAAATAACTAGAATAGCACCTAGTATAAAAAGGGATAAATAAGTAATAAGATTTCACAGTCTTTGTGATAACTTGATAGACTTGAAGTCATTAAAAATACATTAAGATGGACAGGTTCTGGTTCTCAAACCTGTAATCCTAGCTATTCACTTTTTTTCAATTGATTCAGACTTATCCTGCTTGATTTTCTTCTTGTGTAAGTTTTGACAGATATTTTGGAAGAAATTGATCTATTACATTTAGATTATCAAATTTGTGGCATAGGATTGTTCACAATATTACTATATTCCTTTGTTATCTTTATTATCCTTTAACATCATTGAAATCATCAGAGATCTCTTTTATTTCTCATATTGTTAATATATCTTATCCTCGTCTTAAGTAGTATCTTACTGATTTTCTTGATCTTTTCAAAGAATTACTTTTGAATTTATTGTTGCAGGTTTCGGTGTATGGATTTTCTACAAGTTTCATTTATTTTTTCTGGGTAGTGGTAGTGGTATTAGAGATTGAACTCAGGAATTTTTCTAGTTAACTAAAATAGAAACTTGGTTTAATAACTTGAGATCTACCTCCTACTGTATGCATTCAGTGCTAGAAGTTTCTTTCAAAGCACTACTTCTGATGCATTTCACAGTTTGAGATATATTTGTTCGTTTCTTTGTTTAGGTGACACTGGAGTTTGACTCAGGCCCTCACATTTGCAAGTCAGGTGTCATACTGCTGTTCCATATCTCCAGTCTTTTTAGCATTGGTTATATACTTCTGAGATGTGTCTCACCCTTCCCATATGGATTTTCATCATAGCTGAGATGACTGGTGTATACCATCTTCATTCCATTAAATGAAGTTTTGAAGACTTTTGTTTTCCACCCCGGCTGGCCTGGAACATCAATCTGCCTACTCTCAGCCTTTCACATAGCTAAGACAACAGATATGTACCCTGGACACCTAGCTGTGTTTAATCTTTAAGTATCTTTCTATTATTAATTTATATTATGGATTTCAAGTTTAATTCTATTTGGTCCAAGAACAGGTATTATATTATTTCTATTGTTTTCATTTATCTTCTGACCTGGAATTTTCTCTGTCTCAATGAAAGCTCATGTGTGACCTTTTTTTTTTCATGTGTGAACTTGAATACAATCCCTTCTAATGTAGATGTCAATTATATTTATCTGACTGATGAAGAATAATTTCATGGGTTCAGAATTCCAGGTTAGTGATTTTTGTTTTTAGTAGAGTTTAAGTATTTCACTTCATATTCTTACTTGTTTGGCTTCTAAAAAAGAAATTCTTGTCTTTGTTCATCCATAGAAAAATATATTATAACCCCTCTGTACAGTATTTTCACAATAAATAAAGTAAAAAAAAGGAAAAACATATTAGATAATCTATATCATGATTGGACTCTCTTACATGTATAAATTGATTATATATTTTAAATTATAGCTGCACATATTATATACGTATATAATATAAAATTATAAATCTTGAGCCCCTTCTAATAATCAAAAACTTTCCTTTAGCAGTATTCTTTTTTATTTTTTATATTTTTATGCTCCCCTCCCCCCCATAGCAGTATTCTTTTAGTTTGTTTTTCTGTGTGCCGGAATTGAGACTTGAACTCGGGGCCTTGGATTCTCTCTCTATTTATTTGAGATTTGAGGCTAGTATGCTACCACTTGAGACATACCTCTGGCTATTTGCTGGTTAATTGGAGATAAGATTTTCTGGTATTTTTCTGCCCAGTCTGACTTCTTTGACCTGCCATCCTAGGATCTCAGCCTCTTGAGTAGCTATAATTACAGGTATGAACCACTAGCAGTGTTACAATGTAGAAAATAGAAGCAGGTCCAGGGCATGTATATGGTCAGTAGTCAGCTGACTAACTTTGAGAATTCCATTTTCAGAGTTTAGGAATGCTTCCCATTTTCTTATTCTTATATTGAGTTATCAGTTCTTTCTTTCATAAATGCACTTTAAGCAGATTTTGCAAGATTAAGCTTCATTTTTAAGATTCATATAGCTTATAAGTAGTGTAATGACTTTGTCATCAGGGAAAATAAGGTATTTCAGACTCATTGTCATAGGAACCTCGTAACCCTCTAGAAAGTTCTGCTCTCATGGGGTCAAGGAAGGGTTCCCTCTGATTGTCATAGACATCAGGAAAGTGTCCAGGGACTTGTCATCACCTGTCATTGTACTACATTTCTGCAAGATGCTTAGACCTTTTGGCTATTTTTAATTTATAACCATGAACTATTACAGCATACCACATATAACTGTTTGTGTGAGGATTTTTTCTTCTTTTGGGGGCCTTTATTGTTGTTTGTAGAATTCATTCTGGTAACTTGCTGTTTCCAGAGTTTCTCCTGAAAGTGTAGCTCATACCTGACATTAATTTGGGGAAAGTTCTGTCATTATTATTTCAAATACTTTTTCTATTTCTTTTCCTTTACTCCTTATGATATTCCCATCATCTATATGTAGCGTCTTTTGCAGTTATCCCATATTCCTTTGGTGTCTTTTTTTCATTCTTTGAAATGAAAAGGTATTTTACTATTTTAGGTTATACTATAAATCTTTTGTAAAATGATAATTTTTTATTAATATATTTTATAAAAAATAGTTCGTACTTTCATACAATATAATTGACTATATTTTCATTCTTCCATATTTTCAGTTTTGAATTGTCTTGTTTGTGAAATCCTCTCTCAGAAGTTTTTTCTAAGTGAGTTCTATATTCTCACATCCTTTTATTTTTTTCCTGTCCAGAGACTAACCTTAAATCATTTTCAACTTACTTAGACACTCATTAACCTGTGTGTCTAACAATTATGTTGCTTTCATTAATTTTAAGTGTATATATATAAATCAGCAAGAGAACCAAAATATTCTGGCAATCTATGTGATGAATTCCTCTTCATTAACAAATGATTAAACAATTAAACAGCTTTACTCAATGTTTCTACTAAAAATGTGCCATGAAAATTATTGCTACAGTACAATGACTATCAGTAAATAAATTATTCAATATGTGATTATAAGAGACTTCTGTAAAATCAAACTAAATGAATTCCAACTCACATTCTCCTTAGTTAATCTCAAAATAGTCCTAGCCACTCTAGAAAGTATGACAGACCTGAAGTGGAACAGACTAGAAGGCGAAGAAATGAATACAAGAACCCACAGCTATCTGATAAAATGTATGGTGGGAAAACACAGCCTCTTCAACAAATGGTGCTGGGAAAACCAAATGTCCATATATATGACCTCTCTCACACCTT
Organism: Dipodomys spectabilis; assembly: GCF_019054845.1. NCBI lineage: Eukaryota > Metazoa > Chordata > Mammalia > Rodentia > Heteromyidae > Dipodomys > Dipodomys spectabilis. The sequence goes on along the minus strand of NW_024870863.1, from coordinate 573,021 downwards.
AAATTAATATCAATTCAGAGTGGATCAAAAACCTCAATATAAGAATTGAAACTTTACTACAGGAAAGAGTAAACATTAGAATGTATTGACATAGGCAGAAACTCCCTAAATATAACTCCAGGAACTTAGAAAATAGAAAAGAGGCTTGGCAAATAGGATTGTATCAAGCTAAAAAGCTTCTGCACAGCAAAGGACATGGTTACTAACCTAAAAATACAACCTGTAGAAGACCTCTAGCCAAAAAAGAAATGCAAATCAAAACAGAATCAAGATTCCATCTCATTCTAGACATAATGGCCATCATCAAGAATACAAACTGCAACAAATGCTGGCAAGAATGGAGTAGGAGGGGAGAAGGAACCTTAATTGTTGGTGGGAATATAAATTAGTACAACTTTGAACAATAGTTTAACAAAAAGAATACTAAGGAGCTGAAACATGAGTGAGAGGGATGGGAAATAAGCAGAAGTGAGTAGACAAATAGAGGGATGAATGGTGGGCAAATATAGTCATAATAGTCAATGTGCAGATGTGGAAATGGAACTCAGACATATTAGAAAATAGGCAAGGAAATGGATAGGTGGAGGAGAGAACGATGGAAGCAGTAACTGATCAAAATGCACTGTACATGTAAAGGGACTCATTTAGTTGAAACTCCTTTGTACAACTATCTAAAAATAGTTAAAAAGGAAAGAAAGCATGCCAAATGACACAGGAGATATTGGGTTTAAAAAATATACTAGTTCTATCCATTTGAATTTATATGTCTCAAAATGTATCAAAATTTTTGACTGGGTGACCACAGCTTTTTCCTCTTCCAGGATCTTGAAGGGCTCCCAAGAGGATAAGCTTAACCTTCATTAGATTCGTACAAACCTATCTCTGCAGATTTAAGTCACTTGACTCTCAAAATTATCTCTTAGCTTAGTGTTTTCAGAAGCCTGGGCAGCTCTGGAAAAATGTTTAGTGAGTTAATGAAAGTGGTCAAATTTTAATCAATACAATGAGCGGGAAGTCCATCAGAGGTGTGGTAAAAACAATGTACAGAAGGGGATTTTTAATACACTTAATCAAGCAGTATTATAGTGTAAATGGTGTGTTAAGTCCTGTGGGTTCTAAAACAGAATTCCTGGCTTCCTCTTCTAAAATATCATCTGACCTTTCCCATGACTCAGTTTCCTCATCTGGAAAATAAAATAGTATATATAATTCTAGTGACTTTTCGTGTGTTACTATAGGTATTAGTTAACACAATCATTTTTGTGAGAAGTAAAATTATTAATACCTGTAAAGCTTAAAATTTCATGCCAAGTGTTTTATTGTGTGTGTGTGTGTGTGTGTGTGTGTGTGTGTGTGTGTGTGTGTGTGTGTGTATGTGTGTGTGTGTGTGGTAAAATGGGGCTTGTTCACATGCTTGCTTGGTTTTTACTCAAGGATGGTGCTCTGCCACTTGAGCCATATCTTGGCTTCCAAGAGCTTCAATATAGAGTAAATATTTTAAAGGGTTACTATCTTTATTTTTCAAACAGAACATTCCTTCCTTTTCACAAATATTTTAAGGAAAACAAAAATAAACTATAATTCCTAAAATTAAAATGAAATTGATACTTGGAGTGAATTAAGTGATTCATAAACTAAAGATAAAAAACTTGATAAGAGCTGGTGTATGGATGAAGTGGTAGAATGCCACCCTGAGTTCAAACCTCAGTCAAACAAAAGAATGAGTTAATTTTACATTGAACACGGTGGCATATTTATAATCCTAGCTATTCTGGAGGTGGAGATAGGGAAGATTGCATTTTTTAATTGTGAAAGTACCGTATAGAGAGGTTACAATTACATGAGCAAGGTAATGAGTACATTTCTTCTCAAGCATTGTTGCCTCCTTCTTTGTTCCCATCCCTTCTCCCACATGCGCCCTCCGTCCCACACTAAAGTTGTAAAGTTCGTTTTTCGACATAACGTCTTGTACATCTCATTGTTGTAATGGATCCACATGTATACCTATTTAAACAATTTGTTTATTCCCTTCCCCTCCACAAATTATACCAACATCAAATAAAGTGAAAACAGTGGTTATACTGTGGGGGAGGGACATACAAAGCAAGAAAGAAATCATCTTATAAATATGTTAGAAAAAATCACAAGAAAGGGGCTGGGAAAGTGGCTCAGTGGTAGATCACTTGCTTGCATGCATGAAGCCCTGGGTTCTATTCCCCAGCACCACATAAGCAAAAAGAAAAAAGCCAGAAACGGTGCTGTGGCTCAAGTGATAGAGCACTAACCCTGAGCTGAAGAGCTGAGGGACAGTGCCCAGGCCCAGAGTTCAGGCCCCACAACCGGGCCCCCCCCCCCAAAAAAAAGAAAGAATCACAAGAAAGAAAAAAAAACATTTGAGTCCTTATCTTAGGGTTCATTTTGCCTAACATCAATTTATCTGACCGTTTTTGCTTGTCTCAGACATATACTGGTTATTGCAAATAAGGGAAGCCATGGGACCTATGTTTCTTTGGGCCTGACTTACTTCACTTAATATAATTTGTACCAACCTTTCCATTTCTTAACAAATGGGGCAAGGCCATTCTTTCTGATGGAAGCAGAGAATTTCATTGTGTATATATAGCACATTTTCTTGATCCATTCATCTATGAAGGGGCAGCTGAGTTGGTTCCATATCTTAGCTATGGTAAATAATGCTGCAATAAACGTAGTCGTGATGGTAGCTTTAGTGTGGCCTTGTTTGTGATCATTTGGGTAAATGCCCAAAAGTGGTATTGCTGGGTCATAGGGGAACTCTATATGGAGTCTTCTGAGGAACCTCCATACTACTTTCCAAAGTAGCTGATATGGAATAATAAAATACACCGAATAGCAAACACGATCCTTAACAGAAAGAATAGTGCTGGAGGAATATCAATACCAAATTTCAAACTTTACTACCAAGCCATAGTAATGATACCAGCTTGGTACTGGCACAAGAACAGACTTCAGGACTAATGGGATAGAATTGAGAACCCAGAAATGACCTATAGCCATCTAATCTTCGATAAGGGAGCTAAAAAAATAGAATGGAGGAAAGACAGCCTCTTCAGTAAATGGTGCTGGCAAAATTCGTTAATCACTTATAGAAAACTAAAGCTAGATCCTTATATATCACCCTGTACCAGAATCAACTCCAAATGGATCAAAGACCTGGGTGTCAAAGCAGACACCCTGAAAACATTACAAGATAAAAAAGGAGAAAGCCTAGGCCTCCTTGGCACAGGCAGAAATTTTTGTAAAAGAGATCCAGAAGCACAACAAATCAAAGAAAGGTTGGACAAATGGGAGTGCATGAAATTGCAGAGTTTCTGCAAGACAAAGGTCATAGCTGGCAAGATCAATAGGAAGTCCACTGATTGGGAGAACATCTTCATTAGCCATACAACGGACAAGTGTCTCATATCTACAATATACCTGGAATTCAATTAAATCCCCCAACAACAAATCCTCAAAGAAACAACTGCCCAATAAATAAGTGGGCTAAAGAATTAAAGAGAAATTTCTCGGAAGAGGAAAGAAGGATGGCCAATGAAGAAATAAATGCTCAACCTCCCTAGCCATAAAAGAAATGCAAATCAAAACAACATAGAGATTCCACCTCACCCCAGTTAAATTGGCTATAATTAAGAACTCTATTAACAACAGATGCTGAATGGGATGTGGACAGAAGGGAACCTTACTGCATTGTTGGTGGGAGTATAAACTTGTTCAACCACTTTGGAAAGTAGTATAGAATATTGCATTTTGAAGCCAGCTTGGGTAAAATGTGAGTTTCCAGATCAACCAACAAGCAGGGATAATGGTACACATTATAATTTGATCTATGAAGGATGAGTATGTAGAGGATTGTGATCCGAGGCTGACCCCTGGCAACAACAGAAATGGATACCTAAACCTAACAAGCTCAACGTTATCTTTTGCAAAATGTGGAAGAGAAGCCCTTTAAGGCATGTGTGTGTGTGTGTGGTCTATCTGAATGTCAAGGGTTGAAGTGTTGAAGTAGCATGGAAAATAAAAACATGGACCTCTTCTTGTAGAACTGAGCAGCATAACGTAACTTCTTCTATGAACTCAGGAATGCAGCTCAGCTGAATCCCAGCTTTGAGATATTGTAATAACAGACTTCATCAATTTGTCCTTCTACTGGAAAAAAGATACTAAAAGAAATATTAGTGCTTAAGCCTCAAACACCTCTCTTTCTCATCCACTTCAGACTTTACATGATGGAGAATGATCAAGTTTTCCTAGGGGGAAAATGCTCACCAATATGGGGCAGGATTTATCAGGCAAGTGCTGACTAATATCTGAGAAAGCAAGATTGGAATAAAGGGGATATTTGGGGGTTTTCTCTTGGGTGGTATTTTTTGTTTGGTTTCGTTGGGTTTTTGCTAATCCTGGGGAATGAACTCAGGGCTAGGGTCCTGTACTTGAACATTTCTGCTCAAGGCTAGTACTTTACCACGTAAGCCACAGCCCTATTTCTGGCTTTCTTTGGTGGTTAATTGGAGATAAATTTCTCAGGAAGTTTTCTTCCTGGCCTTTCAACTGCAATCCTCAGATCTCATCCTCAGCTAAGATAACATGTGTGAGCCACCAGCAACCAGCTGGAATACTTGGATTTTCTTGCTCTTTTTTATCCTGTGGGGCAAGCCAGACAAAATGTAACATTTTCTTTTACCAAATAAGAAAGAGAAACTTTTAAATCCAACTCTATGTGATCTGTTAGAATGAAGAGTTTTAAATGTTATAAAAACTTCATATTTTCATTGTGCTAATGCACAGAATCTTCAAAATCCAGAAAATATTGGTTCTGATTATTATTATTATTTTATGGTCTCAAAAGGAAATTGAAGCATTCCTAAATGATCATCTTATTCTTTCCCATACTCTCTTTTAAAAGGTCTTTGATGTGCCTCTAAATGTGACTGGTTTCTGCAAGATAAAAGAAATTCCCTATTACCACTTGAAATGTAATGCTCTCCGTTAGAGCTTATGAGAAATTTCTAACTTCCACATAAACTATCACTTCAGTTAACTCTATTAATGTAAATTGTGTCTCTCTTAGGAGTCACAGATTTGCTAAACATTAGTCAAAGAAATAATAGAAGCCATTCTTATAGGAAATGATCAGTTAAAACAATACTTTTGTTTATGAGTATGTGTGTTGTGATTTGGAGTTTTTTCATAGAAGTAGTGGGGATGGAGCACAGGGTCTTGTGCACACTTCACAAGAACACTACCACTGAGCTGCATTCCTAGCCCCTCGTGTGCGGTTTTGAAATCATGATGTCACAAGCCTGTAATAGAAATCAGTATAGCAATTCTGGGATTTGCCATGCATTTATGGAAACGCTGAGGAAAGATGAATTTTTAAATGTTCCTGGATGTGGTTTTCATATCCTAACATTAGGGAAACATTGATAAAGAACAAAAAATTAGTAGGTTTCTTGAGTGCTGAGAACAACCATTATCATTTGGGTTTTTTTTTTTTTGTTCTTTTGTGCTAGTACTGGGGCTTGAGCTCAAGTCCCTTAGCCCTTTTCACACAAGGCTGGCTCTCTACCATGTGAGTCACAGCTACAATTCTAGTTTTTTTTTTTGTATATAATTGGAGATAAAAGTCCTGACTGGATTAGCTGCAAATTGTAATCCTCAGGTCACAGGCTCCTGAGTAGCAAGGATTACAAGCATGAGCCACTCATGTTGAGCTGTCATTTTGGTTTTTATCAGCCCATGAAACACATCTTTAATACAAATTTTCATGTTTTGACATTTTAAATTGTGGTGAATTATAAATAACAAAATTTTCAATATATAAGTGTTTAAGTTACATTGCTCATATTCATAGTGTTGTGCAACCATAACCAGTATTTAAATTTTTTATTGCTTCAAACAGAAACTGTAGAGCACATGGGCAGCAAAGATGGAGCTGGGAGAGAGTAGAGTGGGCAGAGCCCAATTGACCTTCCGATCAGTGCCTAACCAGTCCGTGAAGGCCGAGGTGCATGATAGGGTATGACCTTGACAGTGATTGGTTCTTCTTCCTCCCTTGCCATGCCACCCACCCTTTTTGTCTTTAAAAAGGGCTGCTCTCTGTTAATAAATGAGTTTTCTACCTGCTGGATTTGGCTCCCCCCTGTGTCTGATTGTCTCCAGGGCTGAGGGAGGCTGGGGAACAGGTGAGCTCCGCACTTACCTTTCCTCAGACCCCGTCCGTCTTTCGTGGGACGGATGAAGACCCAACAGAAACTGTATCGTCATTAATCGATAAATTGTCACTCATCTCTTCCTCCTTCTAACTATGGACAATCTCTAATCTGCTATCAGTTTCTGTTGTATATTCTAGATATTTCTTATAAGTACAATCCTACATGAGCTATGCTTTTGTGTCTGGTTTGAAATACTTAGTTTTATAATGTTTTTCAAGGTTGGTGCAGTCCATGTTACAGCATGTACAGAGTGTCATTTACTTCTTGTGGCACATTAATTTCCACACTATGAGATGCCATATTTTGTTTACTCATTCATCTATAAATGAACATTAGGAAGGTTTCTATCCAGTATTTATAAATAAGGCTATAATGAAAACTGGCATCCATGTAAGTTCTATTGTCCATTGTTTGTTTGTATCTTTACAAATAGAATTGTTGAGTCATATTGTAATTCTATGTTAGACTCTTTGAAGATTCACCAACCTGTTTTCTATGTGCTTGTAACATTCTACATTCTCATTAGCTTAGCTGTGCCAAAAGAGTTCAACTCCTCCTCTTTTCTCCTAGTCCTGGGGCTTGAACTCAGGGTCTGGGCACTCTTCCTGAGCTTCTTTTGCTCTACCACTTTAGCAACAGCATCAGTTCCAGCTCTTTCAGTTTATGTGGTACTGAGGAATTGAACCCAGGGCTTCATGCATACAACTAAGCCACATTCCCAGCCCATTTTCTGTATTTTTTTAAAAGTCACAATCATTGTAGAAGGCATGAAGCAGTATCTTCCTGTGATTTTGATGGCATTTTCCTAGCAACATTGGGGTTGCTTAGTGGTGATTTATCTCTCTGCTTTGAAGAAATGTTTGTTCAAGTTCCACAACTATTTTAAAGTGAATTTCCTTTTGTGTTACTTGATTAAGGAGTTCTTCATATATTCTCTGAGGTTAAAATCTATAATATATAGTTATTTTCTCACATTATTTAGGTTTTCTTTTAGCTTTCTTGGTAATGAAACTTGGTCTGTTTAAGAATAGTATCTAATTTTTTTCTTTGGATAAAAAGGGATACAAAAGTTCTTAAAATAATAATAACAGCCATAATTAAAAATGCCATGGTTTTTTCTCTCAGAGGATCATTGTTCTTGGTGTATAATAGATTAATTAACCTCTTTTCTCGTGTGTGTAAATGAAAGCTGCTTTTAGTTAGGATCTCTAGAGTTTTTCAGAGGTTAAAAAATGATAAAAATAGAACAACTTTCTCTCCTCAACCTGAGTAATTATTTATACTATACTATTGGAATTAGCTAATATTAATTAGAGGAAGGACTTTTGTATCAAAGGAAGGGATTGCATAAGTTGTGGGAATACAAGATGTATTGAGGAATACTTACAGGCTTCTGATATATTTTAGAAAAAAAATTAAATTTAAGAGTATCTTCATCAGGCTGGGAAGTTGGCTCAGGGGTAGAGTGCTTGCCTGGCATGCCTGAGGCCCTGTGTTCAATTCCTCAGCATCACATAAGCAAAAAGAAAAAAGCCGGAATTGGCTCTGTGGCTCAAGTGGTAGAATGCTAGCCTTGAGCTGAAGAGCTGAGGTACAGTGCCCAGGCCGAGTTCAGGCCCCACAACCAGACCCCCCCCCCCAAAAAAAAGGAGTATCTTCATCATAGGATCTACAGAAGTTAAATGAGTCGTGAACAAACTTGAAATTTGTCCAAACGCACAGAGTACAGAGATGAGACCAAAGTGGGCAAGTACTATGTGGATCTCCTCCCTGTGAAATATCCTCCACATATTAATGGGATAAATGGAACTTTTCCCAAGCACACACAATTCATACACTCAGGATAGAAGCGATTCCATTCAAGTATAGGCTTTGGAGGAATTTAACATTCAAAAATAATTTCAAGAGATTCTTGATTATAGTTGACAAAAAGGATTATATTGACCTTTCAGTCGCAGAGCTTTATCCCTATTAGAAAATCTTCAAAAAATGATTTTGTGACTTTGGAGAAAATAATTAACTATAAAGCTTCATAAATTATATTAGGAAAATAAGTTCATAAAATGAAGAGTTGATGTGGAGTTATGAAAGACTTCATACTATTATTCAAATTCTCTTGGAATCAAAATCTCTTCTCTGTAAGTTTTGAGAAAGTAGAAATGTATCTAGTATTAGAATCATGGATACCTAAAACATTGAGTCATCCCAAAATTCATTGTATCCCTGAAAAGTACATAGAGTTCTAGTATCTTAATGGCACTCTCATGTGGAACCCAACTATTTGTCTTGGCATTTAAAACTGGGCAAGTGTTTTCCAGGGAATGAACCTTTAAAATATTCTTTTCTAAATAAAACAAAGGAAAAAATCCTTCTTAAATAATTCTTTAAAAGGATTCATCAGCTGCAGAGGTCTGACCTTATGGGTATCCGGGATGTGCAGGTACAGCAATGCCCTTGTGGAAGGGCTCTGGGAAAGTGGGGCCACACTGAGCTCCTGGCTAGAATATGCTGCCAACTACAGGCAGAGCCCTGTGCAGTCAGGTGACCTATTGAAGTCCTCATTTATTTATTTGTCATTGAAGGCAACTTTGAGATAGTGGTGCAGGCCCTGAAATCAGTAGGTATGGCTGCTCTGCAGATGCACTGCCCCTCATTCAGGGAAGACAGCTTGAGCCCTGGGTAGCTCCTGCAGGTGTTAAGCCTAGCCAGGACAGGTTAGCTGTGCAAGCTGGAAGTGGCCCACAATGTGCGGATACATGCTGGCATGTGCAGCAGTTGTTAGCCCAGGTGGGATTCCCTCATCTGACTTCACTCATCCTCCCCATCAAGGCCTTTGACACACCCTTCACTTCTGTCCCAACTTCTAAGCATGAAGACTGCCTCCTTGGCTCCATCTCCTGAGAGCTCAGTCACATGACTTACCTGATAGAGCTGAGTGTGGCCCTCTCCATGCTGACAGGGAAGATCCAGATTCTCAGAGTCTCAGAGACTGAAAGGAAGAGGGATGGGTCAAGCACTCTGGTCCTTGGCTTCACAGGCTGTAGGGGCACTGAGTGATAGGTAGAAGAACAGCTTATTCACAAAGCCCCAAGCTCAATGCTCTCTGGAGCTGCACATAAGAGAGCACAAAAGAGAAATAAAGAAGTTAGAGGACCAGGAGTGATCCAGAATAGTGAGGGACCTCAGGGGAATGCTTCTAGTTAGAAAGAGACAATGTGTAAGGTAGACATCAAAACCAGGCTTGCAATCCCAACACTCAGAAGCCTGAGGAAGAAGGAAAGTGAGTTCAAGTCCAGCCTGGATAACATAGGGAGACTGCCTCAAAAAACAAGGTCTGGGGGTTGAAGGTGTAGCTCAAATATTAGAGTACCAGCCAGTGAGCAAAAGCATCAGATACTGAGTTTGAATGGTGTCTTTGTCTTCAAAATAAGTAAAGAAAGAGAGAAAGAGACAGACAAAGAGAGAGAGAGAGACAGAGAGACAGAGGAAGAAAGATAGAAAGATAGAAAGAAAGATAGAAAGAAAGAAAGAAAGAAAGAAAGAAAGAAAGAAAGAAAGAAAGAAAGAAAGAAAAAAGAAAGAAAGAAAGAAAGATAAGGGCTAAAATGTGCCTTGATGCTACGTGTTTGATTAGCACATGAAAAACCCTGGCTGTAATTCCTAGCATAGATAGGAGGAAGAGTGGGGGAAAGCAAGAAGAGCAGGACAGAGAGGGAAAGCGGGAGGGGGAAGGGAGAGGGAGAGGTCTCTGTGAAAAGAACATGCTAACTAATGGGTCTAGAATGTTGCTTTATAAGGCATAGCTAACTATAGTGACTCCTGTAGTTGTCTATTGTGGTGCAAAAAAAGTTCCCAACACTGTGTGACTGGCATTATCTCAGGTCAGGTATAGAAATCTGGCTCAGCTGGGTGACATGAAGTTGTTGTCAGCTGACTGTGGGACTGCAGTATCACCCTGGCTTTCCTGTGCAGATATTAACCCAAGATCATTCATGGGAATTGGGGGAATGCCTGGCCTCCTCCACAAGCAGGATTCTCATAAGGCCTTAGCTAATAGTTTCACCCATTTGCAGCTATGATATCAAGAGGGGCATGCACAAACAGACAGTGAGGGACTCAGTCAGAGACAGGGTCCAGCTGCCCCTTTGCTGATGCTTGCTGCCAACACTATCTAAATCAGAATTATTGGATTGTGGATATGGGGCCTCAGTTGGGGATGTCTGGCTTTCCTTTCCTGGCTCTACAGTAATGGATTCTTCTATTGTTAGAATAATGGCTCTTTTTTCTTACTAATGCCTCATTTCCCCTGTAGCAAGCTCTCAGAGTGGATGTTTTCTCCATGATCATGAACATAACTCCTTTCATATGAAAATGGTTGTTGATAAAATCTGCCATTTAGGTGAGATGAAGACAAAGGTTTCATTGGTTCAGGTTAATTCTGAACCACACAGCAAGCCCAGCAGCTGTAGACTTTGTGAAAGCAAGGGAGCCAGGCTGCATCCCAGTGAACCATATTTATGGACACAGACATTTGCATTTCATGTAGCACCATGTGTCAAAACTATTTTCACAGACTCCATGCAGTCAAGTAAGAACAAGACTTGCCCTGCAAGTCTTTGTTCTCTGTGACAGACAAGCAGATGGATTGCTCACATCCATTGTTGCTCACATGGAACTCCTCTGATTTGTGCTGATTACTCCATGTTCTACAGCCCCTTCAGGACATGATTGAGAATGCTGGACCTGGCCAATTGTGCTCTGAACCATGTGGACATGAACTTCTTGGCAGACTGTATCCATGCTGCCCAGCTGGATGTGTTGCACCTCAGTAGACACAATCTGCTTCATTTATATCCCTCTACTTTCCTCAAGCTGCGGCAACAGGTTGTCCAGATAGTGCGGGTGTGGACCCCAGTGGAGTGTGCTATTACCCATAGCTATGTGGTCATGATGATCCTGGGCCTGTGTTCCTGCCACTATCTCTAGGAGCTCAAGTTCCTTGCTAACCTGCTGTCAGCCTGCACCCTCAACTGCCTCTTCTCTGCACTGTGTAAACTCCCTGAACTTCATTACATGGAGTTCCTGGTGCCTAAGGAATGTTACCTGGAGAGTACCAGGATGGCTGGCATGTCCACATATGATCAGTAGAAATATGCTTGATTGCAGAAGAGCTGCATGCCGTGCTACTATGGGCCAAGCAGGAAGACATCCCCACCTCCCACCACTCTTCAGGAGTTTTCACCCAATAGTTAATGAGACCAGCAATGAGCTTTGTGCTTTCTTTCTTCAAGCTTTCAAAACTGCTTTAGAAAACTTTCCCAGAACACTAAAACAAGTAGAGTAGGCCCTTGAATTGTGCTAAGGAAATGTCTTGCATTTCAACCAGCCCTGTTGCCCAGAGATCAATCCCTATATCAGATCCTAAGCCTGAGATGTAAGCAACTGTAGTTTCAATGAAAAACCTTTGTTAGAGAAAGCTGTAGATAAACATGACAGACAATGTAGGAAGAAAACATGCCTTCTAAATGTGACATCGGAGGCCCTGGGGTTCAAGTCTTTTTCCTTTTTTTGTGCCAGTCCTGGGGCTTGAACTCAGGGCCTTTGCACTGCCCCTGAACTTATTTTACTCAAGGCTATCACTGTACCACTTGAGCCACAGCACCACTTCTGGTGTTTTCTGCTTATGTGTTGCTGAGGAATCAAACCCATGAATTCATGCATGCTAGGGAAGCATTCTATCACTGAGACATATTCCCAGCTAGGTGAAGCTGTTTCAGCAGAGGTCCAGGCATTGTGGTAGAGTGTTCAATTGGACCTAGGGCAGCATGTATTGGAAGCAGTAACAGGGAAAAATCAGATCACTTGTCACAGAATACAAATAAAAGGTAATGGGTACATTTCTTATCAAGCATTGTTGCCTCCCACTTTGTTTCCTCTTACCATCCCTAATAAGAAATGTACTCATTACCTTGCTCATGTACTCATGTAATTGTAACTTCTCTGTAAGGTATTTTCACAAATGTGTGTATGTGTGTGTGTGTGTGTGTGTGTGTGTGTGTGTGTGTGTGTATGAATACAAATAAAAGAGATCTCATAGAAAAACAAACGAGAAAAAGACTGAAAATGGAAAGTAAAATGGAAAGGGAAGCCGACTTTTGGGCCTAGCAGAAACTCAGCAGAGCTGGTAGGAATTGTTCTGCATGGTGTGGCAATATTTCCTGGAGAATGTTTGCAGGGAATAGAAGCAGGGCTGGTTTTTGGTTGTTACCAGTGGCTTTGTGCTTGTTTTGCTCTGCATCCAGCTCAGTGAAAGCCTGAATTGAGGGTGAGTGAAAGATTCACTCTTGCCTAATTCCTCCAGCTCAAGTAAGACACCAGGTATAAGAAAACAGGAGTGGCCACATGCCTGTCAGCAGGCAGGTTCCAATCAGTGCCTGGCCAAGGATATAACACTTGGTCCCCAGGGGACAATAGCCCTTCATCCAGAGTAGAACATTCAACTTGTGGGCCTGGTCAAGGACGTCTCCTTGTGGCCTAAGAGAGCATAAGCCACTTTTCATTTTCTGCTTCCTTGTGAAAACAAGCCCTATATAAGTCCAGCCAAAATATAGTCCCTCGAACAACCTCCAAACCTGAAAGGTCTGTGCACCTTGCTGGCAATAAACAGTCCTCACCTGTTGATCATCGAGTCTGGCCTATTCCTTTTCTGTTTTCCTCCATTTTCCTAACAGTGAGAATGCTGAAATAGGTATGTGGGTTCAGGAGACAATCATTCCCAGGTTGCCAATGGATGTTCATGGCTACTTCTAGATTTTAGGTCTGCTCCTACTCTATTCTTACTTTGAGGTTACCTGAGATATCCTTAAAACGAATTCCCCTCATTAATGTCTAAGACAACTTAATCACTGTTATTTCAATTCTTACAGGGTCTGAGAATGAGTCCATCAAAGCGGGCTTAGAGATTAAAGAAGTTTGTTAGGTGCTACAGAAGTTGTCCTGCCAGGAACACAGTGTAGACTTGGGAGCTAACACTATGACCCTAAACATGGACACAGCCTAGGCTAATGAAGGCAAAAAACACAAGCTGGTACAAGCTGCAAAGTTCTATTAATATGATAACATCAACTTTTTTTTTTCAAACAAGGGACTTTTACAATAGCAGTTTCCTGTTATTTCATTCCTCAGTTTCAAGCAAGAGATTATTGCATTCCTCAGTTCCCCGTAAGAGGTTAATATCCTGACTCAGTGTCCTTGCTTGGTCTTGGGGTCTTTTATCCTAAGGGATCCTTACATTCCCCCTTCTTTTTGTAACTGAGTCAAATTCTTGACTCTTCTTCCTGACTCAGGAGGCTGTACTGGGCCTGAAGGGCCATCAGCTTGACAGTCCCAATTATTTTTTCTATAAGTGATATCAAAGAGTTAACCACACAGGAACCAGTAATAACAAGTAGAAGAAATAGTATAATTGCTGGTGGCTAGGGATACTAGCCACCAGGCCAAAAGGCTTTGAGCCCATACTAGATCTAGTTTAGCGGATGGGTGCTGGTGGAGTCCTTCACACAGTTTATCTAGAACCTTTATGTTTTTTTCTCCAGCCGTGATTCATTTACACAGTATCAGCACTCTTCCCTTAGAAAAACATAGGTTGCCTCTTTGGAAGCTGTGAGAAGGTCTAGTGCGCTATAATTCTGCAAGGCCACCCCCACTAGAGAGTTCAGTTGTTTTTGTATGCATGCCAGAGACACTGAAGAGGCATGAGTATCCTCATCGACCCTCTCCTCAAATTCCTGAGCTAGTTTTAAACTATGTCTTACAGCACCTCCAGAAAAAGCTGCTCCTCCAACAGAGGTAACCAGACTCACCCCTAACAGTATAGGAATAAAATCTGTCCTGTTGCTTAAGAGGTGGGATAACAATCTCTGAAAATTTTCACTTTTGGTATAAAGATTTAATTGGGGAACTGCTGTTATCAAAATCCAAGAGTCCAAGGTTGGATTAATGTATGACCATAGGCTTCCATTGCACCAGAACATAGTAGGAGAAGGGGTGTGACATCAAGATGCCTGAAGCATTTTGTCATATTCCACAAGTTGAGTTGGTTGGTAAAATTAAATTGCTACAATCAGGGACATTACAATAGCAGAAGTAAGAAAACTGTCCCCTTGTCTCTTTGATTCTAAACTGCCAGTGGTAGTTAACAGCATTTAGAGCACAGAAGCATAAATCAAAAATTATGATGAGATAAGTCTTAGCTTGAGAGGCTTTTCGGTGTCCTTATACACCATCCATTTATCTCTTCTGGTAGCCGGGCCACCTTAAGTGGTGAAGCGTGGATCCAGGACCAGATCCCATTCACCTTGACAGAGGTTGGAGCTGTTAGGATAGCAGTATAAGGTCCTTTCCACTGAGGAGAGATAGTTTGTTTTTGATGTCATATGACCCACACAGTGTCTCATGGTCAGTAATGATGGCCAACTACAGGGGCTGCCTGCAGGAGTGCCTGAAATTGGGAATGGAGTTCCTGTTGAACAGTCTGCAGTGCCTGTAAAGACTGGAGCAGTCATCTATGTCAACATTGCAGTATTTAAGCGAGGACACAAGAAGGATGGTCTGCCAAACATCATTTCACAGGGCATAAACCCTTTGGAATAGAGAATGCAATGGGAGCGCAAAAGGGCAAAGGGAAGGAGTCATTCAGTCCTGGTAAATTTAAGAGAATCCCCTCTCACAATGAGTCTACCTGGCTGCTCTAATTAGCTAAACCAGCATCTAGATTGAAGTGAGCATATCCTTCCTCCCTACCATACAGATAAACATAAAAAATAGTTCCACATCAGTTCACCCATCCTGACTCTATGTATATGAAAGCTAGCTTAATTTCATACCAACTTACTCATAAGCTTCATTTTTAAGACATACTCCTACCATTTATTACATACTTAAACTTTCTGCGGTTTGTCTTCTTCCCCTTTTCACTGTGACAAACATTTTAAGACAATCCTTATTTTTATATCCTTTTTTTTTTTTAATCCAGAGGAGATTTTTTTTTTCAATTCCTTTCTAAGGCTTTCTTTACTACACTCTTTCTTTCCCTGAGTTTCTTTGTGGCTTTTGGGCCCATTTTATTTCTTTGGCTTGAGGAACCAGATTACCAGAACTGCCTCAAGGCATCCCTTGGGTGGAGAATTTTGTTAGATTTTTATTTCCAATAGCTGGGGTGAGTTTCATTCCTCTTACTACCTCCATTGATAAAGATCTCTCCTTTATAGCCATTGTTGGAAGCGGCCTTTTACCACACCCGAACCAAGCAAGGCTTTGATTGTAGAGTGGATTTCTAGTTTCCTAATCCTTGAAGTGCCTGAGGCAAGCCAGTGATATCATCCTTGCCCTCAATATCTACTGTGGGAATAGAGAAGAGTTACTGGATATCACTGAAATAATATGCCACAGACTCAGTTTCAGCAGATCCAAAGCAGCTTTCCACTGGGAAGCAGTCAGAGGTGATGAAGTCAGGCAGGAGTCCAGTCCACTGTCACTATGGTCAACATGGTCAGGATGACAACATAGATTTCCATCCATATGACTATCAGGCCGTCCTTGAACTTTATCCAGAAGGGTGGGTAGAAGCAGCAGCAGGATTATCACACATTTTTCTGGGCTGCAAATTTCTACTAAGACTGGTTAAAGATATGTGGCATAGGTTGATAGGCGTGTGTCCAGCTGGTTTTTAAGGCAACATTTGAGGCAGTGGCCCAGGACAATTGACAAGGGTGACAACTTTTATTAATTAGATAGTTCTTTTAATAAGGCTTGTAACCATTTCCAAAATGTGCAGTTTCCACGCTTATAAAATGTTAGCACTATGTCCCATGCCTCTTCCTTTTCAGGTAAGGAAAAAATTATTTCCAACCCCTTTTTGTGGCTATCAGTTCTTTAATACAAGAACACATGCACAAAGACATTAGAGAGGGATATGATACAATTCAAATAACATCTGGAGCTTGATAATACTGTGCAAATGTGAATGTCTTAGAATCAGTAAATGAGAGTGGTTATATAAGATGTTAATAGTATGTTCATAGTAAAAAAGCAGTGAAGAAGTATGTGGGAACTCTCACTACTCTTTGCAACTCTTCTTTGAGTTTAAAATAATTTCAAAACAAGAAGGCTTTCAAGACAAGATATGGCTTAGGTATATCCATCCCATTTTTTTGGTTTTGTTTTTGAGAAAAGTGTTAAATCTTTAAAGAAGAAGCATTCACCCAAAGGGAGACAAAACATTCAAATCCAACTATGACTCCCTAACCTGTGGCATATATCTCTGAATTTTTTATTTCCCTATAACTTCTCAAAGTTCAAGATAGTTCTCAATTTGACACTTCGAGATTTGACTCATGGAGGTACTTGGCACCAAAGGTGAGCATGTAAGAAGCAACATTAGCCAGGCACCAGTGGTTCACACCTGTAAACCTAGCTACTGAGGAGGCTGATCTGAGGATCACAATTCAAAACCAGCATGGGCAGGAAACTCCCTGCGATTCTTTTTTATTTTGGGGTTGGGGTCGTGTCGTGGGGCCTGAATTCTGGGCCTGGGTGCTGTCCCTCAGCTCTTCAGCTCAAGGCTAGCACTCTGCCACTTGAGCCACAGCGCCACTTCTGGATTTTTTTCTGCTTATGTGGTGCTGAAGAATCAAACCCAGGGCCTCAAGCATGCAAGGACAGCTCTCTACCACTGAGCCACCTTCCCAGCCCTCCCTTCGATTCTTATCTCCAAATAATCACCAGAAAACCAAATAGAGTTCTCGCCCTCAGCTGAAGAGCACAGGGACAGCGCCAATCCCAAAGTTCAAGCCTTACTACCACCAAAAAAAGAGAGAAACAACATTAAAGCTGTTTGTTTTTTGGGCTTTGTGTATAAGCTACACATTCCTCAATTGTGAAATCAAACAGTTTAGCATAATCTCCACTTATTTATGATGCATTAGGCTTTGCAGCAATAAATAAGCCCCATGATGAAAGTACCTCATTCTGTTCACAGCTTTGTACCCAGTATTCAGGACAACACTTGATATTCACTGAAAAGAAAAGAGGCCATTATAATAAGAGATAATGCCTCGATAAAAGACATAAGGTCTGGGGATATCAACTTTCCACCACCCCCCTACCTCAAGAGCCCTCAAACAAGCCCAGATGAGCTGGTTTCTAAGATGATGTCCAGGTCCAATAGGCACTTTAGGCAGGTGACCTCTCTCCTGGGGACAAAGCAGCCAAAGTTTTGCGAAACTATTGCTGGAAACTTATTTTGGAACTCTTGGGGCAAAAGAACACTGAGAATTGCTTTGATGTGCTGATGTTTTCATCATTTTCTTGGCACTTCAAAGACATAATAGTCGAGAAGCCAGCAGCAACAGCTAGCTCTGCTCAAAGCTTCAGGGTAATCCGTTTGTATGACACTTCTAGCTCCACTAGGATTAAGGTGCACTCCCATCCATAGATGGTGAATTTGCCAACACAATGCTACAAATGACCAGACTTCGTTTCTTTAGACAGCCTAAGAAGTTTGTGTGTAAGTAATAGGTAGCTACCTCTTACTGTCCCCTCCAATGTCCCTGGAAACATCAGCTTTTGATGTCACATTGGCAATATAGGAATTGTCTACATGACCAAGGGTGGAGTCACAAAGAGGGCACTCCAGCCCAGGAATGCTAGCTAGTGAATTGAGAGGCCTCATGGAGGGAAGACCATATTCCAAGCAATTTCCAATCTATGACTCTTTCTCTAAGCTCTTTAGGGAGGTCTTCCATTTCACTGTTGTCTTTTTCATTCATTCCATATTAGCTGCAGCTCTGAGTGCCCAGTCAAAATCCTGGCAGATGGGATTGGGCAGAAACCTGAGTTACTGCCCAAAGAGGTATTATGTCTCATTCTCCCTGGAGACAGAATGCATCTTCCAAGAAAGCTTGCTCAGCCTCTTGGAGAGGAGCACACATGAGCTGAATCCTGACAACAGGAGGAAGAAAAGTTCAGAGGAGGTTTCAGGAGCCAGGGGGCAGAAAAGTCTTTTTTGTTTGTTTGTTTTATTATTAATAAGTTTTATTGTTAAAATATTGTACAGAGGGGTTACAATTACATGAGCAAGGTAATGAGTATATTTCTTATTAAGCATTGTTGCCTCCTTTTTTTCCCCTTACCATCCCTACCAGCCCAACCCCCCCTCTGCCCTCTGCTGAAAAGTCTTTACATTACAAGGGACAGTCACTTCCATAGGAAGTGTCTAAAGACTAGAAGTACCCGTGGACAGTGTCAGCTGGCAAAGGCATACTCAACCATCAGTTGATTTCATTCAGGCATAACATCCCAGTACTTGTAATATTCAGTTGTTGAAACTCAGGGGTTTGAGGACAACACAGGACTTACATCCAAGTTCACTGTAGAAAAAGCAACTGAAATGTGCTCTTTCCTAAGTTTGTAAACAAGTAGCCTTATTCAAACACCAAACAATAAAACCAGATTACATTAAGTCAGGAAGCAGGTGCAGGTAGTTCTCTTTTTTTATTTCTTTTCTTTTAAAATTTATGTGTTGTCATGCGTATTTGTGTACATGCACAACAAACCTGGGCCTATACATGGTCCCTGAACTTTATTACTTAATGCTAGCGTGTTCTGTCACTTGAACCACTGCTCAACTTCTAGTAGTTAATTGAAGGTAAGGTTCTCGTGGGTTTCACTCTTACTAAGCTGACTTTGACCCACAATCCTCAGATCTCAGACTCCTTAGTTGCTAGGAATACAGGTTTGAACTATTGGAATCCAGAGGTTCATTAACTGCCAGGAATGGGATTGATAGATGACTAGTTCCAAGGTAATGATGAGATTATGGATGTCTGGGTAGAAGGTGAGAAAAGGGAGAAAGGATGTAAAAAGATTGGAGCTAAAACATGGCAGGGAGATGCCTCATGTGGTGAAGGCTTCGGTAGGGTCTAGTGGGATGAAATCACAGGCTTTGAGACTGTCAGTTTTGGCTGCCTCCATCTTGAAACCATGGACAGAATGGGTAAGCTTTCTATGGCTAGAAACCCTTTGGGTGATGACACAAACCATAGGAGATGTATGAAGATAAGAAGTCACCCAGGGGTGGCTCACACTTGTAATCCTAGCTACTTGGAAGGATGAGATCTGAGGATTGTGTTTCAAAGCCATCCTGGGCAGGAAAGTTCATTGCCTCTTATATTTAATTAACCAGCAAAAAATTGGAAGCAGAAGTGTGGCTAAAATGGGAGGCTGACAACCTTGAACAAAAACAGCTAAGGAAGAGCATGAGGCTTTCAGTTCAAACTCCAATACTGGTACACAAAATAGAGCATAGATAGACAGACAGAGAGATTAGATAGATAGATAGATAGATAGATAGATAGATAGATAGATAGATAGATAGATAGATAGATAGATAGATAGATAGATAGATAGATAGATAGATAGATAGATGGATAGTTGGATGGATGGATGGATGGATGGATGGATGGATGGATGGATGGATGGATGGATGGATAGATAGATAGATATATAGATAGATAGATAGATAGATAGATAGATAGATAGATAGATAGATAGATAGATAGATAGATAGATAGATAGATAGATAGATAGGTAGGTAGGTAGGTAGGTAGGTAGGTAGGTAGGTAGGTAGATAGATAGATAGATAGATAGATAGATAGATAGATAGATAGATAGATAGATAGATAGATAGATAGATAGATAGATAGATAGATAGATAGATAGATAGATAGATAGATAGATAGATAGATAGGTAGATAGATAGATAGATAGATAGGTAGGTAGGTAGGTAGGTAGATCGATCGATCGATCGATCGATCGATCGATAGATAGATCGATAGATAGATAGATAGATAGATAGATAGATAGATAGATAGATAGATAGATAGATAGATAGATAGATAGATAGATAGATAGATAGATAGATAGATAGATAGATAGATAGATAGATAGATAGATAGGTAGATAGGTAGGTAGGTAGGTAGGTAGGTAGGTAGGTAGGTAGGTAGGTAGGTAGGTAGGTAGGTAGGTAGGTAGATAGATAGATAGATAGATAGATAGATAGATAGATAGATAGATAGATAGATAGATAGATAGATAGATAGATAGATAGATAGATAGATAGATAGATAGATAGATAGATAGATAGATAGATAGATAGATAGATAGATAGATAGATAGATAGATAGATAGATAGATAGGTAGATAGATAGGTAGATAGGTAGGTAGGTAGGTAGGTAGGTAGGTAGGTAGGTAGGTAGGTAGGTAGGTGGGTAGGTAGGTAGATAGATAGGTAGGTAGGTAGATAGATAGATAGATAGATAGATAGATAGATAGATAGATAGATAGATAGATAGATAGATAGATAGATAGATAGATAGATAGATAGATAGATAGATAGATAGATAGATAGATAGATAGATAGATAGATAGATAGATAGATAATGGACTAATGGACTTCAGGTACTGTAAGGAATATCCTATCTCAAGTTGGGAGACATGGACTGGAGATTGGGGTGGTTAGTCTTCAGTGTGCAACCATAAAGCTTCCCTATCTGATAGAAACCTGGTGGGAAGACAAAGCCATGCCAGTGTGTCAGGGTGATGTCAGGGCCAGCTCTAAAGCAAGGAGGCTATCAGAATCTGTGTTCTGCCTACGAAGAAGAGAACTCATTGTTCTAGAAAGTGAGGGAATTGATACCTAAATTACCCATCTTGAATAGAAATGGAAGTGGAGTTGTTTTTACGATAACTTAATATTCTGTCTAAGAGCTATTTCTGTACATACTACCTCCTAAATAAAAGCAGGTTTATTGACAAAAATACCAGTTATGTATGATTATACATTTCAATAAAACAATTGTAGTACTTAATACTTTAGGGAATATATGTTCTGAATATAATGTTCTGAAAATGTTGTTATTCCCTATTTTTACCTGATACATAGTGTACTATGTGCTACCACATGATGTTCAGATGCATGTATAACATGGCATATTTTTTAAATCAGAGTAATTCTAGTGTGAGTTAGTGCAAAGTAGTCAATCAGAACATGTAGTCTATAGAACTGGCAGATGGCATGATCAGCTGCAAAAAGTTAGCTGACATGGATATGGGGGAAGAGGGCTACAGAAGAATAAAGAGTATGCTCAAAATGTTGAGTACATAAGGATGGGGCAATAAATCTTTGAAGTCATAACATTACAAGAAACAGAAAGGATAGCCACCAATCGGAAAGCCATCTTCAAGGACTACAATTCTCCCTATTTAACCCAAGACCAATCTCTGTAATGAGGAAGATGGCCAAGATGGGTGACCTGGGCCGAATTGCCCTTTTCTCTGTGGTGTGTCTATAATATGTTCTCTTTGTCATTTTTCTCGTCTACTAAACCCTTCGATCATCTTTACATGTTTTCTTCTTACCTAATTTTCCTTATGCTGGATGCAAGGACCCAGGTTGGATAGCTGTCTTATAATTTGTGGTAACATGTAATGGATTCCATTAAGTATGTTTTATTCTGATTTAGGCTCAATGAATGGACACAATTCTATCTGTCTGTCTGATCTGTTCAAATACATCATTTATAGTGAACACAATAAAAATTCTGTCTTCAAGCCTTAAATATTTGTCATTACCTATCTGTCACCCTTGTATGTGAAGGTACACCTGAACCTCTTCTTCCTAAGTGTACTTTATACAAACATTTGGGACTACATAATTTCTTGAGCATGGTTCTGGTTGGATGAAGACAGCTATTTGTGTTTAGAAAGTATTTCAATATGTTGCTTAGGTGAGTCCTGAACTTGAACTCTAACTCAAGCTCACTTGAACTTCTGGCTTTAGGTTCCAGAATAGCTAGAACTATAGACATATGAGACAAGCAGAAATGGTCAGATAAGTTGATGCTAGGTGAAATGAACCCCAAGATAACTCTATTATTTTTAACACTTTGTTTTTGTTTTGCTTCCTGTGTCAAGAATACCTTTTCCTTTCAATATGCATGCAGTATTTTAAGAATTGCTTTCCAGTTAGTTGAATACATTCAGTAATAATTTTATCACCTAGGTTATTTTTCCAGACCTTGCCTAGGAAGGACATATGGTGCTGAGGCATGCTTGCCCAGAATATATTCCTCTCTCTGTGACTTTCTTTGAGGAATATTCAGATGGGTCAAAGATGAGGCATATTTCATTACTTAATGTATTTTGTCAAGCTGTCCACAAAACACTTAATTAATTTGCTCTCCCAACAATAGATTCTAATTTCTTGCTTTCTCTGTAAATCTCACAGTATTAAAAAAAAACAAAAAAGAAAAAATTTCTGCCAGGTGCTGGTGGCCCACGACTGTAATACTTGTTACTCAGGAGGCTGAAATCTGAGAATTGTGGTTCAAATCCAGCCCAGGCAGGAAAGTCTGTGAGACTCTTATCTCCAATTAACCACCAGAAAACTGGAAGTGGAAATTTGGCTCAATGTGGTAGAGCTCTAGTCTTGAGCAAA
This sequence comes from Dipodomys spectabilis, assembly GCF_019054845.1. Taxonomy (NCBI): domain Eukaryota; kingdom Metazoa; phylum Chordata; class Mammalia; order Rodentia; family Heteromyidae; genus Dipodomys; species Dipodomys spectabilis. The sequence goes on along the minus strand of NW_024870863.1, from coordinate 550,215 downwards.
AAAGCCCAGGGACAGTGCCTGGACCCTAAGTTCAAACTCTATGATCAACAACAACAACAATTCTAATGGACACAGAGAACTCTTCTGATATTTGCTAAAAGCATATTTCTTTGTCCCCTTGCTTATATGTTATACCTCAGAAAGTGAGACAACTGAGAATTAAGGAATTTAAAATTAAAAGAGAACTCAACCTCATAGGATTTCTATCTTGCCCCATTAGCAACACTGCTCCACCAGAGCCTTGCGTTACAAGAGAGATAGTATATACAAAGAAGCTTGTGTGAAATAAGGAAGGCAGAAGGAGGCTGTCCTCTGCTGCCCTACCAGCATCCCAGGACTTGACTCCTGGTAAGCAGAGACACATCAGTGTGGAATACAGATGACTTCGATTATTTTTATTATCTAGATAGAACTGGAGTATAGGGAAGTGGGCACTGAGCATGGAGCTAGTTAGCTGGCAGGCAGGAAAAGAGAATTTTCTTATTTCAAGGTCAGAAAAGACAAATGAAGTGTAGGTTCACAGCTGGAGTCATAGATCCAAGTGCCAGCATTGCTGCTTACCAAGGAACTCAGGCTCATATCTCTGAGCCTCAGTTTATTTATAGAGTGTTGAGTACAGTGTACTGTATCATCCTTGGCATTTGGGTGAACTGTAAAGGGAAATATGCAGGTAGGCAGAATCCAGGAGGCACATCAACTCAGTGAATGATTTTATTTCACAAATCAAGTGAGGCTTAAATTGAGGGCTTCCACATGTGTGCACCTCCTCTTCTAAGATCCCTAACAAGGGGCTAGGACATCTCTGTGTCTCTGTCGCACTTTCGATCCCCTCTGTTTTTCCTTTCAGTGTCTTTTCCAAGACAAGCTCTAGTGCATTAAGCAGCCTTTAATGTAGGCAAAAGAAACACTGAGAAGAAGTTCTGAAATCCCACAAACCAGCTATTCCCAATGCTTAGACAAGAATCTCTCACTGGCATTACTGATGATCTTGTCTAATGTAAAATCTCACCTATCCCCTAGGGTCATTAAGGCCAGCGATGGACACAGCTAACACCATCACTTTGTTGCCTGTATTTTCCATGTCACATATTAGTGAGATACCCCTTCAATTGTTCAGCTATCTTGGGGAGGGCAGAGATACCTATGCCAGCAACAAAGAAAGGTACTTTCTGCTTTATTAAGCTGGCACAGGGAAGAGCTTCTCTGTGGAACAAGTGGCCAAGGATGCCGCTTGCTTCTAATGCAACCCAACCTGCAGCCAGCATTCAGGGTTAGCTCTGTCCACCATATTTAACAGAACTGAAAAATGTGGCAGAATTTCTGTTATTTCTGAAAGACCAGGTTATGCTTTAATCACTGGTTGTAATAGCTAATCTGAGAGGGTGATCTATCCCACTGCCCAGGGGCCTTGAAAAATTAGCTCAACTTCAAGGGTTACCCACAATGATTTCCATGGTGTCAAGTGAGTACAAAATCAGCAGAGTGGGAAACAAATAAAAATAGATGCATTTGGGGCTATTCCAGTTTCCCATCCAGGAAACACGAATTCAATCAATCTTGAAAATACATTCTTAAAATATGGCTGCAGAATTTTAGCTCAAAAACATGAAGGAGAGATGGGAATTCCATTGCTTATTTGTCAAGACTTTTGCTTGGGACTGGCAAAAGGTGAGCTGTTTTGTAAGACATTGGTTGGGGTGAAGCCCTGTCTCTGAGCAGGTTAGGAGAAGGGCTTTACCGCCCAGGACAGCAGAGGTTGGCAAAAAAATTTTCAGGGGACTGTAGTAAGGGCAGGGATGGTCTACATCCCAGTTCAGCTGCAGATATGTCTGAAATCTGGCCTGCGGCTTCCATTTTTAGTGTCTCAAAGCAATACTTGACATTCTTCCTCGATAAATTGCCATTGTCTTCTGAAGCTCTCCTATTCATTCTTATTGCCTATTATTCCCACCAGAATATAAATAAGATAAATAAGCCATGTTTGCTGCTATTGCAATTTGTTGAAATTCTTATCTCTTTCTAAAAATTCCTGTATAGATTTGATGGCTAAATGGTTATCTAGAAATATCTGCCCAGTATCAACTTTGATAATTCAGGAATTTTTCTCTTCCTTTTCCCTTTTGTTTCCCCTGAAGATTGAACCAAAGTCTGTGTATGCTACGTAGGTGCTATAGTATTTGAGTTATGTCCACAACCCCTTTTGTTTATATTTGGGGGTTATATAGTTTTGCTAATCTACGAGGGCTGTACTTGAACAAGAAATCTTCCTACTTTGGCCTCCAAAGAAGACAGTATTATAGGTATATACCAGAACACATAGCAATTTTTTATTATTGTTTTTTATTGTGAAAATACCACACAGAGAGGTTACAATTACATGGGCAAGGAAATGAGTACATTTCTTATCAAGCATTGTTGCTCCTCCTTTGTTTCCCCTTCCCATACCTTCCCATTTCCTCCTCTCTTTCCCCCTCCCCACTAAAGTGGCAAAGATTTTTTTTTTGCCCCATGACCGACAAAAATAAAAAATAATGAAACACATAGAAAATTTTTCTAGCTAAAATCTCCACAGGATCTATTTGTATGTGAAAGAATTTTCCACAATTATTTGAAACTCATTAAAAAAAAGAGAATGTACCAAAAAAACGAAAAAATCACATAGTACATTAAAACTGCAACAACAGGATGGGAAGGTGGCTCAGTAGTAGAGTACTTGCCTCTATTTATTGCAACCATGAGGCCCTGGGTTCAATTCTTCAGCAACATCTAAACAGAAAAAGCCAGATGTGATGTTATGATTCAAGAAGAAGAACATTAGCCTTGAGCTGAAGAGCTGAGGGACAGGCCCCAGCCCAGACTTCAGGCCTCATGACCACCCGCCCCCTGCCAAAAAAAAATAAAAACAAGTAAATTTTTTGTATTTTCTTCCCACTATGATATATCCCCTGTTGTCACTGTATTTGATTTTGGTACTCTGGTATTTTATATACATTTATCTGAATAAGGAAAAGGAAGGGGAACAACAGAAAGGTGAGAAAAGATGACAGAGCAGCAATATACACAGAATAATATGTCGGAAATGATTGTACAACTTGGGGGGAAGGTGTAAGTGGGGAGGGAAAGTATGAGAAAAATGAGGGAAGTGGTAACATGTTTGACAAGAAATGCACATTCTACCTTACTTAGGTAAATGTAACACCTCTGTACATCACCTTGAAAATAAAAAAAAAAATGAGTAAACATATAAATGATTAAGTGTTTGCAGCTGCACTAGTTCAAAAGACAGTTACCTTGATGGAATGCCGTATGCATTAAATAATTGATGGTGATGTAATTAGCAAAGCAGATCTGTAGAAGGTGCATTTCTCCAATGTTTCAATTAGAGAAGATGGAAAAGGTTTCAAAGTAGATCACAGGACAACATCATTACTGTACTAAATTGCATGGAAATGCACATTTTAAAATATCTAAGTTGTTAATAGTAGATCTACTATGTGATCTTGTCCATATTTATTGCAATCATTAAGAAAGCTGTAGGTCCACCAATGATGAATGGGTAAAAGAATAACACAATCCCTATATATGTGTGTGTGTGTGTGTTTGTGTACACATTTTTGGTTATGGGGCTTGAACACTGGGCCTAGGCGCTGTCCCTTAGCTCTTCAGCTCAAGGCTAGCACTGTACTTGAATCACAGTGCCAGTTCTGGTTTATCTTGTGGTTTATTGGAGATAAGAGTCTCATGGACATGGAGTTCCAGGAAGATGGCAGAGGAGAAGCTGGAGTCTAAACAAGCTCTCGCATAGAAAGCAGTTTTAGAGTTCCAGTGAACAGTCCTAAGCCAGAGAATCACACCAAGTGTGCCATCACAGAAAAGAGAGTCAGGTCAGAGAGAGAAAATCCAGGCTAGGAGACAGATCTGAGCTCTTACTAGCAGCTGCGGTGGCGGCGGCAGCGGTGGCGGCGACGACTGCAGTGGCCATACCTGAACCACAGAGAGTCTGGGATGAAGGAGCCAGATGCAGCGGGCAAATGGATGCTACTCAACACCAGCAAGAACCGACAAGGAGCGGACATCTTCATCCTGCAGTTCGGAGAACCAGAGACGACCCAGGAACCAAGACTCGGCGGGAGTAGAAGCCTGACATCCTCACTCCTTCCCAGGGAGCAGAGGAGGGAAGGTCACCCCTCCCACCCCCCCAGTACTGGAGATCTCCATCTTGGATACCAACAAAGCTCGGCGGAGCTGCTAGCTCCAACTCAAGCCTTGGAATAAAACGAGTCATTTAGCAGGTCAAAAGAACTTAACAACAGTGTCACCTGCCAGACTCAGCTCCACCCAGGGAAAAGTCACGCAGCTCAGGTGCCAGCCCTAGGAGTGGCTTTGTTCACTGAGTAATCAGAGCCAGAGGCTGCCCCTCCCTTTAGCAGTCTAGACGTCAGTAAACAGAAACCCTGAGAGTGGCTCCAGGCTGGGCTCTGTGAGTTCCTCACAAAGTAGCCCGCGGAAAAGCTACTGTTTGTTGAAAGGCCTCAACTCTACCCAGAACCTAGCTTCATCACTGGAACTCCCTCTTTTGTGATACTCAAAGCAGATCTGCCTCCCATTGAACTAGCCTGGGAGGAGGATCGCCAAATCCTGGGTAAAGCAGAGCATGTTTCTGCCTGTTTGAACAAACTGACTTAAGAAACCATCCAAGCCACAGGATGACAAGCAGACCAGAGTCTCCAACAAGAGGCTGGTTACAGACACAAGGGAGATACAGGATTTTTCCCACCCCTCCCAAAAAAATCAAAGAACTTTTTGTTTTTTCTTCTTCTTCACCTTCTTCTTTTTTTTTTTGGTACCTTATATAAAAAAATTTTCTTTTCTAAAACTTTTTTTAATCTTTAATTTTTGCCTTTTTTGAAAAAAAATTGTTTTCCACTAACTTTTTTTTCCTCTTATAATTTTTATTTTAGGGATACGTGAATGTGCGTTTTTCTGTCTTATTTGGTTTTCTTTCTCTTTTTTTCTTTTTTGATTACCTTTTTGTTTTTTGTTTAGCTCTACTGGACTTCTGATCTTTTTTTCTTCCTTTCTTATCCTTTTCACCTTTTCCTCTCTTTCGTTCTTCTTTATGTGACTTAATTGTTGTCCTGCACATCCTCAGATAAACCCATAGTTGACTATTAGACCCTATCCCCCTTTGTGTACACACTTAATCCACAAATTTATTACTCAATTCAAAACCTCTGAGACTAAAATTCCTTAATAGCAGTACTACCTCTTTATACCTATATAATATTTTAAGCATTTTTATTTTTAAGTTTTTCACATCTCCTTTACATCCCTCCTCTTCTCTCAATTTATTCACGTTCTTCTCTAAATAGATTGTCTTCGTTCTGCATAATATTACTAATTTTTACTTTTATATTTTTTCTGGTCTCTTTTCTTTTCCCTTTCCATTTCTCTCTCTCTACTTTCATCCTACACAACCTATTTCCTGCTTTGAGATTAGGACTTAGTTAACTCTCCCTGTGCCTTCCACATCAATCTATTACTTTTTTTAATCACATCTCTGCCTAACCCTAATAATTTCTGGTTGTCCAAATTCTTCTTCACGGTTCGTAGCCCATTAACATATAGTTGTTTGATGTTGAATAGATGTATCTGTTGAACTAGATTGTATCTGTAGACTATTGTTTGTGCAAATTCAGACTTTGGTTGATGCTTGCCGTAAGATAGTGTACTAGCACAACACTGGTGAACTTTTCATCTCAAATGGGCAGAATAAGCCGGAAAAACACAAGAAAAATGGCAAGTCTGGGTATCTCAATTCCCACTCTTGATAATCAGGGGACAGAACAGATAATGAATAATCCAGAGGAGAGTGCCCAAATAGCTCTATAAACACTGCTGGCAAACATGATAAATGAAAAGATTGAAAACTTAAAAGGAATCAGTATGAGCATGATAGGGAGAGAGAGGAGGCAATCTAAAAGTTTAAACAGGAATATCATAAGCATGAGGAAGCTACTCAAAAATTGATACAGGATTTGTGTGAGCAGCTTGAGAATACTCCAAGAGAAAGGCAGGAATGGCATGAGCAGGCTCAGATTACTCAAAGAGAACTGCAGGAATCCCACGAAAGGGAGGAAGCTAACAAAGAGTAATACAGGAAATGAGAGAGCAGGATGAGAATACACAAAGATCACTAAAGGAATTCATGGAATCCATTAACAAAGAGCTGAAGGAAGTCAGGGAGACCCCAAAGGCAATGCTGAATGGAACCCAACAGAAGGAATGGGAGTCCAAGGAAAACATAACAAATCAACTAAGTGATTTGAGAATAAACACTGAACACCAAATTAAGGAAGTAAAGAAGTTCATACAAGATCTAAAAGAAAGCTTCAACAAAGAATTTGAAGCCATCAAAGCTGTCCAATTAGAAGGAAAAGAGATAAAAAACAAAGTAGAAAGTCTTGACAGCAGGTTAGACCATCGCAGGGATTGAAGACAGCCTAGATATTACAGAGAAAGAACATACAACCATCCAAGACAAGTCCAAGAAATATGATAGATCTATCCAACACTTGGAAGACACCATCAGAAGACCTAATCTAAGGATAATGGGTGTAGAGGAGCACCTAGAAACAGAAGTTAATGGTCTAGGAAATTTGTTTAACAGGATCCTAACAGACAACTTCCCAAACATGCAAAAAGATAGGCCTATTCAGATACAATAAGCCTTTAGAACCCCATATAGACCAGACCAGAATAGGACATCCCACCGTCACATTATAATCCACACAGGATCAACTCAGATCAAGGAAAAGATCCTTAAAGCTGTCAAGGAGAAAAGATTAATCACTTATAAAGGGAAACCAATTGGAATAACCTCAGATTTCTCAGCAGAGACAATCAAAGCAAGAAGATCCTGGAATGATGTATGCCATGCCCTAAAAACAAACAACTATCAACCAAGAATACTGTACCCAGCTAAACTCTCCTTCATAACTGAAGGCCAAATAAAAAACTTCCATCACAAAGAAAAATTAAAACAATATATCTCCACCAAACCAGCCCTACAAAAGATTCTTAAAGATGTCCTACACATAGAAAACCAACAAGACCGCAATAAAGGCCAAGAAACAGCACCCAAAGTGAGAATCCAAGAACCATAGGAAGAACCCAGTTTTCGCAGCCCCCAAGAAGGTAGATAACATGGCAGGAACTCCCAAATACCTCTCAGTCCTATCTCTTAACATTAACGGACTTAACTCTCCAATTAAGCGACATAAACTGTCTAGTTGGATTAAAAAACAAGATCCTTCGATCTGCTGCCTTCAGGAGTCACATCTTGCCCATAAAAACGAACACATTTTCAATGTTAAAGGCTGGTACAAAATCTACCAAGAAAACAGACCCCATAAACAGGCGGGAGTTGCACTCCTAATATGAGATAAAATAGACTTCAAATTAAAATTCATAAGAAAAGTTAAAGAAGGTCGCTACATACTAATTAAGGGATCTCTCCTTCAGGAGGGTATTACAATTCTAAATATCTATTCACCAAACAATTGAGCACCCAAATGTATCTAAGAAACACTACTCTCCCTCAAAACCCACATATATCCAAAGACATTAATTGTTGGGGATTTTAACATGCCACTCTCCCCACTAGAAAGACCAACTCGGCAAAAACTCAACAGATAAACCGCCTATCTAAACAGCTGCATAGAACAACTAGATTTAACAAACATCTACCTAACATTTCACCCAGCAGAATCAGAATACACGTTTTTCTCAGCAGCCCATGGAACATTTTCTAAAATAGACCACATTTTAGGCCACAGACAAACTCAGAAACATTGAAGTTATACCATGCATTGTCTCTGACCACAAGGGAATAAAATTAAAACTCAACACCAAAAGCCACCAAAGAAAGTCTGGTAACACATGAGGCTGAACAACACACTGAAGAATCACGAGTGGGTCATGGAAGACATTACAAAGGAAATTCAAATGTTCATGCTATTCAACAAAAATGAACACAAAAATTAACAGCTCCTCTGGGATACAGCAAAGGCAGTACTCAGAGGCAAGTTTATAGCTCTGAGCTCCTACATCAACAAATTGGAGAGATCTGAAACCAACAATTTAATGACACATCTAAATCTCCTTGAAAAAGAGCAGCAAGATAAACCCCAATCCAGTAAAGGGAAAGAAATAATTAAAATTAAATCAGAATTAAATGAATTAGAGTCAAAAAGAACTATAGAAAGCATCAACAAAACAAAGAGTTGGTTCTTCAAAAAAATTAACAAAATTAACAGACCCTTAGCAAATCTTATCAGAAAAAGAAGAGAACACACCCAAATTAATAAACTCAGAGATGAGAATGGAAGCATCACCACGGAAACAACCAAGATACAGAACATTATAAGGGAAGACTTCTCAAAACTTTATGCTAATAAGTTTGAGAACTTGACAGAAATGGACCTTTTCCTAGCAAATATTGACATGCCAAAACTAAACCAAGATGAGTTAAACTATCTTAACAGTCTCATATAAAGCATTGAAATAGAAACAGCAATTAGAGACTTCCTGCTAAGAAAAGTCCAGGACCAGATGGTTTTACAGCGGAATTTTACAAGGCCTTCAAAACACACCTCACACCAATACTCCTCCAACTCTTCAATGAATTTGAAAGGGAAAGTTCACTACCGAACACATTCTATGAAGCCATCATAACCCTCATCCCAAAACCAGGCAGGGACTCATCAAAGAAAGAGAACTATAGACCTATTACTTTGATGAACATTGATGCAAAACTGTTCAACAGCCGGGCACTGGTGGCTAACGCTGGTAACCCTAGCTATTCAGGAGGCTGAGATCTGAGGATCACAGTTCAAAGCCAGCCCGGGCAAGAGAGATTGTGAGAATCCTATCTCCAATAAACCACCAGAAAACCGGAAGTGGCGCTGTAGCTCAAGTGGTAGAGCGCTCGTCTTGAGCTGAAGAGCTGAGGGAAAGCACCCAGGCCCAGAGCCCAGATTTCAAGCCCCACAACCGACAAAAAAAAAAAAAAAAAAAAAAAAAAACTATTCAACAAAATTTTGGACAATCGACCTCAACAATTCATCCAAAAATCATACACCATGATCAAACAGGATTCATTTCAGGGATGCAAAGCTGGTTCAATATATGCAAATCAATTAATATTATTCATCTCATCAACAGGAGCAAGAATAAGAACCACATGGTTATGTCAATAGATGTAGAAAAAGCATTCGACAAGATCCATCACCCCCATATGATGAAGATTTTGGAAAAATTAGGAATCCATGGAACATTCCTCAATACAATAAAGGCTGAATATGACAAACTTACAGCCAGCATTATATTTAATGGTGAAAAACTAAAGCCATTTCCTCTTAACTCAGGAACAAGACAAGGACGTCCACTCTCTCCACTTCTCTTGAATCTAGTATTAGAATGCCTAGCTACAGCAATAAGACAAGAGGCAGACATAAAGGGGATCTAAATAGGGAAATGAGAAATAAAATTCTCCCTCTTTGCAGATGACATGATCTTGTATTTAAAGATCCCATAGACTCCACTCCCAATTACTCAAACTGATTCAAAACTTTGGCAAGGTAGCAGGGTATAAAATTAACCCCCCAAAATAAATGCCAACAATGAGAAAAGTGTGGCTGAAATTAGGAAAGCAACTCCATTTGTAATAGCCCTACAAAAAACAAAATTCCTAGGAATTAACTTAACCAAAGAAGTGAAGGACCTCTATGATGAAAACTTTAAAATCTTGAAAAAGGAAATCAAAACAGAACTGCGAAAATGGCAAAACCTCCCATGCTCCTGGATTTGAAAGATTAACATCGTCAAAATGGCAATACTTCCCAAGGCTATCTACAAATTCAAAGCGATACCTATAAAAATTTCAACCTCATTCTTCAAGGAAATAGAAGACGCAATCTAAAAATTCACATGGAACAATAGAAGACCCCAAATAGCAAAAAACGCTCCTCAACGGAAAGAACACTGCTGGAGGAATATCAATACCAAATTTCAAACTCTACTATAAAGGCATAGTAATCAAAACAGGTTGGTATTGGCATATGAACAGACCTCAGGACCAATGGAATAGAATTGAAAACCCAGAAATGAACCTACAGACCTATAGCCATCTAATCTTCCATAAGGGAGCTAAAACAATAGAATGGAACAAAGACAGCCTCTTCAGTAAATGGTGCTGGAAAAATTGTTTAACTACATGTAGAAAAAAAGCTAGATCGTTATCTATCACCCTGCACTGGAATCCACTCCAAATTGATGAAAGACCTCGAAGTCAAAGTAGACATTCTGAAAACATTACAGGATCGAATAGGAGAAACTCTAGGTCTTCTTGGCTCAGGCCGAGATTCTCTTAATAGAGACCCGGAAACACAACAAATCAAAGAAATGTTGGACAAATGGGATTGCATGAACTTGCAGAGCTTCGGCATGGAAAAGGACATAGCTAGCAAGATCAATAGAAAGCCCACGGGTTGGGTGAAGATCTTCACTAGCCATACAACAGACAAGGGACTCATATCTAAAATCTACTTGGAACTCAAAAAATTAAATCCCCCAACAACAAATCCTCAAAGAAACAATTGCCCAATAAATAACTGGGCTAAAGACTTGAAGAGAAACTTCTCTGAAGAAGAAAGAAGGATGGCCAATACACACATGAGGAAATGCTCAACATCCCTAGCCATAAAAGAAATGCAAATCAATACAACATTGTGATACCACCTCACTCCAGTTAGAATGGTAAAAATCAAGAACTCTAACAACAACAGATGCTGGTGGGAATGTAAACTTGTTCAACCACTTTGGAAAGTAGTATGGAGGTTCCTCAAAAGACTTCACATTGAGCTCCCTGATGACCTAGCAATCCCACTTTTGAGTATTTACCCAAATGTTTACAAACAAGACCATACTAAAGCTACCAGCACAACTATGTTTATTGCAGCATTATTTACCATAGCTAAGATATGGCACCCACCCAGATGCCCCTCAGTAGATGAATGGATCAAGAAAATATGGTATATGTACACAATGGAATTCTATGCCTCCATCAGAGAGAATGACATTGCCCCTTTAGTTATGAAATGGAAAGACTTGGAAAAAATTTTATTAAGTGAAGTAAGCCAGGCCCAAAGAAACATAGGTCCCATGGTTTCCCTTATTTGCAATATCTAGTATATGTATGAGTCAACCGGAAAAGTTCAGATAATGTGATGTTAGGAAAATGAACCCTTAGATATATATTTTAATGATTTTTTCTTTCATGTATTTGTTTCTAATGCATTTATAAGATTATTTGTTTGTTGCTTTGTATGTCCTTCCCCCACAGTATAACCAATGCTTCCACGATATTTGATGTCGGTATAACTTGTGGAGGAGATGGGGAAAAACAAGTCGTTTAAGCAAACAGGTGGACCTGTTGCAACCATGAAAAGTACAAGTTGTCATGTAGAAAACGAGCTTTACATCGTTGGTGCAGAGGGGGCGGAGAGGGGGAGGATTGGGTAGGGAGGTGGGGGGAGGGCTGGGAAGAGATGTGAAGGATAATCAAAGGAGGAGGCTGCAATGCTTGATAAAGAAATGTAGGCATTATCCTGCAATGTAATTGTTACCCCTCTGTACAGTATGTTCACCAAAAAAATGAAAAAAAATAAAATGAAAAAAAAAAGATTAAAAAAAAAAGAGTCTCATGGACTTTCCTGCCTGGCCTGGCTTTGATCCTCAGATATCAGCCTCCTTAGTAGCTAGAATTACAGGCATGAGCCACCAATGCCTAGCATACAAAAATATGTTTGTTAATATCTAAAAATTATAGTTCAAATATTTTATCATAAGTATGAACTTAACCATGGTTATTTTTTGATAATGAGGTTCCATTTAGTATTGTCACTACATGTGCAACATGGACTGATCAGGCAGAGGAGTCTGTGATATTCTTATGTCCAATTAAGTACAGACAAGTTGAAGTGGAACAGTGGTTCAAGGAGCAGAGTACTAGCCTTGTGCAATAAAAAGCTCAGGGACAGCACCCAGGCCCTGTCTTACCCACAGAATTGGCACACACAGCAAACTCTCTCCCAATTTTTGTTTCAGCTGAGTTGAATAATTCGTGTTGTAATAGCCAGAATTCATCTTTGCCGTTTACATTTTGTCAGATGAACTTTTCTATTGACACTCTAATAAACTGAGTCATCTAAGGAGACCCACAAACACTCACTTGTTGCCTGCTAATTCATTTAAGTACCACTATTGTGAGTAATCAAATCTCTACAACTTTATACAACTTTGTATTAAAACTTAAAAACACAAACCTTCAGTGTTTCTCAGGCCTTTTGCCTCTGTGCATCTCCATTGTCTCCTTTTATGTCTGCTAATCCTGAGGCTTGAATTCTGAGTCCCTAACCTGGTTTGATAAAAGCCTAATGCCCTATAATTTGAGCCACAGCCCCACTTCTGCCATTTTTGGGCTGTTAATTGCAGATAAAAGTCTCATAGACTGTCCTGATAGGGCTGGTTTTATCTATGATCCTCAGATTTCACTTTTCTGAGTATCAAGGATTACAGGTGCGAACTACCAGTACCAAGCTTATATGTCACTTTGATATACAAAATTTAATCAATTAAATCCCCGAAGTTGTAGGGGTTTTTAATGACAGCAACAAAATTAATGCACATACTATAATTAGAATATGCAACCAAAACTTTTAAGGAGAATAATGATTTGTTCTATTTCTGCATATAAATGAACGTGTTAAGATCTCTATAATAAAAGCTTTCAGGATACTGATGATATATTCATAAATCCCAGCTACTCAGGAGACTAAGATCTGAGGATCATATGTATAGCCAGTCTGGGTAGGAAAGTCTGTAATACTCTTAACTCAAATGAACCATCAACAAACCAGAGGTGGAGCCATGTCTGAAGCAGTAGGGCACAAATCTTGAGCAAAAATGTATGAGGACATTGTCTAGGCCCTGAATTCAAGCCCAGGAAAGGCACAAAATTTAAAGTTAATTAATTAAAACTTGAACCTAGATATTTTGTAGACTTTTTTATTGTGAAAATACTATACAGAGGGGTTACAATTAGATGGGCAAGATAATGAGTACATTTCTTATCAAGCATTGTAGCCTCCCCCTTTGTTTCCCCTTCCCATCCTCTCCACACCCCGCCACCTAATCCTCCTCCCCCATCACAGTTGTAAAGTTCCTTTTCGACATAACGACTTGTACATCTCATTGTTGCAATGAGTCCAATTGTATCCTTATTTAAATGATTTAAGACACACAAATGCTTGAAATATATGGGCCTACATTGCTGACTGTCTTTCTAATAAAGATTGAAATAATAGTTTATTATTCTACTATTATTCAATTATGCATGTTAACTTAATAATGGATATCTGCTGCCTGCTGGCTGTGTGTGGACAGGATGTTAGCTATGTTTGGCAATATGGACATAGTTTTGCCAGCTTTGGATGTCACATGTTTGTGAAGGGACAGATAACAAATTAAAGTGTGATAAACATGTTTTTCCATCACTCATATCTCTTCAAAAATCAGCCTTTATCATCCTTAGAATATTTTTTTTTAATTTCTACTAAAGCATTCCTCTACACAGTTCCTGCAAATCCAATCTACATTTAATCTACATTTCCCCAAAATCACATGAAGAGGCTCACCCTTACCCTTCTTCTCTAATTAGCTTATCTGGGGCAATGGAAAAGGACAGCCAACAATTTGGGTTTGCATTAGCCAATAATCTCAGCTACTTAGGAAGCAAGGCAAACTCAGAAAAAATATTATCAAGATCCTATCTCAGGATCAAACCCACCTGTAAATCCAACAACTCAGAAAGATAGATAATACGATAATGGTTTGAGGCTTGCCTTGGGGTTGTAAACATGGAACCTTATAGGAAAAATAACTAAAGTTTAAAAGGCATGGCTCAAATTGCTAGAGTGACTAACTACAAGGTGTAAAACCCTTCATTCAAACCTGAGAACTACCAAAAAATAATAAAAGACAAAAAACCGGACAGTTCTGACAATTCTTCAGTGCTGATGATGTAGGTTTGAGCCATACTCTGAGAATCACTGTTCTAATTAAAAGCAATTAACTTCCAAAAATGACAGATTTACCTATTTTTATCGTTGTGGTAAACACAGTCAAGGGCAGCTTTGTCCTTTGATGAATCTGGGAAGATTCCAGAGAGTCTGCCACATTGTGGTGGAAGCATGTGTTAAGAAAAAACTACTCAGCTCATGGACCAAATAGGAAGCAAACAGAGCACGAGGATAAATGAGAGGAACAGGCCAGGAAAGGGTATCACTTTTAAAACCCCAGGTCTTTCAACTAGGTCTTTTAACCTTCAAAGATTCCATCGCTTTAAAAGTCTACCAAATTAGGAACTTAACAATGGGTTGACTTACTGATGAGGACAGAGCACTCAAATGCAATTACTTCACTGAAGCTGCATCTCTGAACATTAATCGCTACAATGGATGACTATCCTTTTTGGAGACATTCCAGGTCCGAACCATAATGAATATGATTTTAATGAGTAGCATTAAAAATTGGAAAAATTATGTAAGTATATCCTAATTTCTATTTAAACAATATTAACTAATACTCCTTAGAATCCTGACGACCGCCTCTCTACTCCTATCCTCACCAAGTTTTTAATCTCCTGTTACCTGGGGAAAAAATTTCAAGCCCCAACTTTTTCCATGTATGTCTATCAAATGATGAGATTTGTCCCACCATCAGAGATCTGGTTACTGATATCACTGAATGCCAAAGGAAATCAGTCAGAAGACCACAGAGACTGCCATTGAAAAGAAGAGGGGGGACCATGAATGCACAAAAAATAGAAATTTAAGGCTTAAAAATAGTTTAGAGGTCATGCACTCATTCTCACACCTGTAACCCTAGGTACTAAGTCTGAGATCTAAAGATAAGAGATTGAAAGCCAGTCTTAGGAAGAAAGTTTATGAGACTCTTATTTCCAAGTAAGCACTGAAAAGGTGAATAAGCTACATCACAGTAAAAGGTCCTGAGTTCAAGACCACATAACAGCAAACACAAAATTAAGTGATTTAATTGGAGGACAGAGGGCTGTGCATATGTGGGACTTGCCAGAGGAAGAGAGGATCTTCTCAGCGAGCCTGTCCTTTGCTCAGGGTTGGGAGAGATCTCCCGCGAAGTAGTTCCTAGCATACCTACAAGTTAGTCTCTGGCTTACCTGTGTGTGTGTGTGTGTGTGTGTGTGTGTGTGTGTGTGTGTGTGTGTGTGTGTGTGTGTGTCCCACTATTAGGTCTTGAAAAATGGATCTCTCATTCTTACTGGGGTTCTTTGTTTTATTTTGTTTTGGCTTGTGGCTGGTGCTATGCCATATAGTTATGCCTCTAGTATCATTATTTTTGCTAGTTAATTGGAGATAACAGTCTTGAAAACTTGTCAGCCTAGGCTGACTTTGAACGTTGGTCCTCAGATGTCAGCTTCCTGAGTAGCTAGAATTGTATCCATGAGACAATAGTGCCTCGCATAAAATGTATGTTTAATTATGTGCTCATTGTCTTCTGAGGCTGAGTAATATAAAAATGAATATGACATCATCTTTTCCTTCACTAACCTAAGAAACTATTCTTGTTTGACAGTGCTTTCGTAAACGTGACTTTTCACTCCCAGTCTGCTATGCAGAAATTTTCCTTTTATTTATACATTTTTATTTATTTATTTTTATTGTCAAGATGATGTACAGACAGTTTAATGTTACATAAGATAATAAGTACATTTCTTGACAAACTTGTTACCCCATCCCTCAATTTTCTCCTGCTTTCTCTACCCCCATCACCCAGCCCCAAGTTGTACAGATCATTTCCAACATATTGTTTTGTTTATATTGTTGTTGTATTGGTTCCCCCCTTGACCTTTGTCTCTTCATTGTGTTACCAAACGTTTCTTTTAAAAATGCTATTTAGAGAAAAAGGTCACTAAGCATGGAATTTTCATGTGATTGTTCATTACTCATTCTTGTTGGCAGCGAAGGCTGGTGGTGAGGGTGCCTGGGTACACAGGGTCAGAGAAGCTTCAGAAATTCCTGCCTGGATTTGACCAGAGCTAGCACCACCGGTAGCCACTGTCAAAAGGCAGAAGCCACATTCTCAAGCAGAACTCATGAGGGAAGGAGATCATTAAAAACATTGGCATAGCTGGGTGCCAGTGGCTCATGGCTGCAATCTTAGCTACTCAAGAGGCTGAATCTGAGGATCACGGTTCAAAACCAGCCTAGGCAGAAAAGTCCATGAGACTCTTTTTTGTTGTTGTTGTTCCGTCGTGGGGCTTGAACTCTGGGCCTGGGCGCTATCCCTCAGCTCTTCAGCTCAAGGTGAGCACTCTACCGCTGAAGCCACAGCACCACTTCTGGTTTTCTAGTGGTTTATTGGAGATAAGAGTCTCACGGACTTTCCTGCCTGGGCTGGCTTTGAACCACGTTCCACAGATCTCAGCATCCTGAGTAGCTAGGATTACAGGCATGAGCCACCGGTGCCCGGACCGTGAGACTCTTTTTTTTTTTTAATTTTATTTTATTTTATTTTATTTGTGAACATACTATACAGAGGGGTTACAATTACATGGGCAGGATAACGCATACATTTCTTACCAAGCATTGCAGTCTCATCCTTTGTTTACCCTTCACATCCCTTCCCAGCCTTCCCCCCCCCACTCAATCCTTCCCCCCCATCGACGTTGTAAAGCTCGTTTTTGACATGACAACTTGTATTTCTCATTGTTGCAACAGGTCCACCTGAATCCTTAAATGACTTGTTTTTCCCAATCTCCTCCACAAGATATACTGACATCAAATATAGTGAAATCGGGGTTATACTGTGGGGGAGGGACATACAAAGCAACAAAAAATAATCTTATAAATGCGTTAGAAACACATGCATGAAAGAAAAAAAAACATTAAAATACATATCTAAGGGTTCATTTTCCTAACATCACATTATCTGACCTTTTCCGCTTGACTCATACATATACTAGATATTGCAAATAAGGGAAACCATGGGATTACAGGCATGAGCCACCGGTGCCCGATCCGTGAGTCTCTTATCTCCAATAAACCACCAGAAAACCAGAAGTGGTGCTATGACTCAAGTGGTAGAGCATTTGCCTTGAGCTGAAGACCTGAGGGACAGTGCCTAGGGTCAGACTTCAAGTCCCATGACCAACAAAAGGGTTTTTGTTAGTTAACTGGAGACAAAAGTGTCAAAGAGTTTTTGGCTATGGCTGGCTTCAAACCACAAACCTCAGATCTTGTCCTCCTGAGTAGCTCAGATTTCAGAAGAGCCACCCTTGCCAATATCTTTTTATTTTATTTTATTTTATTTTTTTCCTTTTTTTTTATTATGAGAATTCCATACAGAGGAGTTACAATTACATGGGCAAGATAACGAGTACATTTCTTATCAAGCATTGTTGACTCCTCGTTGTTTCCCCTTCCCATCCCTTCCCATACTACTCCCCTCCCCCCAACCGATCCTCCCCCAAGTTGTTAAGTTCGTTTTTTGACATAACAACTTGTACATCTTATTGGTGCAATGGGTCCACCTGTATCCCTAGTTAAACGATTTGTTTTTTCCCTTCTCCTCCACAAATTATCCCAACATCAAAAACAGTGAAAGTATGGGTTATACTGTGGGGGAGGGACATACAAAGCAACATAGAAATAATCTTATAAATATGATAGAAACAATTGCATGAAAGGAAAAAAAAAAAAACAAAACAAAACCTCTGAATATGTACCTTTGGGTTCATTCCCCTAACATCAACTTATCTCACCTTTTCTGGTTGACTCAGACATATACTAGTTATTGCAAATAAGGGAAACCATGGGACCTATGATTCTTTGGGCCTGGCTTACTTCACTTAATATAATTTTTTCCAAGTCTTTCCAATTCCTAACAAATGGGCCAATGCCATTCTTTCTGATGGAGACATAGTATTCTATTGCGTATATATACCACATTTTCTTGAACCATTCATCTACCAAGGGGCATCTGGGTTGGTTCCATATCTTAGCAATGGTAAATAATGCTGCAGTAAACATAGTTGTGCTGGGAGCTTTAGTGTGTTGTTGATTGTGAACATTTGGGTAAATGCCCAAAAGTGGGATTGCCGGGTCATAGGGGAGCTCTATGTGGAGTATTTTGAGCAACCTCCATACTGCTTTCCAAAGTGGTTGAACAAGTTTACACTCCCACCAACAATGCAGTAAGGTTCCCTTCTGTCCACATCCCCTCCACCATCTGTTGTAATTGGACTTCTTGATTATAGACATTCTAACTGGTGTGAGGTGGTATATGAATATTGTTTTGATTTGCATTACTTTTATGGCTAGAGAGGTCGAGCATGTGTCTATTGGCCATTCTTCTTTCCTATTCAGAGAAGTTTCTCTTTACTTCTTTAGCCCACTTATTTATTGGGCAGTTGTTTCTTTGAAGATTTGTTGTTGGGAGATTTAATTTTTTGAGTTCCAGGTATATTTTAGATATAAGACCCTTGTCTGTTGTAAAGATAGTGAACATCTTCTCCCAAACCATGGGCTTTCTATTAATCTTGTGAGTTATGTCCTTTGCCATACAGAAGCTATGCACTTTCATGCAATCCCATTTGTCCAACTTTTCTTTGATTTCTTGTGTTTCTGGGTCTCTATTAAGAAAATTTTGGCCTGTGCCAAGGAGACCTAGGGTTTCTCCTACTCCATCCTGTAAAGTTTTCAGAGTGTCTGCTTTGACTCTGAGATCTTTGATCCATTTGGAGTTGATTCTGGTGCAAGGTGATATATAAGGATCTAGCTTTAGTTTCCTACAGGTAGTTAATCAATTTTGCCAACACCATTTACTGAAGAGGCTGTCTTTCTTCCATTCTATTTTTTTTAGCTCCTTTATCAAAGATTAAATGGCTATAGGTCTGTAGGTTCATTTCTGGGTTTTCAATTCTATTCCATTGGTCCTGAGGTCTGTTCTTGTGCCAATACCAAGCTGTTTTGATTACTGTGGCTTTATAGTAGAGTTTGAAAATTGGTATTGCTATTCCTCCAGCAGTGTTCTTTCTGTTAAGGATCGTTTTTGCTATTTGGGGTCTTTTATTGTTCCATATGAATTTTTAGATTGTGTCTTCTATTTCCTTGAAGAATGAGTTTGGAATTTTGATAGGTATCGCATTGAATTTGTAGATAGCCTTGGGAAGTATTGCCATTTTCACGATGTTGATCTTTCCAATCCAGGAGTTATTTGTCACTTTCTAAGTTCTGTTTTGATTTCCATTTTCAGGTTTTTAAAGTTTTCATCATAGAGGTCCTTCACTTCTTTGATTAAGTTAATTCCTAGGTATTTTATTTTTTGTGGGGCTATTCTGAATGGAGTTTTTTTTCTTGATTTTAGCCACACTTTTCTCATTGTTGGCATATAGAAAAGCCATTGATTTTGGGGGGTTAATTTTATACCCTGCTACTTTGCCAAAGTTTTGAATCACAATGAGTAATTTGGGAGTGGAGTCCATGGGATTCTTAAAATACAAGATCACCTCAACTGCAAAGAGGCAGAGTTTTACTTCATTTTTCCCTATTTGGATCCACTTTATGTTTGCGTCTTGTCTTATTGCTGTAACTAAGCATTCTAATACTAGATTGAAGAGTAGAGGAGAGAGTGAGTATCCTTGTCTCTTTCCTGAGTTTAGAGTAAATGGCTTCAGTTTTTCACAATTGAGTATAATACTGGCTGTAGGTTTGTCTTATACAGCCTTTATTGTATTGAGGAATGTTCCATGGATTCCTAATTTTTCCAGAACCTTCATCATAAAGGGAAGGTGGATCTTGTCAAATGTTTTTTTCTGCATCTATTGAGATAAACATATGGTTCTTATCCTTACCTTTGTTGATGTGATGAATTATGTTTATTGATTTGTGTATATTGTACCAGCACTGCATCCCTGAAATGAATCCTGTTTGATTGTGCTGTATGATGTTTTTGGATGAATTGTTGAAGCTGATTTGCCAAAATTTTGTTGAGAAGTTTGGCATCAATGTTCATCAAAGATATGGGTCTTTAGTTCTTTGTTTGATTAGTTCCTGCCGGGATTTGGAATGAGGGTTATTATAGCTTCATAGAATGAATTCGGTAGTGAACCTTCTCTTTAATTTCATTGAAGTGTTGAATGAGTATTCGTGTGAGTTCTGCTTTGAAGGCCTTGTAGAATTCCACTGTAAAACAGCAGAAGGGAGTTCTCTGATTGCTGTTACTATTTCAATTCTTGATATGAGCCTGTTAAGATGGTTTAACTCATCTTGGTTTAGTCTCTGCATGTCGATATTTGCTAGAAAAGGTCCATTTTTGGCAAGTTCTCAAACTTATAAGCATAAAGTTTTGAGAAATATTCCCTTACAATATTCTGAATCTTGGTTGTTTCGGTGGTGATGTTACCATTCTCATCTCTGAGTTTATTTATTTAGGTGTGTTCTCTTCTTTTTCTGATAAGATTTGCTAAGGGTCTGTCAATTTTGTTAATGTTTTTGAGGAACCAACTCTTTGTTTTGTTGATTCTTTCTATGATTTTTTTGGATTCTAATTCATTTATTTCTGATTTAACTTTCTTTATTTCTTTCCGTCTACTGGATTGGGTTTATCTTGCTGCTCTTTTTCAAGGAGGCTCAGCTGTCTCATTAAATTGTTGGTTTCAGCTCTCTCCAATTTGTTGATGTAGGAACTCAGAGCTATAAACTTGCCTCTGAGTACTGTCTTTGCTGTGTCCCAGAGAAGCTGGTAGTTTGTGTGCTCATTTTTGTTGAATATCATGAACAATTGAATTTTGTTTCTAATCCCTTCCATGACCCACTGGTGGTTCAACAGTGTGTTGTTCAGCCTCCATATGTTACTGGACTTTCTTTGGTGGATTTTGGTGTTGAGTTCTAATTTTATTCCCTTGTGGTCTCAGAGAATGCAAGGTATAATTTCAATGTTTCTGAATTTGGACAAATTTGCTTTGTGATCTAAAATGTTGTCTATTTTGGAAAATGTTCCATGTGCTGCTGAGAAAAACGTGTATTCTGATGCTGCTAGGTGAAATATTCGGTAGATGTCTGTTAAATCTAGTTGATCTATGCAGTTGTTTAGGTCTGCGGTTTCTATGTTGAGTTTTTGCTGAGTTGATCTATCTAGTGGCGATAGTGGAGTGTTACAGTCCCCAACAATTAATGTCTTCAGATCTATATGAGATTTGAGAGAAAGGAGTGTTTCTCGGATAAATTTGGGTGTTCCGTTGTTTGGCGAATAACTATTTACAATTGTACTATCCTCCTGAAGGAGAGATCCCTTCATTAGTGTGTAGCGACCTTCTTTATCTCTTCTAACTAATTTTAATTTGCAGTCTATTTTATCTGATATTAGTATCGCAACTCCTGCCTGTTTATGGGGATCGTTTGCTTTGTAGATTTTGTTCCAGCCTTTCAAAGTCAAAATGTGTTTGTTTTTATGGTCCTTGCCCAATTTCTATACAAGACTGCCCAACACCTTGCTACCTTGTTATCATCTCCACTGGGTGAGAAGCACATGTGAAGGCTACTCTGATCTAATTCACTTAGTAAAGAAAGGCATATGCAACGTGAGTAATTTTCTACATTCTGGAGTTGGAAAGTTAAGGTATAAATGATTCTTGATTTCTAGATCTGTTGCTGTTGGTGAGAAGACAAACATACTCATGAAATATTTTTATTTATTATTAGTATGAACAATGAATTAATTCAGATCAGTCATGAAGAAGCACCAAGCTCTTCTCCATGAGTGGTACAGGGCTGACGCTGGATGTGATGGAAAAAGATGGGGTCAGCTGAAACAAAGAGGCTACCCCTCTTGATCTTTGCACTGTTTAGCCAGTATGTCTGAAAGAAGACCCCTGTCTCTGCCAGGTGCTTGTGGCTCATGCTTATAATCCACGTTATTCATGAGGCAAACATCTGAGGAATGAGGTTCAAAGCCAGCCTGTGTAGGGAAGTTCATGAGACTCATCACGAATTAGGAGCCCAAATATCTGGAAGTGAAACTGTGGCCTAAGTTCTGCTCTTGACTAAAAATCAAACAAACAAGAAAAAATAAACAAACAGAAAAACTGACTGAGCCAGTCCCTGAGATCAAGCCCAAGACCAGCACAAAAGATGGAGGAGGAAGAGAAGCCCTCTTCCATACTAGAATCCGCACTCCGCACCCCCATAGAGAGTTCTCAGAGGGCTGGAGCTGACTCCTCTATGTAAGTGTCAAAGAGCAGAAATGG
The DNA here is from genome assembly GCF_019054845.1 of Dipodomys spectabilis. Classification (NCBI taxonomy): domain Eukaryota; kingdom Metazoa; phylum Chordata; class Mammalia; order Rodentia; family Heteromyidae; genus Dipodomys; species Dipodomys spectabilis. Next base: position 527,807 of record NW_024870863.1, on the reverse strand, counting down.
AGAAAATGAGCATTTCTGGTGAAAGGAGCACTGGTGCAACAGCAAGCTGGGGCAAAAGGGAAAGGCTCCAGCTTGGCATTGCCAATTGCACAGCAGTTATCCCAGGCGTTTTTATGGCTGAGGCCTCTGGACATCTCCAAGGCAGAATATCTCTATTTTAGATTATAAAAAATACTGTGATACTTCATGAACTGAAACCTTTAAAATGGAGATATTTGATAACTATTTTCCTATACACAAAGATGATATCTACTGCTCATTTAAAAACAAATCCAAGGAAAGAAATATAATTGCAATGGGAGAGTGCTTGCCTTACATGCATTATGTCCTGGTTTCCATCTAAAGCACTGGAGAAAAAAATGAGAAAACATGGAAAAACCGCCCAGAGTTATCAGAGCATAAAAAGAGCATGTCTGTGCAATGGAGGCAAAGTCTCTCTCCCAGAGAAGTTGTCTTTTACTTTGGCCTTGAGCCGTCCTGTGTGCAGGCTCCTTGACATCATATCATGGCCCATCGCCCCTGGAACAATAAACACTGTGATGAGGTGACTATACCCCAGAGGTAGGTACCAAAATTATAACCTACTCAGAAGGACTAAAGAATGCATAAAGATCTTGGGTTGGCTTTGTGGAGCTTCGGACTAGGCCTGGGGAGTGATATGACCTGCAGACTGTCCAATGGTCTTGAGAGACATATAGTTCATTCCTAAAGACACCTCATTAATACTTACATAACCCACATCAACTAATGCCTTCCCTCCCATGGGCCTGTCCTGTCTAGCAAGGGTTCTGATGGTCTTTTCCTTCAATAAAGTTATGCTGTCTTACCTCTTCCTTTTTGTCTGTAGACTCTTTCCTCAAACAAAGGAGACAAAGGACCTGATCCAGGTGTTACATTTTATTTTTCTTGTCAGTCGAAAGGCTTGAACTCAGGACCTAGACACTGTCCCTCGTGGCTAGTGCTTTTCCACTTTGAGCCACAGGACCACTTCTGGATTTCTGGTGGTTAATTGGAGATAAGTCTCAAACTTTTCTACCTGGGCTGGATTGAAACTCTGAGGTTCAGACCTCAGCGTCCTAAATAGCTAGGATTACAGGTGTGTGAGCCACCAGTGCTGGACAAATGGTTGTGTGTGTGTCTGTGTGTGTGTGTGTGTGTGTGTGTGTGTGTGTGTGTGTGTGTGTGTGTGTGTGTGTGTGTTGGTCCTAAGGCTTAAATTAATGCCTAAACGTTGACTTGGATTTTTTTTTTTTTTTTGCTGAAGATTAGTGCTCTACCACTTCAGTCATAGCTCTACTTCGGGATTTTTGGTGGTTAATTAGGGATAAGAATCTCACTGAATTTTCTTGCCTGGATTGGCCTTGAACTTAGATCCTCAGATCTTAGTCTGCTGAGTATCAAGAAATACCAGCTAGAGCCACCACCACCACAGCTGAGTATTGTATTTTCTTCCATTCTCTGCTAACTCATGATAAAGAGGCTCTTTCCTAAATTCCCATAGATTTTAGAGTGCTGTGTGGAACACCAGCTATGCACAAGTAATGAAAGCTGAAAATCTCAATGGGAAAATGGTGCCCTTCTATGGATATTCTGCATCATTCACTATAGTACTGAGCAGTCCCATATGCAGACACTATACATCCCATCACCATGGCACTGAGCAGTCTTGTGAACAGAGCCATAGACATTGGATCAATATGGCCCTGAGCAGTCCTGTGTGTAGACCCAAAAGATATCAAATAACCATGACCTTGATAGTTAAGCATCTGACCCCTACATTAGGATAAAAACCCAACAGTGAAGACTTTCATAGGGGAGGCTGGACGTGAGGGATGTGTTTATTAGAGGAAAGTGGCTGCTAACAGATCTGAAGTGGGTGGGTGACATGGTGGAGTAGGGTCTTGGAAAGCCTCTACTGGGAGGTATGTGTCCATGGCGTCTTCAAGGAGCAGATGTGTCAGTGTTAGGGAAGAAATGACTAAAAGAAGGATTCAGCTTGTTTCCCCTGTGGTCTATGGAATTCATTTACTAGGAACAATCAGGATATAATCTGTGTATGAGAAACAAAGGTTTCACCTATCATCTACTCAATGCATGGGGATGAGACTCTGGTCCAGGGAAACCTTGTGCTGAGTGGCTGACATCACTAAGTCACACATCTGTGAGTACCCATCATGTTTGCAGACTCAACACCTAGGTATACCATGTGTGATTGAAACAAACGCATTCCCGGTGTGTCCCTTGGGCACTGATGATACTCTAGCACAGGTTTGGTGGCAACGCAAAAAGGGCTCAAGATAAAAGCATTCAGGATCCACCAGCTTTGGTGCCCAGGAAGTAGAAAAAAAGGTCTGTTTTGAAGCAGGCCATCATATTGATACTGAAAACCTAATAACTGAATCACATCTTTTGTCTCTATGATCTCAAAGAATGAGTTCATGGATACAGAGGGAAGAATAAAACAGCAATGATATATTGAAGAAGAGAATATCAAATGTCTTGCTAGACAGGAGGGGTCCTAAGGGAAGGTACTTACTGGGATGCTTTGTACAGGGTTTTATTGTCTGTAGGAGAGAGCTATGTGACTCTCAAGGTCATAGGTCAGTCTGTGGCCATATCCATCCCAGACCCAATCAGAGATGTCACACAGCCTGTATGAGATATCTGCATCCTTTAGCCCTTTTAATGGATGTCTGGTCCAGCAGACACCTGTGAGGCTCAATCAGGTCACTGTTCACATGGAAGTCTACTAGTGGCTCAATTGATAGAGCTTCTCTTTGAGCTTTGTGTTGTGGTGTGTGTGTGTGTGTGTGTGTGTGTGTGTGTGTGTGTGTGTGTGTGTGTGTATGTGTGTGGTTAATTGGAAATAGGAGTTCCAAGAACTTTCCTTCCCTTCTGGGCTAACACTGAACCATGATCCGCAGATCTCAGCCTCATGATTAGCTAGGATTACAGATGTGATCCATAAACAAAGGGCTGAAAAAGTAGTCTTTTAATAAATTCATTTAAAGGAAGTATGAAAACAGCACCATTACTTAAAATTCAATCACCCCTCAGTATCCTCATGGAATGGGCTCGAGGACCCCCACCAATAACAACATCTTCACACACTCAAGTTCTTTATATAAAATAGTATTTGTATAGAACCTACAAATAATCTGCCACACACATTCAAGTGTCTCTACATGACATCATACTTATTAACAGGTACATGCTATGTAGCCAGTGGTTTTACTATAGAGTACAGTACAAGTATATGAGAAGAAAATAGTGTATAATTATTTCCCTTGACAAGCCACATTTGGCGGAATGTACAGTGTTGGCATGTGCAGAGACAATAGCAGGTGAATTAAAGGTGAACCTGAAGATGAAAACTGGCAGGAATGGAGACGAGAAACATGCGAGGAGGTGGAGAAGGAATGGGTTAAGGCCTGAGGCATTTGGAACTTGCGGACTGGAGAAGAGGAGCCAGTGGCCCAATTAACAGTACTGGGGAAGGAAAAGGGACGAAGAGGAAGGATTAATTCACATATATTTGTTCTTATCCTGTCAAGATTTATTTAGCTTCCTTCAGAATTGAAGTTCTAAGAGAATTATCAGAATTCTCAAGTCCATTCCTTACTAAGTCAGAAATGGATTTCATCTCACAACAAGATGGTAATCACAAAAATATTCAACATCTCCATGGAAGTTTTAAAGGGTAATATCAATCAATGACTTGAATTACCTTGACAAGGAAGACACCTGTAAGGGTTTATGGGTGAGTAACTTTAAAAACTCCCACAATGACAACTGGCTCTTAACAGCCCAACACTCATCATGAAGCAAGGAGCTCTTCCTTCAATGTTGTCTTTTCCATTTTTTGTGAAGCAAGATTACCATATTGTTCCTCTGTAATTTAAGAGACAGTGTCGAGAAAGAGAATGGATAAGTTTGAATCACCTCTTGATGACAAGAAAGCTGAAGCAATTTGATTGTCTCATGACTGTCTCATTGACCAAGGGGCAAAAAGGGTAGTCACAGTTGAGTGGCATTTTCCATCCACACTCCAAATGCATTTCTACTTTCTTCTGCCTGTTCTGAATCCACATAAGCTAGCTTATATTGACAGCATCAGTAAAGACTGACTAGCCTCGGAGGATTGGCAGGGATGGGATGGTGTGCAAAAGGCGGAAGTGACCAGGAGGCCTGAAAAGAAGGGAGGGCTGAAGTGAGAGAACCACTGCTAATCCCTCTTCAAAAAATCCCTCAATGGCTGAACCAATCTTTTCTGTTTCTATGTCTCAAATGCTGTAATTTCTGTAATGAATGCTGAGAGTCACTTAAAATCATAAGCTCTGCCCCTAAGTTTCTTGTCAATTATAGGCCTACGTCAACTCTTGTCCCCACAGGCAAAAAATATGTTCCTCCAGCCACCATGGTGGACGTAGAGCCTGGAACCTTAGACTCAGTGAGATTAGGACCATTTGGCCAGAGCTTCAGGCCAGACAACTTCATATTTGGTATGTCATCATGGTCTATGGGTCCTAACATCCAGGCACTCCAGTGCTGGGCTGAGCCTTTATACACCTAGATATTGTCCTCAGCTAACCCACCTATTCCAGTCCACTGGAGTCATGCCCCTGGCCACTCAGACAGCTCAGATCAGTGCCACTCTTCAAGCACTCTATGACAAAGTAGCCTCTAAAGGGAAAGATCAGCAATCAGGGAAAGCCTCCAACAAGGTTTCAGCGCTGCTGGTCATTTCAAAGGCCCGGCAATAACAGAGAACTACTTCAGGACACCAGAAATCAAAGCACAGCTATGTGTGAGCAAGGTGCAGACAAGTGCTTGCAGCTTAGCTTTCCTATGATCACACTGTGCTCCTGTCCCTCCTGTGAAAATAACTACATTTCCAGTATTGAGGCAGGCTCTGTTCTTCATTTCTACAAGTAGTTGATTTGAGTTAAAATGTATCTTCCTCCATATTGTCTTTATTTCTTTAGAACCTGGGTGATTTGTAGGGTCCCAGATACATTGAAAACATTTCCTTTATTTCACCAAAGTTATCTAAAGTAAAAGCAAAGGTTGGCCCAGAAGAGTCCTATTGTCTTCACAATACAAATGTCACAGTAAATATTCTTGGAGAGTGTGTCTCATCATGTCTGATAGGCCAGAGTGGGGCAGCCAATAACTGGGCCAAGGGCTACTACACAGAGGATGCCGAGCTGGTGGAGCCGGTACTGGATGTGGTGAGGCGGAAGTCAGAAAGGTGTGACTGTCTACAGGGTTTCTAGCTGGCCCAGTCCTTGGGAGGTGGCACCAGGTCAAGTATGGGCACCCGGATTCTCAACAATATTCAAGAAGGGTACCCAAACCGCATCATGAACACCTTCAGTGTCATGCCCTCCCTGAAGGTGTCAAACACAGTGCTGGAGCCCTACAACACGATCTTCTCTGTCCACCAGCTGTTGGAAAATGGAGATGAAACTTTCTGCATCGACAACGAGGTCCTGTACAACATCTGCTTCTGTAACTTGAAGCTGCCCATGCCCAACTATGGCGACCTGAACCACCTGGTGTCAGCCACCAACAGCGGGGTTACCACCTGCCTGTGCTTCCCTGGCCAGCTGAATGCAGACCTGCACAAGCTGTCCTTGAATCTGATGCTCTTTCCCGCCTGCACTTCTTCATGCCTGGCTTTGTGCCCCTGACCAGCCGTGCCAGCCAGCAGTACCATGCTCTCTCAGTGCCCGAGCTTCACCCAGCAGATATTTGACGCTAAGAACTTGATGGTCACCTGTGATCTCCGCCATGGCTGCTACCTGACAGCAGCTGCCATCTTCCGAGGCTGCATGTCCATGAAGAGGTGGATGAGCAGATGCTCAACGTGCAGAACAAGAACAGCAGCTACGTTGGAGACTGGATCCCCAACAATGTGAAGACGGCTGTGTATGACATCGCCCCTTCCCTCCCCCACCTCCACATGGACTCACGATGTCGGCCACCTTCATCAGCAACAACATGGCCATCTAGGATCCCTTCAAGTGCATCTCAGAGCAGTTCAGTGCCATGTTCCAGTGCAATGCATTCTTGCACTGGTACATAGGTAAGGGCATAGATGAAATGGAGTTCACTGAAGCTGAGAGCAATATCAATGACCTGTTGTCTGAGTACCAGCAGTGCCAAGATGCTACTGCTGATGAACAGGGGGAATTTGAAGAAGACTTGGTGGAGGAACTAGTTTAAGACTTCCAATTGCTAGCAGTGCAACAGGAGTGTCAGAGCCTGCCTACTTCTCAAATTAATGGTGCTTTCCTGAGCTCCTGTTGTCCTGCAGTGGGATTCTTGCTGTGAATCATTATGCACAGCCTTTCCTGTCAGGAACTCACGGGTGGTGAATGTAAAAATACAGATTACTTTTAAATATGATTGTATGAAAGCCTTATTTATATAAATAAAGAAGTATACATTTTATACTCTTAGTCCTTATTCTTCTTAAGAATCCCTTTTATTCTTTCAATGTATTTGAAATATAAAGTTGGCCAGCAGGATTTAATCTTAGCAATATAGGACTGGTGCTCAAGAGGAGTTTCAAATTCATGGTGTTCCTGCTATTTTGAAGAGGAGGATGACAAACGCCAATATTTTTTATTTTCCCTGGCCCAGTTTTAAAGTTAGCAATCTCTCAATACCATGCCAGTAGCAAAAAAGCAGGTTGAAGAGAAAGAAAACCAAATCTAGATGTTACAATTTTCCTAGTACCAATTTGATATTTGTAGTACTGAAATGATTGTCGTTCAAGGCTTGTCTGGGCACTGAGGTAGCAGGGCCTCTTCCTCCTTTATTCTGACACAGGACTGGCTATACCTGCCACCCATTACACATTCCTCTTTGGGAATGGAACCACAAAAGGCAGTTATGAATACTGGCCATTACAGATCTACTTCTCCTTCACACAATGGTAGGTTCTTGTCTCATGCCCCATCAGAGGGATTGCAGTCACATTCCCCAGAAACAGTAGCAGGAACCACGATCCCTGTGCTTACAGTTCAGTTTACAGTGAAGCAGAACTCACAGGATGAGTGCAAGATCTTGGTTGCCAGGGTAGTTTCTCAAGGCATCTGGCAACATTAAGAACAGAAGTGAGTCTAGCTGTTTGAGGGAGTGAAAAGCTGACCAGCCCCATAGTGTATCAAGAACTGCTTGATTCTCTCCTTCCAAATGAAGGAGAGAAGGGGAGACATGGCCCAATGACCCATTCTCATACTCACTTTTCCAGCATTCAAAGCTATCTGAGGCCCACGGGGAGTTGTAAGGACAAAAGGGATGCATGGAGCTAGCCTGTTGGGTATGGTTACTTTACATGAGTAAGATAGAAATCTCAATTGCTTAGAACCTACAATGGCCAGGAAGAGGTCGAACACTTCTGTTTTCACTGGAGGCCAAATCAGTCAAGGGTTCTTTTTGCAAGAATCTTTCACTCCTCTTACAGTGAGGCTTCAGGTAGGTTGTCTGTGCCAGGCATTCCTCCATGGCCACCAATAACCTGTAATCCACTTTTTATTCAGAAACAGGACCTATGGGAATCCAGCAACTTTTAGAAAGCTCTAAGAAAAAGATACCACTGGGTGAGGTGCAAGTTCCTTGCTGCTAGTAAAGTTGGGAAATAGTAAGTTCCCTAAGCTTTCCTCTACCAGGCCTGAGGTTGGAGTAGGGTGGAGATGAGTGGGGTATAGATCTTTAAGCCAAGCTCATCTCACTCATTAGAAAGTAAACTTCCCCAGGGGGTGATCTGTGACTAGAAGCAGGATGTTTTCTGTCCTTGCCCCAAGGCATATCAAAGTGCAAATAGCTTCCAATGTGGGAGTCCTAGGGAGTAGGTGTTGGCCAGCAAATTGACACTCCTGGATCTCTAGTCCTGGAACTGATCAGGTTGCATGATCTCCAAATCCAATAAGGCTGCTGGGTCAGAACTGAAGGCAGGTCTGGCCAAGGCACTCTCACTCCTCAGTGGGTTAAGGACTGAGGCCAAGCTGTGATGGAGGCCCCACCTAGCATATCTACCAGTATTTGACTAAGAATATTTTTGTTTTATCTTAAGTACTTATTTATGAGCCTTTTCTGGTGGCTTTGGATTATTACTTTACACTCTTGATGAAGTAGTTCTTGTTTCACAATTAATGACTCTTGCCTCACCCCTCAGAAAACTCCTGTTGATAATTTTATCAGTAGATCACCATATATTTCTCAGGCATGGCTTTTGTTTCCTCCTAGCCAGAGCTCTGCACTAATTGCCACACAAGCCAACATTGAGGTGACTCCTATAGACAGGGTGATTATTTTGTCCAAATGCTAAGTGCAGCATCTCACTTATTCTCATGTACCTTGGTAACTGTATCAAATACTTAATAGAGTCCTTGACTAGTATGATAACCAAAGCTCTGGGTGAAGATGAAACTCAATGGTAGAGTACATCCCTGCCATGCACAAGACTCTCTGTTCAGTCCCCAGCACCAAAAGGAGGAAAGGTAACAAATGTTTAAAAAGTGGGGTTGAAATTAGGAAAGCAACTCCATTTGTAATAGACCCACAAAAAAATAAAATACCTAGGAATTAACTTAACCAAAGAAGTGAAGGACCTCTATGATGAAAACTTTAAAAACGAAAAATGAAATGAAAACAGAACTTAGAAAATGGGAAAAACTCCCATGCTCCTGGATTGGAAAGATTAACATCGTGAAAAGGGCAATACTTCCCAAGGCTATCTACAAATTCAATGTGATACTTATCAACATTCCAACCTCATTCTTCAAGGAAATAGAAGAGGCAATCCAAAAATTCATATGAAACAATAAAAGACCCCGAATAGCAAAAACGCTCCTCAACGGAAAGAACACTGCTGGAGGAATATCAATACCAAATTTCAAACTCTACTATAAAGCCATAGTAATCAAAACAGCTTGGTATTGGCACAAGAACAGACCTCAGGACCAATGGAATTGAATTGAAAACCCAGAAATGAACCTACAGACCTATAGCCATCTAATCTTCGATAAGGGATCTAAAAAAATAGAATAGAAGAAAGACAGCATCTTCAGTAAATGGTGCTGGCAAAACTGATTAACTACTTGTAGAAAACTAAAGCTAGAACGTTATCTATCACCCTGCACCAGAATCCACTCCAAATTGATCAAAGACCTCGGAGTCAAAGCAGACACTCTGAAAACATTACAGGATGGAATAGGAGAAACCCTAGGTCTCCTTGGCGCTGCCCGAAATTTTCTTAATAGAGACTCAGAAACACAAGAAATCAAAGAAATGTTGGACAAATGGGATTGCATGAAGTTGCAGAGCTTCTGCATGGCAAAGGACATAGCTAGCAAGATCACTAGAAAGCACACGGATTGGGAGAAGATCTTCAGTAGTCATACAACGGACAAGGGTCTCATATTTAAAATATACTTGGAACTCAAAAAATTAAATCCCCCAACAACAAACCCTCAAAGAAACACTGCCCAATAAATAAGTGGACTAAAGACTTAAAGACAAACTTCTTTGAAGAAGAAAGAAGGATGGCCAATAGACACATGAAGAAATGCTCAACCTCCCTAGCCATAAAAGAAATGCAAATAAAAACAACATTGACATACCACCTCACACCAGTTAGAATGGCAAACATCAAGGATACAGGTGGACCTGTTGCAACAATGAGAAGTACAAGTTGTCATGTCCAAAATGAGCTTTACAACGTTGGTGCGGGGGGGGGGGGGAGGGGGGGAAGGAGAAGGACTGGGATTAGGGGGGGAGGGGGGAGGCTGGGAAGGGATGTGAAGGGTAAACAAAAGAGGAGGCTGCAATGCTTGGTAAGAAATGTACGCATTATCCTGCCCATGTAACTGTAACTCCTCTGTACAGTATGTTCACAAATAAAATTAAATTAAATTTAAAAAAAAAGTCAAGAACTCTAATAACAACAGTTGCTGGAGGGGATGTGGACAGAAGGGAACCTTACTTCATTGTTGGTGGGAGTGTAAACTTGTTCAACCACTTTGGAAAGTAGTATGGAGGGTCCTCAAAAGACTCCATATAGAGCTCCCCTCTGACCCAGCAATCCCACTTTTGGGCATTTACCCAAATGTTTACAAACAAGACCACACTAATGCTACCAGCACAACTATGTTTAATGCAGCATTATTTACCATAGCTAAGATCTTTAACCAACCCAGGTGCCCCTCAGTAGATGAATGGATCAAGAAAATGTGGTATATACACAATGGAATTCTATGACTCCATCAGAAAGAATGACATTGCCCCATCTGTTAGGAAATGGAAAGACTCAGAAAAATTATATTAAGTGAAGTAAGCCAAGCCCAAAGAAACATAGGTACCATGATTTCCCTTATTTGCAATATCTAGTATATGTATGAGTCAAGCAGAAAAGGTCAGATAAGGTGATGTTAGGAAAATGAACCCTAAGATATGTATTTTATATGTTTTTTTTCTTTCATGCATTTGTTTCTAACGCAATTATAAGATTATTTCTTTGTTGCTTTGTATGTCCCTCCCCCACAGTATAACCCCTGCTTTCACTATATTTGATGTCGGTATAATTTGTGGAGGGGAAGGGGATAAACAAGTAGTTCAATAAGGATACAGGTGGACCTGTTGTAACAATGGGAAGTACAAGTTGTCATGTCGAAAACGAACTTTACAACTTGCGGGGGGCGGGGGGGATTAGGTGGGGGGGCAGGGAGGATGGGAAAGGATGAGAAGGGTAAACAAAGGAGGAGGCTACAATTCTTGATAAGAAATGTACTCACTATCTTGCCCATGTAATTGTAACCACTCTGTATAGTATTTTCACATTAAATAAAATTAATTTTTGCAGCAAGAAAAAACATAAAATAAAAATAAATTGTAAAAAAAATAAAAAATCAACAACAACAACAAAAATACAAATGTTAGGCTCAGAAGACAAAATATTAGGACTCATGGAAAAACACACAGATTGGCACTGAAGAGTTGTGTCATGAGGGAATACTGGTAGAATGTTTGTAGGGGGAAAGAAGAGAGCCCCTTGATGAATGTACCCTTTTAGAAAGCAGAGGTAGGAACAGGGAATGAACCTCTCGTAGTCATCCTAGGCCATGGAAGGAAGAAGCCCTGACATGTATGTTGCTCTAATGGGACCAGAGTCTAAAGTGGCACCACCATACCAGGCCACGGCCCAAGAACAGGTTTGTCAGAAGGAACTTCTTGCACTGAAGAGATTTCTTTTGACCACTTTGGCCTTGTTAATCATATTTCCTTACGCTGTTTCCTTTTTCCTTCCACCTTGTCATACCTATAGCAGATCCTGTCCAGGAGACCCATTCTCTCTAATCTCATTCTCAAAAAGTCTCCCAGTTTAGAGCTGTACATATCCTAGACAAAAATTAGGGGGTGGTTATTCTGTCAGACATAGAATGAAACTAAAAGGTATCTTTGAAGTAGACTTTGACAAGGTTCTCATATGGACAGTGTTTTGTTGATAAGTCCTGGAATTGCGACCTGCTTTAGATCTAATTCTGAGATGATAGTGGAAGACAACTGGTGATAGGACTTCATGGACCGCTGTGATTTCAAAACCTTGGCAGGTACATCCCCATTCATAGATGTGCTATCAGCCAACATACATATGTCTGTTACAGGAGTGATGACTGTGAAAAGGAATTTATTGGCGACAGAGGAGACCAGCCTTTAGACAAGTTGTTGCCTTTCAGTGTGAGGCAGACAAAGAGTGCCTATGGATACAGAGTAATTTCAGGAAGCTTCCTCCAAGTCTTGTTATCACAAAATCATCTGAGAATACCTGTAAACCCAGAGGTGAGAGACATGTGCTTTGTGCTTTTGCACCACTGCTTTGCTGCGTGGCTCTTTATGCTCTTCTGAAACCTCCTTCTGAGCTGGTCCACAATGTTCCCAGGAGGTGGGAAGCAGAGGGGACTTGGCAGCTAGGCTGCTAATCACTCTGGCCACACTGACTTGGGCTGGGCATGAGCTGGGCATCTGCTGCATTCTAGTGGTATGTGCCCAGTGGGAAATTTTGCTCTTTCTAAGAGCAAGTTCTCTGTCCTTGGGCCATCTCCCAGGTCAGGATGTCTTTATTTGCAGAGGCTGAAGCTTTGCCATAGCTCTCATCTTGACAGGTGTCTTTCTGTTTTTCAATTTTCTCTTCCTTCCTTCCTTGCTTCCTTCCTTCCTTGCTTCCTTCCTTCCTTGCTTGTTTCCTTCCTTCCTTCCTTCCTTCCTTCCTTCCTTCCTTCCTTCCTTCCTTCCTTCCTTTCTTTCTTTCTTTCTTTCTTTCTTTCTTTCTTTCTTTCTTTCTCTCTCTCTCTCTTTTTCTTTCTTTCCTCTCTCTTTCTCTTTCTTTCTTTATTCTTTGTTTCTTTCTTTTTTTTTTTTTTTTTGTTGGTCATTGGTCTTGAACTCTAGGCCTAGAAACTGTCTCTTAGCTCTTCGGCTCAAGGCTAGCTCTCTATCACTTGAGCCATAGTGCCACTGCTAGTTTTCTGGTGGTTTATTGGAGATAAGTATCTTAAGGGCTTTCCTGTACAGGCTGGATTTTAACTGTCATACTTAGATCTCTGCCTCCTGAGTAGCTAGGTTCACAGTCATGGGCCACTGGTGCCCAGCTTGACAGCTTTCTTATTTGTGCAAGATAACAATGGCTATGTTGTGTTCTGTGAGGAGTTTCCCTATCATCCTACAACACTGATGGTCTTAGTGATGTGGCAGAGCACACAGCAATGGAGCTTTCTATGCATGCACATTGACTAGTATCTGAAAAGCCAGCTTGCAAAGGCCAGGAAAGCTCTACAATTGCATACATCTCAATTTGCACTGGGCATAACCAAATATTAAGTTCTAGTGTTGGTGGCTTTCCTTGGTATACAGTTTAAGCAGGTTGTTTCCAGATGTCTATCATTTAACTCAATTGACTCAATTAACTTATCTGCTCTTTCTATGGGTCTGACATAAATGTCTGCTTATCAGAGGCCAATAACTGATTTTAAGTCTAAGTGAAATCCAGCAAGTGCTCGACTAAGAGTGCTATATAGATAATGTACAGCTGCATAGTACTTGTGCTGCACACTTCTCATAACTTCACCAAATTCTAAATATTTCTTATAGAGAGGAAAGAAGCCATACTTTTATGGCTTCTTTGCATAGGTATTTGAATCCATCTAATGAGCACATCTTATATTTGTTTGCTTTTTTTTATAGTATTGTTGTTTGATTGGACTCAAAGCCTTATACATGCTAGGCATGAACTCTACCACACCTCCAGCCCCCTTCTTGCTTTCAGTATTTAAAGTAATTTTTGGGCATTGAGCCCATACACTTCCCTCAGAGCTGGGATTGCAGGCATGAACCACCTAGACAGAAGTATTTCTTGAGATAAGGTCTTCTTGTTAACACTTTGCCTAGACTAGCCTGGGACCTCAGTCTTGCTCATCTCTATTATTCCCCAGAATAACATGCCTATGGTTTGAAATGCTATAATCCCATTATTATTCTGGGTTCTCTAATTGGAGTTTTGTGATGTAGTACTAGAAGGCACTGCCTTATTACTTGACTTGAAATTATAAACCTTAATCAGTGGATATAATTCTGCTCTAGACTTTCAAAACCTCATATCAATGTGTGGACACTGCTTATTGTTAAACCATAGTTCAGGATATGTTGCATGACTTTAAGCCTCACTTTTTACACACACACGCACACACACACACACACACACACACACACACACACACACACACACAAAGACACACACACCATTGTCTTCTGTGGTGACTTTGTACATCTTATGTGAGACCACCTGTCCTGTGCAGCTTGGAGTTTCTCTCACTAATCTTGCTGCTCTCCATCCTATTCCCTCCTCCACTGTCAAGTCTCTGGCCTTGACAGTGGCTGAGGCTTGTAGAACTGGGGTTAGAAAAAGAAAAATGATAGATACAGATAGTTAAACAGAAACCGCATCTCTTGCAATTTTAGGTGATTTTCGATGCATGTTTTCATCAGATCCTCACTCCTACTTTTTCTACCAGCGTCCCACTGCCATGTTCTTCTCCTGGCTCCCACAGAAGGTTCAGCTGATATTATAGGAAACAGAAACATTGTGCTTCTGCAAAACCTGCATTATTGCTGCTTTGAGTGAATCTATTTTTGTCACGAGAATTTTTCTTAATGGAATATGGGAGAATCAGATAAAATAATTATTTAAACAATTTCACTTAAACTTTTTCTTTCTTACTCAGTTTATTTAAATAAACTTTATTTGTCTAAATGGGACACTACACAAAACAATCTTTCTGTATATTTTTTTTGCTTATTTCTCTGGGGTCATGTCTCAATTTCTTAAACTTTTTGATGCTAAGATCCACATTGTGGCAAATATCCAAAATGGAAAGGAAGGGAAGTGAGAATGCAGATCAAATAACATCTAACATCATCCACTGTCTAGGGCTGCTATTTCAACTATTGGATTGATGATGGTCAGTTTGCAGATTAATTGTCATGAAATGGCCCTTACATCATTTATAAAACTGAGTAGCTTGGGTTCCATTTGTAGCATTGGTCTTTTGATGTCTGCAGACTATGTGTCTGAAGGATGCAAAAGCAAGCTCCTCTCCACAGAAGTGAGATCTCCTCTCATGATAGAGTGAGATAACGTGGGGAGTTTTCAAAGGAAGAGGCTATTACTCAGCAGTCCGATACTAGAGGATTTAGAGAGAGAGAGCAAAATAAACCCCAAAACTGCCCCTAGAACTTGACCTCTTCCCACTCAATCCTTCCTTCTTCAGATAATAAAGCTGAGTAAGCTGAGGAAGGCAGCACACTACTTCCTAATTCAGATCTTGTTGCCTGGTTTTCTGAGACAATTCCTACTCCCTTCTATGAGGGTCTGACTTATTATCTGACCTTGTCAAGTGTCTTCGCAGAAGGAATTCTGTCTTCATAAACTAATTTTGTGGCAAATCTTTAACTCAGTTCACCGATGATCAAGTGGGAACAAATAAAAATTGAGTATGCTGCATTGTGTACCTTTTAATCTTTGTGGGCTTTAATTGTAAGTTTTTAAAGTTATATATAAAAACCAGAAGCCTGTTAGTTCATGCCTGTAATCCTAGCTACTCAGGGAGCTGAAATCTGATGATTGCAGTTTGAAGCTAGCCCAGAAAATAAAGTCTATAAGACTCTTATCTCCAATAAACTACTCAGAAAAAGCTGGAAGTGTTGTTGGAACTCGGTAGAAGACTAACCTTGGAATTCTATTTCTCCATCAGAAAGAATGACATTGTCCCATGTGTTAGGAAATGGAAAGACTTGGAAAAAATTATATTAAGTGAAGTAAGGCAAGCCCAAAGAAATATAGGTCCCAAAGTTTCCCTTATTTGCAATAACTAGTATATGTCTAAGACAAACAGAAACTGTCAGACAAGTTGATGTTAGTTCAAATGAACTCCAAGATAAGGATTCAAATGTCTTTTTTTTTCTTTCTTGTGATTGTTTCCAACATATTTAAAAGATGATTTCTTTGCTGCTTTGTATATACCTCCACCATGGTATAAGCCCTGCTTTCACTGTATTTGATGTTGATATAATTTGTGGAGGGGAAGGGAAAAAACAAATCGTTTAAATTGGGTTAGAGTTGGACCCATTGCAACAATGAGATGTACAAGACGTTATGTTGAAAAACAAACTTTACAACTTTGGTCGGGTGAGGGACTGGGGTGGGTGGGGTGGTGGTGGTAGGAGGGTGTGGGGGTAGAGAGGGGAAGGGATGGTATGGGGAAAAAAAGGAGGAGGCAACAATGCTTGATAAGAAATGTACTCATTATCTTGCCCATGTAATTGTAACCCCTCTGTATGGTAGTTTCACAATAAAAAGGAAGCTCAGAGACAGTGGCCAGGCCCTATGTTCAAGACCCATGGATAGCAAAGAAAACCCTATATATACTTAACAAAGTTGTACACATTTTTCTTTTTAGGTCCATCATGATCTCTTACAGCTACATATACTGCAGCTGGATTTTTGTAATTCATGAAACTACAGCTTTGTGGCCTGGGGAGGTCTCTCCTGACAAGTCATTTCTACAAAGTTTTGATGGGTCGCTGTGTTTTAACAAATTGAGTTTCTGTTCAACTCATATTTACAAATGAATTCACACATCATCATGGCACTCTTCCTCTGAGGAGGGCTGATGGTAAATTTAGCATGGATCTCTAAAACAGAGACATAACTTCATTTGACATTATTATCACACCAGGCAAAAATAGAAATTGCAGTTATAAAACAATGTATCAATCCTGTATCAATCCTGGTATTGATTTTCATCATAGACTTTGAGACCAGAATTTTTTATATGTGTACAAATATATCATGGGAGAAGTATGGAATAGTGGACAGTTTTTGATTCTTATGTGTTTATGCACCACAGCTTTATCATTAAATCCCAGTGTGAACTTTTTAACAAGGCCTGTGCCATCTCATTTAGAATACTCAGATATTAATGTAGCTTGCTCATTTAAAAGAATTAATTCTTGCAGTGTAAAAACATTACTAACCTTGGGGGCAAATGGCAAAATTGAGATGAGGTCGGCCTCACCTAATGGACTATACCTCACACCAGTTGCTGGAATCTTCTTCTGCAAGCCCTGTACTCCTGTGTTCTTTATAAACTTCCCAACCTCCCTCCTTACAATATAATCTAGAGGGATACAGGTGGTTCACATCTGTAATCCTAGCTACTCAAATGTCTGAAATCCATCCAGACGATCTTGGCAAGCTCAATTAGAAAAGTCTGTTAAAGGCTGGGATGGTGGCTCCGTGGTAGAGCGCTTGACTTGCATGCCTGAGGCCCTCGGTTTGATTCCTTAGAACCACATAAGCAAAAAGAAAAAAAGCCAGAAATGGCGCTGTGGCCCAAGTGGTAGAATGCTAGCCTTGCGCTGAAGAGCTAGGGACAGTGCCCAGGCCCAGAGTTCAAGCCCTACGACCAGACCCTCTCCCCCAAAAAAGAAAAGTCTGTTAAAATTGAGCCTCCAAGTGCTTAGTGAAGATAGGACTGGAAGTGTGATTCAAATAGTCAAATGCCAGCCAACTAAACAGAAGATTTGAGTTCAACCCTCAGGACTTGTGGTGGGGAGTTACATGGTGGGCAAGGGGAGATGCAGGACTATATTCCATCTTGATAGTGTTCAGAGGATGGGGAATTAGTAGGAAGTGTCTCAATGGCTGTTTTCAGTAAAGCCCTGGCTTAGAACTCTGTATATGAAAACGTGTAGTGTTCTTCAATGGTCAGACTCAAACTACATAAAAAGAATCACTTTGTATATATGTAGGTATAAGTTCATGCTTTCCTCTACTGTGTGAAATCAGAAGAAGAAACCACCTCTGAAAACAGAATCAGCTGTATGGCAGGGGAGGAAGAAGCAGATTCCCTATATAGTATAGCATTAACCTCCCTGGAACTACAAAGCTTGTAAAAACAAACTCCAGCAAAGCATTGGCTGTGCTTTATGGCAATTTCTTGTCCCCTGCAAAGGCCACCTTCCCCCATGCCTGCTTTGCTCTCCAATCTCCTGTGGCATTAGCATCCACCAACACATAATGGGATACAGGCATTGGGATGTTTGATGATGTTTCTTTCCAACCTCATGTCTTAAATTAGCCTAGCTCCATATCCCTAAGTTAATTTAGTCCAGTTTATAAGACCTTAGAAAATACCCGTTGTTTCCAGATTCAATGTGTAAAGTCTCCTAGCAGGGGCAGGTTATAACCCTTAATCAATAACAATTCAGTTACTACCAGACAATCTTGGTGCCAAGTTCACTCTGAATTTTCTCTTTCTTCAACACAAGAACGCCCTAAAGTCAGTATGATCCTTGGGTATTCAAAGAGAAAGTTGGAAATGCTACATATAATGGTCAGAGTGGCCAAGAGCCACTGTAAATACCCAAAGCACTTCTGGCTATGTCATCTACAACCGGTGGCAGCAGCCACCTCTGCGTGATATCCAGGCTGGAGGTAAGCTTTTACAACATGCAGCCAGTAGATCCACAGTCTACCTTTTCTGGGAGAAGGCTTTTTAACAAATCTTAGCTTTTATGAGTTGCACGTTTTCTGTTTGGCAACTTGCAATCTAGAATAGATTTTTGTCATCTGCTCACACATGCAATGTTATTACTTGTTCCCCATTTATATTTTTTAATTTAGAAATTTAGTGAATACTTTCATTAAGAAGCCTAATATTGTAGCGGTAAAGGGCCCAGCCATTGGAGTAGGAGCATCCATATTGCCTCTTTGTGATGTGGTTTGGGCCAAGGAAATCGCTTGGTTCCAAACACCCTATAACCACTTCGGACAGGATCCAGATGGCTGCTCTACTGTTATCTTTCCCAAGATTATGGGAGGCGCATCTGTGAGTACCTTGGTTAAAAAATTATTTTAGACAATTTCTTTTTTTTTTTTTTTTGGGTCCGGTCGTGGGGCCTGAACTCTGGGCCTGGGCGCTGTCCCTCAGCTCTTCAGCTCAAGGCTAGTGCTCTACCACTTGAGCCACAGCGCCACTTCTGGCTTTTTTCTTTTTGCTTATGTGGTGCTGAGGAATCGAACCCAGTGCCTGAGCATGCAAGGCAAGCGCTCTACCACTGAGCCACCTTCCCAGCCGTATTTTAGACAATTTCTTAAGAATCTATGGTTTGGGTGTTGTTCTACTCAGAGTACCCGGTGTGTTCTCTGAGGACATTTCATCAAATCTATTTGGTTCAGGTAGTGCTGTGAATCCTTCCCAGGAGGCCATTCCTCCTATGAGGAGCCTCCAGATCTGTATAAATCACACTGATACACAGTTTTCTATCAAGAATTGTTCTTTATATTCACAAGCTAAAGGCTGCCCTTTTAAAGTGGCAGTGGGAGGCGATGCACCAGTTACTCACACACACACCTGTAATACTAGCCTTTTGGGAGGCTGATACCAGAATTGCAGTTTGAAGCCAGTGTAGGCAGAGAAACCCAAGAGATTCTTATTTCATTTAGCCTGGAAAAAGCCACAAGTGGACCAGTGGCTGGAATGGTAAGAGTGCCAGCCTTGTACAAAGGTTAAGAGCCAAAGGACCTGACTTCAAGTCCTAGTATTCACAACCCCAACCCCGCACCTGTACCCATATACTTCCCAAAACAGACACACAAAAGCAATTAGGGAGCAAACTTACATAAACAAAAGAAGTGGGGAGAGGGGTTCAGTATAAATTTGTGGTTTTTTTTCACTATTTAAGTTAGCCCATTCATGATGAGAGAGTGTGTTTGCTTTTTCTCAATAACATATACCTGTTCCTTACTTCTAGAGAGAGACTGAGTTTGTAGAGAGGAGCATCCACAGAGATTGAACCCTGTTGAAGGGAGGGACTGGATGTCAGGTTGGATAGGGGGACAAGTGCAACTCCTCCAGCTCCATCACTGGGTGCCCAGAGTTTGACCTGGCCAATTGGCATGATGCTGTCTTCATACCCATCAGTGTGGCGAGTGCATGGAGGATGACTGTAGCTGAGAGAGTTGCAGAAGGAACTGACAGCCCACAGCTGGAGTAGCAGGACTTCCCTTTGGGGTTCATAACTAAGTTTACCTCTGTGTCACTGGGACCTACATCCTCATGCATAAACATCCAGGATCTGGGGGTATCATTTCCTTATGGAACCTACAATGAAGGGAGATAGACAGTACAATTTCAGGCAATCTTGGGAGCAATTAGAGTACAATGAAGAAGAAAATGTGTGTCTCCTCTCTGAAATTCCAGAGGGTAAGAGTAACTGAGGAGAGAAAACTGTCAGTCACTGCTGAGTGGGTAGTGTTGAGAAGGAAGGCACATTGGAGCTGGGAGTCGCCTGTGTAATCCTAACTATTTAGGATGCTGAGATGTGGATGATCATTATTCAGGGCCAACCCAGGCCAAAAAGTGGGTGACATCTCCTCTTAAGCTAGGGATGCATATCAGCTTCATTAAAATAGGAAGCCTAAAATAGGTGAGTCCAGGCCCTGGAATCTACCTGGATAGGAAGCAAGATCACAACTTAAAAATGACCAGCACAAAATTGGAGTATAGGTCACCTACCTACTAAGTACAAGACTCTGACTTCTAACACGAGTACCATGAACAAGTGTAAGCTTGGTGACCTCGTGTCCCAGTGAGATTCGCTGAGATGACTGTAGCATCTGTTGCTCTGTGGACTGCTGGCAAAGAGGAAGAGTCTGTTGACATTCAACAATCTATGCCTACAAAGAAAGCAAATGCTGAGTGGAACCCTTCACGATGTCTAACCATGGAGGTATGGTGGGCACTTTTGTTCCTCAAAGGGAAAGAGAGCAGGAATCTGCAGGGCCAGATAGACTCCTGAATGAGAGAAGGGTGGGCAGAAGTAGGCATTGGTGTGGTTGGCATAGGGTTTGTGTTAAGTGACTAATATGACTTCAATGGAAATGTTCTGGCTTTGATTAATACGTTTTATGACATGTGCATTGAGGGAGAGCTGGGACAGCCCAGAGAAACACTAATGTAAATTTTCCATAGGTTGAAACTTACTCTAAAGTCTAAGATTTTTTTGAAAAGTGAAATGTGGAGAAGTTGATAAAAGAGCACAGCCCCCCAGTACTGGCACTGTTCTTTGTAGATGTACCTGCCCTAGCCACCCTTCTACTGGTGGATGCTCATCCCCAAGGTGTCTCATGCCCCATTCCTTTGTACTGCTCAAGCCAGAATAGCTGCTGTTGGGCAGGGAGGATCAGGAAACCCTGTTGCATTCATGTACATATAGTGCCTCCTTCCCTTGGAGGTACAACACATTACAGAGCTCTGCAGCACCCTGTCACTGCTATGAATTGGAATTTCCAACACTTGGGCTTTGCCTGCATTAGGGTCCCACACTTTTAGACCAGCCTTTGGGGGACTTTTGAGACCTGGAGCGCAAGACAGGGAGGCCTGCAGGCAGTACCTGTTCCCATCGGAGAAGTGAGTTTGCCACAAGGAGCTAACAGGCTGAGAACCTTGGGAATGAGCAGTGCAGGGTGGCCAAGACTTGGTACTCTCCACTAACATGCCAGGTATTCACTGATATTTATATGGTAGCCCTCTGTGTCCACCAAACCATTGCCACTTGGCATGTTGTTTGATAAGCCAGGAAGTGATTGGACAGCAACCAAGAATGAGCAGTGCTAATGGGTTCATATGGTTGAGTGCACTGTCCCTTTATGACAGATTCCCGGTAGATGTGAGTGTACTGTTGCTTTTGACAATTATTATCATCAACCCATCCCTCCATTTATAACTCAATTCACATCCTATGTCCTATGCCCACCAGTGCAGGCTCACACTCAGTACTGGTCAGACACAATACTTTGATATCAGGTAGATGACTAGTGAAGCCCCATTTGGGGTTATTTTCTTTTTGTCACTATTTTATGACACTTTATTGAAGTTGCCAGTCCCCTCATTGGCTTGCATACCCACACTGTCTGACCACAACCAATCCTGAGCCATTTCTAAAAGCCATAAGTTCTTAGTAAGTATAAAGGTGTCTTCTCAGAAATTCCATGCCAAATTTTCAGCTCCTGTCTTTTCTTCACCTGTAGCTTGGCATACCTTCGTTGGGCAGATTATTGAGTTTTACTGAAACTTGGCCAGCAATCTGAGAAGTGTAAGGGTTGGGCTCAGTCTCAGCTTCCTGCTTCCCTGAAATTCAGGAGTCCCACAAGGACAAGAAGGTATTCTGCCCTCACCTGTTAGGGCCATGTTTAGCACAAATTGGTATGAGGTCAGGTCCCATAGTGCTCTACCTGACATTGAAATGATGTTTTGTCCATTTTACTATGCTGTGTCCACCTAGCCCGACCAAATTAAGGGTAGAACTTTAAGCTCGTTGTGAGTTATTACTGAAGAAGGTGACTTGCTAACAATTAAATGCTAATTCTTTCACTAAATAATCCTTATTTCAGGAACATGGTATGATCATTGTAAGCAATAATCTGGGGAGTGTATGGATGTGCAATGGTATGGGAGGATGAGGGTCAAGTAGAGGAAAGACTAAGTAAATTTGGATAGATAAACACCATCTAGCAAAATGGCATTTTGGAAATGGAAACTTTGTACTGAATAATGACAGTGGTAGAATTCTTGATGGTTCATTGTATTTGGAAAGATTCAAATTTGTTTGAAGTCTCTGCAACATAAGCAACTGCACCTTAATTAATACTCAGTGTACACAAAAAGTGCATGAGTATGTGAAGTTGTGCACATACACACACATACGCAAAGTTGGAATTAAAGAGTTGCTATTAGTACAAACCTGGGACTAAAGAGCCTGTGCTACAAGAAGGACAAAGTGACCTATACTATGACAGCTATTGCTCAGATTGTAGAGTCACTTTAAGCTATACATACAGCCCTTCTTTTGTGATTATTTTGAAGGTGGGATCTCAAGACTTTTCTGCTTAGGCTGGACTTGGAACCACCATCCTCCAGATTTAAGTATCTAAGATTACAGGTGTGAGCCACCAATCCTGGCCTACTACTTGTGTGTTTAAGTGGGAAACTTTTCACAGCTTTGAATTAGTCATTTACACTCTTGGGAAAATTCAGGAATTCCTTCCAATGTCCTGCACAATCAGGCATTTGGAAAAGAGAAAAGCACAAGTCAGGAAAGACTCCCTAGTAATAAACAGATGTGTATGGAGCTACCTTGAAAGAAGCAAGATGGGCCACCATAACAGTATGATGGCTAGAGACAGATGGCTCCAGTTAGACCAGATGAAGAGAACCATGTAAGGGCATGAATAGAAAACAAATGGGAGAGAGCCATGTTAGCGCTATTGACTCACCTTCAAAAGGCAGAAAACATAAAAAGTAGTAATGAAGCTAGGCATGCTGGTACATGCCTCTGATCCACATACACATGTAGCTTAGCCCAAAGGCCTACTTAGACCCGATCTCAAAAAAGAGAAAAGTGACTGTGGAGAACATAATGGAACCACTATCACTGGGTTCTCTGAACCTGAACATGTTGGCATATACTGTGTTGAGAATATAGTTCCTGCTTGACTGGGGGATTAAGCTGTGGTTTCTCTACTGTATGTTGAGAAAGAAAATGATGCTCTAAGATGGGAAAATTCAGTGGTCCTAGGACCCTTCTCCTTTATCCATTTTCACTTCTCTGCCTTGAAGAACTGACTTAATATAAAAAACAAGGTTTAGTGGCATTTCTAATAAGTGTTTACTTATAGACCATCCTTTTCCCCCAAGGAGAGGCTGCTAGTCAACCTTTGGCTTAGCAGAACCTTCCACACTCTTCAGATGCTCATGACCTGTCCAAGACTGTGGTCAAATAGCCAGCCTCACATAGGATCATGTTCAGAATCTTGCAAGGCTTTCTGCTGAGGAACAGGTTTCCTGCCACTGTGTTCATCCCTTCTGCCCCTCTTAAAGGAGAATCAGCCACATCTGTGCCCTCCAGCATTCGCTCGTGTGCTCTGTGCACTTGTGGAAGTAAAACAGTACTGGAAACTGTAGTGTCCTGTAAGCACTATTCATGACGATTGCATCTCTTGAGAAGGGAGTCTCTATCAACAATTTGTTTACCTGAAGACCAGAAGCTCTTGGTCTGGTTTTCAGCACTGCCAGGGAAACAAAGAAGGAAGTCATCATTTGACCCATTCTCACCTACTCACCCAGAGGGAGACTGTTTCTGGAATGGTGAAATCCAAACACTTTCCTCTGAAACCAAAATGAAAACTTTGGACAAAGTTAAAGTCACTGTAATGTGTATAAGCATGTATATATGTATATACTACATGTTTTAAAAACAAAAGAATGTTCACTTGCACCATACAGTCATGGGATGTCATGTGTCAGACTCACTCAGTATGGCAATAATTTTGGGAACATGAAAGTCTTGGTCGCTTTTTCTCTTATAGTTATATCCACGTGTTGAAATGTGATCTCTAAGGTGATATCCAGCAGCAATACCCTCAGCCATTAGATCATGGTCTCTGTATCTCATGAATAAGTCAATTTTCATAAGTCATATAGGAAAAGAAACCCCAGACAGCCATTCTATGCCTGGCTCACTTCCATAAGATTACCAATTATTTGGCCTTATTTATGGCTTATTTTATTGCATATGAAGAGTTCACACATGAGAGCTGGCTTTAGAAGACAGAGTACAGAAAAAGGATGTTAGAACAATAACCCCAAACCAAAGAGATGTTTTTTAGTTCACAGTTTTGGAGTCCATGTGATTCTCAATAAGGTTATATCTCTTAATCGCCTAGCCTATCTTCCCATTGGATTATGATCCTACACAATTTATACTTGGTGTCCACTAGCACAACCCCTCTCCGAGGGTCTGGGATTAGTGAATACGTATCCTCAGTGTTGAGGAATGAGGCCCCCTCTGTCTGCTTGCATCATGTTTCACAACACATCACTCTGCTTCCTTTCAGGCCAATGAAATGTTGATCAGTGGATAAAAGCTCACTGCATAGGAGATATATGGCAAAGACCTGGTGTCCCAGGTTTCTGGCCAGGGTTGTCATGGTTCTAATCAAGGAGTTTGCCTGCTGTAATATAGTTGTTCATGTAGTTTTTTCTATTACATGTTAGTTTTCAAAAAAATAAAATCTTGGACAGGGAAGCTGGCCCCGTGATAAAGTGCTTGCCTACATGTAGTTAACCAGTTTTGCCAGCACCATTTACTGAAGAGGCTGTCTGTCTTCCATTCTATTGTTTTAGCTCCCTTATCGAAGATTAGATGGCTATAGGTCTGTAGGTTCATTTCTGGGTTTTCAATTCTATTCCATTGGTCCTGAGGTCTGTTCTTATGAAAACTAAAGCTAGATCCTTATATATCACCCTGCACCAGAATCAACTCCAAATGGATCAAAGACCTTGAACTTAAAGCAGACACTCTGAAAACATTACAGGATGGAATAGGAGAAACCCTAGGTCTCCTTGGCTCAGGCCGAAATTTTCTGAATAGAGACCCGGAAACACAACAAATCAAAGAAAGGTTGGACAAATGGGATTGCATAAGGTTGCAGAGCTTCTGCAAGGCAAATGACATAGCTAGCAAGATCAATAGAAAGCCCACGGATTGGGAGAAGATCTTTACTAGACATACAACGGACAAGGGTCTCATATCTAAAATATACTTGGAACTCAAAAAATTAAACCACCCAACAACAAATCCTCAAAGAAACAACTGCCCAATAAGTAAGTGGGGGAAAGACTTAAAGAGAAGCTTCTCTGAAGAAGAAAGAAGGATGGCCAATAGACACATGAAGAAATGTTCAACATCCCTAGCCATAAAAGAAATGCAAATCAAAACAACATTGAGATACCACCTCACTCCAGTTAGAACAGCAAAAATCAAGAACTCTAACAACAACAGATGCTGGAGGGGATGTGGACAGAAAGGAACCCTACTTCATTGTTGGTGGGAATGTAAACTTGTTCAACCACTTTGGAAAGCAGTATGGAGGTTCCTCAAAAGACTTCACATAGAACTCCCCTATGACCCAGCAATCCCACTTTTGGGCATTTTCCCAAATGTTCACAATCAACAACACACTAAAGCTCCCAGCACAACTATGTTTATTGCAGCACTATTTACCATAGCTAAGATATGGAACCAACCCAGATGCCCCTCAGTAGATGAATGGATCAAGAAAATGTGGTATATATACACAATGGAATTCTATGCCTCCATCAGAAAGAATGACATTTCCCCATTTGTTAGGAATTGGAAAGGCTTGGAAAAAATTATATTAAGTGAAGTAAGCCAGGCCCAAAGAAACATAGGTCCCATGGTTTCCCTTATTTACAATATGTAGTATAGGTATGAGTCAAGCGGAAAAAGTCAGATAATGTGATGTTAGGAAAACGATCCCTCAAATATGTATTTTAATGTTTTTGTTTCTTTCATGCATGTGTTTCTAACGCATTTATAAGATTATTTCTTTGTTTCTTTGTATGTCCCTCCCCCACAGTGTAACCCCCGCTTTCACTATATTTGATGTCAGTATAACATGTGGAGGAGACGGGGACAAACAAGTCGTTTAAGGATTCAGGTGGACCTGTTGCAACAATGAGAAGTACAAAATGTCATGACAAAACCAACTTTACAATGTCGGTGTGGGGAGGGGAGGGGGGATATGATTCGGTGGGGGGGGAGGGGGGAGGCTGGGAAGGGAGTTGAAGGGTAAACCAAGGAGGAGGCTGCAATGCTTGGTAAGAAATGTATGCATTATCCTGCCCATGTAATTGTAACCCCTCTGTACAGTATGTTCTCAAATAAAATAAAATAAAATTAAAAAAAAAGTGCTTGCCTAGCATGCATGAAGCCCTGGTTTCGATTCCTCAGTAACCACATATCCAGAGAAAGCAGAAGTGTTGCTGTGGCTCAAGTGTTTGTGTGTTAGACTTAACAAAAAAGCGTAGGGACAGTGCACGGCCACTGAGATCAGGTCCCAGAATTTACAAAAATGAACAAATTAATAGTTGATCAGCTGTTGCCACTTCAGACCATAAAAAAAGAGTAACAAGAGTCAGGACTGTTGCTCCAAGAGCTCATGTCTCTGCCCACAAACCGGGTGATAAGGTTCATGTCTCTCACTTTCCAATAACAAGAAAAACCTTAAATCATGAATGGATCAATAAAATGTGGCATATATGTATGAGGTTACATATATATATATATATATATATATATATATATATATATATGTGTGTGTGTGTGTGTGTGTGTGTGTGTGTGTGTGTGTGTGTGTATACACACACACACACACACAAACCCCACTCATCCATCAGAGAGCATGATTGACTACCATTTGTAACAATGTGGAAAGACTGGGAAAACATTATATTGTGGGAAGTAATCCAGACTCAGAGAACACAGGCTGCATGGTTTCCCTTATTTTTGGCAGCTAGACTGCTCCAATAAATCAAAAGCAAATGCACTGGATTTTGGCTGAGGGTTACAGATGAATGATCTGAAGCATAGTGGACTCTATGAAGAAAAGAAAGTCTGATTTTTATGTTCTCTGAAGAAATGTTTAATGGTTTGCCAAGAAAATAAAACAAAACCTCCAAAAGTTTGTCATCTGAGTGGACCAGACTGAATACTAGTCACACACAGTTTAGACTAAAAATCCAAGCCTACTGACGTCACAAATAAATGTCTTGTTAAAAGTTTTAATCTGTTTCTATTTCCTGACTTTCCAGACCAATAATTATTGTCTTACAAGGGATTATGAAAAACAAAACCTCCATTTGTGGAAATGAACATGAGGCTAGTTGTTCTTTCTCAGAAGTTTGTCTCAATGAAAACAAATAACTAAACTTAAATGCTTAGGAAAATAAATGTATTATTCCATCATACCATAAAAAGAATGTAATCTGTGAGCAAGGTAAACATGACAAACAAAAATAAGGCAAATAACAGAAGTTTCAGTGAAGTAATTTTTTTCTTTCTCATTGCCATATTAAACCCTCCACTTCTGTGTTCTTCTGGTAAGCAGATGAGAATCTGGCAGAACTTTTAATGACCAGAGCAGAAGGGACATCTCCACAAAGGCCAGATGAGCAGAGTGAGTTGACAGGTACCCAAGGTAGGTGTTTCAGTATGGGAAGCTTTTGGAACGAACCTTTCCTCATAATTCAGACACATGTTCATGGCAAGGTCCAGAAATGTCGAAGTAAGGCTTATAAAGTTCAAAGGTGAAAAATCAATAATCTAGCATAAGAGTTAAATCTTTCAAACAGGAATGTGGTAGTGCATGACTGTAATCCCAGAACTCATGAACTTGAGGCAGGAGAATCTTCAGTTTTAGTCCAGCTAAGCAATAAAGCCAGGTCTTGCCTTAGGAAGCTCAGGTTTCCTATCATCACTTGCCAAAGAATAACTACTTGCACGAGAATCACCATCTGAGATTTCCATGGCACCCTTTCCATCTTCACATTAATTGCCTTTAATAGTTTCTTCTCTGTCACTGTCCATATCCCAGTTAATCAACTGCAATTCATCTCCCTTGTCCATATCTTCTGCACACAAATTATCCCTGCCTATTCTAGTGGCATTCCCATTGTTTCTCTGTATTTTAAACAGTGTCTTATCTTCATCTAAGTGATCATTTTCACTGGAACTCCATGGTATATTTTTGAGATCAATGTACAAGATGTGGTTGTTTCTTTGGTCTTGGAGATAATTCAGTATTTCAATAATTCTATACTTCAGGTTTCCTGAAATCCTTTTCCAAACTTGAGCCATGATTCAGAGAGGGAGGCAGAAACTGTGCCCACTGTCCTAAGAATTGCTCTTCTGGCCTGTGGTGGACTCTTTTGGAAAGGATGGGTACTCCATGTCCCACTTCCTTTTCCTCTTGGGTCTGTTGGTGTCATCACCAGAGACATGGTATCAGCCCGCACTAGAATAATTCTTTGGAAAGAGTAAGACAAAACCCAATGAAGGAAGCACAAGGAAAGTATATGGTGTTAAGTGTGAAAATAGAAAATTCATAGTGAAGCAAAATTTATGAGTGTCAAACCTTCATTTCTAGAGACCTTGAAGGTCAAGCCATCATACTAGTTTTCATGTGTGTGTAACATTTATCTTCAGGCTCTCCTAGTGTTCATATAAGTCCTACTGACCACCAGGAGTCACTGGGAGTCCAGGGTACATTTGGTGCATGTGTGGAGGGGTCCTCCTGGAG
Organism: Dipodomys spectabilis; assembly: GCF_019054845.1. Classification (NCBI taxonomy): domain Eukaryota; kingdom Metazoa; phylum Chordata; class Mammalia; order Rodentia; family Heteromyidae; genus Dipodomys; species Dipodomys spectabilis. Next base: position 499,021 of record NW_024870863.1, on the reverse strand, counting down.
GTCCTTTTTGGCTCTGACAGGCCAGGGATGAGGGCAAAGAGCCAAAAAGGCAAAAGGGCAAAAGCCAAAAAGAGGCAGCAGTAATGTAGGGGAATCTGAAGCAGTGGCTACAGTCATAGCCTGAAACCCGAGGGGCTGCAGCATGGACACTGCAACCTTTGGAACTCATGCACTCATGGGGAGCTCAATTAGAATGCACAGAGCAGGGGAAAGTGGGGTATCCTGAAGCCAACCTCCAGACAGCTGTGGCCGTGCAAACCGAGGATTGATAGCTGAGAGTGGTCATTCCAGAGGCTGAGTGCCTGGAGGTAGGTCCACATAGTGCTTACTTAAGCCCTAGGGTCACTTGATAGGGAAATTTTTTGTTTTCTTTCCCCCTGTCTAAGCTGCCTTCCTACCATCACCCACACACTTCACTTCCTTTATAGCAAGAGCATAGGCAAGAGGCACCCCACTCAGTTTAGAAGAGATTTTGCAGTGGGAACCTAATTACCCCTACCTCTTCAAGAGGCTGCTGCTTGAGCTGTCATTGGAGTGTCATGTGCAAACCCAGTGGGCAATCAAAAGAATGCATGTGCTGCTGAACAGAAGCATGAGAAGCTGAGACGATTTGCATGTGGTGATGGAGGTGTGGCCCAGTTGGTAGACTAATAGCCAATGAACCAGAGTCAGGTCCTAAGTTTGAGTCGCCATCTAGCACCAAAGAAGAAAGAGAAAAAATCCCTTTGTGGCAGTTTTACATTTGACATTCCTTCTGTACGCTCACTAAATATATCTCTATATACCCATGAGTAATAAATTTACTCCTTTTGTGTTTGGATTGGGCTACATTTTTACATTACTGTATTTAGTAACCCAGGACCTCATCAATCATACTTCCACTCCATTCTTCTGTTTTTCCTTTTTTCATTTTCGTTTTTAATCTATTCCAGACCAGTGCTCTGTCCATAATCTCTTTTTGCCCACATCCCTACTTTTTGCCTTTGTATCTTTATTGGATTTTCAAACCTCATGCAATTTCTTGCCAGAAGTGGTCTCCAATGGTGGTTCTCAGATCCCAACCTCCAGACTTGTGTAGTCATGATCCAGCAGCATGCGACTTCTACTTCATTTGTGCTGTTGAATTTTCTGGTGATGTTCTGTGGTTCGTAACCCATATCCTTCAGCTCTCACCCTCCTCAGAATCAAGGGTTTCAGGTTCAAACCACCAGCCTATAGCTTAAGACATGTTTACTCTTCTTTTTCCCTTTTTAATCTTGCTAATTTTTTAGAAATTGAGAGTTTCAATAAAACCATGGATTCAGGGCCTGGGAATGTGGTTTATTTGTAGAGTGCTTGCTTACCATGCATGAAGCCCTGGGTTCGATTCCTCTTTATCACATAAACAGAAAAAGCCAGAAGTGGCACTTTGACCCAAGTGGTAGAGCACCAGCCTTGACTAAAAGAAGATCCCACACAGATCTTCTTGACAGATCCCACACCCTGAGTTCAAGCCCCAGGACTGGGAAAAACAAAAACAAAAAGAAAAAATGAAAACAAACAAACAAAACATGGATTGCTGGTGCAGGTGATTCAACCTGTACCCCTAGCTACTCATGACACTGAGATCTGAATGTTCCAATCTGAATCCAGCCTAGGCAGGAAAGTCTGTGACTCTTATCTCAAATTAATGATAATAGAGAGATAGAAGTGCAGCTGAGGTTCAAGTGCCAGAGTTCTAGCCTTTAATGCAAGAAGCTCAGGGACATCACCCAACCAAGAGTTCAAGTTCTAGGCCTGCCCCACAAAATGTAAATAAATTTAAAAGTAAATTAATTTTAAAAATGAAATATCTCTATTTGTTGGAGATATGGCTCAGTCGGTTGAGCACTAGTCAGTGAGTGAAAGTGGCAAATACTGAGTTCACATCCTAGTTTGAGACCAGAAATAAACAGAATGGAAAACCAAAGAAATAGACTAATATTAACTGAGGGGTGGTATCAGGTCATAGGCAGGCCCTGCCTCCACTCCCTCTTCCAGCCTTCTCTGTCTCAGCAGATGGGCAGCCTGGCCTGAACTGCAGGCAGGTGGAGGAGCTGCTGGTTTGGGGAATAGTACCAATACCCCCAGTTCCCAGCTCAAGTAGTCAATGAGGAAGGAGAGGATTGTGTGGGAAAGGCCAGTGCTGCTGCTACCTTAGACTTGATCTCATGGCTGACTCTCTGCCAACTTGGTCACTCCTCCCAACTCCCTTAATGTCTATTATTTTCCAACACATATTTTCTTTTTATTTTATAGTTTCTTCTTTTTTTTAATGAATTTATTTATTTATTTTGTTCTTGGTTCTAGGTAGGACTTGAATTCAGGGCCTGCCCATGTCCAGGACCATATTTTTGTTGGCCATGGAACTTGAACTCTGTGACTGGGCACTGTCCCTCAGCTCTTCAGCTCAAGGCAAGCACTCTGCCCTTGAGCCACAATGCCACTTCCAGTCTTCTGGTGATTTTTTTTGTAGTTGAGTCTCACAGACGTTCCTGCCCAGGCTGGCGTTGAACCACGATGCTCAGACCCTGGTGCCCATCCTAGACCAATTTTGTTCAAGGCAACTGCACCATAACATTTCAACCACAGCTCAACTTCTGGCTTATTTTCCTTGTTGGGTTGTTGAAAATAAGAGTGTCTTAAAAATCTGGTTTGCCTGGGTACTGGTGGATCATGTCTGTAATCTTACTTAAACAGGAGCTAAGGATCACAGTTCAAAGCCAATCTTGGTAGAAATGTCTGTGTGACTCTTATCTCCAATTAATCACCATAAAATTGAAAGTGAAGCTGTGGATTAAAATTGTAGAGTGTTAGCCATGAGCAAAAAGAGCACTGAACCACCACCCATGCCCTGAGTTCAAGCCCCAAGCCCAAAATAAATAAATAAACAAATAAACAAATAAATAAAAGCTTTCCAGTGTAGGTGTCTCACACCTATAAACTTGGTAGTCAGGAGGCTAAATTCTGAGGATCACATTTTGAAGCCAGCCTGGGCAGGAAAGTTTGTGATACTCTTATCAGAAATAAGTAGAAAAGCCAAACATGGAGCTGTGGCTCAAGTGGTAGAGTGCTAGCCTTGAGCAAAAGTAGCACAGGGATCATGAGTTCTATCTCAGGTACTTCCCTTCCCAATTAAATAAATAAATTAAAATGCTTAGGGCTTTGAGGAGTGATAAGATTGTTGAGCATTAGCCAATGAGCATCAGCACTAGGTACCAAGCTGGAGTCCTGGTCTGACTCGGGCATATGTGGGTCCTGCCACACCCACACCCTCACCATCTGGCTTACGGCAGAGACAGGACAAGCTATATGGGGAGGAGGAAGAAACTGCTGGCTTTAGGGAACTTTCAAGATGTCTCCAGCCCCCTAACTTCATTAAGAAAATGAGTCAGGAGTGGATTTTTTGCAGGGGCTTCTAGTGCTCCAGGGAGGCAGGTGATGTGGGAGCTAAGAGGGTTTAGTCTCTGCCCCTGTAGGGCAAGCAGGGAGCCTGGGCTGGGTCCCTAGACCTAGGGAGCCAGCAAGTTAAGGTAGAGTTTTGATGTAAGTGTCTGCCCCACATGTTGCCATGGAGCAGTGAAACCATGGGGTACCTGGAGCACAGAAAGTGCTTCTGAGCTCTGAATCTACTTGGGGAAGGCTTGGATTTTGTCATGGGGTCGAGATTGTTTGGGGGAGGTTTTCTGCAGCTAGGCAGGGTCCAGCTGTGCTGCAGGCATAGGGCTGATGCTGCCTCACTGCTAGTTGAAGGCAGGCAGGAGGATTTTCTTCCTGGGCAGGCTGTGAATCCAGATGTTCAGCTTGCTAATTTTAAGTACCTAGGATTGTATATTTGAGCCACCACTGCCTGACTCAGTTTTGAAGCTTTAATCGCTTTCCTTTTTTTCCATAGTTTTACCTCCAGGAGCAGGACTCCCACAGGCCACCTGATGCTTTCACTTATTGGCTCTACTAACATAGCCAGGCATCCCCACCCCTCTTTTCTTCCAACCTTCCTTTTATTTTTTGTTTGACATTGTTAAATTTTAATTAATGAATTTATTTATTTTTCTATTGCTTGTAGCACTTGAACTTAGGGCCTGGCCATTGTCCTAGGGTGATTTTGCCTCAGGTTAACACTATTAACACTTGAGCAATAGCTCAAGTTTTTGCATTTGTGTGTGTGTGTGTGTGTGTGTGTGTGTATGTGTGTGTTAGAGACTTTTATTGGAAATAGGAGTCTCATTGAAATGACTGGCTTTTGGTGGGTGTGGGTCACACCTGGAACCCTACTTATTGAGATGAGATCTGAGGGTCCCAGTTTGAAGCAAGCCTGGGCAGGAAAGTTTTTGAGACTCTTAGCTTGAATTAACTACCAAAAGTCAGAAGTGGAATTGTGGCTTAAGTACTAGAATGCTTGAAAAAAAGCTCAAGGACAGAGCCCAGGCTTTGGCTTCAAACTCCAGGAATGCTCCTCACTGATGAATTATTTCAGGGTTTGGAAATGTGGCCCAGTGGGTAGAGTGCTTGATAATGAGCAAGAATTTGCATACTGATTTCAAGTGCAGGCCTGTGAAAGATAACTGGCCTCAAGAGGAGTCTAAAGTTCCTTTTCTTTTTCCTTTCATCAGTCTCTTACCATAACTACCTTAGGCTTCTCTGCAACTCTCACTCCACCTTTCAAATTCAGACAAGTGACTTCAAACTCTTCCCACTGAGCAACAGTTTAACTCTTAATGGAAGCATTTAATTTAATTTATGAGCTAATATTAACTGCATAATTATTTATGTTCTTACAATCCGAGAGTAACCGTGTTGGGAGCAAAATCAATATTCTACATGAAAAACTGTCTTAAAATATTTTCCAACCAGGAATAAAAATAGTGAACAGGGAGTCATTTATTGAAATTAGGGAAGGTGATTATGAAGCTTTCAAAAGTATCCAAACATATAGGATAGAAACAGATATGCTATAAGGAAAACATATCTCTACTTTCTCTAGCTGGGAAATTTTGTGTGTGTGTGTGTGTGTCTGTGTGTTTGCATCAACCACAGGTCTTCAACTCAGGCCTGGGTCCTGTCATCTGCTTATTCTGTGCAAGGATGGCAGTACACCACAGAGCCATAGGTCTTCTTCTGGATTTTTAGTAGTTAATTGGAGATATATAGCTCATATTTTCCTGTCTGGACTTAATCTTCTGATCCTCAGCAATCCTCGGATTAGGGTTACTGTGGTGCTACCACAAAGTGACAGTTCATTAAACTGGGAGCAATATGGAAGTACTTGTGCAAGATGCAAAATAACCAGTTCATTAATTTTAGAGTAACACAGGATCATTGTTTCTGATGAGTTTATCAGAAGCCCAAAGCATAATCAAAACCTATTAGCCACACTGTATGAAGTATCACATATTTATGGTGTAGAATATATACAATGAATTAAATCCTTAATCAAAAGTCTTTGCTCGGTTTGCTACTTAAAAACAAATCACAAATAGAGTGTCATTGAAATGAAGTCCAGACTGGAGTCCTGCAGCAAGCAGCAGAACATCTGCTCAGTGAGCACAGGCTCTGAGTCCAAGACCAAGGACCGTGAAGAAGTAGAAGAAATTGAAAAAGAGGAGGAAGTGAGGAACAGAATAGGAGGAGGAAGGGATGAGAGGAGGGAAAAGAAAAGAGAGGAGGAAGGGAAGATGAGGCGAAAGAGGAGGAGGGGAAGAAAGGGAGGAAGGAGAGGAGAGGAAGGAAGGAAGAGGGAAAAAAGACTGGGGGAGGAGGAGGAGAAGACACACGAGGAGGAAGAGAAATGCAATATAACAACAAGAATTGTTGGCAAACATCTTGTATAAGTGATACGCATCTGCGTGGCAGGATTATTTTCTCATCAGAGAGACGGCTTACACAGTGAAAATGTGGATGATTACCTGTGGCTCAGTCATTTTGTCCTCAAAGCATTACATTGAGTTTTTACACTGCATACTCACTGAATTTAAAGTTATCACAGATGCGTTCAAATGAGGCAGGCTGAGTGTGAGGACTTCCATGTGCAGTGTGGGTTGAAGATCTCTCAGGAATACGTTGGCTATGTTGGAAGGCAATCAGTGATAAACCCATTGCTCCTGACCCTTTCTCAGGTCTATGTAACTGAGACTTCTTTTCAGGAGCAGGAAATAGAATGCACACTGATAAAATAAATTAAGCTCAAACAAGACAAACTGGAGACACACAATTTCTTCAAGGCTGAGAAAGTGGTGAAGAAAGACTGGAGGCAGTGGCCAAGGCCTGCCATCTGCAACATTGGTCAGCTATGCTGTCTCCTGCACAACAAACCAGATCAGGAAAACATTGGGGAGGGACAGACACTGTGTGTTCAGAAAAGAGAAACTGTGATACCACCACTTCCAAGTGCTTAAAATATATTACTATCTTATCAGACGTTAAGGTTTTTATATTCTTCAATAATCCTTTTTGGCAGCAATACTCTTTCATTCTCTCTCTCTCTCTCTCTCTCTCCCTCCCCCCCCCTCTCTCTCTCTCTCTCTCACACACACACACACACACATAAACAAAATTAAAAAAAACTAATTTGTTACCAAAAAAAAGTAACAGTTAGCCAGGCGCCAGTGGCTCACGTCTATAATCCTAGCTACTCAGGAGGCTGAGATCTGAGGATCGTGGTTCAAACCATCCTGGGCAGGAAAGTCTGTGTTCCTATAAGAACTCTGGGTTATTTTTCCAACTTTGCTTTTATCTAAAGCTATTCTTTTAAGAAAATATAGTTTAAAAAGCAATAATAACAACCAGCTGGTCAACATTTATGAATAACCAGAAGAGGAATTTGAAGAATTTAAAGGTTCCTAATACAAAGTAATAAGATAATCAGCACATGTTGTACACAAGCAATGAAATATAAGACCATATGCCATAAATATGTACCATATGGACTAATCAAACTTAAAAAATGAATAATCTATAGCTAAGATATGGAACCATCTGAGATGCCCTTCAGTAAATGAATGGATCAAGACAATATGGGATATATACAAAATGGAATTCTATGTTCCCATCAGAAAGAATGACATCTCCCCATTTGTAAAGAAATGAAAGAGTAGGAAAAAATAATATTAAATAAGTAAGCCAGACCCAAAGAAACAGACTCCATGGTTTCCCTCATTGGTAATAACTAGTGTATGTCTAGTTTAGTCTTAGAAGTGTATCACAACAGCTCAATAGCTATGTACATATGGGTCATACAAGGTGATGCTAAGCAAAATGAACTCCAAGATGTGGAAACAAGAGGGTTTTCTTTGTTGGTGTTGTTTTTTAAGGTGCTATGTTTTTTCCTTTATCTTTTCCCTATGGATTATCCCTTGTTGTCACTATTTGATTTGGGTCACTGTGTATTGTATATACATTTATCTGAATAGGGAAGAGGAATGATAAAATGGTGAGACAAAAGACAGAGCAAACCAATGCAACAGTGAAACTCATGAGAAAATATGTTGGAAATGAACATCACAAGTTGTGGGGAGTGGTGAGAGGTGGGGAAGTGGGAGATAAAGGAGGGAGGGGATAACAATATTCAACAAGAAATGTACTCACTATCTTACTTATGTAAATGTAACTCCTATGGACATCACCTTGACAATATAAATAATTTTTCAAGGGAAATAACATCTTAAGGGGAATAACCATGTCTTGCTTTTGAGGTTTTTATTTTATTTTTACCCAACAAATTACACATTAGTATCCAAAAAATATTAATGATATAGAAATAGGAACTGTATTGATTAGATCATTACAACCATGTATATATGCTGAAGTGTCCTTCCATGCCCCATAAATTTGTCTAATTAAAAAAATAATACAACTAGAAGCATGCAATGGGACATTGAATTGAAGATATATATGATTTAATTCAAACACTTGATATTTTGCCAACTGACTAAAAGCTATAACTGTCCTATTAAATACTGTTCCATAAACAGGAGCAATATATACATTAAACGTGTTCTTTCTTTGGGATTCTGGAAGTTTTGGTTTGCATCGTTGAAAAACTATTTAACAAAAGATCCAAAATGTCTTTTTTGTTTGTAAATCAGTCCCCTTAAGATTTTGTTAAATTTTGTTCAGAGTCACTTGGAAAAGCTTATATCACTCAGCAAAGTGAGTTATCAATATTACCTTCAGCACTTGAAGCTGAAGTAGATTAAAATCGTAAGCAACACTAGGAAACAGAAAGACACAGAGGAACTGCAAGAACTAATAATAGGAACTCAGTATACAATGTTAACCATGGAACTCCAGCTGTGACCAGGAACATCTCAACTAACAAGCCTTTCTTGATGGATGCCCTATCTTGTGCTAATGAATACTGTATTTTATAATAGAATGAAATGTTCTATAATTTTGAAGCATCTCAATGTTGGGAACTTTCCCAAGAATTGTCAGACATATTTTGTTTACCAAGTCTCATCTATATGAAGCTGAGAAATGTGTCAAAGTATTTGACAAAAAAATGACTTTGAAATAAGTTATTTGCAATATTTAGTATATGTGGGAGTCAACCAGAAAAGGTCAGATAAGGTGATGTTAGGGAAATGAACCTTAAGATATGTATTCAAATTTTTTTTCTTTCATGCAATTGTTTTTAACGCATTTATAAGATTATTTCTTTGTTGGTTTGTATGTCCCTCCCAATCATTATAAACCCTGTTTTCACTGTATTTGATGTCGGTATAATTTGTGGAGGGGAAGGGGAAAAACAAATCGTTTAAGTAGGGATACAGGTGGACCCATTGCAACAATGAGATGTACAAGTCATTATGTCGAAAACGATCTTTACAACTTTGGGGCAAGGGGTGAGCGGGGAGGATGGGGGGGGTAGGGGGAGGATGGGAAGGGATGGGAAGGGGAAACAAAGGAGGAGGCTACAATGCTTGATAAGAAATGTACTCACTATCTTGCCCATGTAATTGTAACCCCTGTGTACAGTATTTTCACAATAAAAAAATCTAGAAAAAAATAAAATAAAATACCATGCTGAATTGAAGTGTGAACCATAGAAAAATAAAGTAGCAAGGCAGAAATACTGTGGGATGGACTGGGAAGAGGCTAATCCAATTGTTAAGAGTTAAAGAGTTATGGTCCAAATCCTGAAAAGCAGTATCATAAAAAAATTTGAAAAAAAAACATTTCAAAGTACGGAACAATCCAGATGCACCTTAGTAGATGAGTGGATCAAGAAAACGTGGGATATATATATGTATAAATTCTATGCTTCCATCAGAAAGAATGACACCACCCCATTTGTTAGGAAATGGAAAGACTTAGGGAAAAAAATCATATTAAGTGAAGTAAGCCAGACCCAAAGAAATTTAGGACTCATGGTTTCCCTTATTTGCAATAATTAGTATACATATAGGATAATCTTATCATATGAGCTGAAAAGATCAAAAGCTGTGTACATATGACCATATAAGATGATGTTAAATGAAATGAGCCACAAGATATGGACACAAGAGGTCTTTCTTTGTTGCTGCTGTTTTAAATGTACTATGTGATTTTTTTGGTTCCCTTTGTATATTCTTCCCCCTACGGTACATCCACTGTTGTCACTGTACTTGATTTTGGTACCCTGCATCTGGTATATACATTTGTCTAATCTGAGGAGGAGAAGGGGAATAACAAAACCATGAAATAAGGACAGAGGATGATCATTTCAACAATGTTATCCACAGGACAATATATTGGTGGGGAGGAGTGTGGGAGGTGGAAGAGGGAAAAGATAGTGATAGAGCAACAACAATAAGGGAAGGGAAAACAAAGATCGACAAGTAATATACTCATTGCCTTACTCATCTAACTGTAACCCCTCTGTACAGCATTTTTACAATAAAATAAAATTAAAAATAAAAAAGGAAAGAAGTAATAACACAGAACTAATAACACAGAACTAATGTCATTGTGGGTTAAAACATTAGCCAGGCACCAGTGGTTCATATGTGTAAAACTTAGCTACTGAAGAGGCTGAGATGTGAGGATCTTGATTCAAAGCTAGCCTGGGCAGGAAAACCTAAGACTCTTATCTGCAATTAATCACCAAAAAAAAAAAAAAAAACCTGGATGTGAGGCTGTAGCTCATGTGGTAGAATGCTGGCCTTAAGTAAAAGAACTCACATACAGCACCCAAGCCCTGAGATCAGACCTCAGGACTGGTACATAAAAACAAAACAAACAAAAACATTATATATGCCACCATTTATACATTGTAAAACCAAACACAAGAATTGAGAGTATCCCTCATTTTTTTCTCTTTTTTTATTGTGAAAATACTGTATTGAGGGGTTACAATTACATGGGCAAGAGAGTGAGTACATTTCTTATCAAGCATTGTAGCCTCCTCCTTTGTTTACACTTCCCATCCTCCCTCCCCCCACCCAATCCTCCCCTCCCAAGTTGTAAAGTTCGTTTTTGACATGACAACTTGTACTTCTCATTGTTGCAACAGGTCCACCCGTATCCTTATTTTCCCTCATTTTTCAGACTTCATTTATGCTTATACATTTTAGCACTAGAGTGTTGTTCTTAGTAAAAAACATTATCATCTACACAGAATTATCAATTGCTAATGTCTATAATATCCAATTAAATAATCATGAGACATAACTCAAGGTTATAAACAAAGCATAATATGGCCACTTAGAACCAAGTCTCATTATATTCTTGGACCCTCCAAAATCCAAATAGGTCAAAGTTGGAAATCAAATCAGTGAAGTTTGTCGTGTCGTGTATGTGTGTGTGTGTGTGTGCGTGTGTGTGTGTGTGTCCTCTTCAATCAAGGCCTCGCACACTAACTTGGGTTCTTCGTTCAAGGTTGGTGCCCAACCACTTGGCTCACAGCTCTACTTCCATAAAGTTCACCTTTTCTTCCTTTATTCAACTCTCTTCTCTTCCTGGGTCTTTTATACCTTTTTCAGCAATTCCAGGTGCTATGTCTGTATCTCAAGATCTCCTTAGGAGAGCTCAACAAGAGACACACAGGGACCTTGTTCAGATGCCAACTCTTCAGCAAGTAGTCGGTGGACAGGGGTCTGCAATTTGAGGAAGCTCCTGGGGGAACCAAGGCTGCAGGTCTCAGTTCCTTGTTCAGCAAAGCCTAAGAAAAACTAGTACCTGCTGAGCTCCTGGCAAATGAATAAGCAATCTCCCTCTCTTGTGGCTGTATTTTAGGACCTATATTTGGTAATACACTTTTGAGACTCTATGCACTCAAATTATATCACTCAAAATACCTACCAACTCAGACACCAAAAATATTAGGTGGAGACAGTAGAATAAGAACTCATTTTTGTTCTGTAGAGTTTCTTATGCTCCTCATCAAAACGCCAGCCTTGACTTATTGGTACAGTGTGTTTATTTCACAGAAATAAAAAAAGAAGGAAGAAGATGAAGAAAGGAAGCAAGACAGCAAGTAGTTAGTTTGCCTGGGAACATACAGTCATGGGAAGGTTAGAAGAACTTGCCAAATGGTCCGAGCTACCCATATCCAAAGGGCCTTCTCTGAGGTATGCTTGCTTAGTTTGGAGTCGTGGATATTTTGATGAAGACTGAGCTTACTGGGTAATGATGCCTAGATAGTGTTATGCCAAGGTCGCAGGAATCCCCAACAAGAAGACCACCAAGAGTCAGACTCTACAGCTGTTTTATTTAAATGGGCTGCAGCTTGGGCCTCATCCTACACTCCGACACAGCAGAGCCCAGGAAGAGAGCCTGGAGCTAAGGATTGGCAGGTCTTATAAAGGCACACAACCAGGTGGTTTAGCACCACGTGTTGCTCTGCTCTGAAACAAGCAACAAATGGTCACTGCCTCAAGTACTTTAACCTTTCATTCCCCCCCTTGACTTTTGGTCCTGAGACACAATCTTGTGGCTCTGGCCCAAAACTAAACTCCAACAGCTTTTGATCTTGAGCAGGTATACCAATAACAATCAGTCCATTTTTTTTTCTTGAGGCATATGCGGATTGGTTGGGTAGGATGATTGGAGACTTCCCATATTTCCCCATGGTCCAGGTCAAAGGGGTCCGCCGGCCTGGCATGGGAGCAGTGGATCCAAGCAGCAATGCCATCCACCTTAAGGGCAGGAGGAGTAGCCAGTAGCACCATGTAAGGTCCCTTCCACCGTGGTTCCAGAGATCTCAAGTTGTGCCTTCGAACAAACACCCAGTCCCCTGGTTTAAACAAATGGGGGGTAGGAATAGAAGCAGAATCATATAATGCTGTAAGCTGGGGCCACATACTCTTATGTACCAGCTGTAAATAGTCAAGCTTACACAGAAATTCAGTATCATCCAAATCAGCAAGCAATTCAGTCAGACGGCTAGGGATAATGGGTGGAGGGTATCCATATTTTATTTCAAAAGGAGTAAAGCCAAGCTGATAGGGTGAATGTCTTATACTAAACAGGGTGAAAGGAAGGAGCGATACCCAGTCTGCGCCAGTCTCCATGACCAATTTAGTTAAGGTCTCTTTTAGAGTCCGATTTATTCTTTCTACCTGCCCTGAACTCTGGGGTCTATAAGCACAGTGCAATTTCCAATCCATCCCCAGTGCCGTGGCTATTCCCTGACTTACTTTTGAGATGAAGGCCTGTCCATTGTCCGACCCGACGGTGGATGGGAAGGCATACCTGGGTAGGATATCTTCCAGGAGCTTCATAGCCACAACCTTTGCAGTCTCATGCTTTGTTGGGTAGGCTTCAACTCATCCTGAAAAGTGTCTACAAAAACTAGCAAATATTTATATCCAGATTTTCCAGTTTTAATTTCTGTGAAGTATACTTCCCAATACACACCTGGCCTATATCCACGGAGGCGAGCTCCTTTTGTAACAGGTTGATTGGGGGCATTGGTGAGCTGACAGGCTTTACAATTTTTAACCATGTCCTCAATGAGTTGATTTCCTTGCCTAAATTTTACTTCTGAGTGTCGGAACAAGTCCTGCATTCTTCGGGTTCCCCTGTGAGAGACCTGATGGATTCTCTTAAGAATCCCCTTGCCCAGTCTTTGTGGCAAGATAAGTTTCCCCTCACCAGTTTTCCACCAGTCTTTGTTTCCTTCTGTCTGGGAGTTTATAGGCCATGGGAATTTTCTTTATCCACCCCAAGTCTTCTTGGGAGTACTGAGGCTCAGGAGGCAAAGCTCATGGCTCTGGGTCTACTAGAATCAGTATTTCCGCTCTTGGCTGGAGGGCTGCCTCCTTAGCTGCCTGATTGGCCAAGGTATTTCCTTTGGTTATAGAATCAGTTCCCTTTTGATGGCCAGGGCAGTGCATAATGGCAATATTTGCTGGTTCCCTTAAGGCCCAGATGAGGCTTAAAATTTCTTGTTTGTTTTTAATAGTCTTTCCCTCAGGTGTCAGTAGCCCCCCTCTCTTGGTAAATGGCTCCATGGACATGGACGGGGGCAAAAGCATACTGACTGTCCGTGTACATGTTTAGTCTCTTTCTTTTTCCCATTTTTAGGGCTTTTGTTAGTGCCACTACTTTTGGGTTTTGTGCAGACGTTCTCTGGGGGAGTGCTTCTGCCCACACTATCTCAGTGTCCATGGTGACTGCTGCACCCACGTACCTTTTTCCATCTCGAATGAAACTGTTGAGGTATGAGAACCAGGTATGTTCGACATGTGATAGTGGCAAGTCCAACAAGTCTGGTCTCTTTTCCTTGGCTCAGTCTCTCTTTTCATGCTCAATTACACATTCTCTGTCCTTCCTTTCCTGTCTTTGCTCCTCTTTCTCTCTCTTACTGTAAACCTTTTCCGCCACAGCTACTAGATCCCTAATAGACTTGTCAGCAAGTCTGTCTAGAACCTGCAACTTTTGCTTTATGTCTGGTGCAGCTTGATTTATATAGGCAAACATAATCATCTGAGCCAACTTCTGGGTCTCAAGATCATATGGAGTATATTGACTAAAAGTTTCCATGAGCCACTCAAGATATGCTGTCGGACTTTCACTTCTTCTCTGTCTAACATCATAAACTTTGGCCAAATTAGTTGGTCGGCGAGCCACCGCCTTGAGACCTGTCAACAGATCCTGGTGATAGACAAGGAGTCACTCCCTACCTTCAACCGCATTGTAGTTCCATGTTGGTCAGATCTCAGGAAAATGGGCAGAGATCAGGGCAGGATCCGTGATGGGTGCTCCTGTAGGGCCACCTCTTGGATACGGTCTCTCTTTTAGATGGTAAAAAAGGACCTGTTAAAGCTGACTACAATCATCGCAAGTGGGCTGATGAGTAAAGAGAATAGTTTTAAGCAAACAAATTAAATCCTGGGGTTTCTCAGAAAAGGGGGCATTTTGGGTGCACCAATTGTATAGATCACTGGTAGAAAATGGCCAATATTGGAGTTTCTGTTGACCATCCACATCCACAGGTCCTATGGCGAGTATGGAAACAACAGCTGCACTAGAAGAGGGGCTGATCCCATGGTGTCATCGAGTGACTGGCCCCTCAGAAACTTTAAGGTCAGGTGCCAAGTGTTCTATAGCTCCCTCCTCCTCTTGATCATTCTCAGGTTCTGCAAAAGGAACCTGGGAAGGGGAATATGGAGGAGGAAACATTTCTTCTTCCAAGTTATCTCCCTGAAAAACCAGGGGGTACATTTTCTTTTCCTCTTTCTGTTTCTTTTTGTATGTCTAGGGGGATAGATGGAGTGGTGCCCATGGTTTTCAGTCCCATCAGTCATTCAGTCCAAAAACAATAAACAGTACAAACAAGACACACGCAGGCTGACAGTTACCAAAAAAAAAAAAAGCTTACTAAGTGGAGATTCCCGGAATTGGTCTGCTGACTCCTGTCATGGAGGGGTTCCATACCCATGCCCGACAGCAGGAGGAGCAGACCCACAGTGGGCCAGTTGGGCCTCAGTTAGGAGGCCCTCTTGGTCAGTTCTGGCCCAACACCGAATGGACCCCTACCCCACAATTCACACAGCGGGGTTCCAAGGACCCCCACCCCACACGGCGGGGTTCCAAGGACCCCTGCTCCACACGGCAGGGTTACCCTCGCCCCACAAGAGGATCTGGGACGTCTCCCAGTTCCTCCAGGGATGTTGTGCAAGCACGTCCATTTTGACAACCCTTTAGGAATCGGAGCGGCCATCCTCACAAGGGAAATGAAAGTAAAACAGACAAATGACAGGACAAGACAAATTAACAAGGACAGCGCTGTTTTACCTTTGGAGTCTGACGTCTTGGGGGTCTTTGCGGGGATCCCGGAAAAGCCCCCACTAATATGTTAAGCCAAGGTCACAGGACCCCACACCAAGAAGATCACCGAGACTCAGACTCTACAGCTGTTTTGTTTAAATGGGCTGCAGCTCAGGCCTCGTCCTACACTCTGACACAGCGGAGCCCAGGAGGAGAGCCTGGAGCTAAGGATTGGCAGGTCTTATAAAGGCACACAACCAGGTGGTTTAGCACCACGTGTTGCTCTGCTCTGAAACAAGCAACAAATGGTCACTGCCTCAAGTACTTTAATCCTTCAGTAGGAACCAGGAATAAATAATAAGCTCTCTTCTCCTAGGTGGGCCTTCAGAGCCATACACAGAGGTAAGCCAGCCTTTTCTTGACAGGGAGAAAAATGTTCCAAATTTTAAAGCAACTACAGAAATTAGGTACAGTGTTTTTGAGTGTTTAGTCATTTGAAGGAACATGGTGCTGGGGAAGGATGGGAAAAGAGACAATGTATAAGGATTTTTTCACATATAAATAATTTGAAAATGTTCTGCTAAAATTCTCTCTGAATTTTGTGAAACTGACCCCCACAACAGAGTGTTCTCAAATTCCAGGCTATCTGATAAAGTTTCTTAGTTAACTTGTTAATTTTATATATAGTCCGTTCTTAGGGATGTTAGTGAGAAGCATTAGCCTTTAAATCCAGAGACTCTGTGTACAGCAGATGACCTTCTGTACGTGGGCAGGGCTCATTTAAGAGTGAATGCCCAAACAGAACAGACTGACGTCTGACATCCCTGAGAAAGCCCGCAGATGATTTTAATGGTGGATTTTTGTGGTCATTTGTGATTTTTATTGTAATTGCTTTTTTTTTTTTTTTTTTTAGCAGTAATGAGATTTGAACTTAAGGATTCGTGCTAACTGGGCAGACACTCTACTCTTTCTTGAGACATGCCCCCAGATTTTGGCATTTTTAAAGAATACATCTTTGCTTTTTCCCACAGACCCAGTCTAGACTTTAGCCCTCCTATTTATATTTCCCACATAGTTGGAGTAGCAGTGATATACCACCTTGCCAGATGTTGAGTTTGGGCTTTGTACATTTTGTTTGGGCTGACTACTAACCATAATCCCCCAGTCACTGCTTCCCAATGCTGAGATTATAGAGATGAGCACAAACAGCCTTTTTTCTCCCTATCAGCACTTCCCTGGGTCTCCAACCTGTCATCCTCCCCTGTAGCTCCACAATAATGTGTCAATCCCTTAACATCAACCCTACTCTATTTAATATGTTGTGTATATGTATTATGTGTGTGTACACACACACATGCATATGCATGCACACATCAATTATTGGTCATGTTTCTCGGAGGAATTCTAGTGCAAATTGTTGAAGACATTTCACCCGTTAATCACATGTAAACTAATGTACCAGCCTGACAGTAGAGATGATATTGCCAACATTCTAAAAACACAAGAGAACTCTAGTTATTTCTGAATTTACAACATTGAGTACTATTCAGTAGAGCAGGCCACTTTCTAAAGCCTCAGATGCACAGCCAGACTGTCATATTTTAACTCAAGGTAGTGGTTATTAGGGTAAACACATATGAAAATGTTTCCAGATACATTTGAAAATTAAACAATCTGCCTAATATATCAGTGAATTTTATTACTGAAATGAGAATGTACTCCCCATATTCTCTCAGGAGACAGCTGATACATTATTCTTTAGACCAACACACACACACACACACACACACACACACACACACACACACACACACACACACACATCCGTATACACATTCATACATACACAAATCCACGTACACAGAACCAAATGTAGTCTGCCTGTGCCTTCTTGTAACTCCCTACAAAGGCAGGACCTCTCTACCCTAATGTAGGCTCATGGGACATTAATCAGCTCCTTCCCCAGGTCAGCAGGTAAGAGACACAAATGCAGAAACAACACTCTCCTGTGTTTTGTCAGGCATGTTACTGTGTCTCTCCATGTCATAGCCCCACAATGCAGGGATATGAATACCACCAACTGCGCTGTTGTTGGGAGCCGACAGTAAAGTTTAAAGGTCATCTTGACCCCAGTGCTCCATGTGGGGCATGTATAAGAAACTGGCTTACTTAAAAAACACCACGTGCCTGGGATTGCTTTGCTATGTCTGCAGAGTTTGTTTTACTTTCTACCAGTTGACCTTATCTTGTTTTTACTACACTGTTTTTACTGAAATTTTCCTTGTTTTCTGGACTATTGTAACCTTATATTACCTCTTGACTTCTAATAGTATATATTAGGGAAAGTTAAAAATAAACGGTGCTGCAGTCTTGAGCTGCAGACATCCCGACCCCATTCTTTGTTTTATGTCTTTATTTTTCCATATCCTCGCCCCCTAATTCAGGATTGCCTTTCGTTGCTGGCAGGCGTGGGCAAGTGGCGCCAGAACAGGGACCTGAAAACCTGGGATCATGGCAGAAGACACCTCTAAGGTAAGAGGACGTCCAAAAATAGAGAGCAGAGGAGACTATAGTCAGGAGCAAGAAATTATGGGGCAAGGTAACAGCTGCACACTATATGTGCAGGCTCTCAAGGGTATGCTTCACGCTCAAGGAGTGAAAGTTAGACAGAGTCAGTTAGAATGTTTCTTTCACTTTGTTGAGGAAGTATACCCCTGTTTCCCAGAGAAAGGAACTATTAGTTTAGAAATTAGCAAAAAAAAAAAAAATTGGAAAAAAGGATTCAGGGACGCTATAATGCAAATGGCCTGTAAGTTAAAACATTGCTGCTTTGTAATTGTCTGGTATCTGTGTAGCCTGCTGGTTCTGTATTGGGTTTGGCAAGAGGTCTTGGCAGATGCACTATAAGACAGCCAACTGGGCCGATGGGAGCTATCCCCCGGGTCCCCATCAGGGTAAACTATCCACTAGTGCGGACATTTGGGCCCGTCTGTAGTCCGGTACTCTCTGTCTGACAGTCTTCAACGTGCATGCTGTAAATGTGTTTTGTCTCAATTTTTGTGTTTATGTATTCTGGAATTCTTGGAATGTTTCTTCTCTGAGATTCATCTTGATGCGAGAGCCCGGAAGAGACTGGATAACACCCTCTTAATATCTGTTTCAACACCCTCTTAATATCTGTTTCTCTCTAGCTCCTTTTTTTATACTTACACTTTAAACTGACCCCCGTTTCTACCCTTCACTGCCACTTCCTCCACCCTCTCTGGATCCAGAAGTGGGGGGGTGGGGGATGAGAAACCTGCAGGATCTAACAATAACTTAAAAGGGCCATCAGGGAGAACTCGCAGCCTGAGGAAACTGCTACAGACCACCTGCAAGTGACACCAGCAAGAGCTTAGCCTCGGGCCTTGGCTCAGGGGGTCTGAGTATGGTGGAGAACTTGTCAGTCTGAGGGGACAGCCGCTAGGGACTTCTTTCCCTTGCCCCAAGATGACTGGGAGTTCTCCTCCACCTTAGAAGACCCTGGGTCAATGTTTGCAGGAATCTAAAAGAAAAATTCTCCAGAGGTGAGTAGAGGGGGTTCAAGTCCCATGGTAAGTGGATTTGAGTCCCAATTGTGAATGGGGGTGAGATGTCGCCCCATTCCCTGAGACCTGATTTTGTCTTTGTGGCCACTTGTTTGTCTTGTTTACTTCAGTGTGTTTTCTGTTCTATGTTTTCTAAGGTAGGGATATATTGGGGGCCCATTAGCCCCAAACTCAGCCTTTGGTGTTGTCTTGTCTAGTCCTGTTTTAGAATTGGCATCAGTTTTAAATGTACGTACAACTGATTTTGATTTTTTTTTAAATTTTTATTTTTTGTGAACATACTGTACAGAGGGGTTACAATTACATGGGCAAGATAATGAGTACATTTCTTATCAAGCATTGCAGCCTCCTCCTTTGTGTACCCTTCACATCCCTTCCCAGCCTCCCCCCCAACCCAACCCTCCCCCCCACACCAAAGTTGTAAAGTTCGTTTTCGACATGACAACTTGTACTTCTCATCGTTGTAACAGGTCCACCTGTATCATTAAAAGACTTGTTTTTCCCCATTACTCCACAAATTATACCGACATCAAATATAGTGAAAGCAGAGGTTATACTGTGTGGGAGGGACATACAAAGCAACGAAGAAATAATCTTTTAAATGCGTTAGAAACAAATGCATGAAAGAAAAAAACAGTAAAATACGTGTCTAAGGGTTCATTTTCCTAACATCATATTATCTGATCTTTTCTGCTTGACTCATACATATACTAGATATTGCAAATAAGAGAAACCATGGGACCTATGTTTGTTTGGGCTTGGCTTACTTCACTTAACATATTTTTTTCCAAGTCTTTCCATTTCCTAACAAATGGGGCAATGTCATTCTTTGTGATGGAGGCATAGAATTCCATTGTGTATATATACCACATTTTCTTGATCCATTCCTCTACTGAGGGGCATCTGGGTTGGTTCCATATCTTAGCTATGGTAAATAATGCTGCAATAAACATAGTTGTGCTGGTAGCTTTAGTGTGGTCTTGTTTGTAAACATTTGGGTAAAGGCCCAAAAGTGGGATTGCTGAGTCATAGGGGAGCTCTATGTGAAGACATTTGAGGAACCTCCATACTGCTTTCCAAAGTGGTTGAACAAGTTTACACTCCCACCAACAATGAAGTAAGTTTCCCTTCTGTCCACATGCCCTCCAGCATCTGTTGTTAGAGTTCTTGATTTTTGCCATTCTAACTGGGGTGAGGTGGTATCTCAATGTTGTTTTGATTTGTATTTCTTTTATGACTAGAGAGGTTGAGCATTTCTTCATGTGTTTATTGGCCATCCTTATATCTTCTTCAGAGAAGTTTCTATTTAAGTCTTTAGCCCACTTATTTATTGAGCAGTTGTTTCTTTGAGGATTTGTTGTAGGGGGATTTAATTTTTTGAGTTCCAAGTATATTTTAAATATGAGACCCTTGTCTGTTGTATGGCTAGTGAAGATCTTCTCCCAAACGGTGGGCTTTCTATTGATCTTGCTAGCTATGTCCTTTGCCATGCAGAAGCTCTGCAACTTCATGCAATCCTATTTGTCCAACCTTTCTTTGAGTTGTTGTGTTTCCTCATCTCTATTAAGAAAATTTCGGCCAGCGCCAAGGAGACCTATGGTTTCTCCTATTCCATCCTGTAATATTTTCAGAGTGTCTGCTTTGACTCCGAGGTCTTTAATCCATTTGGAATCGATTCTGGTGCAGGGTGATATATAAGGATCTAGCTTTAATTTTCTACAAGTAGTTAACCAATTTTGCCAGCACCATTTACTGTCTTTCTTCCATTCTATTTTTTTTAGCTCCCTTATTGAAGATTAGATGGCTATAAGTCTGTAGGTTCATTTCTGGATTTTCAATTCTATTCCATTGGTCCTGAGGTCTGTTCTTATGCCAGTACCAAGCTGTTTTGATCTGATTTTGATTTTTGCATGCTTTAAGATCTTTGTGTGTTTTGTATGTGTTTGTGAATATGTTCAAGATAAAAATTATCAGCATGCTGTAACAATTGGGTGAGTTTAAGTTTAAAATTCAAAGTGTTATGAGGTTTGGACATTATCAAAAATTTTAAAGATTTTCATATAGTTTTAAATGACTTTTCAAGATTCTTTAACTTAAAACTTAAAAAATCTGGTATTTTAAAATGCATAAGGCTGTTTACACTGTAATCAAGTTATCTGGCTTATCAAAAATGCAATGGATATTTGGAATTTAGTTCCCTTCACTAAAATTTGGGGATAAATATTAGAAGTTTAAATATAAAAGTTTGTTTAACACTGTCAAAGACATTGCCTGTTCTGTCTGTCTAAAACTGTGTATTTTCATTCAAAAACCAAGAGATAAGAAAAGGAAAAAACTTAAATGCCAACAAAAGACCTATGTTTAGGAGTAAGAGATAAACATTCAAAAGTGCAGTTGAGCTGGTCACACATGGTGGGACGGGCCATGGGAGGAGTCCACACATCGTTAAAGAGGACAAGCTGGCACAAACGCAGTTCATCTTACCCTAAAGATTGAGATTAGGTGCGTTCCCATTCCACAGAGGGGCCAAGTGGCCCATCTTTATTCTGTACTTTTTCTCTACAGATAAATACCAGAAACATGATGGTAAAAATTAGTGATGTGATGATCTGATTAGTATTGCTAAAACTGCCCCTTGGACATAAAAAGTGGGTTAAAAATGTATTTGTATAATGTGACTTGCTTTCAATTATGTTCTACAATTAGGGTATGTTTTTAAATGTCATAAAGGTGTTAAGTTTATCTTCTTCGTACAGTGATGGTGATTGTAATTCTTGCATTAATAAAAAATTATCATTTGAGTTTAAAAGTTTTTATGTGTATCTGTTTTAAAACAAGCAGCCAAGAGACAATGAGTGACACTTGGCCTAGAGATTTTAAGGGATTTTTTTTAATGTAACTAAAAACTGAAATATAAAATAATAAAAGAAATTAGTAGGTGGCTTAAATATTAGAAATGGATTTCTGGACATGAAGTTTAAAAGTAAATTGTTCTTAACATTTGTCTCAAAGGGGAAAAATTAGGATTACCAAAATAATTGCTATTCCAGTTCGCTCTTATATGTTTTTTAAGTTTCCAGCAAGTCCAGAGCAAAGCACAGAGGATTCTTACAAGTTTGTCAGATATAACTTTGGCTCTTAATAAGTTTCAGGTAAGAGCATGCTTAAAAGCTACTTCTATGTTGACCACCTTGTTGCTTTTAATTGGAGTAAAGTGGCCTTTTATAAGACTCATTGATCTACAAACTACTTCAAAGCCAGTCTGGGCAAAAAAAGGTCCTTGTGAGACTTTAACCTCTACTCAGCCAGCAGAGTGCTGAAAGAGCTAGCAGAGTTGCTTTGGGACTCAAAGTGACAGAGTGCTAGCCTTGAGCTGTAGAGCTGAGAGACAGCACTCAGGCCCCGAGTTCAAGTCCAGCGACCAGCTAAGGGAAATGCAGATGAGGCATTTATTCCAATGTAGAGACGACATTCCTGGGACAAGAGCAATGGAGGAACATCCAGAGGCAGTAAGCCATTGCTTGGATGGCAAAAATGTCAGATCTTAGAGTCATTTGTGCATGGCCCTTCAAAAATTGGTCAAAGCCAGGAGGTCATGGGAAGATAGTTTGTAAGCATGCCTAATGTCCATGACTATCTACCTTGTAGGGACAGAAACTTGTTAGTAATCTGTGATAGTACTAAAAAGCTAAAGTTATAAAATGTGGGGAATGGTTTAAATCCCAACTCCTCTATGTTCCAAAAGCCCTAATTGGCAGTAACTTTTGAACTAATTCCAGCTACATGAAATCTATCTGTTCAAGAAAAAAATTTGTAAACATGAGAGTGTATTTCTATTACCATCAGTCTAAAGACCTGGACAGGTGACTTAGGCATTGTTAGGGTTACTAAAGGTTACATTCCTAAAGATGCTTTTGCAAACCAGAGTGCTAAACAAGCTACACTGCTGTAGTTGGAAAAAAAAGTCTGTACATTTGTCAAAAGTTAAAATATTGTTCTTAATGACATCTAACACTGGTAATCTCTTCGTAAAATAGACTAAAGTTATAGGTTCCTGGCTAGGTAGGATCAACACCCCTGAGTCAGCGTGAAGAAGTTACAAAAGATGAATCTTCGCCCATCATCCCCTTTTTAGAACAAGGGACCAGAGTCATAAAAAAATGTGGCAAAATAGACAGAAGGAAAAGGCATGGAAAATAGTAGTACAGGCCTGAGCCCTCTATATCTGCCTAGAAAATCAGCCCTATTAAAAGAACTATCTAGTTAAAAAAGCTGTCATTTTGGTAAATTGCCTGGGCTATTGTCTAAATAGTCTTATAAACTAGTGGGGCCATAGCCTGCCAAGCCTATGTATTACTTGTATCCTTAACCAGTCTGTGTAGAAATTTACAGCCCAGCACGAGGTATGCTTGTGTCCCTTGGAGCCACTGAGAGACCCTGCTTCTGTGGCTGCTGCTGCTACAGCCTGACAGTCACCTGGAGGAAATCTACATCATTACCCTGACCACCTCCACCATGGAAAAAGTAGACTAAATTCCTGCCTGATTCAATCTTTTGGATGGCTTCGCTTTGTCCATGTTACCATATACCTACTCTAATTTTATTATGGCTACTCTTCTTGCTGGGGAGACTAACAAATATTGTATTGCTCATTTCCTACACTGCTTTGCCACTATGGGACTTCTTTACATATTAAAACTGATAATGGTCCAGGATATGTCAGACAAGCTTTTCAAAATGTTTGTAAATCTTATCAGATTATTCACACTGCAGGTATTCCCTATAATCCTCAAGGTCAAGGAATTGTTGAATGAGCTAATGGTTTGCTCAAACACCAAATTTTTAAATTAAAAGGTGGGGAATTAAACCCCTTCTCTCCTGTTAATATTCTTCTCATGTTTTATTTGTACTAAATTTTTAAAGTTTAGATTATAATGAACTTTCCACAGCACAGTGGTTTTGGGGAAAAAAGAGCAAAGAGCTTTTGCCCCAGTTAAGTGGAAGGATCCTTTAACAGTTGATTGGCATGGGCCCGATCCGGTTTTAACATGGGGTCGAGGACATGTTTGGTTTTTTCGCAGGAAGAAAATAAATCCCGCTAGTTGCCTGAGCATTGCGTTAGGATTATGGAGGCTCATTCAGATGACACAAAAGCTGACACATTGGGCTTACATGCTGGATCCCCCGATTGTGCACCCTACAACTTGGGAGGGAGTTGAAGTACTCATCACGTCAATAGATCAGCATACATTACAGCCCCCGATCCCTTCATCCAGCACACCAAGATTTGAGATATCTCAGCTTCACACAGTGGAACTCCTTTTTGCTTTATCACCAGCTCTAAAGGCTCCATTCCAGGCTGTATTATAATGCTATCCGTGACTCACAAAATTTAGATCCCAGACAAAAATCAAATGTGCAATATACAGATGGCATCTTTACCCACTGGGGACCCAGTTCACGCAAATTCTACTCCATCCTATATGATACCCCCGTTGCATTAATTCTTCACAAATAGTAGTATCTACAGGAGAGCCTCATCCAATAAGGTACAGGCATGTACACCCATTTGTTACCAATATTTCTGGAACTAACTCTCAACTAATGGACTGGTCTGGAGCTAATCTTACTAATAAATACAATCTTGGACTGTGGTGGATGAATGGGCATCCTCAACATCATGTTTGGATGCTGATGGCTGCACTCAATAACATAACCTGGCCCAATTAATCCTTTAAAAAATAATTATGAGTTGTGTATCATCACCCTATGTCATTATGTATGGACCGTTTAATATTTCTGTAGGAGCTAATTATTTTAATGTTACCTGCTCTAATTTTTCTTTTACTATTTGCTCATATAGCAGCATAACTTAATCCATACTTATTGTTAGAAAACGATCTTTTGTTATGCTTCCCGTAAATATTTCTGAAACTTGGTATGAAGATTCTGGAATTCAGGTGTTAAGACAATTGAAAGAACTAATGTGCACTTGTCGATTTGTTGGGCTACTTGTAGCTGATGTTTTGGCCTTTATTTCTATAGCTGCCTCCACAGCAGCAGCTGCTGTGGTGCTAACACAAAAAGTACAAACTGCCCATTATCTTAATCAGCTTGCTCATAATACTACACAGGCTCTACATGTTCAAGGCCGGGTTTATGACAAGGTAGAACAAAAACTAGAAGCGTTGTATGAGTTAGTATTATCTTTAGAAGAACAAGTCTGTGCTCTGCAAACTTTACAGCGAGTATGCTGTCATGCCAAGTTTGATTTTATTTGTGTGACCCCTCACATATATAATGAATCAAATTACTCATGGGAAAAAGTTGTATCACATCTCAATGGTATTTGGGACCATAATAACTTATCTTTAGATCTTTTTCAACTCCACAGACAAATAGCCAGATTAAAACAAGCCCTACCTCTGGACTCTAACGTGGCAAAAACTGCTAAAAAAAACTGTTTAAATAATTTCAATGCTATATCTGTTCCCTGACTTACGTTAAAGGTTTGGTAATGTCATTGCTTGGCCTGGGAGTGCTTTGCTGGTGGTTTTTCTATGCCTTCCTTGTATTATACGGACACTGCAAAATTCTTTTATGAGTTTAGCCAGCCAGCTACATAAGATCAAGCTCCATATAAATGAATTCTCCCTGAAAGGAACTGCAGCCAGAGAAGGGTAAGAGGGGGTGCCAGTCTGACCAACCTAAGACAGGGCCTTCAGCTTTCTCTGAAGAAGTTCCCGATGATGGGCAAGGCAGACAAGGTGATCCACACAACCTAAGACCGGCGAGTTCACTTCTTTAAACAAAGATCTGGGAGACGTTGGGAGCTGACAGTAAAGTTTAAAGTACTCAACGTCGGGCACGTACAAGAAACTGGCTTACTTAAAAAACACCACGTGCCTGAGATTGCTTTGCTATGTCTGCAGAGTTTGTTTTACTTTCTACCAGTTGACCTTGTCTTGTTTTTACTGCACTCTGTTTTTACTGAAATTTTCCTTGTTTTTCTGGACTATTGTAACCTTATGTTACCTCTTGACTTCTAATAGTATATATTAGGGAAAGTCAAAAATAAACGGTGCTGGTGCTGCAGTCTTGAGCTGCAGACCACCCAACCCCATCTTTTGTCTTATGTCTATATTTTTCCATATCCTCGCCCCCTAATTCAGGATTCCCTTTCATTGTCGGCAGGCTCAGGCACTCTGTAAGTAAGAAGCAGAATTAGTGCCATGCTTTCCCTCCAGGCACAGACTGTCCACTTGTTTTCTCTGTGTTCTCTCCTATCTTTGTATATGTTGTCCTTGTCACCCTAACTAAGCAGCCATAAACCACACACCACTTTCTCTCAAGCTCACTTCACCTCAGGAAAACAAGCCTATTTATTATCACTTAGTCAATCATCTACAGATATTTCAGACTGTTTTTTTTTCTATGTGAGGAATCTTACATGACTTCCTTATGGTGCTGTATTTCATCTGGATTATCTCTGTTTGAGTCTTATGGTTAGAGAATTATACATACACTGAGAGGTCTGTACTTTTTTCATCTGCTGTGTGTTTGCAGAATATTAGTTTTCCCTGAATGCATCTATTATATTAGAAGAGAGCTTCCAGCACTGTGATTTCTTCCTTCCTTTCTTCCTTCCTTCCTTCCTTCCTTTCTTCCTTCCTTCCTTCCTTCCTTCCTTCTTTCCTTCCTTCCTTCCTTCCTTCCTTCATTTGCATCTCCACCTAACCAAGCCACAGTGGGAAGCAGGTACTAGGCCAACAGATCTCTGAGGAATATAAGAAAAGTATTCTGCATCCCAAGGACTCATGCTAGCAAATGATGTCTCTGTCAAAGAATATGACACAGGAAGATCCTAAGACATTCATTTCCTAAACAAACATGAGCTGGTAGTTCTGGAATTATTCCACCTCAATCCAGAGGAGATTGCAACTCTTGGGTACAGAAGTTATGAATTACAGATTAATGTATCATGTATGAAAAAACCGTCTGCCATTGCTGCTCAGGTCAGCCTTAATGAAGACTGCCCCAGCCTCCCAGGAGCCTTCTGCCCTGGAAACAGAGCTTTTGCCTGGAGATCCTGGCAACGAACCACATAACTCTTCTTTTGCCAGTGTGTTCATATTTCAGGATGGAGAGCTCCCTGCTTAGATCTAGTGTGCTATCACTTGCTAACCCCTGATCCTTTCCCTTTTTATTTTAGTTTATTCTCCAGAAAGAGTCATGCACTTTTCCTCAGGCTGGCTTCCCAAAGATGGACCTATTAAGTAAGGCAGCAAAACCTAGAGCAGAAAATATTGGACAACATTTTTTGAGCTTGGTCAAAGTAATTCTGCAAAGTCAGACAATACGCAAGAAAAAAATAATAGCGAAGACACAGAAAGTCGTTGAGTAAAAAGTCTTAACCCCACCCCTGTAAGAGGAAAGCAACCCCACTCAAGTTCTAAGTCAGGCTGGAACTAGAAGCTCAGATCAATAGAGATCTTGAAAAGGGGACCATCCCTGACATGTGAGTCCACAGCACATACTCACAGGTAGGAATTGGTGGTGGCAAAAATGCCCTTTCCTAGCCACTCACTGGACTTTCACTGCATATATAAACTTAGAAATGCGCTCCCCCTTAAAATCAGACATCGTTGACAGCAGTGCTTTAATCTCCTGCAGGGCAGCAGGCTCTCCTGAGCTGAGAAGTAATTGAAGATTCTTCCTCACACATGTAAAGGGCAATTATCCCTAGCCTCCGGGTCCATAAGCCCCATCCAGCTCCACTTGACCAAATGCAGCCCACACGTGGTGAAATCCTCTCAAGGGAACTATTCTGCCACCACAAGAAGATAGGGAATGGTGGCTGGGTCACAGAAGAGAGAAGATGTCACTTCTCTTTCATAGGAAGAAACATACTCTAAAATCAGCATCTGGCCTGATTCTTCATCACAAGTAAGTTCTGGGCCAAGCCATGCCCTCCACTTGACAACATTGCTGGTGTTTTCACCTGCTGGATAGAAAGAATATTTCCAGGCAATTTTTCTTTTTTTTCTTTTTCTTGTTTTTCCTCCACCTTTCCTAGGCATTGAACTCTGGGCCTGGGCACTGTCCTTAAGCTTTTTGCATTCTACCACTTGAGCTACAGCACCACTCTGGCTTTTCTGTGATTAATTGGAGATAAGAGTCTCATGGACTTTTCTGCCCAGATTGGCTTCAAACCACAATACTCAGATCTCAACCTCCTGAGTAACTAGGATTACAGGCATAAGCCACCAGCACCCCACTCAATTTTTGACCTTTCACAGGATATAGTTTTAAAGGACTCAGTGTGTGGTACAATACCAGGTTCATAGTAGATACACACATACACACAGGCACACACACACACACACACAGATTTAAGTAAGGAAATGAATGGATGAATGAATGAATGATTAAAAACCAGCAAATGAAACAAGAGTTTCTTTCTTGGGGGAAGAGAAGCGATACTTTCTTTGTTTATCATTTAGTAGCTGAATATGAACATCTTCCACAATTTAATTTATGGAGATGATCCAGATGGACAAAAAATAGATCAATATCAAATCTATACAGTTCTTGAAGACTTCAAATCCCTTTAGGAAAATATCTCATATCCCTGATTAACATGTAGAACTTATGAAAGGAAGTATTTCCTAAAGTTCCAGAGTTGTCTTATTTTTCTATCACATTTCTTCTCAATGAACAAATAACCAATACAAAATCTTTATGCCGTATAGCCAATATTTAAAAAATCAGTGCAGTCAGAATTAACAGTGTCCAGCTAACCTGACAGAAGATACAATTTTACTCAAATGAAATTAACCGGGGCAATGTCAAGATGGTACTGGGAATTTGCAGGTGGCTTTCTCAAGCACACTGCCACAGACAAAACCCATTCCTCTCATCACTTTCCTATGGATACCACAAAAATTTCAACTTTTTGTGCTCTTCTAAGGATGTGCTTTTACTAATTTGTCTTAGATTGTTATCAAAACAAAAACCCTCCAACACAAAAGTAAGCACCCTGAAGTGTCTTTGACGACTAGTTTGAGAATAGACTGAGATGTGTCCAAGAGTATCCAAGCTCTGTTATGCAAGGAGAACATCACTGTTCTGGTTGTTACTCTACATCCTAGGTCTTTCAGGTACCAGGGACTACTGGATATTTAAAAAGGTTGAGGTCAAAGTCAGGTCTACGTTGAGTTCTATGTCAAAGACAATGTCAATAGTGAATCAGGCTGGGCGCCGATGGCTCACGCCTACAATCCTAGCTACTCAGGAGGCTGACATCTGAAGGTCACGGTTCATGAGGATCATAGTTCAAAGACAGCCCCGGCAGGAACAGTCCATGAGACTCTTATCTCCATTAAACCACCAGAAAACTGGAAGTGGCACTGTGCTTCAAGTTGTAAAGCACTCACCTTGAGCTGAAGAGTGCAGGGACAGCACCCAGGCCCAGAGTTCAAGCCCCACAGCAGACCAAAAAAAAAAAAAATAGTGAACCAGAAAAAGAATTAGAGAACTCTGTTGGTAGTATGAATTCAGCTATCTTGTTTTTATAAGGGCAAATGGACAAGGGTTAAAATTAGCTTTTCTCCTTTTATAATTGAGAGATTATAAGAAATTTTCACTTAGAAGATCCTTAATGCTTACAAGATGAAGCAATGAACTTGTTCAAGAAAATGATTCAAAGGAAATGTTAAACATCATAGAGAAATTTCACCAGCAGCATTTTCCTTTGGGAGTTCGTGTTTACTTTCCATTTTGTTACCTGATGCAAAGTTAGTACAGTGGAAGGAAGCAGTCTGAACCCAGGATAAGTTATCTCATACCATTTCTTCATTCCAACTACATCCTGCATTCAAGTGCCACCTATATTTTACAGTTATGTGTGATGCAGTGATGACGATTTTATCTATCCTCTAATGCTAGAAAGAGGAAATATATCTCCAGTCTTTCAAGCCAGGTACTGGAGGTTCACATATGTAATCCTAGCTACTCAAGAGGCTGGGATCTGAGCATCACAGTTACAAGCTAGCATGAGCAGGAAAGTCTATTAGACTCTTATCTTAAACTAGCCACCAGAAAGCCAGAAAGGGAGTTGTGGCTCATAGTGGTAGAGTGCTAGCCTTGGGCAAAAATTGCTGGAGGACAGCACCCAGGTCCTGAGTTCAAGCCCTACAACTGATGGGAAAAAATGCACCTTTCATCCATCCACCTGTCTATTCAAAGCAGGACAGCAGGATGGAGGTGATGGAAAAGATGAAGTAATCCAGGCTAAAAGGATGATAATAGTAAAGATGTTAAATGCTTAAACTGAGAAGACTAGTAGGACCATGAATTTGAGGTATAATTTTGGAGAAAAGTTCATGTTAAAACTAAACCTAGATAAGTGTCTGTAGTTCTTATAGCATCAAAGACACTTAGTTTAAAGCTCATTTCCTTTTTTGTTGTTCTTTTTCATGGGGCTTGAACTCTGGGCCTGGGCACTGTTCCTGTACTCTTCAGCTCAAGGTGAGCACTCTACCACTTGACCCATAGCACCACTTCTGGTTCTCTAGTGGTTCTCATGGACTTCCTTGCCCTGGCTGGCTTTGAACCGTCATCCTCAGATCTCATCCTCCTGAGTAGCTAGGATTACAGGCGTGAGCCACCTGTGCCCAGGAGCTTATTTCCTTTTTGACTAAACTGTAAGAGCAAAATATATCATCTCTTTTCAAATTCTGAGAATAAACTTCTGGACAGTGAGATCTGAGGGTAAGAGTAGGCCACCTTCCATATACAGCCAGAACAGATTGTATTCAAATATTAGAATCCAATATGACTACTACCAGCAAGTACACACAATAAAATCTAAGCTATGCACATAGTGAAAAGGCACCAGGAAGTCAAAAGGTTAAAAGTGGAGCTGTGGTTTTTAACACACTGCTTCTCTCATTCAGCCGGGCAATTATATACATGATTATAGTGGAATATGTATTAAATGGAGTAAGAACAGCAATAGTTTAAAAGATCAAAGAAATATATATATATATATATATATATATATATTTCTGCCTTTGTCTATATCTATCTACCTATCTATGTCTATATCTACCTATGTCTATATCTGTATATACCTACATATAGTTATCTTTGGATAGGTATGTAGCTGAAGATACAGATACAGATATCTATAGACAGATATAGACATCGGCAGAAATGTAAAGGTGAGGGTAGAACACTGGTTCATGGTTAAGATCCAGAAAAGACACAGATACCTCCAGAAAACTGATGTTAAACCCATTATCAAAACTACCCTTAAACCTCACCCAGGACTGTAGTGCAACACACCCTTGGGATTCAAGGCTGGAATAAATATCTCCTTGGGAGAGAATCAAGTATTATAGCACATGTGCATTAAAATATATATTTGTCTTTTAACTCTACAACCACACTCTGAATGCTGAAATACTCACCTGTGGAAGAGAAGAGCTGAGACCAAAGAGAGAAAAGTAGATTTGTTTCTATCATCTCAAGATGGGTCAAAGCCAAAAGCTCACTAGGTGGAAGATGGGGGAAACTGAGACAAGATAGAATCAATGAGCCTGTCTCTCTTTCCTTCCAACTCTCTGCTGATCAGTCTTTGGCTCCCTCTCACCACACAGCCCCTCCTTCTGTTATTCCTTGTTGGGTTCATGTCTTCTTTGGCCTCCACCTCTCTTTTCCGTTACCATTTTGCAAAATCATGTAAATTAAGACAGCCAAAGGAGAGAAGAGAAGAGACTACAAAGAACGTGATTACCAAAGAGGTGCTCTTTCAGTCTTTTCCACATTGGAAAAGCCTAACAAGGAAACCAAGAAGAAGAAATGCTAAGAAACCCTGACCACTAAGGAAACTTAGCTTCTGCCACTTTGTTTTTTCAAACCATCACACTGAGTGGAACTGATTTACAATTGTTAAGCCTTTCCCTTTGAGTTTAGAGATCACTTCTATTGGCAGAGTTAGACTGAGATACATTCATTTCCAATATGTACAATTTGCACATGCATAGTATTGGTTTTTCTCAATGAAATTTATTTGTTGGTTGATTGGTTGGCTGACCTGTTGACTGGCTGGCTGGCTGACTGGCTGATTAGTTGATTAGGTGTATTTTCTCCAGTGCTTAGGATGTAGTTCAGGGCTAGTGGAAATTAGGCGAGTTAGAAGACATAAAGAGGCTTTCTAAATCTAACTTCTTTGAAGTCTTTAGAACAAACAGAAAGAATTAAAAGCATGTCCAGAAAAATGGTGTCCTGACGGTTACCTGCATTTTGAATAGACCTGACACATTTTACCAATCTAGAAGCATTTTCTAAAGATTAGAAGTTGCTAAAGATATTTTTCCACTCAGAAAGTATAAAGATCATTATCAAGGGCCAATATCTTCAAGGCCTCCTTTTGTCTACTTCTCCTTATTCATTCTGTCATTGAAAAATAAATTCTTCATAAAACTCCTTGTTTTTTTATGCACAAATCTCAAGGATATTTGGTTTGTCGTATAAACTGGGAAGTGAATCCAAGAATATAGACTATTTGATTCACTCAGCAAACATCTGCAGAATACTTACTATATACAAAACTCCCTTTCACCAAGACAAAGACCCAGGAGCCAGACATGAGCTAAGCTGCATTGTAAATTTTCCCTCTTGTCTCCCCACATCACCCTGAACACAACTCCTATTTCCAGATCTTCTCTTGAACTGGTATCCCCTTCCATCCTGCATTCTGTCTCATTTAACAGACAGAATAAGGAAAATCTGATTCTATCTCAACAGGAAGTAGTAAACCCAAACTGAGCTTGTAGACCATCTACACCTGCCAAACGGAAGATGACAGGTCCCATGCCTTCTAGGCCACTTCTCTCACCAACCTGAGGAAAGCAGTCCCTGACTTCCTAAGAGATCCAAACTGAAGAATGTATTGACACACATCACAAATGCTACTTTCAACCTCTTACCACATAATTTTATTTCTTCTATAATCTCACAGTTATTGGAGATTGGAGAATTTAATCCAAAGTCATTCAATATTATGATTCAATATGGAAGAGGAAATCCTGTCAAAATGACCATTCTTTACCTCTTACCTCTTTACAATCTTAAATCTACCAACCACTCTTCTCAAACTGGACAGCCATGGGGAAGAGAGCTATCTGATAAGACAGTGTCGGGTGGGGAACAAAGACACAAAGCTCACTCTCCTAGACAGACACTTTTCCCTTCAGAAGAAGACACAATGTTTTATATTAAAATAAGCCCTGCCAGTCATTAAAATTATGCTTATCATCCTTTGCGCTCAGGAGAATGAGATCTGGAGGATTTTATTTGAATCCACCTGGGGCAGGATTAAGTCCATGAGATTCATTTCCAATTACAGAGCAATAAGCCAGAAATGGAGCTGCAGCTCTAGTGGTCGAATGCCAGCCTTGAGTAAAAAAGCTAAGGAATAACACCCAGGCCTTGAGTTTAAGCCCCAGTTTTAGCACATATGTGTGCATGCATGCACATGCATGAGCTTGCTCACGCATGCACGAATGCATACACGCACACACACACTCCCCTTAATGATTAATAAAATGAACAAGTAGTTAAAGGTTAAAACTACAAGGACCAGTGAAGTGGCTCACATCTGGTATCCCAGCTGCATGTAGGTAGAGATAGGGACAATCAAGATTTCCATCAGTCTGATCAAAAAACTCTCAAGATCCCATCTGAACAACAACAAAAAAAATTCCTGAGACCTCTTCTCAACCAATAAAAAGCTAGGTTTAATGACATGGGCTTGTCACCCAAGCTGAAGTAGGTAGATTAAAGAATATTATAGACCAGAACCACCAAGGCATAAATGCCAAGACGGTATTTGAAGAAAAAAGAAAAACGAAAAAAACACTAAAGAAGAAGGGGCTAATGCTTGATAAGAAATGTACTCATTATCTTGCCCATGTAATTGTAACCCCTTTGTACATTATTTTCACAATAAAATAAAAAAAGAAGAAGGGGCTGAAAGCATGATAGAGCACCTGCCTAGTTAGCACAGGCTTCTAAAATCAGGTCCCAGTTTTGTATAAAGAAAAAACTTCTACTAAAGGGATCCACAATATCGCAACTTCCTGCAAATAACCCTCTTGCCTTTAAATATTCTTTAGTGAAACTTTTGAGAAATGTTTCACCCATACTCTGAATTTTATCTTATCTTTGTCCCCTAGAACATACAAGAATAGCTAAGACAGTATCTGGTATAAATAGGTCACTCAGTAAAGTTTGCAGAACTAATGACAACATTATCAATAACAAAAGACTTTTTTTAGTAACTTTTGGTTGAAAGGATAGGTGGACCAACAGCTACATCAAGAAATTGGGTAAAAGCAATCCAATTTACCAAAACAACCAATGGTTGCCATGGTAAGTTCAGGTGAACCAACTCAAGTGGAGTTCTTTCCTACTATGACAAGTTCAGTAAAGCAAATATTGTACTCGTTAATCTCACATTGAAAGGTGGGGCTTAGGAGACAAATCTACCAGGTGAGACTCGTGCTAATTAAATATAATAACCTATGAACGCTTGGAAAGGCATATGATAGTAATAATTCTACCAATGATATGAAGTCCTGATTGGTGGAATGATCTTTGAAAACAAAAAAAGTTCAATAATCATTTAAAGGTTAACCATCTGTTCCTATACTGGATAACTTTGGAAAGATCTTATGTACACAAATATGGACAGTATGAATACTTGATTCCTAAAACTGCTTTATGATTTTGTTGTTGTTGTTTTTGGGTGCCAGCACTGCCCCTTGCTTATTTTGGGCAAAGCCACAACTCTTCTTCCACCTTTTCGTGGATTTAATTAAAGATGAGAATTTCCTGGACTTTTGTTTTCAGACTAGCTTAAAATAAGATTCTCAGGTTTTAATCTCCTGAGTAGCTAGGATTATAGGAGTGAACCCTCAAGAACAGGCTTTCATTCCTGAAAGTATTATTATTCTTAGTTAGCTGGACCAAGTTACACTGAAAGATGATTCAAAGAAAGAGCAGAATGTGCAGCCATGTTTACATTTTCCTCCCACCCTGAAGGAGACACTGGTTTCACCTCATTTGTAAATAGAAAAGATCAACTGCCACACTCACTTTCTCTACACAAGCCCTCTGATGGCAGGATGAGTCACTTGCTCCTTCTCTAGAAGCAGTTCCAGAGCCCTGAACTCCCCAGACTGGAGGTTGGGAGGGAGGAGGAACTCCTCTCTTCCCTGTCCTACCGCAAGTCTGCCTTACAAATGTGTGGAGTGCAAAGCCAGTAAGTAGTAAGCATCCTGATACACATAGGAACAAAATATCCTTTTCTGAGACTCAGGCAAACCATCAGCCAATGTACTATCTTTTCAATTTTAGTAATAACAAAAAGAGCTCAATACAATTTTAACTAAAAATCCAAACAGAAAGCAGAACCTTCTCAGCATTAACTGAATGGGGGAGATGGGGAATAAATAGTAGAACTAACAACTGGAGACCTGACTCCAAGGCAGGGATTGATGCAGATGAAGATGAAACTTTTCTTTGTCTTTCCTCCATAGATGTCCTATAGTCTGGCCTGCTTGCATTCCTTCCCTCCTGGGAACTAAATGAGAAATTTGGTATTCAATTATTTCTCTCATAGACAGAAATTTGTTATTTTATTCTATTGTGTAATAAGCCAGTTCTTCTGTTCCTAAGAACAGAGTGTGGTGGTCACTCGTGAACACCTGTGTACAAGGCCTGGTGAGTGCTGGGCAATTGTGAACACCTGTGTACAATGCCTGGTGTGTAGTGGGCACTTGTGAACAATCTGGGCCTAAGCACAACCAAGTTTCCTTGCCTACCTGGAAGATGCTGAATGGGCTCGCTGCCTGGGCAGGAGCCTGGTCTACGGATCCCTGCATCCCGACAGCCCTGCCAGGGGTCAGCCTGCTAGCTGGCTCCTTGGAGAGCCCTCAGGCCTCTCCTGAGAAAAGCCAAGTGAGCAGGAGAAAGGGGCCCAGAAAGGGACCAAGACTGAACACCCCAAAAGTCACCACCACCACCACCATCACCACCTGCACACCTGGGAATGAGCCTGGCTTTGCCCCCAGTCCTCCCTGGAAGTCCCACCAAGAGCGGCCTTCGGGCCTTGCCCGGCTCCCCAGGACATCCGGGCCACCTTCCCAGTCCTCATCCTCGTTGTCCTCATCCTCGTCCTTGTGGTGCTGGTGGTCGTGGTGCTGGTGGTCGTGGTTGAGGCTGTGGTGGTTTTGGTTGTAGTTCTGGACCTCGATCCCCGTTCTGGGCCCTTGGCACTCTGCTGCCCTTGGGAAGCAGCTCACAAACTCCTGGAAGGTGATGGTTCCATTGGAGTTGGAGTTCAGGCATTGGGCCATGGCCTAGTGTCTATGGGCCGCAGACTCAGCTCACAGCACAGTGCCCTGAACTCCTCCTACTTCAGGCTGCCTGAGCAGTTCACATGGCAGCCGATGAAGTCTGAGCGCAGCCATGCCAGGGCCCACTCTTCCAGGGCCTTAAGCACATCCGTGCTGCCAGTGCTGGCAGGGGAGCTCTTTGCTGTGAGCTGCACTTGGTCCTGGACCACTCCGGGAGCCACACCAGGGGCCAGGCCAGGAGCTGGTCCATGCAAGGAGTGGCCAGTCCCTGAGTCTGAGGGAGGGGGGCTAACCACTGGTGGAAGTGTCCGAGAGGGA
This sequence comes from Dipodomys spectabilis, assembly GCF_019054845.1. Lineage (NCBI taxonomy): Eukaryota > Metazoa > Chordata > Mammalia > Rodentia > Heteromyidae > Dipodomys > Dipodomys spectabilis. The sequence continues at coordinate 462,480 of NW_024870863.1, read as the reverse complement.
TGAGGCGTCCAGGCCGGTCACCGTGGCTGGGCGAGCGGGGCTTCCACCTGGTCCCTGGAACTCAGGGCGATGCACCCTTGACCTCCCTGGAGCACCCAGCATGCAGCACTGGCTGCTCATTTCACAGGACCTGACTTTGCCCTCCAAGGCAGGGATGAAGGCTCGGTCTCTAGCCTCCACCTCCAGCTGTGAGCTTCTGCTTTCCTGGACATGGTGGGACAGGCCTGGGTGGGGCGGAGCCAAGCAGGGGGGCAGAGCCAGGATAGGGTGAGGCAGGGGTGGGGCTGGGGCCGGGCCTGCCGAGCTTTGCGGGGCAGAAGGATGACCAGCAGGAGCAGAATGCCTAGGCAAAAACGAGAGCTTGGAGGCCTTTCTGTCCGGGAACCAGACAGGCAGCTCGGGCAGTCCAGCCTCTGCATGTTTCATTCAGCTGTGGTGCACTATGGCTGCCGCACAGTGGGGATCCACGGCTCTCTGGCCTGCTTGCAGGGTCTGAGGTCTCCCTGGCCTCAGGATGGGCCCTGCACCCAGGCTGCCCCAGCCATCACCTCGGAGGCCTGAGTTGGAGGGAGTGTCTGAGGACATGGGGCGGCTCATGCGGTGAAATGGGTCTCTTCTTGGAAGCAGGTTTAGTCCATGTCTTCCTGCGGCTCCGCTGCCAATCTCTCCACACACTATAAGCCGCTTTTCAGTGCACCTGTTAACCCTAGGGCTTTCCAGCTGCTTCAGACCATTACTAAATATCTTCCCCATCCTACATGCACAGTGGAGTCTTTCCAAATAAGTTCATGTTTTAAACCACATCGTGGGCATGGTTCAGAGTTGGCCTGGCAGCCTCCAGTCGGAGTCTCCACTTCACCTTCCACCCTGGTTTCTGAATTTTTACACCCCTTCCCTGGAGCGCTTTCTTGGAAGTCATTGAGAACGCAGGCTTGCAAATACGGTGAGTTATCTCCACCTCTCTACCAGTGTCTGTCTTCTCCACCCCTATGGCCATGGCCAATGCAAGCCCTCACATACAGTGTGGACACAGTAACTGTGTAATGTCCTCATAACCCTCACCATTAACCGGGCAAGGCTCAGGTAGGAGGTTGGCCACAGCTTAGAGTCTGGCAGTGGCCGGCAGAGGTCGGCAGTGACTGGAAGAAGTCAGCAGTGGCTGGCAGTGACTGGCAGTGGCTGGCAGTGTCTGGTGGAGACTGGCAGTGAGTTGGTCCTAAAGTAACAGTATTCCCGGAGTGGGCAGGTGGAGTACTTTTCAGCTCTCAGCTTGTACTTGCTGATACTTCATCGGCCATGGCAAGTCACCTGACAAGCTCTGAGCACATGTAAGATGGAACTACACAGCCATTTATACAGAAAGATATGCCTCATTGGAGGTTCTTGTTACAGCAGTAAACTACACCCGGGTAACTGGACATTCTACTACATCTTCTTGGGGTCTTAATCTACCATTCTCCTATTCATCCTATACCACCTGGGCTTGAACACAGGGCCTTACACTAGCTCAGCTTTTCTGCTCACAACTGGCACTCTACCACTTGAGCCAAACCTCCAATTCAACTTTTTTGCTGGGTAATCTAAGGTAAAAATGTGGAGGCTTTATGTGTCTAAACTAGCTTCAAACCATGATCCTCAGATTTCAGCTTCCTAAGAAGCTAAGGTTAGAGGCATGAAACACAAGCACTTGCTGGACAGTCCTTTTTAAACACTAATTATTCCATTATTTACCAGTTCAATGAGTCCCAGTCAGATGACAGTTTTGTTCCATAGGACACACACAATATTTGAAGACATTTTTGCTTTCCTCATTTGAGGTGTTTCCTACTGGTATTTATTAGATAGATGCTAGTAATAGTAGTTCATATCATGTAAAAGCCCTTATCCCCTCATCCCATTAAAGCAAATTACCTGATCAAAAATGCTAGTAGTGATAAAGCTGAGAAAGCTAAAAAGAAACAAAAGGCCTTCTCTCTTCCATCTAAGCCATTTCTCAGCTTCAGTAGGATTCTGCTTTTCTGACTATGGTTCCACAATTTCATTGTGATTTGACACTTAACAAATGCGACACTCAGAGTGTTCTTATGTCAGTTCAAGTAAGAGCTTCAGGAAAGTTTTTGAAGATCTCCATGAGTGCTCTTAGGGAAAAGCCAAGGTTTTGTGATGTAATATAATGTTGTTTTCAAGCAACAGAGGAAAGAATGAAACAGGAAACCTTCCTTTTCTATTCTTGCATCCAGGAACAACCAGACAGGAATTGGAGCTAAAAGTGGAGTCTTTGAGCCAGTGAATTGGATGGAATAAGGATCCATCACGACTTTTAGAAACAACAGCTTGCTCTCTGGCTGCTCAAGAAGTTTAAAAATTAGAGATAACCTTGTTAGAGCATGTTTTTAAAATAGTGAAAAGATATCCTTGCAAAAGGTTTGTGATCAAATACTTTCATAAAAAAATTGAAAAACAATCCTATCATTTCCTTCTGGGATGAAATACAGATATGTATTTCTTAGTTGAATTTTATTATGAAAGCTTTTAGTTCAAGGTTTTGGTTGGAATTCCTACGAATTTTCCAGAGTAACGGCTGTTGAGAACATACTTTGGAAAACTTCATGGTAGACAATGACTAGGGTGGGCTACTGTAAGAAATGATTCCTTGTTTGCATCATAAATCAACCCAACATCCCAAAGCAGTATTGAGAATCAGCACTGCAACCTGCTTTTCACCTGCTGAAATAAGCTTTTAATGGAAGCCTGTTGCAATGAACCATGTATAATTTCCTTATTGCATAAGAGCATCCTCAGTAACTGTTTTACTCCTGAAGTTACTCTGCCTTAGAAAGATCTGATATTCAATTTAATATAGACCTAGATAGCCAAGTAATGGAATACCACTAAAGGAAGTGATGGGTAGGTTTGAGAGTTCTCTGTAACTTATGCACCACTGAAAGAGCTGGCGTGCTGGAGTCTTTTCTCATAAGCAACTAACTACATACACATAGCTTACTATTTCAAAGAAAGTGAAAAGAAAAATATTAAAGAATTTCCTAGCACAGATGAGTCAGCATACATATTTACTTACTTATGTAATGCATATAAAAGGAAGAAAATAAAATAATACTCATATACTCTTACAGAGTAGCATACAATGGAATACTATAGCATATTTAACTCTGATCTGTTTTATTTTTCAAATAAAGCATTAGAGATTGAGTTGAACTTTTCACTTCATTGTATTTTTCTGGAACTCATCTACAACATTATCTATGTGCTGTATTAGCAGATATTAGGCTTGGATGAACTTTTTATTATTAAACACCAGACATCCTTATTGTGCTCCAAAGTGAATCAAACACTATTTTACAAGTCAAAACAGATTGTTGCTGACATTCGTTCCTGGAACTGAGGGAGGAATGCTGCGTTCAAAACTTTTGATCTCTTCTGTAATGACGGAACAAGACTCCTGAGTCATTTTCCCACATGTGCACAATATGGTTCTTGAACATCTTGCTCCTCTCAGTTGAAACAAAACTTTATCATTTATAGTATGTGTAGCAAAAACAAAAATGTCTCTCAGTTTCATTTTGGTTATCCAAAACAGCTAACTGTTTAAAATATGATTCTACAAGAGCTCCCAAATTCCCTCCCTTTAGTGTTCAAGCTCTGAACACTACAGGGAACAGGACCCAAGAACAAGATGAGAAATCAGGGCTGTGATAACTTTAGATGAAATGAAACTCTCTTCCCCTGCTGGCTGTGAAGAGAGGAGCTATCATAACATGAGAAGGCTGGGCAGCTAGGTCCTGAGCAACCGTTTAAGACGCCTAGAAGATATCTGAGGAAGGCCTCTAGGAGCTGAGGATGACCATACTCACAGCCAGCGAGGAAGGATGCCTTTGTCCTAAAACCGAGAAGCATTGAATATGGCCAACCACCAGAATGAGCTTGGAAGAGGACTCTGGGTATCAAATGAGAACACAGCCCCAGCTAGAAATAAGGCCTTGATTCTAACCTTCTGAGACCCTGATCCAAGGACCCAGTTAACCTGTTCCTTGACTTAGTGGACTGTGAGACAATAAATGTGACTTGTTTTGAGCTGTGAATCTTGTGGTGATCTGTTTTCAGTGACATAATACTGATATCCAAATGTAAATTTGCTTTCTTGAAGAAGAGGAAAAAGAAAGGAGACAGGATAAAGTTTAAAAATGCTGAGGAAAGCTAATAGCAAACTATGACATGTAGTACCTCTGAAAACTAATTATCATATAATCTTAAGTTAAAAACTGGACACACAGCTCGTACAGAGCACATAGGGAACTGATTAAAAGAAATCTTCCCTTGTATTTCCTGCACGGATCCTTTGAACTACATCAGCTTTGAAGTTGCCTTAGTCATAAATTGCTGCTTCTTCAAACCATTTCTTGAAAATTTGTGCTCCAGTGCACATTGGAACATAACCTTAGTCACATATTATATTCATCTGTGACATAATGATTTAAAAATCTACTACTAAGCCAGTAATCCTAGTTTATGCTTGTAATTCTAGCTACTCAGAAGGCTGAGATCTGTGGGTTGTGGTTCAAAGCTAGTCTCAGCCCGAAAATCTATGAGACACTTTTGCCTTCAATTAACCACCAAAAAGCTGTAGTGACCTGTGGCTCAAATGGCAGTGAAAAAGTTGAGGGATAGCCCCAGACCCTAAGTTCAAGCCCTAGTATCAGTATAGAAAAGAAAGAGTAGAGAAATCTGATGGCAGAAAATCATCTTCAAAGATGTCACACAAACTTAAAAACCTTTAAAAGATTGCACAAACAAATTGTTAAAAGCTAATCTACACTGGTCAAAAAATAATTGAAATGGCCAGCCCTGTTGAGGTCGAGGCATGGGTCAGTGGGTAGAATGCTTGTCAGTGAGTGAAAGTATCCTGTACTGAGTTCAAGTTCCAGTCTCAAAAAATTAATCTTCAAGCAGAAAAATTGAAAACTTCTGTAAAATAGTGAAATGAAGTACTATAGCTTGAACTCAGGGCCAAGTACTCTTAGTCTGCTTTTCCACTCAAAGATGACACACTACCACCTAAGCCACAGCTCCACTTCTTTTGCAGGTTTGCTGGAGGTAAAAGTCTCATGAATGTGTTTGCCTGTCCTGGCTTTATACTGGGATCCTCACGTCTCTGCTGAGGGTACAAGTACCTTGAAGCCTAACCTCTCAATGTCCAGAAATATTCTAAAAATATAAAACTCATTTTGTGCTTCCCTCTAATTATATATTAATAATATGGAATTTATAGGGGAGCTATACATTTCACAGTACTCTCCATTTGGCCCCATAAATACTGAAATCTGGTATGCCATTGTGTTAACTTCAAACTGAGATCCTCAGACCTCAGCCTTCTCAGTAGCTAGGATTTTAGGCATAAGCTACTGGCACTCAGCTTGGTATAACATTGGGTTGCAATGATTATTCAAATGAATCAATTTTGAAAATGTCTTCTTTCCTAACAATTTCATAATTATGGAAATTCTGAAATCTTCAAAATAGATTTAAATTCAGTAATCCTGATATTTCTTCTCTCAAAATATTATTGAACAGAGAAGCATTTTTTCTTAAATCAGTAACAGGAGTTTGTTTGTAATAACTAAGCCTTGGATTAAAGAAAAATTTAATAGTAATATGAGCAAATAAGTAGCCTGAGCAGTGTGCTTCAATCTGCTCACCTCCTAAATCCTTTCCTATATTACCCCAGTTCATCCCCTTTCTGGCCCTGGTGTTGGTGTTTTCCTTTTGTTATTGATGAGGAAACAGAAACACAGAGGAGTTTAGATAACTTAACCAAGGTCACACAGCTAATAAAAGAGCTGTAGTTTGGACCTGAGAATTGTACTCCATAGTCCACCTCAATTCTTCCTCTCAAATTAAATGAAAGTGATTCCCATGCATGTATGTAAACATAAAATGTTTCCCCCCCCCCACCCTGAGTGCTTTATTAGTTAGAAGTCTTATTGCTTCACACAGAGAATGTCCTGTGATTCTCATTAGTAGCAGTCTGTTAGCAAATGAGTAAACAGGACTCCGATTTTGTCTCACTGTACCTATTCAGTTCTGGCTCACTCTAAATCTTGATAAAAATGCTTGTGGTTGCACCACAAAATGCTGACACTTATTTCTATTGGGTGGTTTTGGAAGCACAAGGATTACTTTAAGGAAACATATCCATTCATGTGGGGAAGATCACGTGAGAGCAAGTTTCATGTTTATTTAATGCGTTTCTCTCAGAATAAGTTAGCCAGCAGTGGAACTTCCCATCACTATTAGAATGGAAACTTCTTTCCTCTCGTAATAGAGTAGGTCTTGCTAAACTAGGCAACCCTACTCAGGGACACCTGTAATTTCAAGAGTTGTAGTAAAACAATGAAACACATGATTGTCTATCAAATATTTACCTATTAGTCAACTCTCCATAAACTGAACTACTGAAGTACTGGCTTGGGTGCCTTAAAAACTGTGCTGTAACTGAATTAATTTACATTTGAGTCAACTGAATGTTTTATTCAAGGCAGGGAAGTAAAATATAAATGGAAGCGTCCACTAGATAATCCTGTGAGAGTGCCAGGAGGATCAATGAAATGGGAAAGTTGCCATGGTCACAAGGAAACAGCTGGGACTGTCATTATCAGGAAGATATTGAAAATGTGACCCAATAAACTCATAACACTGGAGGCATTCTGTCCTCTGTACCTTAATTATTGTGATCTTGGCTTTAGGAAGGAAGCCTGAATGGAGAAAAGTATCTTCTTCCTAACAGTTGCCAGTGTTTAATTCTTAGAAAGTTTTGCCAGTTATGTAGCACAGCCCATCTTGAAAATGAAGGTAATTTCCTAAGTGGAAAATGGAATAAACTTATCAATCATTCACAGAAGCCCACTGCCATGGCTACCCAGAGAAAACTCTGGTTCCAAATGAGTAACACCTTTCTGTAGTTCCATGTCAGTATGGGGAGCTCGCTGCTCTTGTTTCAAAGGACACAATTTGAAGTTCGCATTTCACAGGGCCTTATAGCCTGTCACAGCACACTCTGTATTCACTCTCCATTACAGTTCAGCTAGGCTTAAATGGGAAGCTCAAATATATATAGTAAGCACATCAAAGGGATCATAATGCTCATCTTTATATAGATTATTAGCAGATGAACAGCAGGTGTACCTCAGCAACTCTGGCACTCAAGAGTCAGACACAAGATGCTCTCAAGTTTGAGGCTAAGCTGAGCTACAAAGAAAGACCCTGTCTAAAATTTAAAACTAGAGAACAGTAAAACCAGTAGCAACAAGCAAAACAGGCAATCACTAAGACAGACAAAAACAGAAGGCAATTGCCATCTGTAATAGGATCTAGACACAAGTTAGATCCAAATTAAAATTAGACTCAGGTAGCAATGAAGTAAACTTACTGCATCTTCCTTGGAACTTGTTTTGACTATCTTTCTTATATAAAAATCTATTGGACTGAGGGAAAGGAAAGGGAAGGATGATATTCTCCAAAGATAGGAAATGTACTCATTGGTTAACTTATGAAATGATAGGCCCTTTCTTCAACAATTGTTTAACAAATCTATTGTACTCTGACAAATGTACCTTCTATCAACTGCAAATTTACCTGCTATAAACTGCTGCATAAATCATAAAAGGAATAATGGATAGCATCATAATTAGAAAGAAGGATGAGCTGGGAGCCAGTGGCTTACATTTATAATTCTAGCTATTCAGGAGGCTGAGATTCAGGGATCCTACTTTGAAGCCATCCCAAGTAGAAAGGGATATGAGACTCCATTCCCAAAAATGTTTAGCAAAATAATTATTCTGGAAGGCTGACAGAAGTGGTAGAATACTAGCTGAGTGCTAGGCTCTGATTTCAAATCCTGACACTTGGAAAAAAGCAAAAAGAAAAGGAAGAGTGACATCGTAGTGTAGAAAATGGAAATGGAAATGTCTGATTTACAAATTAAATAGAAATTTGCAGGACCAGTGATCTACAAATATCAAGGTATATATCTGTAGTAAATGAGTGAAAATGCTCAGGTAGTTTAATTGATCTGCAGGGAATTCATATCTATAATATAAACAAAATAAAAAATTAAACAGCAAAAAATCCCATCAATAAATGGCCAAATGAATGAGACAGTCCTTAAAAGTACCAATGGGGGGCTGGGAATGTGGCTCAGTGTTAGAGTGCTTGCCTACCATGCATGAAGTCCTGGGTTCGATTCCTTAGTACCACAAACACAGAAAAATCCGGAAGTGGTGCTGTGGCTCAAGTGGTAGAGTGCTAGCCTTGAGCAAAAGAAGCTCACGGACAGTGCTCAGGCTCTGAGTTCAAGTCCTAGGACTGGCAAATAAAAAAGTACAAATAGCCAACAAATACATTTTAAAGTCCAGCATCTTTAGTCATCAAATCTACATTGAGATTCCATGTCATCTCAGTCAAAACAACTGTTATGAGAAGGGAAAAAATATCCACAAATAGCAGCAGATACTAGATGCAAAAAAAAAAAATACCCTCTTAATGTGGGTGGGGGATGTACAGGAAATGTTTGTATGTATGTGCTGTGTGTATGTGTTTATGTGTGTGTGTATGTCTCCTTGTGTATTTATGTTAAACACAAGGAGAATTATTCACAATAATAAAGAACAGAAAATGTTATTTGCAGGAAAGTAGGTGGACCTGAATATAATTATGGTGATAAAAAATAAGTCAGACGTGGATAAAAGCATATTTTTCTCTCATAGGGAAAAACTAGATTTTAAGAGAAAAATTGGAAGTAGAAAGAGTATGGTTTTGGAAGAGAAAGAGGATCTGTGTGAGAAGGCAAAGAAATGATGATGGTGGTGAATATGGTCAAAGTATACTATGCACATGCATGATATGTCATGTAATCCATTCTTTTGTACATTAATATATGCTGGCATGAGAAAAATAAACCATCAAGAGCTAAAAATAAAGTATATAATACATTGATATTTACAAAGTTGTGAAACTGTCATCACTAATTCCAGAATATTTTGAAAATTCTGCCCTGCACACATTAGCTATTTACTTTCCATTCCATCTTCCCCCCAGCTCCTGAACAAAATTAATTCCTTCATTTCTCTGTCTTCTATGCATGTCCTATGACTGGAGTCCTACAATAGTGTGATCTTTTCTTAGCATAATATTAATTTACCATAATTATTTTCAAGATTCATCCATGTGTAGCATAGACCTGCACTTCATTCCTTTTTATGGTTAAATATATTATTGTATGGATATGCTCCATTTTGTTTATTCATTAGTTGAAGGGCTAGTTACTAATGCTTACCACACTGGGAACACATACAGGGAACACAAAGTTTGGTCAGGAGGCAGTAAGAGACTAGGGAAAACACAGGCAAGACCCAACAGAGTGAATTTTATGGAAGGAACCACTGAGGCACAAAAGAAGATTTAGAATGTGTTAATTTGAATAAATCTAACAGCCTCTACAGCATAGGCCCCGACTAGCTGTGGTAAGTCTTTTATCTGGTCCTCACATTTCAGACCATTCCCCAGCAGATGGGTAGTGGCATAAAGTCTGGTAATCCCTGGAAAGGATATTCTCTCCAGATCAACAAGGTCCCAAGTACCAAAACGTCAGAATAAAAAGTTGTCTTTGAGCCAGGCACCAGTGGCTCACACCTGTCATGCTAGTTTCTCAGGAAGCTGAGATCTGAGGATCACAGTTCAAAGCCAGCCCAGGAAGGAATGTCTGTGAGACTCTTATCTCAATAAACCACCAGATAGCCAGAAGTGGCGCTGTGGCTCAAGTGGTAGAGTGCTTGCCTTGAGCTGAAGAGCTGAGGAACAGCACCCAGGCCCAGAGTTCAAGCCCCATGAAAAGTGGTCACTATACATCTATAGTGACCACTTCCTTCTGGCCACCTTCAACTTCTTTTAATTGGACTACAGAGACGACAAAACTAAAGAAGAGAGCTTCTGCTAGTAACTAAAGTATAGTACCCAAGGACATAAATTTTCACTTGATATGGTCATACATATAGCATAATGAAGTTGTAGAAATCACTTGCCACTATGGAGTAGTCATTGAAACACAACTTTTTCTTTAAAAAACTGCTCAATCGTGAGCAGATAATTAACAAACTTTTATGATAACCTAATAAAATATTATACATTAGTACTTCAATGTGTTAGTACTTACTTTAGTTCTTTTCATTTCTTAAGATTAACTGAAGTGTTTATAGGTGAGTTTTGCTTTAAATTATCCCAAAAAACAAACAAAAAAGCTAAAGGCACTGATGACACAAAATAGAAATAGTAATAATAACTAAGACTTGAAAATGAATCCATTAAAACTACAGCTGGGAACCGGTGGCTCACACCTGTAATCCTCCATACCCAAGAGGCTGAGCTCTGAGGATCAGAGTTCCAAGCCAGCCAGGGCAGGAGACTCTGTAATACTCTTATCTCCAATAAATGACTCAAAAAGGAGGAGGAGGAGGAAGAGGAGGACAAGGAAGAGGAGGAGGTGGAGGAGGAGGAGTTGGAGGAGGAGGTGGAGGAGGAGGAGGTGGAGGAGGAGAAGGAGGAGGTGGGTCAGAGAGGAAGAGAAGGAGGAGGAGGAGGAGGAGGAGGAGGAGGAGGAGGAGGAGGGGGAGGAGGAGGAAGAGGAAGCCACCACAAGCAGTGCTATGGCTCAAATGTTAGAGCAATAGCCTTGAGCAAAAAGAAGCTTAGGACAGTGGCCAGGTCCAGAATTCAAGCCCCAGGACCGGCAAAATCAATCAATCAAACAAACAAACAAAAAACACTTTGCAATACTTTTGTCTGTGCATGAATACAGTATTCACATAATAAACCCTTTAAAACCAAGGTGAGATGCACAGGAAAAAGAAGTATTAAAATTTGCAATCAGTGTAGGAGAGTAACTATATAGAAACCCAAATTCATATACGGTATGTATTTATACTATTATGAATCAAAACTCCATCCCTTTTCCTTAAATTCCGGGATTGCTTAAGTGACTTGATCTTTTCTCTAGTTCCAAATATCTGCAGGCTAATATTGACACAGGTTGATCGAATTCTTGTTGAAGTAGTTTTATGCTAAACAATGGGATCCTAAGGGTGAGGTAAAGCATGTTGTGATACATTCTGATGAGAGTCTGATCCAATTAGGAAATTTTACTAATCAAAGACCCTTCACTCTCAAGAGAGCTTTACTGAACAGCAGTAAAGGTTGCTTAATTAATAAGATTAAAACACCCTTTAGAAACAAGATCAGTATGACATATCTATCTGTGTCACGAAACCATCCTCTAAATATAGCACTGTGAAATCTTGGTGGGAATATTTGGTCAGAATTATCAGAAGGAAGGGAAAGAGGGAAGGGAAGGGAAGGGGAGAATATTGATCTTTGTACATCTATTAGTTATTGGTTTTAAATAGTATTTCCTTAGAGTTTCCATAAAATAACCAATTATTTTTTTGCTTAAGAAAATTATTTCTGCTGTAACAATTAAAAACCTATTTTAAAAAATCCCCAAATGATACATGTAAACCAAGCAATAGAGGAAATTGGTAAAAGAAACCATTCTCTGAGAGTCATTTCCTCATGGTGCCTGTAAAGTGAGGGAAAGAAATTGCAAGAGACATTCAATGTATCTGTGTAAGTAAACTTAAGAAACTTAAATTACTATATGCAACTACAATGGGGAAAAGACAGATAAACTTTGATGAGGTACCTTGAATAAGAGCCACAAAGCCCACATCTGTGGCCCCACAGCAACTTATCTACTACTATCAACTAGTCTGCCTGGACCAGGACCTTGTCTCCTGAAATTCAGGATACACATTTAGCTTCTGGGAGATGAAAACAGGGAGCATTCATTAGAAATGCTTCAGAACAAGGAGTGATTAGAAGGAGATTTAGTTACTAAGACAGCAGATGAAGCAAATACCCTGACACCATCACTGTAGAAACCAACTCCCACAGTGTAAACAGATGGGCCAAAGAAGGAGGAATAAAATGACCGTATAATTAAAACCAGCGTGTTCTGTGTAGACACAGGCTGCCATTCTTCTTACAGGATGGTTTAATGGTGCCAACTTCCTTTCTGAGGTCATAGATTCCATCAGGGGAAATAAGTCATTCAAGTCCCACAGGTGTTTGTCCAAACAGCTAACATGGCAATTAAAATTATACTTATAAAGCACTTTTAATTAACTGAGAAAATGATAATTAAATAAAAATTATATCTGTAGAAATGGTTTATATACTTTATAATTTCCAAATTTAATCTCCAAATATTTTGTAACCTTTTCAGAGACCAACAATATTGTACAGAAAAAAAGAGGAGAATTTAGAGGTATGTTTCTTCTTCCTTGATCTAAGCTTGCCAGAACTGAATTCCCCTTTTCTTTTCTGGATATAACAGGCCCATGAGAACAATCGTTGCTAGGCACAGAATACCAGAAAATGACGCTCAGAGGAGAGGCTTACAGACAGGACTGAGAAGCCTCTCAGAGTCCCAGCTCTGCCAACATGAAGGATCTGGGTGGGTGCTGGAGTGGGTGCTGCTGGCCAGGTAAGATCTGGAGAAAGGACTAGAAGATGCTTTGAGTCACAATACCTGTGTCCTGACATTGTGCAAAGTGCTTTCTCCGTCTTCATGTCTGAGGGGTCCAGTCACTTCTGTGCTTCACATGGGAGTTTGATATTGTATTGTACTGTACAGGTTGACATGCAGATGCTGTGAAAATGAAGTCACATAAACAAATGAATAATCTTAACATTACTTTTGCACTTTTGACTTTGTCTATTAATTCTTGGAGCTTTAGACCTTTATTTAAAGCAGAGCCTTATACTAAGAGGTGTTCTCCTGTAACATCTCTGTGTTCTGACTTTTATCACGTATAACTACATCCTGATTTTACAAGACGAAGACCTCTGAGTAAAGAAGCTGAGGAGGAGCAGAAGCTGCTTTCTGTGGTGTCAAGGTGACTGGTCACTATTATTCTTTGCATACATGGGATTCAGTACAGCTAGCCTGAGTCATGAGAGGGATAAAGTAATGGCTACCGTTATGAGGACAGGATAGGGAGTAGATTAAAATTATGAAGACTGTAGCTAGATTCAAAAGACCCTTCTCTGGAAGTGGCATTATAGCTCAATTGGTAGAGTGCTAGCCTTGAATTGAAGAACTGGGGGACAGTGCTCATGCCCAGAGTTCAAGGTCCACGACCAACAAAAAAAGAGTCCTTTCTTTGCACCCTTCTCCCTGCCCATCCTACTCCTGTACTACAGACCAGCAGACCCTCTATTCACAGGACTGGTCCTAGTTACAAGTTTGTACATTTTGTTATCTGTAGCCTATTGAACAAGCAACCCAACACTACTCACTTTTGGAAACTGCTATGTCCAGACCCCCTCTGTCAGGTGTGCAGCAAGACAGTGGTGGAGGCCAGTCACTTGCTATCTCAAGCATCTGTGAAAGTCGCTGATTCTTCAGGGTCTCCATTACTTTCCAAAACTCTTGTGAAAAAGTCATCTGCATCACTGAACACTCCTCTCTCAGAAAACCTATCAGAAAATGTAATTCCAGCTACAACACCCGAGCCTTCTCTAACTCTACCCTCCACAGACTCTCCCAAGCAGGTGATCTCTGTCACTAGAGACTATGTTTCCTTTGGAAACTAAGTTTCAAGCAGCTCCATTACCATCCCAACAACTCGCCTCAAATCTTCCTCCCATAGAACATCATACTTGGGGAATAGGAGATGTTCTTCAACATGCTTCCACTTGTGGAATGACTGGCAAACCTTCTAACTTGCCCACTCATGACCCACTAACCAGAGAATTGTCCTACAGAGAGCTGGGTGTGAAAAGCCCGCCCCCTGGTGAGTGAGTATAATGCGAGGCCAAGCAGGAATCCCTTGCCCTCCATTCTTCCAAGGACTCTTCTGAAGGTATTGCTGCATCCTACCACATCGAGCCTGATAACCATGCAATTGTCAGACTTGGCACTCTAGCATTCTTGGAGATCCAAATCAAGAAGAGAGGTGGCTTCTTGATGTGGAAAGAAAGGGAAAGAAAAACTGATTCTTATGCCCAACAAGATAAGCTACGATGCCAATTGAATTCTGTAGGGAAAGTGTTAGCGTCAGTTGCTGAGAAGCAGGAATTGGCAATTTCCCTTCCATTTGGGAGCTCCAACATCAAGCAAGGGGAGCTGCACAAGTACATGCAGGCCTTATGTCCAAATCCCTATGAAGGCCATTCTCGGCAAAAGTCTATCCAACTCTTTTGGGATCTTCCATCTTTGTACAGTGAGCGTTAAGCTCCACGATCCATGGCTTAGGTGACTATTCTTTGAAATTTGTCTCCTTCAATATAATCTCCAACGTCTTCACAGACCACAAATCACCAGTAATCCCTGACCCTAAACTTCTGCCATTGCCTGAGATCCAATCTCAAGTCTTGCCTGAGGCTTTGCACCAACATCTTCTAGGAACCCAGGCACAGGCCCAGCTTCACTTTCTGCTCCATGGCCTGCCATCTCCTGAACCTCCCGTTAGGGCCTGTGGAGTCTGTTTTCATGGACTGCAGAGTGAGGCACATCTCCTTACACCATCTGAAATTTATCACCCAGAATATAATATATTGCAGAAAAAGCAAGAGAATGTGTGGGATTTACCCTCTGTGGTCCAGAGATTTCAGGAATACTTTTGTTCTCCATCTCCAAAACTTCCATTGGTCAGACAGTATTCTAAAGCTAAAGTTATGGTCTCCATCCTTCCTAGTAATTTCCCCCTCACCAGTGACCTGCGGCAAGAACTAGAGCATCAGAAAGAGGCTCATCCAGCAAAACTGGGGCCTGCCCCACAGGATCCAGGAGTCTCTGTTACTGGTAAGTCGTAGGATAGAAATTCTGCAAAGCTCTGAGTCTAACAGCAGTCAGAATCTCTCATGGATTTCCTCCTTTAAACATCAGAAGTGCAAACATCCAAACTTTGAATCTAGCTAACTTGAAAGCTTTAATGAGAAGAGCATAGAGATACCTCTGGTAGATGAGGAAGTAGGGAAGAAACAAGGACACAGTGCAGAGACTGGCCCCAAAGACCATCTGTCCAATGCCTCAGTGGGGGCTCCACATAATAGTTCACAGTCTCAGTCTGAGTCAAATTCTGAAAGTTTCACAGGGATTGTGTCAGGTAATGATTTTAGTACCTGACTGGTAATTCTGCATCAGAAACAATTCCAGGATGCCTGGAAGTACATTGGAACAAGAAATTTACAGAAATCAAAAACTATCAGGTTCCTGGGACTGTCATTCCAACAGCATGCACTTGTCCTTGTGTGAAAAATCCCCTAGCCAAAAGAAACAGAGAGTTTTGGCACCACTCATAGGGAAGGATAGAAGTCTGGCGACACCCCATGATATTTCTTTCCCTGATTCCAGCAAGTCAAATATCGTGGCAGACAGAATTACATTTTTTTTCAAATGAAGACAATGCAATGTCTTCCCCAGAAGGCCCAGGAATCAATAGAAACCACTTATGTGAAAGAAGGTCCATCTTGGTTTGCTCCAACTCTAAACTTTCCTCCCCATCCACCTCTATTTCTGGAGTATATTCTAAACTTGGGGTTTCCCAGCCCCTTGGACAAAAGTCTTTTGCTAATAGCCAAAGAAGATGGGAACAACAAATTCAGCCTCACCTGTGAGCAAGAAAGAACAGTGGTTTCAGAGACAATTACTCTCTGATACCAACAACGAGTACATTGAGAACCTACATAGAATAAAGGAGGGCAGATGGCCTTTTCTGCACCCAACACATGGTGTCCTAGAAAAAGCCAGTGTGACACAATCCATAGCAGACAATATATGCAGTCCAAATGTGTTCCCGAGGACAGCAGTGGCTGCACCTGATACAGACGATAAGAAACAAATTTTTAGACAAAGCATTCAAAGGACTGATGAAAAGGGGATACGTTCAAAGAAAATTTCCCTATATAATATCTCTAAAGAGACATTCAAGACAAAGGAATTCTGTAATCTTCCATTAGAAGCTAAAAGCAACATCACCAACGAGAGCAAAGCTTCCGTAGTGATACCTATCAATCAAAGCAAAGCACAGGGTATCCTGACCACTAAAAAGATCCCAATGGATACATTGGTTTCCCAAGGTCTGAGTTATCAGACTTTAAAAAATGGACTTTTCAATGAATTAAAACTGAAACTGGAGAGCAGAAAGACAGGAAAGGCCCAGAGTCTTCAGGATGACCAGCCTCTGGAATCAGATAACTTGAAAAATGTGACTTTACTTACTTTAAACTCTAGTGTCACCAGTGTGGACATGGCAGCTTCCCATGAACTGCATGAACAACTGGACAAGACAACGATCAGCAGAGGGCAGGGCCAGAAGCGCTGCACCATAGTGACCTCCACAAGGGCCAAGGTAAAAATTTTCCACAAAGTAACAATGACACGAGTCCTCCAACACTAAATCAGACGAGTCTGGTGGAGGAGATACATGGCTTGGGACATCACAACTCAGAAGAGGAGCTGCCATCCTCAAAATAAAACATTAAAGGAGACACCTGCGGGGACATCCTATATTCTGTTACAGAAGGGACAGCCTCCTCCTGAAAACCATTTCAGAAACCATATGAAACAGTTTTCTCAGTGGCTTAGTACAGGTAAAAATGGCAAATGACAAGAAAGCTATCTGGGAAAGGGCAGTTCTCCATGATCATCCGCTCAAGCCAGAAGCCTAGGTAAAGGGAAAGCTTCTTTTTCTGGGAACACTAAAAATCAGAAAGTCACCAGAGACACTGGTATAGTCCCAGTGGCAAAATAAGGGCAAAGGCATGGAGTAGGTGTCACATGCCCCCAGGAATCCCTTGTATCTCCCATGAAGTCTGGGAAATCTCAACCAAAGGCAGAACTTCAGACACAGACAGAATGTAGCCAGGGCAAGCACCTCACAAAGCTTCCTGCTCTAAAGTGACATGTGTCAAGTCCTACACACAAGAAGCTGCTAGTCTTAGACAGAGAGTTACCTTGAGAAGAACAGGCAGGGCACAGGCTGGCACAAAGAGCCAACAAAGAATGTGCTAACTCCTGAGCGAAGGCATCTCACAGCCATGGAATACAGGGAACCAGGGCTCCACAGCAGACCCACCTACAGACAGCAAGTGCCTCAAGTGCCTCTGGCTACCCCTACCATTCCTAACGGCAGTGTGTTGGGAGTGGTTCCTTTTTGAAAGGGAAACTTTTCCTCCATCATTAGCAGGGACAAGAGTTTCCTCCCTCAAAATAATTCATAACTTCCCCCCTAATAAACCTCCAATACATTACCTTGTTCTCATCTCCAATAAATGCCCTTATAGCAGTTCCGTCTTTTACATACTGTTTTGTTGGTATGGGTTTAGGGTTATCTATGGCTAGTGTTTAGGAGAAAATAAAATGAGGTTAGCTTTTCCTGACTGCCCCTATTGTCTCTATAAGGAATAGATGGCCCTACTCTTGAATCCTCTTTCTCTACCAGTAAAGGTGGAGAAGATGGATCCTACCTTAGCATATTGCCAACTGCATGACAGGCTATGCTGCAATTCTTCCATCTATTAATTGTTCCTGTCCTATAAGTGGTAGAGAAATCTTTCTCTGTGCTGAGGACCAAAGGTTGATAAGTTTTGTGAACCCACTGGTTTACTCCTTTCTTTTTTGTTCTGTTTCCCTTTCAATATATTTTAATGTGAAAATACCATACATAGGGGTTACACTTACATGATCAAGGTAATAAGTAAACTTCTTAACAAGCATTGTTGCCTCCTCCTTTGTTTCCCCTTACCATCCCTTCCCTTATCCCCCCCCCCCCACCACCCAGTGCCAAAGTTGTAAAGTTCGATTTTCGACATAACGTCTTGTACAATGGGTCCATCTGTATCTCTATTTAAACAATTTGTTTTTTTCCTTTCCCTACCCAAATTATACCAACATCAAATACAATGAAAACAAGGGTTATACCATGGGCAAGGGACATACAAAGCAACAAAGAAATCATCTTATAAATATGTTAGAAACAATAGCAAGAAAGAAAAACCATTTTTTAACACAACTGGGCAGTAACAGGTAATGACTCTGTTGGGGAGTGTTTGATGGCGTTGCTCCAGGTGGTAGGTAGAGTCAAAAAGAGGAGGTGGTACTCCTAAGGGATCATTTGTTTTAGGAGCATTCTTTGATCTTGCCGTGGATATCTCCCTACTGCTAGCAACCCAAGAGATGTGTCCCCCCCCTGGATATTTCTTCACTATGCTTAGGCCAAATAACATTGTTTAGAATATGAAAAGAAAATTCAGGCTGTTCAGTGTCAGAATGCCACACAGGGTAAGACAAAGGTGACTGTGTGAAAGATGTCTCAGAGTGACAATCATGAAGTAAGGAAAACAACCCTGTAACAAAAATCTGAGTACCATGGGCACATTCTTCTCAGATCAGTATGATCCTCCAGCCTTTCTTCAAGGTTGATGAGAGTGCTAGAGGGCTTAATGATCTCATAGTGACTGAACTGTACTATATATGAGACTCTCTGAGCATTGAGCAACTACAGGGAAGTCATCAGGCACGAAATTCCTGTCTTTAGTAAAAGTCTTCCATCCATACTTGAGGACGATGTATCTAGTGTGTACAAGTTCACCTGTCAGGATGAAGTTGTCATCCTTGATCTAAGCTTGGTAGAGCTAGAGTGGATCACTTTTAGGTCATCCGCATGATGCAAAAATGAGTCCTCATATACACATCCCACTAAAGTTACAGATTTTAGAGAACTTACTAGGGTCTTGCACAGAATATTTTCACTGTTCAAATCTGTGCATATACACATGATAAAAGAAGTTGGGTACATAGAATGTAACCTCTTATACTGGGATAGTCTGAAAACTAAGTGTTTCCTACAGTGCACTTATACATTTTATAGAAAAAAAAAAAAAACATTGTGCCTTCTTAGCATCAAAATGAATCTGAACATGGGGCCGAGAAGGTGGTTTAGTGGTAGAGTGCTTTCCTAGCATGCATGAAGCCCTTGGGTTCCATTTCTCAGCATTAAATAAACAGAAAATACCAGAAGTGGCTCTGTGGCTCAAGTGGACAGTACTCAGGACTTGAGTTCATGGCCCAGGGCTGGAAAAAACAAATGAATCTGGCCCTGCACTGGTGGCTCACACCTGTAATCCTAGCTACTCAGGAGGCTGAGATCTGAGGATCCCAGTTCAAAGCCAGCCCGGACAGGAAAGGCCATGAAACTTTTAACTCCAATAAACCACCAGAAAACCGGAAGTGGTGCTGTGGCTCAAGTGGTAGAGAGCTACCCTTGAGCTG
Source organism: Dipodomys spectabilis (assembly GCF_019054845.1). Taxonomy (NCBI): domain Eukaryota; kingdom Metazoa; phylum Chordata; class Mammalia; order Rodentia; family Heteromyidae; genus Dipodomys; species Dipodomys spectabilis. The sequence continues at coordinate 443,078 of NW_024870863.1, read as the reverse complement.
AAGAGGTGAGGGACAGCACTCAGGCCTAGGTTCAAGCCATATGACCAACCAAAAAGTAAACAAAATAAATACATTCATAAGCAAATAAATCTGAACAGAAGACAGTTATGATGACCTTTACTACATGTTTCCATCTCTTTGTCCAAGGTTATGCCTTAGAGACTATGGTGTTTCCATCTTAGAGATGCAGAAAGAATGCAGACTGTGGGGAGCTTCTGGGGAAGAACAGTGGAAATTCAGTGTACAATTCTGATTATGCATGGATGTATGATGAACATTTTCATCTCTTCATACTATGTTAGGATCCTTTACCATTATTCCTGTTTACTTGCCTTTCTCTAGTACTTATCAGCAGAAATGTTCATCCAAATGACATAAAGCAAAGTTACATTTGCTCTATCGTTCCAGCACATGCCCAAATTGCCAATTTTTCATGTTGACATTGATCAAAGTCCCATTTTTTTACCTTTGTGTGATTTGGCATTTTTCCATTCCCTAGTCTAGCCACTAACCTATGTCCTTCACCTTCAAAATGCAGTACCCATCATTTTAAAACTTAAAAATAATTTGAACACTTAAAAGTCTCCAATCAGGCATGCTGATGCATATCTATAACCCCAGCTTATCAGGAGACAGAGATTGCAAATACAGAAGTTTGATGACAGCCATGAAAAAGTGACACTCCATCGTAAACAAGTTAAGCCTGCTGATCCATACTTGTAAACCCAGTGGCATGGAAGGTGTAGGTAAAAATACTATAAGACAAAGCTAAACCTAGGCAAAAATGAAAAACCCTATCTGAAAAATCAAAAAAGTGAAAAAAAGCTGGAGACATGTTAGAGAAAATGCCTAACATGTGTGAGGCCTGGGTTTTATATCGAGAAATAAACATTAAAAACACTAATGTTCTACAGCTAAACACTGACGATTGTAGGGGAGAGCAGTTTAAAGCCAAGGTTTTTGTTTTGTTTTGCCTTGTTTTTGTTTGTGTGTTTTGCTGTTGGTTTCAGGGCTTTTGTTGGATGTTGGAGCCAACATTTTCATAACCAGCTAAGAAAGCATACCTATTCATAAACAGATGAAAAATCATATCTAGATCTGCATTTTGGAAAAATGATTGATTGACCAAGAGAAGCTGATGACCATTCATAAGGGTAGCATACAACTAAACCGCAGCACCACACACTTGATTCACCTCAATTCACAGCTCAATTCTGTGTTTATAGGCCTAGGTTTTTCCACAAAACACAGGAAATGAAGCTTCTTAGTCATGGTCTCTAGATTTTCTTTTCCTCATGTTATCTCATTTCCTCATAAGGTCTCTTCTAGTCTAAGACAGAAGCCGATGGGATTGGGGAGGCATTCCCCCCTAGAATTCCTAACAATCACATGCCTAAGACCAGATAAGCCACATGAACATCCCTGAAACATAATCCATAATCCAGAAATTGCCCCACATTCATCTAGAACAAGGTAAATTCCTTCAGAGTCTACAAGGGTGTAACATTCTTAATAATATCAAAATCAAATGATATTCACAGTCATTTACTTAAAACAGCCTATTTTCCTATAGCCTATATACATTCTCTTATGTGCTTTAAATGATCTGTAGGTTACTTGTACCTAATATAATGTAAGCATTATGTTAAATGCCTTATACAGTATTATTTAAAGGGATCATGCAAGCAAAAAGGTTTAAAAATGCCAGCAAAGTTGCAATTATCTTTTCTGAATAATTTTGAACTACATTTTTTGAACCCAGAGATATGGAAGCCACTAAGACAAAAGAAAAATTGTATGAAAATGAAAGTAATTTGAAGGGATAATTCGGTCTAATAATAAATTTAAGTTAGGGCTGGGGAAGTAGTTCAATGATAGGCCACTAGCTAGCATATATGAGGTCCTGGGTTTGTGATTGAACATAAGAAAGAAAAAGGCAAGACAAAGGCAAGGGAAGGGGAAAGGAAAAGGTGGGAGCAGTGCCAAGAATAAAAGCAAACTCAAAAAGAAATTCAAGGCATAGGCAAGGCAAAGGACAGAAAGGCTAGGACTAGGAAAGGGAGAAGGAAAAGGAAAAGAAAAGGAAAAGAAGGGAAGAGAAGGGAAAAGGGGGAGGTGGAAGGGGAAGGGGAAAAGAAAAAGGGGAAAGAGGAAAGGGAAAGGGGAAGTGGAAGGGAAAGGGAAAAGGAGGTGTCATAATATTGATAAGATGAAAGCTTCCGAGCTAATAAAAAGATCCACCATGCATCCATGTTCTGACAGATAATGATACGAGTAAATGCAATTGAACCATAGGGTGCCCTTTACTTGGTTGAGCATTATATCTGGCTGCATCTGGCCAGATGATAACAAATGAGATGATCATCAAAATGAGTGGACTCAATTAAGAAGATGGCCATTCCTAATGTGAATGAATATCAGCTAGTTCCTACACAACAGAATTTTTTAAAGAAGATTGAGGAAAGGAGAAATTCCTTTTATTCTTCCTGTGTACTGGAGCTCTGACATCAATCTACTTCTGCTCTCACATCAAAACTTGCACAACATGCATCTCACTTTTCAGATCAGCTTTCTTGAAACTTGATTTCTCAAGGCTTTTCTGCCATCATGCTACATAATTTGTGGTTCTCAATCTTCTGCTTCTCTTTAACAATTCAGAATAGTATCTTTTTTGTAACCTGACTCTTCTGATTATCAGAGTCAACAGGATGGACTTTTCCAATCAGTCTTTAAGCTTTCTTTTAATTCCAACTGGATTTCTGTAAAAGCCCACATTGAGAACTTAGGTTGACGCCCATTTTCAGATTGTCTTAAATGCCTACACGTTACCATTAATTTTTCATGGGAACATGAAGATTAACCATTTACCTCTCCAAACACTGCAGTCTGTATTGATTGTGTGCCTGTGTATCCACTGTATAAAAAGCTTCTGGTTCCAAATACAAAATCTTTCTTATCACATCCTACCTAAGGTTTAACTGTAGTTGCTGTTTTAAAACATTTGTAGGTGTCAATCTCTTTCTCTATGAAATGAAGATAGCTGATATCCCTATCAGAGACTAATGGTAAAGATTACTTAAAGAAACAGTACCAATGATCTAAAACTAGATTGGGGTAATCTTGTCTTGTCAAAAAAAAATCACTCCAATCCCTCCCAAGAAGACAGCACAAATCTAATTTAAAGCATTCAAAATTACAAGTGTCCAAAAACACCTATCACCTTACCTTACCAAGTCTTCTGGAGTGCTGACTGGTACTCCAGGTTTGTGGTTTTCCATAGCATCCTCTGCTCAAAGGTGGTAATGCAAGAGGACTGTTAGAAAAAAGATTTTATCAAAATAAATGAGAAAAATGCACATGATAACTTTAATCTAATACATACATTAATATGCTAGATTCTAAACAAGTCTCAATAGACAGGTGCATGAAACAAGTATTATGCGCACTTATTTGAAAGTGTGTCACCTTCTTGTGCAAAACTTTTATACTCTCAAGACACATACATTGGTAACTTCATTTGGTCCTAATCATCTCAGCCCCCTCCCCTCTCTTTCATAATAGTCCATAATTTGGGAATTTGATTGAGAAGTGCATTCAAGGCTATCAAAGATTAGACTGACCTTGCTTATGATATGCCACACAGGCTAAACAGAGAAGTCAGCTCTATGAACAGGTTATCAGAATAAGGCTTGGTTAATGCACTAAATTATTGAAGATCATATATCCTGCCTTTCCAGTGAACACAGCTTCTCCTAATCTAAGGACCCTGGGAAAAAGGACAGGACCGGATTTCAGGGTCAGGGAGAAAGTCCATGAGTAGAGAAGGATCCTACATAAACCTCGCGTTGCCTCAAAATTGGGCAGGTAAGACTCATGATTGTGTGCCAGAGTACACACCTGTACACTGAAGGGTGAAGGTGGGAGAAGAGTCTGATCACTCCTGTTCTTTACAACTCTGCAGACTCATGGTGAAGGTAACAGGAAGATATTGTTTTAATTGGCTTTATCATTGTTTGAAAATCCCAAAAATAGCTAAGTGTAGTAGCGTAAGCTGTAATCTCAGCTACTTGGCAGGCAGAGATCAGGAGCATTACACTTCAAGGCCAGCCAGAGTAAAATGTTCGTGAGTCTTCATTTCTCACAGTAAAAGCTTAGAAGGGAGGTCCATGTCTGTCATGCAGATATGTGGGGATCATAAAGAAGACTGTAGGCCAGGCCAGCCTCCACAAAAACACAAGATCCTATCTCAAAACAAACTGAAGCAACATTAGACCCAAGACTAAAGTACCTGACTCAGAAAATGCCTACCAACACAGTGCTCTGAATTCAAATCACAGAGCATCAAAGCAACCACACAACAAACCAAACCTAAAAATTGAAAAACAAAAACCAGAAATACTTTAAAGATCTTCATATATTCTGACTTGCTCCTAGATGGACGATAGCTTTGCCCCAGCCTTGATTCAGTCATTAAACCTCAGTGGACACAGGGGCAGTAGACCACACCTGGAATCCTTCCTATTCAAAGGTGGAGATCGAAAGGACAGTAATTCAAGGCCAGTCAAAAATTCACAAGCCCTCACCTCAAGAAAAACTGGTGTGGTGGCACATGCCTGTTGTTCCAGTTATGGAGGATGTATAAACAAGAGTACAGAGGTCCAAGAATAACCCTACAACCCTATTCAGAAAATAAAGCAAAAGGTTTGGGAGGCCCTACCTCCATAAGTAGGGCACCTAATTATCTACCTAGTGCAAGACACTAGGTTCAAACCCCCAGGATTGCCCCTGCCCTGCAAAATAAGAAAAGAAAAGAAAACAGCTTAAAATGGACTTACTCTGCTTCATGGAAACCAATCTCAAAAAGTAGGGAGGATTAAACATTCTAAGGATGCCTATAGAACTTAGTGCACTTTGTGGGTCTGGTCTACAGTGGAGGAAATAAACTTAGCACCTTTTTACTAGTCACACCTAAAACTGCTACTACTGAAGCAAGCAGTTGGTATCATATGCATAACTTCCTAGGTTTGATTCCTAGCACAAAGGGAAGAAAAGGACACAGAGGGCAGAAATGGAGACAAGAGGGCAGAGAAGTGTAGAAGAGGGGAAGGAAGAAGGGAGGGAAACATTTATGTAGTATTTGAAAATATGAAATCTACAATATAAAGTAGAAAAACAGACTTCAAATAAAGTGATTTTGATTTGTATAAAACAGGAAAGTGCTGGAATGTGGCTTACTGGTATAGGCTTGCCAAGCATGAATGAAGCCTTAGGTTCTATTCCTCAGTACCATATAAAAGGCCAGAAGTGGCACTGTGGCTCAAGTGATAGAGCACCAGCCTTGAGGAAAAAGGCTCAGGGATAGTGCCCAGGCCCTGATATCAAGCCCCAGGACTGGCAAACAAAACAAAATAACACACACACAACACACACACACACACACACACACACACACACACACACACACACACACACACACACACACTATAGAAAAGGGAAAAACAGAGACTTTAGCTCAAGACAGTGGCTCCAGGACCAAATATTCGTAGTAGCAATAAGGCAGGAGTAAAGGTTTCCTGATCTCTGAGGTTTACCCCTGAAGACAAAATATAAAAAGGACCTCACATCAAAAGCCTTCAGAAGTTGCAAAATAGATGAGTGAACAGCAGTGACATGGAAAGTTAGATGCCTGAACAGGAATGAACAACTCAAGAAGCTGTTCTAACACAAAGTCTGGGAAATGAGGCAACCTCTATGATGTACAGGATGTGGTATCAGCCTGGATCAATTATTCAACAGCTGTCCAGTGGCATTGAGCAGGCAGAACATAGAGGTCTGATGATACCTTTCTTGGGAGCAAACTCTGATTTTATTGTAAATAAATCTATTCAGGTAATCTAATTCATTTCAGTTTATTTTTGGCAGGGAAAGCATGAGTACTCCACAAAAGACATCCTCCTTCCCTCCCAGAGAACAACACCTGCAACAGAACCTTCCCTCTAACCAAGAAGAATGCATGGTTGAAAGCAGTTAAATCCAAAATGCAAGCAGATATGACCAAGTAAACAGGTCTCAAGAAACAAAGGATCTCCGCGCAATTCGTCGTATCATTTCTAAATGACTCCATGTTCTTGACCATATATATACATATATATATATATATATATATATGTATATATATATACATATATATGTATATGTATATATATATATATATGCAAATCTGAGGGTAGCTAGGAGGAAGACACAAAATCAGAGTGAAACAGGAAAATATACAGCAGAGGGGCCCATCAGCTGCAATGGACATTGATGAAAATAAACTAAGCAACTTAAGGGCAGCCATGGGTGGGAGCGAAGGAGAAAGAAAGAGGGAACAGCTTACACTCAGCAAAAAGAAAGAAATGTACATATCACCCATGGGGAAGAAATAGTTGTATTGTCAAAACTCATAGAATTCAAACATTATAGACCATGATAACGACCATTTGCCTTGTGAAGTTTAAAATGTGTTTGTGACTTTATCACTATTTCACAATACTGTGAAATTTGTGAAATATATGAAATCACTTAATCTCAATAAAGGCATTTCCAACATCTAATGAGTATCACTGCTGAATTAGTTCACCCTTTCTCTAATCGTTTCTGTAGTTCCCCTCCACCAATCAGATAAAATTTCATACAAGACAAAATGTACAGATATCAAAAACAGAGGCAAAAGGTGTGGGGGGAACCAGAAAAACACAAGAATTGCAAAAAGTAAAATAAAGAGCTTCTTGTTTCTACTTCTTGGAGTTCACTTCTATAAGCTGTTTATTTCATCTCAAGTAAAATGTCTGATATGACTTAAAAATAAGAATAAAAAAGCCAGGAGTGGTGGCACAAACCTATAACCTCAGCAAATAGGAGCACTATGAATTAAAAGCAAACCTGGGCAATACAGTGGATGGTAATGCCTTATCTCAAAAATTCAAGAACAAGCTTGAAAACTCCATGTCAAGGGAAAGAGCCATACTGCTATATGTTTATACCCATTTAAGATGGAGTAGCAAGTCACAGAGACAGAAAGCAGAGCAGTGGCTACAAGGAGCTGAGGGGAAAAGGAATGATGAATGCCTTTCCTGGTTAACCTGCCTAACCTGGTTAACAACAGTCCCTGTGTACAATCTTCTGGATACACTGAATGCTGCTAAAGCATACATATTGAAACTATTCATTTCATAGAAGATAAATTACATTTCAATAGTAACACTCAAGAAAATGAAAAGGCAAACCACAGACTGGCTGGCACTGTTGCCATTAGAAATTTCTTAATGAAAGACTTGTCTCTGAAAAGAAGATAGTGGAAAAATCAACACCAATAAAGATAACAACTCAATAAAAGTATGCAGAGCACCGAGAACCGACAATTCATTTAAGAAATGAGACAAATAAAATGCCTTTTGCAGGAGAAACTTACACACTGTCCAGGAAGCATGCCCTCCAATGACAATCCAGTTGTGCTAGTCCCCTAGTAATTCTACCTGCAGAAGGGCTCCTCTGGATGTCCCAGTGGGACAGACGCCTTAGAGGCAGAGTTGCATCTCTGACCACTTCAGGTGAACCTTAGCAAAATGGAGTGTGGAAACAGCGTAGATGATCCTAGTACCTAGACAAGTCCAGGCAAGGGACCAAGGGCCTGAAAGATCCTCAGAGAAGCAAAAAGCCAGAAGCTGTGAGCCAGAACAGGTCTACTTATGATGTCCTGAGAGCAAGACAATCCATAGAGGCACAGTGAAAGTTTGAACAAAAGAAGTTAGTTTACACTATTTACACCAGAAAGGGGTCCTGAGTCTATCTTGTCCTCGGCTAGATACCCAGAACCAAGATCCACCTCAACCACCAAACCTCCAAGCCTCCAGTGGGCAGCCCCAACCCTCCGACCTTTATTAGTTGCTCTGCAAAACACCAATTAGTAAGTCTGCAAACCTCCAAACCTCAGACCTCCAAAGCTCCAAACCTCTGAACCTCCAAAGGGGAAGGCTTTTCCCTCCCTCCTCCACTGCAGGCCTCTCCATTCTCCACAGGCCTGCCCTGCTCTGCTCTAGAAGGTGCCTTTCCACAAGCTTCTCTAGAGTGAGGTCCCAAATGGCCTCCAGAAAAGGCCCTAAATGACCTTCAGAGGAGGCCCCGAATGACCTCCAGAGGAGGTCCCAAATGGTCCCTCAAGGAGGCCCCAAATGGCCTCCACAGGCCCGCCTTGCTGTGCTGCAACAAGCTTTCCCCTACTCCCTCCTCTACTCCCTTGAAAACTCAGTGTTTTCCCTTACACTCCTCCCCTCAGGACTCCAGGTCTGCTCCAGACTCCTCCCGTTGGGACTCCCAATCTGCTCCGGACTGCTCTCCTCAGTACTCCTGGTATCGTCAAGTATCTGTCTGCACTGGACTCCCCTCCCCCAGAACTCCTGGTCTCCTCCCTATGGACTGTTTACCCCCTAAGTTCCCATGACCTCAGAGCACTCAGCCTATATATACCCAAATAGGCTGCTGCCTTCCCCCACTAATGGTTTCAAGCCACCATTCATGCTGGTCCCCCAAGCTGCCCCCTGTCCAATCCCAATAGGCAGCTCGCCATGTGAGCTTCCATACCCTCTTTCGGTGGCCTGACATGCGCCTTTCAGATGCATGTCCCTCCTGCAGCACGAGGTGGGGCAGTGACGTCAGCGTCTCAATGTCCAGCTCTGTCCAGTGGCCAGGTGTGCCAAGCGCGGGTGTGCAAAGATCAGTCTGTGAGGCCCCAGTCTGTAGAGCAGTGATGCTTGCCTCTTGATGCCTGCCCCCTCCAGCAGGCTTGACCAGGGGTTGCGCTGACTATCAGGCCCCTGCTGACTATCAGGGCCCATGGGTTATAACAGTCTCGGGGTCCACCAGGCAGAGGGGACGGGCCAACTGGGGCCGGGTCCCAGGGCAGTGCAGGACCAGGGTCTGTGGCCTGAATGGCCAGTGTAAAGACCTAGACAAGGCTCAGATGAGGCCTCGGGACAAGCAGGACACCCTGACCCCTTTTTGAATGGCCTTGGGGCCCAGGGTGAAGGCATCCAGGACAGACTAGCTCTGTGCTGAGGCCAGGCTACATCCAGGATTCAGGGGCACAGAGGCCATCAGGCTTCCAAGTTCTGAGGGTGTGGAGGCCAAAAGAAGCAGCAGCAACGGTGCCCATCCCTGCAGGGCAGTCCCAGTCCTTCCCAAAATACTCCTGGGGTCCCCAGGATGCTCCAGGGATCCCAAGATGCTCCAGGGCTCCTCCCCAATGGCCCGGCTGTTGGGGGGTGGGACCAGGCTCAGGCCGCTCCCCTCCAACCTCTGCTGCTGCCACGCAGTAGCCATGACACCTCCCGCCTCTCATGAAGCCCCAGAAAATCTCCAGTGGCATTGTGGATCAAAAGGTAGAGTGCTCACCTGGAGCAGAAAAGCTCAGGGGCAGTTTCCCAGGCCCTGGGTTTAAGCCCCACAGCTAGCAGGAAACAAGGCAGGTTGGGGGGGGGGGGGAGTGGTAAAAACAGGCAGTGTGACTATTGTTAAACATAAAAATGGACACTTGAAGGCACGTGCCAGGATGGAATATGGTACACTCATCTGTGTCATCTCATTTGGCAGGCATTTTCCTGATCATTTGTAGTGTATGGCAACAACCAAACAGGAAAAGGGTCTGGATACAGTATAAAGAACTTCAAAACATTTTTCGTCCATTCTCATGCATAATCAGAAAGTGCACCGAATGTCCACCCCTCTCCCCAGGACCTTCCCACAGTGTCCCTTCTGTCTGCAGCCCTAAGACTGAAGCACTACACAGCCAAAGGCACGGCTCTTGACAAAGAGCTGAAACACGGAATGAGAGAGCCCAAGAGTTGTATGTTCAGGTTTTATTTTGATATTGAGAAGGTACAAATTTTTCTACAGAAAGGACCACAAGCTCCGAGTAGAAATCACTTCTTTCTAGTTGTGAGTCTCTGTGTAAGAGTTACATTCCATGCAGCCAAATTCTTTCAGGATGAGTATGTACACAGATTTGAACAATGACATCATTCTGTATAAGTCCATAGTGAGCTGCGCCCCCCAATCTGTGATCCTAGGTCATCAGTTACAGATGACCTGAAAGAGATCTCCCCTAGTTCCAGCAAACCCATGCAGATCAAGGATGGCAACTTCATTCTGATAGATTGTCTTCAAGTGTGGGTGGAATCCATCAATGTCACCTTCCCTAAAGACAGAATTTTATGCCTGATGACTTCCCTGTTGATATTCAGTATTACAAGTGTGTCATATAGTCGAGTTTAGCCACTATGAGATCAGTAAGCCCTCTTGTGCCCTCACCAACTTCGAAGGAGGATTGACAGGATCACACTGGTCTAGGAAACAATGGGGTGATAAGAACTTTTGTTACACTTTTTTCTCCTCTTCAGGATTTTGTCACTCTAAGACACCTTTCATACACTCACCCTTTATTTTACCCTGTGTGGCATTCTGACACCTAACAGCTTGTATTTTCTTTTTCACCTAAGCAATGGTATGAGTCCAAGCATACTGAAGAAAACCACATCTCTTGCATGTTTGGAAATAGATCTTCATGCAAGATCAAATAATGCTCCTAAGAGTCAACACCACTCACAGACACAGTTGTCACCCCTGGAAAAGCAGCTCATTAATAGCATGGGTGCCTTGAGGCCACTGCTTTGTCCTCTCATTGAGCAGGCAGAAAATGATATCCTGGAGAGGTAAGTCCAGCCACTTCTTTCCAAAATCCAGTATTGAAGGCTCATTCCAGAAACCAGTGAAAGGCACCAAGGCTATGAAAGCTGGGAAATGGGTTGGAGCAGGAGATGAGTCAGTCAGAAATCATGTTTTCAGCATGACAAAGGACATAGCTAGCAAGATCAATAGAAAGCCCAAGGATTGGGAGAAGATCTTCACTAGCCATACAACAGACAAGGGTCTCATATCTAAAATATACGTGGAACTCAAAAAATTAAATCCGCCAACAACAAATCTTCAAAGAAACAACTGCCCAATAAATAAGTGGGCTAAAGACTTAAAGAGAAACTTCTCTGAATAGGAAAGAAGGATGGCCAATAGACACACGAAGAAATGCTCAATCTCTCTAGCCATAAAAGTCACGCAAATCAAAACAACATTGAGATACCACCTTAACCTAGTTAGAACGGCTATAATCAAGAACTCTAATAACAACAGATGCTGGAGGGGATGTGGACAGAAGTGGTTGGTGGGAGTGTGAACTTGTTCAACCACTTTGGAAAGCAGTATGGAGGTTCCTCAAAAGACTCCACATGTAGCTCCCCTATGACCCAGCAATCCCACGTTTGGGCATTTACCCAAATTATCTCAAACATGACCACACTAAAGCTACCAGCACGACTTGGTTTATTGCAGCCTTATTTACCATAGCTAAGATATGAAACCAACCCAGATGCCCCTCAGTAGATGAATGGATCAAGAAAATGTGGTATATATACACAATGGAATTCTATGCCTCCATCAGAAAGAATGACATTGCCCCATTTGTTAGGAAATGGAAAGACTTGGAAAAATTATATTAAGTGAAGTAAGCCAGGACCAAAGAAACATAGGTCCCATGGTTTCCCTTATTTGCAATAACTAGTATATGTCTGAGTCAAATAGAAAAGTTCAGATAAGTTGATGTTAGGGAAATGAACCCTAAGATATGCATTCAAATGTTTTTACTTTCATGCGATTGTTTCTAACACATTTATAAGATTATTTCTTTGTTGCTTTGTATGTTCCTCTCAAACGGTATAACCCCTGCTTTCACTGTACTTGATGATGTTATAATTTGTGGAGGGGAATGGAAAAAACAAATCGTTTAAATGGGTATACAGGTGGACCCATTGCAACAATGAGACATACAAGTCGTTTTGTCGAAAACGAACTTTACAACTTTGCTGGGGCATGAGGGTTGGTTGTGGGGAGAGGATGGGATGGAAAGGGGAAACAAAATAAGGGTATAATAAGAAATGTAGTCATTATCTTGCCCATGTAATTGTAACCCCTCTGTACAATATTTTCACAAAAAAAGAAAAAAAAGAAATCATCTTTTCAATAAATAAGCTGTTTGCATCTTGAAAGCTGTGATATATTGGTAGTTCTATCATTTCTCTATCAAGAGTGTTTATTAACAAAATATTTTTAGAATTGCAGTTGGCAAAAGCAATGGTGTTATAACTACAGTTTACAATGTGTAAACTACTAGTTCTGGGTAGCTATTTAAAATAAGGTGACATCCCTCAAGATTAAAATCCACTTGCTTAGTCACACTAGCCAGATTTTCTGTGCCCAGTAGGCCAGTGTGGCTGAGGATGGCCATACTGGAATCTGAACCTGAAAACACTTCCATCATTGCAGGAAGTCCTAATGGAAGGCAATCGATTCAAAATATGATCACACAAGCACATCAGTGTCTCTACATTGCTCACTCCTTTTTTGGCCTCCATGTTTACTCAGCCTCTTTGCTTTTTCATAGGTATTTTCCTGTGATTCTATCACAAATACACAGTGTGCCCTTTAACTAAAACCCTCTTAATTTTCTAAGAGGGCTGTTTGTTTGCCTTTGAGTTCTTACTATACAGCTCAGGCTAGCCTTAAACTTTCATTTCTCCTACCTTAATTGCTACAGTGCTGGGTAATACAGATATATGCCACTACATCAGGTATCATACTTTATTTTATTTTTTTTAACTTTAATTGTTATTTTTTGTGAACATACTGTACAGAGGGGTTACAATTACATGGGCAAGATAATGAGTACATTTCTTGTCAAGCATTGCAGCCTCCTCCTTTGTTTACCCTTCACATCCCTTCCGAGCCTCCCCCCGCCCCCCCCACCCAATCTCTCCCCCCCCACACACCAAAATTGTAAAGTTTGTTTTTGACATGACAACTTGTACTTCTGATAGTTACATCAGGTCCACCCCATATCCTTCACAAATTATACCGACATCAAATATAGTGAAAGCAGCGGTTATACTGTGGGGAAGGGACATACAAAGCTACAAAGAAATAATCTTATAAATGAGTTAGACACAAATGCATGAAAGAAAAAAAACATTTAAATACATATCTAAGGGTTCATTTTCCTAACATTAAATTATCTGACCTTTCCTGCTTGACTCATACATATACTAGATATTGCAAATAAGGGAAACCATGGGACCTTTGTTTCTTTGGGCTTGGCTTACTTCACTTAATATAATTTTTTCCAAGCCTTTCCATTTCCTAACAAATGTGGAAATGTCATTCTTTCTGATGGAGGCATAGAATTCCATTGTGTATATATACCACATTTTCTTGATCCATTCATCTACTGAGGGGCATCTGGGTTGGTTCAAGATCTTAGCTATGGTAAATAATGCTGCAATAAAAATAGTTGTGCTGGTAGCTTTAGTGTGGTTTTCTTTTTAAACATTTGGGTAAATGCCCAAAAGTGGGATTGCTGGGTCATAGGGGAGCTCTATGTGAAGTCTTGAGGAACCTCCATACTGCTTTCCAAAGTGGTTGAACAAGTTTACACTCCCACCAACAATGAAGTAAGGATCCCTTCTGTCCACATCCCCTCCAGCATCTGTTGTTGTTAGAGTTCTTGGTTACAGCCATTCTAACTGGGGTGAGGTGGTATCTCAATGTTGTTTTGATTTGCATTTCTTTTATGGCTAGGGAGGTTGAGCATTTCTTCATGTGTCTATTGGACATCCTTATTTCTTCTTCAGAGAAGTTTCTCTTCAAGACTTTAGCCACTTATTTATTGGGCAGTTCTTTCTTTGAGGATTTGCTGTTGGGGGATTTAATTTTTTGAGTTCCAAGTACATTTTAGATATGAGACCCTTGTCCAGTATATGGCTAGTAAAGATCTTCTCCCAATCTGTGGGCTTTCTATTGATCTTGCTAGCTATGTCCTTTGCCATGCAGAAACTCTGCAACTTCATGCAATCCCATTTGTCCAACCTTTCTTTTATTTGTTGTGTTTCCTGGTCTCTATTAAGAAAATTTCGGCCTGACCCAAGGAGGTCTAGGATTTCTCCTATTCCATCCTGTAATGTGTTCAGAGTGTCTGCTTTGACTCTGAGGTCTTTGATCTATTTGGAATTGATTCTGGTGCAGGGTGATATATAAGGATCTAGTTTTTGTTTTCTAATAGTAGTTAACCAATTGCCAATTGCCAATTGCCAGCACCATTTACTGAAGAGGCAGTCTTTCTTCCATTCTATTTTTTTAGCTCCCTTATTGAAGATTAGTTGGCTATAGGTCTGTAGGTTCGTTTCTGGGTTTTCAATTCTATTCCATTGGTCCTGAGGTCTGTTCTTGTGCCAATACCAAGCTGTTTTGATTACTATGGCTTTATAGTAGGGTTTGAAATTTGGTATTGATATTCCTCCAGCAGTGTTCTTTCCATTGAGGAGCGTTTTTGCTATTCGGGGTCTTTTATTGTTCCATATGAATTTTTGGATTGCCTCTTCTATTTCCTTGAAGAATGAGGTTGGAATGTTGATAAGTATAACATTGAATTTGTAGATAGCCTTGGGAAGTATTGCCATTTTCACGATGTTAATCTTTCCAATCCATGAGCATGGGAGTTTTGCCATTTTCGAAGTTCTGTTTTGATTTCCTTTTTCAAGATTTTAAAGTTTTCATCATAGAGGTCCTTCACTTCTTTAGTTAAGTTAATTCCGAGGTATTTTATTTTTTGTGGGGCTATTACAAATGGAGTTACTTTCCAATTTCAGTCATACTTTTCTCATTGTTGGCATACAGAAAAGCCATTGATTTTGGGGGGGTTAATTTTATACCCTGCTATTTTGCCAAAGTTTTGAATCAGCTTGAGTAATTTGGGAGTGGAGTCTATGGGATTGTTTAAATACAAAAGCATGTCATCTGCAAAGAGGGACAATTTTATTTCTTCTTTCCCTATTTGGATCCCCTTTATGTTTGCATCTTGTCTTATTTCTGTAGCTATGCATTCTAATACTAGATTGAAGAGAAGTGGCGAGAGTGGACACCCTTGTCTTGTTCCTGAGTTAAGAGGAAATGGCTTTAGTTTTTCACAATTAAGTATAATGCTGGCTGTAGGTTTGTCATATTCAGCCTTTATTGTATTCAGGAATGTTCCATGGATTCCTAATTTTTCCAAAACCTTCATCATGAAGGGGTGTTGGATCTTGTCGAATGCTTTTTCTGCATCTATTGAGATAACCATGTGGTTCTTATCCTTGCTCCTGTTGATGTGATGAATAATATTAATTGATTTACGTATATTGAACCAGCTTTGCATCCCTGAAATGAATCCTATTTGTTCGTGGTGTATGATTTTTTGGATGAATTGTTGAAGTCTATTGGCAAAAATTTTGTTGAAAGTTTTGCATCAATGTTCATCAAAGAAATGGGTCTATAGTTCTCTTTCTTTGATGAGTCCCTGCCTGGTTTTGGGATGAGGGTTATGATGGCTTCATAGAATGTGTTCGGTAATGAACTTTCTCTTGTGATTTCATTGAAGAGTTGGAGGAGTATTGGTGTGAGCTCTGTTTTGAAGGCCTTGTAGAATTCCTCTGTAAAACCATCTGGTCCTCGACTTTTCTTAGCTTAGAGGTCTCTTCTTGCTATTTCTATTTCAAAGCTTGATATGGGCCTGTTAAGCTGGTTTAACTCATCTTGGTTTAGTTTTGGTATGTCAATATTTGCTAGGAAAAGGTCCATTTCTGTCAAGTTCTCAAACTTATTCTCATAAAGGTTTGAGAATTATTCCCTTATAATGTTCTGAATCTTGGTTGTTTCCGTGGGGATGTTTCCATTCTCATCTCTGAGTTTATTTATTTGGGTGTGTTCTCTTCTTTTTCTGATAGGATTTGCCAAGGGTCTGTCAATTTTGTTAATTTTTTTGAAGAACCAACTCTTTGTTTTGTTGATTCTTTCTATAGTATTTTTTGGATTCTAATTAATTTAATTCTGATTTAATTTTAATTATATCTTTCCATCTACTGGATTAGAGTTTATGTTGCTGGTCTTTTTCAAGGACGTTTATATGTGTCATTAAATTGTTGGTTTCAGATCTCTCCAATTTGTTGATGTAGGAGCTCAGAGCTATAAACTTGCCTCTGAGTACTGCCTAGGTATCACATTTTAAAGATAATGACATATATCCTTATGAGGTTTATCTTTCTTTTGGGATCTTACTTTTGTGTGGAAAAAGTCCTCACTATATTTACTTGGGCCTATGATGCATCAAACCCTATACTCTTAAGAAAATGCATTTTCTTAGCTTTGACTCATCACTGATAATCTGGATACTAGGAAGATTAAAAAAGAAAGTTTTTCCTGTCCCTTAAAGATCATTTCCAATTCAGTTTCAAGTTTAGAAATGTCTCTCCAGAAGAAAACTTTTGGTACAAGTTAGAACTCATCTTGGTGTACTGTCCTCAGAGGTAGCAGAAGCCAGTCACACTAAAGTGCAAAGAATTTTAGCAAATCTTTTCCTGAAGGGATGCTTTGG
Organism: Dipodomys spectabilis; assembly: GCF_019054845.1. NCBI lineage: Eukaryota > Metazoa > Chordata > Mammalia > Rodentia > Heteromyidae > Dipodomys > Dipodomys spectabilis. Next base: position 426,532 of record NW_024870863.1, on the reverse strand, counting down.
TGCCCAGCAGGGAAAAACACACTCAGGTGCCAGAAATTTCCTGGGTAAAGGAAAAGTGTACAAAACATGGAGCTTGGAGGTCAGAAGATACTAAGAAATGTTTTATCTAGCTCTTCCTATCCATTATGCATACATCTCTTCTGAAATACATTTAGTTTCCACCTGAGGCCCAGATGACACACAGAGGACTGGGCAGTGGATCCCTATGAAGCTGAAAATGGAGGCAAGGCTGATGTGTACATTTTCCCACCATTCTTATCTCCATTCACTTCCCCTCCCATTAGCATCCACATCCTCTAGTCAAGACAAATTTCAGTTTCCAGATACTAACTTTTATTCAGCTGTTAGCTTTTTGATGGGGTTATGCCATGGAATCTCAATATACTCATACCTAACCCAACTGGGATAGGTGGAGGAAGGGAAATGATTGTACAAGATCTGCTGTGCACATAAATGGACTTGTTAAGTCAAAACTCTTCTCTAAAACTATTTGAAAGTAACAATAACAACCATGATAAAAATTGGGCAAAATGCATCTGACAGGTCACAAAAGGCCCTGTGGGTATCATGAGAGGTACAGGGAGAAGATGCCCAATACCAGAAATTAGGGAACTGTGGATCAAAATCACTAGTTATTAAAGTGACAAAAACAAACAGGGCTGATTGTGCTAGGTTCTAAGAAGTGATGTGCTTAGCATGTCCCTGAAGTTTGCAGAGTTGCAGTGTGGGGAGATGGTGTGCACTGCTAGATCCCAGTGTATGCCAACAGGTGAAGGCAGGGGTAGACACACCCATGTCGGTAGAACATTGTCCACCACAGTCAAAGAAACCGGAAGCTGCCTAATGGCTCCTTGGCGGGTGACTGTTCACATCCTTCAAACCCTCCAACCTGCTCTGGTCCCCAGGGCCCCAGGTGGCTCCAACCTCCTACCAGCCCCGGGCCCTGGCTACCCTCTGCCCATCCTTTCTCCTTGCCTCCCCAGAGCAGCTGGCGGGAGCACCCAAGGCAGGGCCTCAGGGCCCAGGGTTTGTCTTTGGTTCGTGGGCCCACCCCGCCAGACCTCGTTCAGCTGGTGGCTGGAGAGGCTTTGCCATACTACTGTGGAACAGAGAATCCATCTTTTCTGGCCATTTGTTTGAGTCTCGGGCACAAGAGTGAATCCTGAGACCCGTGGATGTGGCCCCGTGTATCCACAAGTACTGAGGTGAGCCCGGCCAGAATCCTGGAGCCCAGAGTGGCTGCTGAGGTGAGCACTGCCCAGAGCCGGGAGCAGGGAGCCCGGCCAGGGAGTGGCCTCTGAGGTGAGGGCTGCAGGGAGCCATGAGCCTGAGAGCCCCCAGCTGGGAGCAGCCACGGAGGTGAGCTCTTTCCAGAGGTGCCAAGCCAGGAGTGGCCTCAGAGGTAGCTTTGATGGGAGGGGCGGTGCCCAGAGAGGCCAGGGAGGGAGGCGCCAGCCCTGGAGCAGCCATGGTGAGCCCTGCCAGGAGGTGCCAGGGGCCAGCCCAAGCACTGCCCCAGGCGGTCCCTGGCCTGATCCCGGTCTGGATCCCAGCCCTTGGTCCTAGGCTGCTCTGAGACCCCGGACAGACTCAGCCCCTAGTCCGACCTTGGCCCTGGTTCTGACTTGTTCCTGGACCCAGTCTGCTTCTAACACTCTAATGCTTCGAGTCCCATCTGGGGGCGCCCCAGGTTCTCTGGATCAAGCCAGGGTGGCTAGCACCGGGTGCTTCCTTCTGTTCAAGTCCTGCTCCCTCCAGACCTCAGCTGGCCAGCAAGCTGGCAGCAAGGCCAGAGATCCATGGCGACCTTTGATGGAGCAGGGTGGATGGGACGGCCAAGGGAAGAAGCTTCAGGGGGTGCCAGGGAGGGGGATGAAGGAAGGGGAGGGGGGCAGGTGGGACTCTAGGGGGACTGTAGGGGGACAGGAGGGGGACAGGAGGGGAGACAAGGGGGAGTGTAGGGGGAAAGGTAGGGAGGCAGAAGGGAACGGGGGGACAGGAAGGGGACAAGTGGGGGATGGGGGGACAGGGCGTGAAGAGGACGAGGACATGAGGGGGTCGAGGAGGATGGCAGGGGGCTGGAGGGGGACAAGTAGGCCAGAGGGAGAGGGTAGGGGGTGGGGGGAATGGGAGAGGGCAGGCGGGGGAGAGGAGCACTCAATGATATCAAATTGCATTGGGCTGGCCTGAGGTCAGCCCAACTGAACCCTTGCCCTGGGCTGCCCAGAAACCCGATCTGCACATAGCCACTTGGCCAGGGATTCTGTGAGAATTGGCCAGCTGGCCTTCAGCCACTCATTTTCCCTAGGGATTGGATTATGGGGTGCCCTGATCACTTATTTTAAATTTATTTTTTGGCAGTACTGGGGTTTGAACCCAGGGCATTACTCTTGGTATATAGGCACTCCAAACTCTGAGTCTTGTTCTTGTCCTTGCCCTTGTCCTTGTCCTTGCCCTTGTCTTTGTCCTTGTCCCTGTCCTTGTCTTTGCCCTTGTCCTTGTCCCTGTCCCTGTCCTTGTCGCTGTCCATGTCCTTGCCCTTGTTTTCCCTTGTGCTTGCCCTAGTCCTCGCCCATGCTTGCCCTTATCCTTGTCCTTGCCCTTGTCCTTGTCCTTGCCCTTATACTTGTCCTTGTCCCTGTCCTTGTCCTTGCCCTTGTCCTTCTTGTCTCTGTCCTTGTCCTTGTTATTGTCTTTGTCCTTGCCCTTGTCCTTGTCCTTGCCCTTGACCTTGTCTTTGTCCTTGTCCCTGTCCTTGTCTTTGCCCTTGTCCTTGTTCCTGTCCCTGTCCTTGTCACTGTCCATGTCCTTGCCCTTGTTTTCCCTTGTGCTTGCCTTAGTCCTCGCCCATACTTGCCCTTATCCTTGTCCTTGTCCTTGCCCTTGCCCTTGCCCTTGTCCTTGCCCTTGTCCTTGCCCTTATACTTTTGCTTGTCCCTATCCTTGTCCTTGACCTTGTCCTTCTCCTTTTCCCTGTCCTTGTCCTTGTTCTTGTCTTTGTCCTTGTCCTTGTCCTTGCCCTTGCCCTTGTCCTTGTCCTTGCCCTTGCCCTTGTCCTTGTCCTTGCACTCTCCTTGCCCTTGCCGTTGTCCTTTTCCTTGCCCTTGTCCTTGTCCTGGCCCTTGTCCTTGTCCCTGTCCCTGTTCTTGCCCTTGCCCTTGCCTTGCCCTTGCCCTTGTCCTTGCCTTTGCTCTTGTACTTGCTCTTTTCCTTGCTCTTCTCCTTACCTGGTCCTTGCCCTTCACTTTCCCTTGCCCTTGCCCTTGGCCTTGGCCTTGTTCTTGCCCTCGTCCTTGCCCTTGTTCTTGCCCTTGTACTTTTCCTTGTCCTTGTCCCTGTCCTTGCCCTTGTCCTTGCCCTTGTCCTTATCCTTGCCCTTGCCCTTGTCCTTGCCCTTATCTTGTCCTTGTATTTGCCTTGGCATTGGCCTTGCCCTTGTCCTTGCCCATGCCCTTGCCCTTGTCTAGCCTTGCCTTCCTTTTTTCTTATGTTCCCTCTTGAATCCAGGGCTTCATATGCTAGCTAGGGCCTATTATTTAACTATAATCCCAGACCTGACTTATTGCTTATTACTGCGCTGAATTAACACCATCAAATTATAAATGGAACTTTTAATTTCATATGATTGTTCTTTTGTCTTATTAAGTTCTGTATCTCTGAGTTCAAAGAATGCAATTCAGAGTTATTCAAAAAAGTTGCTTGCAACTGTGCTGATATGTACAGACCTTTTTTTGTTGTTGTTGTTGTTATGATCCCTTACAAAATTATGTTTGGTATATGTAAACTACAGATGTTTTAAAGCATATAGGAGAATATATGTGGTCTATATGAAAATAATAGTTCATTTTATGTCAATGATTGGTATATTGGAATTGGGTATAATTAAGAATGGTGGTCCCCTGTAGACTTAGAAGGAATTTACCCTGTTGGAGTCGGATGTGGAGAAGGTCTGGGTTATGGATCACAACTGTTGCAGGGATGTTCATGGGACCTAACTGGCCCCTGGCATATGATTTTTATGAATACTGGGGATAGGGTGGACTTGCTATTTTCCTGGTGGCTTTTATCTTGGACCAGAAGAGACATGATGTCAGAATGAGCACAAAACAAGCGTCTGTTTGGACAGGAAGAGTGCCACCAGTTGAAGAGTACCTGATTAGAAAGTGTGATTTCTAACCTTATTACGGCAAAAAGAGAAACAATTATTTTTGAGGTTGCAAGTGTATTTTCTTTCCGAAGCTTCGTAATTTTACTTCTTATGTACAGATTTATGATCCATCATACCTGTTTCATGAGGGTAGGATGAAGGACCATCTTGTCCCCCCAAATTTGTTGTGTTAGTATTCTTGCAAAGTTCAATCCTTTGAATAGCTTAAATATGTTTGTCGCTTTTGTCAAATAAATCTGCTGTATACATATTGGTCTGTTTCTTTTTCTGTTTTTAAATAACTAGCTTTGCGCTAGTCTTCCATATTCTTTTGGTGCTAACTGGTATAGATGCAATTTTGTGTGTGTGTGTGTGTGTGTGTGTGTGTGTGTGTGTGTGTAACTGGGGTTTTAACTTATCCCCGTCTTGCTAGGCAGGCATATTACCACTTGAGACACATCCCCTAACACTACATTGACTTTAAAAATGGTAGTAGTGGCAGTGTCCTAAATATTTTTTTAAGATTGTCCTGCTGTTAAAGATTCCTTTGCTTTTTAAAATATATTTTAGAAATAGGTCATTGATATCTACAAAATGCTTTGTGATGTTTACTAGAATTATATTCAATTTATAGGTCAGTTTGGGGATAATTGTCATTTTAACCATAAACCTTCCAGTTCCTGACAATGCACTCTCTACCATCATTTCAGTATTTTTCAGGAATCCTTCGTAATTTTCAATGGGCTGGCTTTGCAGGTTGTGTTTCCTTGGTCACAGCTGCCAAGTGTTATTTTTTATTGTGAGAATACCATACAGTGGGGTTACAATTACATGGGCAAGATAATGAGTACATTTCTTATCAAGCATTGTTGCTTCCTCCTTTGTGTTCCCTTCCCATCCCTTTCTCTCTCCTCCCACCGGCCCCTCTCCACACCATCATCACCACCACCCCCACCACCAACCCCAGTCAAAGTTGTAAAGTTTGTTTTTCGACATAACATCTTGTACATCTCATTGTTGTAATGGATCCCCCTGTATTCCTATTAAAAATTTTTGTTCTTTTCCTTCCCCTCCACAAATTATAACAACATCAAATACAGTGAAAGCAGGGGTTATACCATGGAGGAGGGACATAGAAAGCAACAACAAAGAAGGATGGCCAATAGACACATGAAGAAATGCTCAACCTCACTAGCCATAAAAGAAATGCAAATCATCACAACATTGACATACCATCTCACCCCAGTTAGAATGGCTAGAAGCAAGATGCTGGAGGGACAAAAGGGAACCTTACTCCATTGTTGGTGAGAGTGTAAACTTGTTCAACCACTTTGGAAAGTAGTATGGAGGTTCCTCAAAAGACTCCACATAGAGCTCCCCTATGACCCAGCAATCCCACTCTTGGGCATTTACCAAAATGATCAAAAGCAAGACCATAGTAAAGCTACCAGCACAACTATGTTTATTGCAGCATTATTTACCATTGCTAAGATATACCAAGTCTTATTAATTGGTGAGAATTAATCATTGTGTCTCATAGCTGGCCCAGAGGAGGATTTAAAGTATAGTGTGTTCATAATAAGATAGGGGACCCTAACATAAATTTTCAGGTAGGTTCCACCCTGGGAAGCTGCAGTGCCCTGACGTCTGTGTGAAGCTGCATTCCGTAAGACAAATTTCTGAAGTAGGAGTCTTTTCTCTTAGTCTCACTTTCCTTCAACTCCTCATATTGTGAATAGCTTGGTGATGATGAATTTTAGCAGTCCTCAGTATAATGTAGATGCGATACCAATCATTTGCCCTTCCCCATAATGATATGTGTTTGTGTTTGTTTTTTGTCATTTGTGTTTGTGCTCAAGGGTTTTGAAGACCAACTACTTCTATTTTGTACTTGTGAAGTGCTGGTTTCAAGGTGGACACTGCTAATATTTGTAGTCTGTAATGGCACTTGGTATTACTCTGTCTAAACCCTGCAGTGTCCTGGATAAGCATCTCTGAGTAGCTTTACCCACACTCAGGTCAGTAGGCTTTGAGAAAGTAAACCCTCTTCTTCCCTTTTGGAGGAATGCTGGACCCAGGTCTTTGGTTTGCATTGTGGTTTGGGTTATGATTGTATATTCATCTTCTAGGATTATCAGCAACTAAGGAATCCCCTGTTCTCTAGCAGAGCTCAGTGTTTAGGATGGACCACTGAAATCTGAGTGTTGTGCTCTCTTTGGCAGAGCTGAACCTAATTTATGACTACCAGGGCTTCTTGAACTTTACCCCCTATTCCTTTTCTATATGCCCCGTTCCTTGTGTCCTGCTGTCCAGATTTGTGCTGGCCTGAGAAGTGTGTGGTGAGTGCATTAACTTTCCAAAGGGCACATTACCTTCCTGGCCTCACACCTACCCTACTCACCTCCAAAACCCTCCTACAGAGTTAGTGCTTCCGCATAGGAATTAGAAGAGGCCAGAGTGAGTCCACAGCAGCATGAATCTGACAGTGGGTTGAGGTGGCTCCTTTGTATCAGTACTGGCAAGGGCCCTGCCCATGGAAACCTAGAGCTCCTTAGAAAAATGAATGGTCTTTCAGTCATATGCTAGTACTGCCTACCTAAGATCATCCTGGGGTACTTGCTGTCATCCTGAAGACAGCAGCAGAGTCCACAGGCAGGTAGGAGGATTAGGAGGATGGCCTCAGTGCAGTCCTATAGTGTGATGTAGGACTCTCCTTGCAGAGTGACAAGTGCAAAGCTTGCTTCCACCCAGTCAGTGAGGTCATGGGGGCCTTAACAGGGACAGGGCTGAGGGTGTGGGCAGCTCACACTACATAGCTCTGCCTGCACATTCCTTTTGTGTGCCCTGTGCTCACTGCTGTGACAGGTGATGATGAAAGCAGAATTCATCCTCAGCCTCAAACTTGTGTGCCACCCACCAGTACCATGCCACAAGCCCACAGGTGTGTCTGGGACACTCGCACCACTCTTCAATGTACGATGTTCTGGGTACATGTCTTCCTGCAGCAGTAGTCAGAAGGTGAGGTCGGCACTGAGTGTGCTTACATTCATGGATGGAGGGGATGTTACATCACCAAACATATCTTGAAGCCCCAGTTTCCTCATAGCCGGATGGAAATAATGAGGAAGATGTGAGTGGTTTTCATGGAGCAGCTCATTCACAGGCTTCTTTGCACTATTCCTCCCTGTGCTATTGCACAGAATGTTTTGTTGAGTCTAGGAAGGAGCTAAGTTCTGCCCAGTACTGCCTCATGACAGGCATGTTTTTGGGCAAGTGATACTATTTGCTATGTGCTGTCTCTTGGTTTTCCAGGTGGATAAACTGACTTCATGAAAGTAACCTTGTGTAGTTGAGGAACTGGGTTGGAACCAGTGTGTAGCTTGTGGAGGCTGTGTTTTGACCCTACTGGTGTAAAAGCTCGATGTGTGACTTGTCCTGGTCTCTTGAGTAGTCAGTGGCTGGTATGACTTTTACCCTGTGTATTGGGTGCAGGATTAAGTCCATTTCCAGGGGCACATGGGACTGTGTTCAGTCTTCTTCTTCTCTCAGGACTCCAGAAGACCTTTGTGGATTTGTGGTGGAGCTTCAGCCATGGGAGCTGTCACTGAGGGAGCACATGGGCCCTGTGATATCACTACCAGGTAGATGTTCACTCAGGGCATCCATGGGGACTCATTGGGCCATTGGGAGGAAACTGTGTGTAACCCTCAGGATCTCTTAGTATCTCATTAACAGGATAAGGTATGAGAGGCTGGGTACTTCTTAAAGAAGAGGTTGCTTTAGCTAACAGTTCTGGAGATAAAAAGAGCCTGTTGCTGAAATCACCTTAGCTATGTTGGGGACTTCCTGGCATTGGAAAGAGCCTCATGTGGGCAGAGATATCACCCCACCTCACAGGAAGCTAGAGGAGGAAAGAGGCCAGTCATCCATATTAGCTCTTGCAAGAACTAGTGAAAGGGTCTGAGATCCAACTCAGTCCTTTGGAAATATTACTCTTTTGGACCTTAGGGCCTGTCTAGTCTCACCTCCTTATGCGTGTGTACCGTGATAACACTTGCAAGACTTGGGGGATGGCTGTGCTTCACTGGCTCTCGTCTGAGCCAGTGGTTGGGGGCTGGAGTTCGGTGGAAATTACCCATGTTTCCATCATAAATGGTAAGTGGCACTTGAGGGCTCCGGAGAGTTTCATCTCTAATACCTGCTTGTTGGCTTCCTGGTTCTTGTGTCCCTGCTTGCTCTGAGCATTCAGCCTTTTTTTTTCTCTACAGCAAGTGCTTGGTGTCTTTGCCAATACTATGTTTTAACCTTTGACACTCATGGAGTGCCTCACATTTATTCCTGACTCTTTGGAGGACCTGGTGTGGAGGATCAGTCTGTATGATCAGGCTCCTTCAGAGCCATAGGGTAAATGCTGCCTGACCACGGTGAGGAGGGGAGCCCTGCACAGACTGACCTGTGGACAGGCAGGTCTGTGAAGAGAGCTCAGACCCACCCTGCTTGCCATTGCTTGTCAGGCCACAGGCTCTTTCTCATGTGGAGATAGTGGTTTAATAATTTATTTTATTATTATTTGTTGTTGTTATGACAAAGGTGATACACAGAGAGGTTACTGTTTCCTAAGTCAAGTAATGAGTACATTTCTTGGTTTTAAGTATTAAAGACTTTTAAAAATTGAGCCGCATGACAGTGGCTATGCCTGTCATCCTAACTGCTTAGCAGGCTGAGAGTGAATTATGTTTCAAAGCCATCTCAGGCAAGAAAGTCTGTGAGACTCTTATCTTCAACTAACCACCAGCAAACTGGAAGTGGCACAGTGGTTCAAAGTCGTAGAGCCCCTTGCATTCAGGAACAAAGCTCCTGGACAGTGGTCAGGCCCTGATTTCAAGCCCCATGAATAACATTAAAAAAAAAGTATATAAAGGTGATGTTCAGAGGGCTTATACTTACAGAAATCAGGGAATCATTTCTTTTTTGACTGTGCTACCCTTTCTTTTGCTCTCTTATATCACTTGGCTCTTAGAATTAGCTGGTTATGAGGAAATATTCATCATCCCTGGCTGTAAAGGAAATGCAAATAAAAACAACACTGAGACACCTTACCCCAGTCAGAATGGCCCACATCCTAATGTCAGCCAATGACAAATGCTGGAGGGGATGTGGAAGAATGTTGTTGGAATGTATACTAATACAACCACTTTGGAAAATAGTCTGGAGATACCTCAGAAAGCTAAATATAGATCTCCCCTATAACCCAGCCATACCACTCCTAGGCATCTACCCTGAGCAACAGGAACCAGTATACAAAGACACATGGACCTCCATGTTTATTGCAGCACTGTACACAATAGCCAAGATTTGGAAACAACTCAGATTCCCCATTACTGATAAGTGCATCCAAAAATTGTGGTACTTATATACAATGGAATATTATGCAGTCATTAGAAAGGACAAAATAATGACATTTGCAGGGAAATGGATGGAACTAGAGCAGATTATTTTGAGCAAATAAGCCAAGAACAAAGAGAGAAATGGTACATGGTCTCCCTGATATGTTGATGATAAAGCCAAATGCAAGAAGATATGGCAAAGTAACAGGACTCAAGAAACAATGGACAGCCACCCATTTTGTCATGTCATTGCTAAATGACTCCATTTTCTTGACTATATATATGATAGATATACACACACACAGAGGGAAGCCAGGAAGAGGAACAGAATAAGTGGAAACATCCTACAATAAGCAAAAAGAAAGAAATGTAAACATCACCAGATGTGGAAAAAATAACTTGTATTGACAAAGCTCATAGAATTCACATACTATATAGACCATGATAATGACAATTTGCCTTGTGAAAGTTAAAATGTGATCGTGACTCTAAGTATCACTATTTCACAATACTGTAAATATGTGAAATTTATGTAATCACCTAATCTCAATTAAATAAAAAAAGTGAGAGAATGGATGGGTTAAGAGAGTGACAGTGTTGTCAGACACTTTGTACTCATATACTATTTTGTAGAATGGGAACTTCTTTGTACAACTACTTAAAGATAATTATAAAAAATAAACTAAAGGATTAGCTGGTTTGGGTCTGGGAAGGTGGCTCAGTGGTAGAGCGCTTGCCTTGCATGCCTGAGGCCCTGGGTTCGATTTCTCAGCACCACTTAAGCAGAAAGAAAAAAGCTGGAAATGGCGCTGTGGCTCAAGTGGTAGAGCGCTAGCTTTGAGCTGAAGAGCTGAGGGACAGCGCCCAGGCCCAGAGTTCAGTCCCTACGACTGGACCCCTCCCAAAAAAAAGAATTAGCTGGTTATGTTGGACATAATTACATCAGTTTGCTTTAAAAAATGACAAAGATTCCTTTTTTCACTTTCAACATACTGTTGGATGGAATGGCATGAGAAGTGATTTGGTAGTAGAACCTGGCGTTGCTCTTCATTTTACTGTATGAAACAGAATGCACTACCAAGAGAAAGGAAAAGTGTGTGCTTAAAGTGAGGTACTTTCTGTACTAACTGCTGTGACAAGTAACAGATCGCTGTCTGCCCAGAGATCCCCGTGGACCAGAGCTCTGCATGATATGCATGGTTGTATAGCCTCTGCGGGGTCACAAGTGTGGATTCAATAGCTCATGCTTTTTCTTTAGGGAGAAGTTGGGGAATAAAGGCTCCAGCAGCAGGCTTGTCCCTGTCACTCATTTTCTCTGCCCTGTCTCAGGACTCCTGGGCTCCCAGACTTGATGCAACCACCCTGGGAGGAAACGTGAGCTCAGTGTGTCCTGTGGACATACCCAATGTTTTACTCTCTGTGGGGAAGCAGTCACCATGGGCTCTATTCACTGGCATCTCCGGTGTCTAAAGTGAGGTCCCCAGTACCTCCCCTGCCTGATTCTGTGTGTTTTTCCAAGGTGGGTTTTATTTTATACTCTGTGTGCTGGTCATTTATGTTCTAACTTCACATGGCTGTGGCTCATTGCTCTGTGTTGCTCCTGGTGCACATGGACTCTGTGACAGGTAGGGTGACCAATGAGCATGGGGTACCCAGCAGCTGTCAGACACTGAAGTGGAACTAGCCAGGCATCCAGGATGAGGAGCCTTGCTCTTAGTAGTTGGAGTCATTACATTGCTCTTGGCCCTAGTGTCCTGGGTTGGCTGTGCTGGTCTTGGGTGGCAGGTCAGTATCCCATTCATGGGGCTAAGAGACCTGGTAAGGCCAAAGAGCTATGTTCCTAGGGATCTTATTTATTTATTTATATACTTATTCATTTATTTACTTATTATTGTCGGTCATGGGGCTTGAACTTTGGTACTATGCCTGTCCCTGTACTCTTCAGCTCAAGGCAAGTGATCTATCATTTGAGCCACTGTGCCACTTCTAGTTTTCTAGTAGCTAATTGTAGATAGGAGTCTCACGGACTTTCCTGCCCAGGCTGGCTTTGAACTGTGATCCTCAGATCTTACCCTCCTAAGTAGCTAGGATTACAGGTGTGAGCCATCAGCACCCAGCCTAGGGATCTTATAAGGACATCTGAGAAGAAATTTGGGTGAAATGGATTAGAGGCCGAATGGTAGAATGCAGAGCATGGTGTCAGGCTGGCTGGCAGGCAGGGCTGGCAGCTGCAAAGGGTTTTCCTGTGGGAGCAGATTACAGTTCTATGGCAGTGTGGGCCAGCTGCCTGACTCCTGCCACTTGGGTGTCTTTTTCTCCTGCTCCTGATAAGCTGTTGATTTTGCCTTCTCATTTCATTGTTTGTTCATGTCATTGTAAATTGGCCTCTGCTATTCTTTCTTGGCTACCCTGTAGTTCACATGCCACCTGCTGGCTGTTCCTCTTCTTACTCTTCAGTATTTTCCAGTTTTAATCAGGGCTACAAGAAGATTTGCAGCATAATCTTAGCACACTGATCCCTCAGCATAGAGGGGAGGGGTGAAGGCAGTATCCTGCAGATTTTAGGAAGTTGATGTTTGGAAGGCAAATGTTGCCCCCTGCCCATTGTACTCTGGTTCCATAGAATATCAGTGGTCTTGGGGCACACTCTTTTAGATGTTACCATTTTCCTTCTTTGAGACCCACTTTGCTGAATGCCTGCTGCTTGCTGGGCTTGCTGACTCAGTGACTTGGTGTCTGTCCCAGATGCAGTGGGTGTGGGTCCTGAAAGGTCTCTTCCCTAGAATTTGTATGGTGCCTGTGTAATCTGGGCTCCCACTTGTCTTTATGTAGTCACTGCACTACACACACTGAGCTGTGGGTGAACAAGGGAGGGGAAGTACACCATGCATCCTGTATCAAGCATTGATGGAGCCTCATCCAAAGGCCATTAAGTCTTTCAGAAGAGCAGTTCTTTTACCAGAGCATTACCAACAGCCAGAAGTGGATGTTGTTGAGTTTTCTGCCATTGTGATCTCTATGGCTTGACCTGTGTTACCGATGAAACACATCTTGAAGTAGTGTTGACTGAATTGACTGTCTTGCATAATGTTCTTGGTTCTGTGGAGCTAGAGGTTGGACCTGCTGATGAAGCTTGTGCTGCTTCCGCTTGGGCTGGTGTCCTAGAGACAGCAAACTTCCTGAGTCATTCTCAATGGCAGGAGAGGGGATGGGCCATATTAATATTCAACTAAATGTCCTTATCTCAGAACAAACAGAATGTTTTCTTTAGGGCTGCTTGTAGGATTGTGGATCTGGTTTTTGACAGCCCTTGATCAGGATCATGTGTCACAATATAGTGGTGGTGTTCCTGTGAGTGAAAAATGCTGGGGCTTGGACCCAGTGCCTTCTGCACTCTGAGCACTCTACCACTGAGCCTTAGTGGATGGATAAGAAGGTCTTTTGGCTGGCTAGGCAGCAGGGTAACTTTTTCCATGACAAGCAAAGAGCTTGCAGAGTGTCAGTAGGAAGTTATTCAGAAGGAGCATGTATTTGCTTGCATTTCCATTATAGGATTATCAGGGAAGGCTGTTACGCCTTATCTTCCCCATCTTTTGATTCGTTTAAGGTTTTATAGAGGCAGGTTACCATCTATCAGTATTTGTAGATGAATATGTCTCCATCCGGTTCACTTCTGAGTGGAATTTGATTATAGTGTTCAGAAACTTGGTTCTTTTGCAACTCTGAGCCTGTGTGTTTTGGCTGAGTCTGATAACAGTCCCCCTGGTTCTGTGGCTGAAGATAAGGCAGTTGTTCGGCTGCTGTCCTGCATGGGGCTCAGAAGGCCTGACCACAGGCTTTCTTCTCTTAGTTCTCACTAATGTTTGGAGGCCCAGGCACTAGGCACCCTGTGCATACCCCCGAAAGCTGCCTTTACCTCTGGCATTGGCTGAGCCTTCAGCCACAGTCAGTCAACATAGTGACCATGAGGGATGGGCACTAAGCTTATAGAGACTGTGAAGAATCAGGATTAAGAAGCTTGTGCTGGAATTCCAGAGACTCTGCAATTTGCGGTTCCTCTGCTTTGCTGGAAATACAGGTCTCACTTTGCCAAGTTGGTGAAGGGATTAGGGCCTCTTATGAACAGTCTGGGTTCTGGGGTTCAGCATTGTCACCTGTGTCCAGATTGGCAATGAGTGAATGAGAGCTATCTGTGTCTGTGGACATGTGCTTCCTTTAGCACTGAGCTTGGAGTATAACAAGCAACATGTGACTTCTCCCTAACAGACATGGATATTATCTCAGCTTTGTACCAGAACTTGAGCTCTGGCTTAATCTGCTCCAATGTGTTAGAAATAGGACTTGAACACAGGCCTGTATGTCTTCAGAGTTTTTGTGCTTCACCCAATGGGAGAGTCCATGTTACTGAGGAGCTGAGCCTTTTCTGCTCATTTCTGTTCCTCAGCAATGACCTTTGGTCAGTGTATCCTGAGCACTTGGCTATGCAGCCTTCCTCTGTGCACTGTCAGGTAGTCTGTAGAACCACCTAATGATAAGGTACTGAGTGATGTGGGCACAGGTACTGTGGCATGTCAATCTGCTTGGCCACTTTATTTAACCCTGCTGGGTTCTTCAGAAGACCCATCAAGTCAGCCTCCAATTGCTACTACCCAAGCCACAAAGTAAACTCACTCTGACCTCCTAATGGTGGCAGTTGGTTGGCAAATCTATTGTTGTCACTGAGTCACTTGAAACCTGGTTTTCTTTGGATGCTTACAGAACCTCCTTAGGTCCATACTGGGCCATTCTTCTGGGGATGCTTTTAGGGAGGAGATGCATTCTTGTCTAGCAAAGGGGCCTTAGGATGTGGATAGGAGGTGGTAGCTCATGACCTTTCACATTTCAGAGACTGTTCACTTGCTTCCCCTGCTGCCTCCCAAAAAGTGATACAGTCACAATTTAGTGCTCCTTGTCCAAAGTATTGAATCCAGAGTATAAAATACCTTGTAGTATAATGAAACCTTGTCACTTTTATTAGCCCATTAGTGTGTGAGTTAAAGCATTCCTTAGCTGTCCTCAGATCAGCTAGACTAGTCACAGGTACGCATAATTAATAATGCTAGGAGGTACCTGTGCCTCTGAATGGCTGTCCATCTGTGCCCACAGTGATGATTGTGGTGAGCAACTGCTCACGATGGTGTCTAAGCATGCACTGCCCATGTTTGAATCTCAGCTTTGTCCTTGAAAAATTTAGACTCTGAGCAACCTTCAGCTTTTTCTGATTTTGTCACCTCACACAGTCCAATAAAATGTTCTGGAACATGGCTCACAACTCCATGGTCAGAACACAGAAATACAACCTAACTGCAATGTGAGCAAAAGACTTGTACGGTCAGCTTTGACCACCATCAAATATAGATGACAAACACATGGCAGGGTTTTGGATGCCATTACCTATTTGAAGCACACTGGATGTGTAACCTCAGACCTCACAAAAATTTGCACTAACAATGTTTGTTATAGTGATATTAGTTAAGATCAGAGAGATTCAGACATTCATCCAATGGCAGCAGAGTGCAAATGGTACACCCACCTTAGAAAAATAGCCTATAAGTGCAGCTTCTCTTTGGCCCAGTGGTTGTTTAACTACCCCTTGCTGGGGTAGTACTAGGAAAAACGAAGGAACAAGATACAGTGAAATCAGCAGTTCCTGCAGTGCTGTCCCTCACAGTCATGCACAGTGTGATTGCATGTGTATGGCAGTACTGAATGGGTGACATTATGAAAAGTAAGTGCACGTTGGCATGAGTTAAAGCAGTAGGAGTGGGAGGTTTTCCTTTCAGCAGCATGGCTTCTCTGCGTCATGATTGTCTGGTTCAGCATGAGATGATGATTGTGCCAACACTTTGTCTGATGGTAACAAGCTGGTAAAGGCTTCGTGTGGTCTCCAATGCTTTCCACAGGGGCATGCAGGGCTGTAATTCTTTCAGACTGAAGTTGCCACCAGCAACCACAGAATGGAAACCAACGTAGTAATGCAACTGCTAAACTTAGAGCAAGGATCACCTGGCCACAAAGATAAGAAAAGTAGGACTCCACAAAAAAATATTTTCAGAGATATTAACTATCCCAATCACCTGATTTGAGTGGACATCTTATCCAATGCCACAAATCTGTCGTATCTCTGTAGAATTATTACTATTATTATTTCAGTGCCAGTTGTAGAGCTTAAACTCAAGGCCAGGAAACTGTCACGGAGGTTTTGTCCTGAAGGGTGACACTGACTAGCTCTTGAGCCATGTCATTTCTTCTGGGTTTTTTATGTTTAATTGGTGGTAACACTCTGAAGGACTTTCCTTCCTGGGACGCCTCTGTCACATTGCATGTGATAGAATTAGGTGTTGTGATAAAACTCAGTATGGGAGTGGAGCATATATAGGTGTGGAACAGACATTTATGGCTCCTTACTAAAGTCGCTCTGAATATCCCCCTGCTCTTATTCCTGTGAAATTCTTTCTTTTTTCTAATTAAAGACCTTGTCTTTGCTTCAGTGCCCTGAAGGAAGCCACCTATCTTTCACTGAGAATGCAGAGGGTAAACATGGCATGTGATGAACCTTCCTCTAGGAAAGCAGGCCCATGAGGAGCACATTGCAGGATGGCATCCATTGGTGAGCTAAACAATGGCTGGCAGAATTCATGCCACAGGAGAACCAGTCAGGTTAGTCAGGTTCAGTCAGGGAGGTCAGGAGGTCTATGTCTGGTGGTGCCAGAGGTTCCTTTCTCTGTTTCTGCTCACAGGTGAATGTCTAAGCCAGATGCAGTGCTTTCCACAATGAGATATGCATACCTGTTTTGTTGAGGAAAAGGAAAGGTTTTGCTAGGGTCCTTGCAGTCTCTCTGACAGAGATTGGGATTGTCCAACCACTTCCCCCTCACCTCCCTTCCTAAATCTACTGTCCCCCTCCCTCACACACTATTTCCTTCTAGCCATGGACTAGAAATATCCATTGGTGCTGTCTGCAAGGACATTCTAGAGCCTTCTAACCCCTTGGTCTTCCCAGTGCTGTTAGGAGTAAGTAGTCTTGCCAAGATATCCTGATGAATTGTGCAAAAGTCCCTGTGGCAGGAAACCCCAGCATTGGCGCTGTTATTAATTCAAGTGACCTATTTCTTCAGAGCTTGGATGGGTTCTCCAAGCTAGCACAGATTCATCTAGGGAGAGTTCTCCCAGTCGTCCCCCTACGCCATTCTACATTCTCTTCAGTGCTAGCCAGCAGCTCCTTCCAACCTACCTGCCAGGATGCTGGCCAGAAATGCTATCTGAAGACTGTGTGCATTGGTTTGCACACATGCTAGTTGTTTTGTAAGGGCTTGTGTGTGTTAGTTCCAACTGTTCATGTGAGGTCATCAGCAGAAGATAAGACATGGGTTGGCCACGTCTTTAGACAAACAGGCTCTCCCTTCCTCTTTCCCCCTCATGAATCCCTGTGTGACAGAACTGCTGATAGGACTTTATGTGAACTTTGGGACCCAGGAATGTCTCCCCAACATGTACCCTCCAGAGTAGTTCTCCTTGCATTGGACTGGGCAACAACTGGAATATGCCCTTCCCTCCGTGTTTTCCTTTGCACTCCTGTCCTCCAAAATTCCCTGCCACCTTAGGAAGATGCCCTGTGAGATCGGTTCTGAGTTCCATTTACTGTTGGGACACAGAGGCCTGTGACCTAAATCAGAGGTACTACTCCTACTAATATGGGCAGATAACAGGCTACCAGCAAAAAGGTAAGGAATCCAGAATAGGGAAGGTTGGATAGCTTCTTGACTGCCAAAAACAAGGAGGCAAAGAGTGGGGAGGTCCTCTGAAGGGTAACTGTTCAAGGATTGTGTTCCCTAGTAGACAGTGCCAGGGGCTGCACCAACTCGAAAATGATTTGGGGCCACGGATTGGAACTTTTTTCCACCAGAGAGATGTCATTGTGTGCCAGTTTTTTTTTTTTGAAATTAACAATAAGAACAGTGGAAACAAAGGAAACAGTAGGGAAAGAAGGCAGAGGATTAATGAGTAAGAGGGCAGGCAGGTGTGTGGCGGGGGCTGGTGCAACGTGGGGCTTAGTTCTGGAGCTGTCTGAAGAGCCCTTAGGCAAGATTCCCTGCATGCAGAAGCTTGTGGTCAGTGCATTTGTGGTGATGGCTCTTGCTCTGGTGTCAGTGGAGCTGGAAGATGGCGCAAGCCAGTGCTAACAGCAGTGCCGGCAGAGCTCAGGAGATCAGTCCCCAAAGGATCCACATCAGGCCTTCCACGATGCTGCCTCCCTCCACACACACACACTTTCTCCTTCTGGTGTCTCCGCCATACACAACACACAGTATTCTGCCCCTGAATGGCTTTCACCTGTGTGTGTGTGTGTGTGTGTTTGTGTGTTTGTACCTAAGGCTGGCTATCCCTTCTTTGGAAGGAACAGTACCAAGCCAGTCGCCTTCACCTGCAGCCTCACCTCCAGATGTTTCCACTGAAATGGGAGGACAGAGACTAGGAACTCCATGGGAGAGCCTCATACAGGCAGATGCAGCCAGACCTTTCTAGCATGTGTTTATATAACTGCTAGGTCTGAAAAGACAGGGAGTGACATAAGGCCAGAAAGAAGCATTGGTTGGGAGGGGATGGAGAATGCTGTGTGGTAACTGTTGAGGCTATTTGTGGTTATATGGTAGTTTGTGGGCCTGGCACCTTCCCAGGCAGCTTCAAGTCCCACAGACTTGCAGGGTTGATGGCTGGAAGTTGAGTGAGTGGGTGCACCTGGGGGCTTGTAAGAGGAGAGATGACAGAGAGGCCAGTGAAGGGATGAAGAGGAGTGAAAGCTGGTTCTGCAAAGACCTACATGTCCACTTGGGTGAGACCTGGGTGTGCTCCAGCTGGCCACATCAGTGAGAGCCTTGCAGGACAAGGATCACCTAGTCACTCACAGGGCCTGTTTGCTGGAGCACAGTGCCTCCATGGGGCCAAAAGGGTTGTGGATACCCCCTGGGCATCTGCAACAAGTACCCTTTGTTACTGTCCATATGGTGTACATGTCCTCCACAATCATGAGAACCATCATCCCATTTTCTCTCCAGGTATGGGCAGAATCTCTTGGCAAAGTAAGACCTATTCCCCTGGAGGCTTGCTGGCAGGAGCTCAGAAAAAACTCTACCACTTTTAGAAAGGGGAACTGAGGAGGATCATGGGATTAACACACACACACACACACACACACACACACACACACACACACACACACATACACACGTGTGAAAGCCTACAAAAGGTGAGAAAGGTGTTAGGCCCCTGGCAGCAGAGCTGAGAGGCAGTATTGGGCCCGGGACTGGCTAGGAAGGGACATGTCAGAATTCAGCCAAAGCATGCCAAGTGAAATGCAGTTGGGTAGATGCAGCTCTTGTGATACCTCATTTCCCATGTCTGTAGCGAGCTTCTTTCACCTGTGATGAGTGTTTAAACTGGGGGAGTGTTGGATAGTGGGCATGAAGACAGGGCCAGGATTTCATTGGCACAGGGCCCTTTTCAGTGATCTCATTTTCAAGGATGTCTGGGGAAGAAAGGAGCTTAGGGCATTGTGGTAATTGCAGAGAAAGCTCTGTGTGACTGTGTCTAAGCCTGACCCAGTGTTAGTGTGTTGTGTGGGAACAAGTGTGCACAGACACTCACCCAAGTGAGTGACCAACGCAGGTGCCTAGTGGTCACACTGAGGCAGGTGGAGGGTCAGCTGATGTTTGCCAGCTGGGGTCATCTCCTGTGCACAAGTCTGAAAAGACCGGGGCGGCATGTGGACAGTAAGAAGAATGAGGGTGGGAGGGAGGGGAATGGGGTGGCTGCTGTTGGGGCTGTTTGTGGCCCCGTGGATGCAAATGGGCCTGGCACCTTCCCTGACAGGAACAGAGCCCAAAGACTTGTATTGTTGATGGTAGGTTGGCATGGCATGCTTGTGGGCATGTGGGATGAGAGATGACAGTGAGGCCAGAATTGCCTCCCAGTGTCAAGTGACAAGCTAATCCAAGTGAAGGTTCTGGGACAGCAAGGACCCTGTCCTTTGCTGTCTGTCCCTGTGAGGCCTCCCACCTGTCCCAGAGGGGGAAGGATGATGGGCCTGTATGGGACTCACAGTACTGGGCTTGTCAGTACAAACTTCCATGGAGCTGAGCGATGGGAGCAGTAACTCACCAGCTAATGCCTCCTGTACTGTGTCTAAAATGAAAACTTGAGTCTGGTCGATAAGGATTACTGCCCAGCTTACCTCAATTTCACACCCTCAAAAGTAACCACTGAGGGATCATATCCCATGTACCTTGACAGCAGTGCCTTGTCCTGCTGGGTCTGATACCTCAGGCTTTGGAAAAGGAGGATAAGGATAGTGCAGATTTTCCATGGACCGAGCTTCCAGTTGTGCTTCTGCCACTCTGCTGGTCCTCAGAGCTGACCTATGGGCAAAGGATGTCTATATTCCTGTCCAGTGACCTGGGCCAATTCAACCTGACCACACACAATGGGACCACAGATCTCTACACAGATCAAATGCTTGATTGTATGTAGGTGCAACCTGGAAAAGGCTCATCTGTATGTCTGCTTCCCAAGGGTGGAGGCATCACTCAGAGACTACGAGCACATCTGGTTCAGTGGCCCAATACAATGGCCTAGCCCCAGACTCCAGTGAGCCCTCAGACGTTCTTTCCCTGTACCTTCCCTCTTCACTTATGCCATGTGCACAGGCCAGAATGCCACCACTCCCTCACGTCCCAACCCTCATGCTCCTGCATCCACAACCCCATACAGCCAAGCCCAATCCTACCTCTGCTACCTCAAACTCAGTTCCCTCACGATTCTCCAAAACCCTTTCAGTCCTAGCCTTGAACACTAATCTCTCTGCCTTTGGTCTCACCCACTGAGCTCACTTAAACCTCAACCTACTCAAGGCTCCTTGTAAACTGTTTACAGCCTCCTGTTCCTCATTCTGCAGTGCAGCTTTCACCACTCGCTACCAGCTATCTTGCTTGTACGCTGCTTACGCAATCTGTCCCCCAAACTCCCTCCCCACTAATGACAAAATGCTATTTCCTAGTGGAAAGAATGCCCTTCAGCCCTTGGTAGGGGTAGGTGAAGTTGCCCACCCCCACTCAAGAGTCTGACCCTGGAGAGCATCTCCATGGCAAACCCACCTGGCGTTTACTACACCATATCATCCCATGACATAAGTGTTCTGCCTGCAGGGCAGATCTTGATGGCATTGGACTAGAATAATTGCATGTCTGAGGTCCAGAATGCCTGACAGCCTACACCTTGGGCTACCTTTTGCCACTAGTGACAAGCAAGTTTGTCAGGACTTACTGTGTCATTTCTCTGCTTCTAGACTCCGAGCTCCTCCAGGACCAGAGACATTTAAGCTTATAAGACAAAAATGCAAAGCCCAGAGGTAGGGACAAACCAAATCTCCTCCTTGGGCTGCCAGAAGGAAAGGACCTTCCTCACCTGCACCATGGCCTCCATACCCACTAAGCCAAAAGAGCCAGAGCTGGGTAGCAGCTACCAGGCCATCAGACAGGGCCAAGTCGTCCCTCCAGATAAGTCAGGGCTCTGTTTAGAGAAGGTCTCTGATCTGTCAGCTCACAACCTAACCACCTCATATCCAGCTGTAACCATGGGCAGGATCACAGGTAAGCAGGAGGTCCTCAAGAGGGATTTGGCAGCACTCCCTATGAACTGCCCTTGCCTGTGCCAACACACACCACATCATGAAAGCCCCCCCCCAACTCCAGAGGACATTCTTCAGCAATCCTTACCAACTCCCAATGGCTATGCTTTGGCATAGATCAGAATCCACAGATGCACAGTGTGATCCCCTAGTGCTAGCAATCTCCAGTATCAGAGCAGCAGAGGACATGGCTGGGTGTAATCCAGAGATAAGTGCAAATGGGGAAGGAGCCTTGCGACCCTGGCCCCATCTCTGTCCTCAGCTGTGGCTTTGTCAGTCCCTACACATCCACATCTGAACAGCAGATTCCTTGAGGTCCACGGCCTGACTAACAGGTCCAAGGAACTGCCAAAAATACTCTGGTTCTACCTGAGAAGCATGGCTTGTGTTCCTTCTGAGAAGGAACAGACAGGGAAGGGTCCCCTGGCCTAGTGGTGGGGAAGCAGAAGTGATGACTTGGTCCATATCAGTGGACAGACAGATTGGGAAGGTTCAATGGCAGTGCAGGACTGAGGTACTATTGGCGTTTTTCTCATTGTAAAGCACCTTGATCAAGTGGCTAGGTCCTTTCCCTCTGAAAGGAGGTCAGGAACAGAGCTTGTGTCTATGCTGTCCTCAGAATGCTGGGAATTGAACTCAGACACTTTCACACAGTAGAAAACTGCTTTAACCACTGATCTACCTCCTCAGTCGTTGGCTTTCTTTTGAGACAATCTCACTATGAAGTTAAAGTCTGGCCTCCAGCTGCTCTCTACCTATCTCTTCCACCTAAGTGCTAGAATTACAGATGTGGCCCAGCCCATCTACTCTTGTTTTCCCCTTGAGATCTACTTAGAGCCAGGTCATCTTCTAAGTAAAAATTCATCAAGGCAACTTGGATGCAGAAGCATTTCCCTGTCCATCCATGGCTGGCTCAGTCATCTAAGTCTCTACATGAAAGTCAGGCACACATCCATGCTGCGCATCTCCTGGATCTGCCTAAGATGCCACTCCTGTGAATAAAGCAAGGCCTGGTCATTCCCAGAGAGGAAGAAGCCCCAGAGAGTACACTATTGATCCCCTAGTGAGGATGTGGTTAGTAACACAAGCCCTGGACATGTAGACTTTGCACCAAGACCTCAGGTGAGCTTCTTTTGTCCTGAAGTGTGAAGTGGTGGCCTGATTATCTAGCACTTATACCAGTGGGTTGCGAGCCCAGGATGTGGCAGGTAGAAGTGCATGAGGGTACAGCAACAAAGTCCCATTAGGGACTGGCCTAGCCACCCACTTCTTGGTCTAGCACACATAGGTTTTTTGACAGTGTGACAAAAAAGGAAGAGGGAACAGAGCCAGCATTCCAAGAGAGGTTTTCTAGGTCTCTGAGGCTCAGCTGTGCTCTCTGCTGGGCAGTGGCCCTCAGGATGTTGGCATAGATGCATTAGAGTCTCTGGTGTGCATGGTACATGAAACACTTTCAGCTTTTGCTGGCTGCAGAGCAGGCCAACCTGCAAGCAGGCATCAGGCAGCAGGCACAGCCTGGCACTCAACCAAAGACCCTGATGTAGGCTACCCAAGGTAGAAGGTGAAAGGTAAAAGTGGGTTTTACAGACACACACTGAGTAAGAGATCCTGAGGGAGGAACCCGTCCAGCTGTTGCTCCAACCAGCCCTGCAGTGGATGGTGCTCAAGTCTGAGACTCAATTTAAAGTCGCATGAGCAGAGTACAAATCCATACATTCCAGCCGAGTGACCTTCAACCAATGCCAGTCTTCGCACTTAAGAATAGTAATTCCTCTCTATAAAATGTTCTTATTCACCACTGGCAGCAAGTATGGCGGCCTTTCGGTCATCACGGTAAGCAAAGGCAGCCTGGAATGTGGCCACCCAATGGTGGTGGTGCCCTATGATGACAGGCCACAGTCTCCTTGCCACCATTGGCCAGCACCTGGAAGCCCACTTGGGTACAGTACCCCAGCTCAGCAACAGCCACTGGCCCAGCACACAAGAATTCTCCTTGGGGGATGGGGATGTCAGCGGCGGCTGGCGATGAGCGGCGGGAGCGCGTGAGGAGCAGGCGGACAAGGCTGGGGGGCCCAGGAGCGCCAGCCGCAGGGCAGAGGGTGGGGGCGTGAGCACAGCGGGCGGCGGCGAGGCGGCAGCAGAGAAGATGGTGGACAGCGACAGCGGCAGCGAGCGCGGCGGCAGTGGCGGCGGCGGCAGCTGGCAGGGAGGCTTCCAGCCCGCACCCCAGTGGTGGCGGCGAGCAGGAGACGCAGGAGCTGGCCTCGAAGCGGCTGGACATCCAGAACAAGCGCTTCTACCTGGACGTGAAGCAGAACGCCAAGGGCCGCTTCCTGAAGATCGCCTAGGTGGGCGCAGGCGGCTCCAAGAGCCGCCTCACGCTGTCCATTTTGGTGGCGGCCAAGTTCCGTGACTGGCTGCGCGACTTCATCGAGCACTATGGGCAGCTGGGCCCCAGCAGTCCCGAGCAGCTGGCAGTGGGCACAGAGGAGGGCGGCGGGCCCGGCACTCCTCAGTTCAACCACTTTGGAAAGCAGTATGGAGGTTCCTCAAAAGACTTCACATAGAACTCCCCTATGACCCAGCAATCCCACTTTTGGGCATTTACCCAAATGTTTATAAACAAGACCACACTAAAGCTACCAGCACAACTATGTTTATTGCAGCATTATTTACCATAGCTAAAATATGGAACCAACCCAGATGCCCCTCAGTAGATGAATGGATCAAGAAAATGTGGTATATATACACAATGGAATTCTATGCCTCCATCAGAAAGAATGACATTGCCCCATTTGTTAGGAAATGGAAAGGCTTGGAAAAAATTATATTAAGTGAAGTAAGCCAGGCCCAAAGAAACATAGGTCCCATGGTTTCCCTTATTTGCAATATCTAGTACATCTATGAGTCAAGCGGAAAAGGACAGATAATGTGATGTTAGGAAAACGAACCCTTAGATATGTATTTTAATGTTTTTTTTCTTTCATGCATGTGTTTCTAACGCATTTATAAGATTATTTCTTTGTTGCTTTGTATGTCCCTCCCCCACAGTGTAACGCCCGCTTTCACTATATTTGATGTCAGTATAAGTTGTGGAGGAGATGGGGACAAACAAGTCGTTTAAGGATTCAGGTGGACCTGTTGCAACCATGAGAAGTACAAAATGTCATGTCAAAAACGAGCTTTACAATGTCGGTGTGGGGGGGGGAAGGATTGGGTGGGGGGGAGGGGGGAGGTTGGGAAGGGAGGTGAAGGGTAAACAAAGGAGGAGGCTGCAATGCTTGGTAAGAAATGTATGCATTATCCTGCCCATGTAATTGTAACCCCTCTGTACAGTATGTTCTCAAATAAAATAAAATTAAATTAAAAAAAAAAAGAGCGAGTTCCTGGTGCGCGAGAACTGCAAATACTACCTGGATCTCAAGGAGAACCAGCTCGGCCGCTTCCTGCGCATCCGCCAGTCCCTCAACCGCTGCGGCGGCGGCTTTGGCCCAGGCCCTGGGCCTGGTGGCCTCCAGAGCGGCCAGACCATCGTGCTGCCAGCGCAAGGTCTCATCGAATTCCAACATGCTCACCAAGCTCATCGACGACTAGGGAGGCGAGGAAGACGAGCTGGCCGGAGGCCCAAGAGGCAGTGCCGCCAGCCCCGGGGGGTTGGGGGGCTGTGCGAGGAACTCCCGGAGGGCACCTCTATTACTGTGGACTCCAAACGTTTCTTCTTCGATGTGGGCTGCAACAAGTACGGAGTTTTTCTACGTGTGAGTGAGGTGAAGCCGTCCTACCGCAATGCCATCACCGTGCCCTTCAAGGCCTGGAGCAAGTTTGGTGGCGTCTTCTGCCGGTATGCGGATAAGATGAAAGAAATCCAGGAGCAGCAGAGGGATAAGCTTTATGAGTGTCGTGCTGCGGGGGAGGGTGAGGAGTCCTAAGGCGTGGAGGTGGATGAGGATTGAAATGGCAGCTTTCCCCCCTGGCCTCCCCCACCCTGTTACCCGCGCCCCCCATCCCCCATCCCACTGGCTAGTTCCCATTCTTGCTCATTCCCCTGTGAGCTAGTGGAGAGGGAGCCCGGGAGGCCACCAAGGGAGAAAAAAAACCCAACAAAATTAAAAAAAAATAATATAGTTAAGAGAAATAACCATAAGACAACAGTCTTGAACAGTGAGTAAAGCAGTAAAGTTCCAGAAATTGACAGCAACCTGCAAAGAGAGGACAACAGCATCTCCTCACCTGCAAGAGTCTCAGCTTCTATTTCCCACCCGAGGTTCCTAAGCTCATCTAGATAATCCTGAAGGGGATAGATTTCGAGTCTGGGCCCCTAAACACATCTGACTTACCCAGATCCATCTGTGTATAACAGTTGAATTTGTGTTGTACCTGGGTAAATCTAAAGTATCTCTCCAGGCCTAGCCGCCGTTGCAGTGTCTATCCTTCACCTTCATTGTAATCAGCCTTTTGGATCGAGATCTGCACAGAAATTCTTGAGACAGAGAGACCTTTGCAGTTACCCAGTCCTGAGAGTCCAGGTTTATGAAAAGGAATGCAACTTTACACAATCATGGACAAGGCAAAAAAGAATTCAAGAAGCCATCAGCAAATCAAAACAAATTGGATTGTTTTTTAATGGTTTTGCATGGAATCTGGCCCCATGTCTTTTCTTTGCAGAATTGTTTTCCAGGATGCGAAAATTCAAAAGCCAATGCTTGAACTAGAGAATTCATTACTAAAATAGTTTAAAAGTTGGGCAAAAGGAATTTTTTTTTTCAAAAAATAAAAGCAGTTTTACATTGGGGGTTGCTGAGGTAGGCACAATAAGTCAGGCATAAAGCACAAGGCAAACTCGTTGAGTGGATGGGTTGCTGCTCACTAAAGTTCTTCCCTTGATCTCTAAAGGTGGAGGTCATTACCAAGAAGTGGCATTGGTGTGAATGAGAGCCAGATCCCATGGCTCTACTATATGAGCCAGTGAATTGTGGCTAATTTGGCTGTTACAGCCACTGGTTGGCTGCATTTTTAACTGTAAAACTTGATGATTTTCTGCAAAAGGAACAGTATGGCTACAAGCCTGAGCTTTAATGGAATATGCATCCTCACAGAGAAGTTGGAAATAACTAAAACTGAAGTCTTAATTCACCTTCAGTTTAATCTGTGGATTTGTTCAAATACTAAAGATCCTCAGGTTCAGAATTCCAGCATCATTTCTTCTTTAAAACAAATTTTTAAGAACTTGATCCATCTTATTAGTACCTCACAATCAAAGTTGGCAAATGATGGATAAATGATTCAAGCAGTGCACCCGGTGGAAGCTGAAATCCATCTGTGAATGGAACTGATGTGAACGTGAATATGCTGACTATATCCTGGAAGCATTTTTATACCATCTTGAAATTGCAACATACTGGCATTGGCCAGTTTATCCAGCTGTCTTTCAAGAATAAAAGTTGGGGTTTTCATGGATCGCCTCTTCTATATTTTAAATGGATTTTCAGTAGAAATGATTTTTGTTAATCAAGTTAATCCCACCCCATCAAAAGGTATTTCTAGAAATGTCACAGGCCTAGGAAACTTTGAATTGAATGGGAGCTAATGTTCTTTCCAAAGTTTTCAGGTATTCTTTGTGTGACATCTTCTCAACCAGGAGGCAAGTAACCCCATCTCCACATTCTTAGTATTTTTTTTAACTGCATGCCTGTCCTTTATTTGAGCTGCCTTTTTAATTTATTGCATATCCTTTTTATTATCTTATTTTGGTATTCAATCTATACAATCTTTTTGTATTTATTGGGAAATAAGTAATATACAAAAAGGTCATTTTCATGTATTTGTGGCTGAGAGGGAGATACTTGTGTATATAAAATTAGGCTTTTTAAAAAAAAACTGGACTATGACTCAAAATAATGTTGATCTTAGGTTCAAAGAAATAGAAGAGCCACAAACATTGGTGCCCTTTTCAGACTATTTCTCTACTCACATCATTCATAGTAGAATTTTTATACGTTTTTTAAAGCTTTTCTTTTCAATTTTTCTCCGTTGCCAAGAATGTTTCCTAAATTGTATGGGAGCAATAGTATTTTTGATGTTTTAATGACATCCGTATACTTGTACTGTATTTTGTACCACAAGGCAGCTGTTTTCAATAATGTCCTGCTGTATTTACCTATGTGTTTTGAGTGTTTTGTTTCTTTGCTGCGGAGAACAAATTCCTAGTTTTAGTAAAGGAGATGAGAAGCTAGCATTAGGCTTGCAAAAACTGTTTAAGTTTCAACTCTGAGGCAGCAATGGAAATTAAGGTTGCAGCTATTAGTTGATCGCTGTAACTTTTGCATTTTCAAATCATGTACAATTCCTGTATAGACCAACTTATTTTCTTGCTTCAGTGGTGATTCTGTTGCTCTGCTGCAGTGAGCCAGTTCAATTTTGCAAAGGTGCAGTACCTCTCCTTTTCAAGGGAGTGGTTTATTAATCTTTTTTCTTTTCTTTTTATTTGGCTGAATTGCAGTAACTAGCCTTGCCTTTCTATTCTGTAGATATGACAGGGTCTTCACAATCCTTTACCAGTGGCTACTCAGCTATAATTAGCTGAATAGAAAGAATGTGGAAGTGGTCTGAGGCATATAGAGTATATGCCAAGAACACTACCATATATGGCATCAGCTTTGGTTACCTGAGAAATTTTCTTAGTCATTAGACCATATAACAGTTATATATCATATGTAAGTCTTTAGATATCAATTTGAGAATCCTCCAAAAAAAGGAGCAAAGAATGCGTAAGCTAGGTGTTGGCAAAAGTAATTTATATTAAAATTTTGACCTGCCTGTGTAAGATTAAGTGTGAATGTCCTAGTGGTGGGTTTTTAAGTCTTAAACCAATCTCTGAGGCTTATTTTTCCTGCAGGGGTGTTTAATCGCCTCTCTTCCACTGTAGGAAGATTGCAGAAGGATGTAGATTAATTGTAGCATTTCACTGATCCTCATTCCTGTGACTAGGCACAATAGAAATCTGCAGAGCATGGAGATTCATTCATTAATACTAGCTTATTAAAGGAAATAGTCTTTGTTCCAGTTAGATAATGGCATTATACAAACTCTGGGAAGCAACTAACTTTTTTGTTTTGTTTTTAGCTGCTTACTACAAACGCTTTAGAAGTTGTTTTTAAAATTTGGCAAACATCCCAGCTAATGAAAATAGTTACATTCCTTAGAAATAGGGAACTAAGACTCCTTTTCAAAAAATTGAGTTTTATTTCAAATTAACTACAGAGATAAGCCTTTTTTTTTCAAACAGTCAAAAGAGTCGGTCTCTGTGAAGAGATGTAACTCTTTAGGTTTCTATTGTCCCTTCTCATCATTTCAGCAAGTGAAATGGTAAATCTGGTGAGCAGATCTTTCAGTGCATATGCTGCACCAAACAAAATGTCAGTCTGTATAGCACCAAAAATCAAACTGAAAAGTAAACCAAAAACCCCCAAATACCCTATGGAACTGTTGGAGGCATATAGGTGGTACAACTGGCTGTAGCTGTGGTACACACATGGCTACTTGTCATGTCACTTTCCATAATTATTTACTGCAGAATGATTGAGAGACTTTTGGTGCAGGCAGCCATTAACCTCCTGCTTCCTTTGTTACCTCTGGGTCACTTTGCAGTAAATTGCAGGTCTTTTAAGAGATTCAAGCTTCGGTTTTCTCAAAACAAAATAATTATCTTGTCTTATCTGAAAATGCCGGGTTGTGGGCAAAAGAGGCTGGTTATAATAATGCCCTCATATTGAGTGGTCTGTAAATGGCTGCACACTTCAGGCACTGTTGTTGCTGAAGATGCTTAAATATGACCTTGACTGGCTTTACAGGGGAGTAGAATGTAATCTACACAAGGTGACTGTGCATCTACCTTGCTCTTGAGGTGGATAAAATTAAGAAGCTGGAGTGTGTAAGCCATGCACATAAGTATTCTTCACTGAAAATTTTGTTTTCATTTTTAACCCAATTATGTACTTTGTCCAATGCACAACTGATCTCTCAGTAGATATTCATTTGAAAATCGTGTGTCCTTGATCAGTGAGAAGGGAGAGGAAAGAAGTGACTTTTTGCTTATATGAAAATGACTTGTTTGCTGAGAGTTGTTCTATAACACTCTAGGTATGTTTTTGATTGTATCCTTTTTGATTGGGGAAAGTTAATGTTTTGATCCTGGAGCTAATTCAATTGAGTTTTCTAAGTATCAGAATTGCTCTGATGAATAACAAAGTTGACAGCTTTGATGTCCAATCTCTGTTTATTTTTTAAATATAGTGGAGTGAAATCCCCACTATTATGAATTCTTTAAATCAATATTAATTTAGGACACCTTAAAAGTCTTGTGCATAAGTAAGGCCTGTTCAGAGAGCAGACCTTTTTGCTCCTTTTCCACAATTGTGAAAAAGTGTCAAGTGTTTTTTGCATTGTATATTTCCATTTTATCCCTGACATATTTCTCAAAGATAAAGCACTTTTTGACCATGAAATGCATAGGATCTTTGTGTGATGTGGATCATGGTTTCTCAGGCTCCCCTAGATATTCTGTTTATGAATATTATTCTAACTTTATGTCAGGAGATTAGAAATCTTTGCTAACGTTAGAAAGTTTGTATTGTTGATTCAGAATACATTTTGCTAGTTTCCAATGGATGGGAGAGTAAAAAATGCTGCATTCACAATTTAATAAGTTACTTTCCCTTAAGCCTTAAGGTAACTTTTTCTTTTCTGTCGATAACAGCACTGAAGTTACAGTAAATGAATGAGATTATCAGTTTTCAGGGTTGTTTTTAGAGTACTGTAAATCAATTAGCTGTCTTCTGAAAGAGTTACAATTCCCATTCAGTATACTGGATAATGGGTGTAAGGGTGGGGGTAGGGCAGGGTGGGGGGAGATAGTTTGTAGAAAAGAAAAAAGAAAATAAGAACCATGTTTACATTAAAATACAGATAAGAAAAAAGTCCATATGTCCCATTTGAAATTCCATATGCAAGGTGGAAATGACAAATTACAGCCTCATTTCTTCTGCTTCAATTTAGAAAAAAAGTATTCATTTTTAATATTAGCTTCAGAAGTTTCTTGAGATAACTGGATTCTTGAGTAGCAATTTCCATTGCCATATCTGACTTGACTGTGTAAGTCATCCTCAGACCTTATTCTTAAAACCTAGTTTCATTACTGGAACATGTGCAATCCACTTTTCAGTACTGAAAGTTAAATTCAGAAAATGGAAAAATAAAATTGCATCAGCATTGTAAAGATTTCTTGTCTTGGGGATTTCCAATTGCGATGTGTCCCCCTGAATCAAGCAAGGCCTTTGTGAATGCCTTTTGTATTTCCTAATGCAGTATGGAATATGCTGTCCACTTTTGTTCACAGTCTTACTCTCGTTTGAGAATCTAACTCATGCCTTCTTGGAATTAGACATTCCAATTGGGACAGATAGAACCATGTTAAAACGAGAAGATGCCATATTGTTAGCTTTACCACAGTAAACTAGTAAAAGGGAGAGCACAACTTTATTAGAAGCTAAGCTAGCATGATAGTGAAAGTTTTAACTCAACTTTTCTAATAGATTTTTGAATCCGGGAGCAATTTTTATTTTCCCCATGCTATTTCTGCTATCCACTGACAGGTAAGAGAGGGCACACAGTCGGGCTGGGAAAGTGGCTCAGCGGTAGAGCGCTTGCCTTGCATGCTCGAGGCCCTGGGTTCGATTCCTCAGCACCACATAAGCAAAAAGAAAAAAGCCGGAAGTGGCATGTAGCTCAAGTGGTAGAGCTCTAGCCTTGAGCTGAAGAGCAGAGGGACAGCGCCCAGGCCCAGAGTTCAGGCCCCACGACCGGACCCAAAAAAAAAAAGAGAGGGCACACAGGGAAATGAAGGTCCAGAGTTGTGAAGAGAAAGTGATAGATACATTAAGTGGCCACTAGCATTTTGCAGAAGGCATGAGTTTGTTCTTTTTTCCTACCTCCAGTATCTCTTCAATGGCTAACTTTTTCAAGACTCACTGAGACCATCTCTTAAAGGCAAAATGTTTTGTCTTGTGTTGCTGGATCAGGCTGGTCAGAAAAATATGTGCTTGGAAATAGAAGGGCAAGTGGATTGTTTCTTCCCTTTTAACATTTCTTCTTGGGAGAAAAAAGTACAAGAGACTCAAAGAAAATGAAAGAACAGGATTTTATCACTAAACACATTTGGAGGTTTGTTTTAAATTGATAATAAGCATAAATCCTTTTCTTCTACCATGTCACTCTTCTGTGTAAAAAAGCTCTCTGGAGCTGGGCATTTTGGAACATGCCTGTAATCCCAGGTATTTTGGAGACAGAGATAGGAGATCGTGGCCCAAGGCCAGCCCTGGGCTATAAACAAAAGACCCTATCTGAAAAATAAAGCAAAAAATAATACCAATAATAGGACTGGGCGTGTGGCTTAAGTGGTAGAGCATTTGCCAAGCAAACACAAGGCCTTCAGTTCAAAACCCAAAGTTCTACCTAGGGGGAAAAAAACTTGGATTCTTAAAACCCTATAGATTGGACAAAAAGTCTAGAAACTGACTTTCAGTTAGTGTAGACACATTTTTTACAGTCTATCGTTTCGCACATTCCAATAGGAGGCAAGTAGTATTTGAATTATTTTTCAGTGGCATCAGTATCAAGACTATATCAGTGTATCTGAACTTTTTTCTGAAGTCCTAGAACATCTATATTATTAAGCATTTTGCTTTCCTTTTGGACTTTCATACAGATGTCTTTCTAAAATCATTTGTTAAGATCACCTTTTCCGATACAGTGCTACATAGCATGTTTTTGTTCTGTGGGAATCTTCAGAGACAGTTCTATCTATTGGTAGCTTTGTTAGACTTGGCTCTTCACTCCAAAGCGGGGGACTCATGTCCTTCCAGTAGAGAATCTACAAAGTTATTTCAATTAAAACCAAAACTTGATAGCAGGAGACAGCTTCCTGATCTAAATGTACAATTAGAGTTTAGGTTGGCAATTACTTTAAAAGGTTGTTTTTTGTTCTTTTTTTTTTTTGGAGAGGGTTGTCTTTGATCTCTGTAAATACCAACAAGCTTATACATTGTAAGCCAAGTGCATATGCCTATGTATGAATTTGTAGAGCTGATTTCTGCTTCAAGTGAAGCTGCACCTTTCATTTTATAAAGTTCCCTCTACCCAGAATCCTAAAAATGTTGTAAATAGAACATGGAAATTGTAGTAGTAGGATCAATCTGAGAATATCTGCTGAGAGACCAAAAAGTTCATTTTTTTAAGTACCTTGGTTAATTAAAAAGTAAAAAGATTATTTCTCTTGCTTATTTTTGAAAAGAAGAATGCACTTTAACATAGAGCTGCATGGGCAATTCAAACAAATCTGTGAAGTGCAGTACCCGTCCAGAAATCACACTTCCTGAAAACCGTTCAAAAAGCAGAGTCCAGACGGGCTGTTGATCTCACTGCCTGTAGGTTGAAGCTCAGATTCTGAACAATTTTGATACATGCAGGGCTGCTTCAAAAGAGCAATGTGAATACAGCCACAAGCTTCGGACAGGCCTGTAAAACAGCGGGTCCCGTATTTACCACTAACTAGCAAAACTGACAGAAAACTCATAGAAAAAGTTAAGAATCCTTCCTGCTAGTGTGCACTCCTTACAATAACAGACTTTTGCAAATGGAGTTTTACAGTCTATATTTAAAGAATTGTATGTTTGTAACAAAGTTTGCGGAAAAGTGAAAAAAAAAAAGAATTCTCCTTGGGGCAACAGCTCCCCATTAGGACTACCTTACCTGAGGAATTGCTGGTCAATAGGGACTGTCACCCAACTCTACTGCTAGCCCCTATATCCCATGCCCATCGAGGGCCCAACTACCCACCCTGCCTGCCTGAGCAGGTGACCTGGTTCCTACCTGCCAGAGGAGCCAAAGCTGAAGGAAGTAAGAAGGTCATGGCCACACAAAGGCCACCCATGTGTGTGAGCACATGGGCTGCAGCCAAACCTATCCAAGGAGCTCTCATCTCAAGGTGCATTTCTGAACCCATACAGGTAAGACACCTTACCTTACCACTGTGACTGGGATGGCTTTGGGTAGAAGTTTGCCCATTCTGATGAACTGACCAGGCAACACTAGTCGTGCTGCCATTCCTGTGCCACAAGTTCAACAGCCTTGTCCAGGTTGGTCTCCTGGCTTGACTAACAGAGACGGCCTTGTCCAGGTGGGCTCACCTGGACAGACACATAGAGACTGCCTTGTCCAGGTGCATCTCCTGGCCTGACACACAGAGACGGCCTTTTCCAGGTGGGTCCCCTCGCCTGATGCATACAGATTGCCTTGTCTAGATGAGTCTCCTGTCCTGATGCATAGAAACAGCCTTGTCCAGGTGGGTCGCCTGGCCTGATGCATAGAGACACTGTTAAATCCCTGACTGTGGATACACAGTCACATACTGCCAGTAGAAAATCCTTCATACTGTCTTCCCATGTGAGAGAGCTCATGTTGGCAAAGCACTACAACCATGGGAAAGTTTCCAATATCTCTTGTGAATGGATAATCAAGAGAAAGGAAGAATCCAAAGGCAAAATTAAAAAAACAAAATTGAACAGATGGGTCTGAGATTGTATCGGCTATCATTGCAATTCTAAATCAACTTGAGTATTCCTGGATTTACAAGACACCACCATGGGGATTACTGGAAGCTGTGGATAATGGGGTGCAAATTAGATCCATCAGTTGGGGTGGGGTGAGGGAGAGGGAAGACCAGAATTCCCTTGAATTTGTAATGATCTCAGAGGAGGGAAAATCCATGGCCAAAGGTGACAAAGGAGTTTTACTAGCTGGTCTATAACTGCCTTGTCCTGGGCTACCTCAGAAATAAGAGCAGCTGCAGCCTCCAGGTGGCAGGTTTCTCTCTCTTTCCAGCAGGCCTCTCTATACCACAGGGCTTTCCTCTCCACAGGCCTGGCCTCTGCTCTGCTCCAGGAGGCCTGCCTCTTGTGGCCTTGTGGTGGTGTTAGTCTCACTCTACACCCCTCCCCCACTCTGCTTCTCACAGATTGTCTCAGATGCAATATAAATATAAAGAACACCTTGTATTCCCTTTGCCTTCTAAAAGCCATTATTTAGTTAGAAGAAGAGGAAGAGATTTCAGTACAGAATATGTGTTCTAATAGCCTAAATGATGGTGCTTGATGAGTCTTGGTTCTAAAGGTACAAAAGAGGAAGCCAAAGTTCTCAAACTGCTGTATGCTTTGACAAGGACTATATATATATATGTATATATATATATATATATATGTTTGGGGAGGGGTCTGGTCATGGGGCCTGAACTCTGGTTCGGGGCACTGACCCGCAGCTCTTCAGCTCAAGGCTTGCATTCTACCACTTGAGCCACAGTGCCACTTCCAGCTTTTTTCTTTTTGCTTATGTGGTGCTGAGGAATCTAACCCAGGGCCTCAGGAATGCAAGGCAAGCGCTCTACCACTGAGCCACCTTCCCAGCCCTGACAAGGACTATATATTTGTCTTCTGATCTATATGTATGACTAAGTTATACTTGGTTTACTTCTTTAACAATTTTTACGGAGATAGTCTGTTATGCAATGTGGCTTCAAAGGCACAATAATTTGTACAATCGTTTATTCCTAAGTATGCCTTAAGCAGAGCTAACTTGTTACATAGTTCTTCACCTTAATAAATATGTAATATAAATTTAACCAAACTTCTATTTTGTATATTTGCAAAGTACAAAGTAAAAAAATTGAACATTTTTTTGGAATTTGTATTTTGCATACTCAAGATGAGAATTAAGTTTTAAACAAGCCTATAATATTTTATGTGAATAAAATAAAATGGGCTCATTTTACCATCGATCTCCCATGACTGTGGTGCCAATTGCCCATTCCCACGGGGGATATGCAGAATCCCCCTTCCCCCTGTAGGGCAGGATTAACAAATCACTCCAGGATCCTCCTGCTGACCTGACCACAAGGGTCTCTTGGTCCAATGGAGGCAAAGAAGTCTTCCATTTCACACTGGGGCTGCAGTCCAACTAAAAGCTCACATGTAGAAGCCACCTTGACTCCAGCGTTCATTCCAGTTCTCTTCTCTTCCAATTAACTCTGAACCCACTTCAATGTTTCTGGGTCTTCCAAGGTACTGTACCCTGCTTTATTAACTGCAATCTTCTCAAGTTCTTTACACAGGACACATCAGTAAGCACCCATATTCATGAGCAAAAACTCCACTAGGAAGAGACAGTGCTATCTGAGCTGCATGAAATAGGAAGGTGTAGGTAGAAAGGTATCGGTTTTGTGCCATGCCACCTCCTTCAGAGTCTGCATGAGATATCATGCCAGATAAAGCATAAGCTTCAAGGAAGCATGCCTGCAGGAAGGGGGTGTTGGTTCAAGGTTTCCCATACACTTGGCTGCACCTTTATAACCTCTACCTTTATTCTTACTATATTATTCTTGGCTATACATTCATTGCCTTTATTCTCATTTTGGCTATTTTTCTATTGATCCACGAATAGAGCATGTTGTTTCTTTCCAATCCAATGGAGACAGCTTCTCTGAATAATAAAGACAAAAGATTAAATGTGGGCAATGCCACAATCAATCTATCATTTGATGTGGCACTGCCTCCAGGAACTCCTACAATTTCACAAGCAGTTTTGTGGCTCATTCATAGTAAATATAGAAATTTAAAATCTCTAGATATGTTACAACAGGCAGAATTAATGAATTAAACTAAGCCAGAAGGAGTTATCCCAAAAGCACAGAGAGTTCTAGAAAAAGGGACCCCTGATAATTAAAGGAAAAGAAAAATTCCCCAACAGTTATGACTACTTTTAGTCCAGCTTACATTATAGGGAATAGATAGTGATTTCCCACAAAATATAAAGTTAGTGACATCACATTTCCTGAGCTGACCCATGAACCATTGCCTTATACAGGAGTTTACAAAGATGAAAATAGATGGATTAATGTAAAAGGAAAAAGGGTGTTTTGGAACTCATTAGATTTTATGCAAAGATTAAGTAGATCTGGAACATTATGGTGTTTATTATCAAAACAACAAGACAGTTTAAAATAATAATTAGAAATTTATGTGAACAAATATTGGGATTAAAATTATAGAAAACGGAGAATGCCTGATTCAACCTGAAAGTGGTTTTTAGGATGGTTTCAAAGGGGCTTGAAAATATATGAAAAAAATAAAAAGAGTGCAATATATGTACAGCCCTGTCTTAGGTTTGTTCATTATTAAACATAAAAAGGCTGACTAGATGACGCATTGTTTCGCACCATTTAGCTTAAACAGTTGGTGGGATAGTAATCAATTTTTATGTAATCCATCAATGTTTTTCTTTTCCTAAAAATTGATTACTTGCTTAAATAAAAAAAGAATCTATGTCACAATCACACACTGTATGAAAATGTTAATTCTCCTCAATAAAGATACACTCAGATGCAACTCTTTTGAGTCTGTGTCTGTCACTTCGCCTACTCCTTGCCCTCCTATCCCCAGATCCCTGTCCCATTGGTCCCAGTGCTCAGGCAGAGCTGGTCCATCGCAGTTTTGTAAGCTGAAGTCAGAAGTTTCCTATACCTACTGCAGTGTAGCTAGCAGCATTGTCAAGTTTTAATTAAATAAACTGAAATCAAATTGGGCCCATGTATAAGATCAAGGTGCCACAAGCTCATATTTATAGTTCCTTCAATAGGATTCAAGACATCTGCTACCAACTTCCACAGCCACTATATTAAATGGACTAAATAAAATCTGTGCATGATGGCTCAAACCTCACCAGGAACAGACCAGCGGAATTTCTCCCAGGCATGTCTCTAGTTTTTACTCCCCTTGCTCTGCTTTCCCACATTAGAGCTGATAGAGAAAGTTAAACAGGGAGAAAAGATGACACTGGGAGACAGCAGGAATTCCAATCAGCTGCAGCCTATACCTACCCAGCCATGAGGATGCTCTTCTTCCCCCTGCACACAAACTCTCAGGAGAATTCTGCCTACCTGAGAAGGGAAAGGAAAAGAACTTGAGGTTAAGGGATAGTGGAGAGAGGACAGAGGAAAGCAATCCAGAGACAAGAAGGGAAAACAGAGAGAAAGAAGACTAGAAATAACAAATAGCTTAATACAGGAAGTGGGAGAGAGAGCACTGGGGGGAGCAATCTACAATTCTGCAAACACCCCAAGTCCCACTGGCAAGCAGTGTTCATCCTTCCACTATTGCTCCAGAATCCTCCTTTGAGACCAGAATTGAAGGACACTCAGTCAGTCATGTAAGGGCCACAAAAATCACTTGACATGTGACAGGTCAGCACACATGTTTTTCACTGGATGCTCACAGCTGTCTGTTCAGCCCCAGAACAATGTCATAAAAATCCAGATGGCCCTTGGCTGAGAAAAAGGTTCTTGGCCCTTGTGTAGACCATAATAAAAGTGGAGAGGAGTATATGCTATTGATGACAGAGTCCGCTGCACTTTCACACCCTGCATGGTGGACCGTCTACCCAACTCCACTCACCTCACCACACTGGGCACCTCTGTTGCACAGCAGGAGCTGCTGGAACCTGGATGACGCTTGCATCATGGTCACAAGAAATGCTTCCCATGGATGGGAAGCACAAAAGGACCTTGAAGAATGCTGTGTGTTACTGTCTTAATAAAAGAGAATCTGGCAAGCATCATAAAGTAGCTTTTACAGATTTCCAAATGTGCATAGTTAAGGGAACATCTGATCGGTGAAATATTACTGTTAAATAAGCATTAGAAAACCCAGTGTGAAACCCTGTGGAGGCACACACTTCTGCACCCCATGGTCCACCATGGCTGGATGCTGGCCTGCATGGAAGGCACTAGATCAGAGCCCTTGGAATGTTTCTCCCGGGAGAAGATCTCAACACCTAGCATCGAGACCCCAGCCAGAGCAGGGGTTCCTCACAAACTGCAGCAGACACACTGCTGGCTTTCTTCTCAGTCAGAAGTACATCCCACTAGGATAAAGGGGGATCACACCTCAAAAAAAGAAAACAAGGCTTTGCTCTGGCTTAAACCACATGGGCAGCCCTGTACTGTACTGATATGTTCTGGCCCTCGAGCCAAACAGATTCATCTGTTTTGGAAAAACCCAAGGTGGTTTATTTCCAATAGTGGGGATGAAATCCAGATCCTCCCACATTCCAGATAGTATGCATCCCCAACCCACAGACACAACCCTTTCCGCTCACTCCCACACGGTTATCCCACTGGCATAACCATGGTCCTGTTTTGCACCCAGCTGCCCTGGTTTTAGGGTAGACAGTCTCCTCATCTCCACTCTGCACTACTGTGACAGAAACTTGAAAGCCCACACAGACTTGAAATGTTACTTCCTGGCCAGCCACAACCCTAAATGCACTCATGACAACATTGATATTCCAATGCTTGCTTACAAAAATTCAAAAAGAAACTGAACTGACTAAATGGATGAAACAAGCAAGACAAAGTATATTTCAAGTCTCAGCATCCAAAACACCAAGCTTCCATTACTTGTAGATGACTTAGTAGCAACTCCTACTGGAATATCTACAGAAATGCAGCTAGACTGCAGAAAATACCACAGCACAGTGAGTGACTCTCTTAACTTCAATTTTTAATAAGTCAAAAAATACATAAAATCTGATTTAAATGAAACTACTACTAAAATTAACATTACAAAACTTGTCTAGTATAAAAGATGACTGGGGTGTGATACTCCAAAATTGAACAGCTAGCAAGATGGGAAAAAAAAAACCTAAAAGCCAGAGGGAGCAAATGGGAATACAGAGAACTTTACATCTGAATGTCTTCCACAAAGACTCTTAAACAATTCCTGTCAGTTAAAAAGCAGATGAACAGCAGTGCACTGACAACCAAGGTGGTAGCCTGATCCTCCTCCCTCACTCTGGGAGGGTTATTTGGTACCCAGAACTGAAAAGGAGTTTGCACATGTCAAAAATTTATTGCTAATCTTCCTCAGCCATCTCTACAGTGAGACAGTATTGTGTTGCCACCTCAGAAGTTAAATGCTTCCTCTCCAAGCGATGACTGCCTCTTGCTCTACCTTGATGCCTCTGGTGCCAAGGAGCAAACCCAGATGCAGGTCAGCTGACAGTGTTGGGCACATCTCAAACGCCTAAGAGGTTCAGGCTCCTCAAGGCCTTTGACAACTCAAGGGATGGGCTCCTCCCCCAAGTATTCTGGCTTAACCCTATCTCTCCCTAAATCAAACCAAGTCACTGCAGTGGTCTTTCTGTTCTTTCTGGGTAACATCTCTTTTGGAGGTATACTTCACCCTTGATAAAACACTTTTCAATGAAGCCCGTTTTAAAGCTGTACCTCATGCCTCTACTGACAACAGTACCAACAACCCAGAAGATTCCCAGCATGGACTCAAGGAACTTTGATTTCCTGTCACTCTAGGTTGGTGTGACCTTTTATAACACTTCAGGTTTATGGAATCACAACCCTTTTGAATTCAAGCTAGACCACTCAGCACAAGTTGCTTTTCACTGCTCTGTATGTTACTCCATAGTGTAGATGTACCATGCACTCATTTCCTGTCACCTGCAGGCACACATCTGAGTATTCCACGCTTTGGCTGATACTACAAATAAAGCTCCTATAAACATCTTCAAACAAGTCCTCATGAGGCCACACTGTAGTGTGGACAATAGTTAGGAGCAAAATAGCCATGTTACATTCTACGTGCACAAAAAGCTGTCTATTTCCAGAGTGACTGTCTGTACCATTTTCTATTGCTCAACAGCAATCTGCATGTTCTGTATTATTCTCTGCCAACAGAGAGATGATCACTCACTCATGGTGTCAGTCTGTGTCAGTTGGCACCTCTCCTCTGGGGCCTGTGACTACACATTACAACCTGGCAGAAGTGAGATGATTCAATTCCCAGAAGGTGCATGGTAAAGACACAGAGGTGACCCTCAGTATCCCCTACATGGGCACACCCCAATAATGTAACATCCTTTCACCAAGCCCTACATCTCAATGATCTCACCCCTCCCACTACCACCATGAGTCTTTGAGGGACACTCATCCCAGTTGAGCACCCTGTGATCTTAACATGTGCCTTCTCTAATGAATACTGTTGTTATAGCTTTTTGTGTCCTCGTTTAACATTCATATACCACATCTCAAATAGAAACTGTTTAAAAAAAAGCTTTTGTCCTTTATTGGCAGTGCTAGGGCTCAAAATCCAGACCATGTACACTCTAGGCAGGTGCTCCACCACTGAGCCCCATCTTCTGCCTTTTCTAATCTGACCTCAGAAAGTGCTGAGGACTTGAGTTCAATCCTCAATACTAGGAAAAAGAAATTATTATATGGTTTTTGTATACTTCTTCAGGCAGATAAATATGTAGATATAGACACATTGACAACAGGTTCTCTATAGTCTGTCCTTTTGCTAGCTCTCTGAAAGCAAACTAAAGTCCAATGCATCTTATTTTTTCCGAAGTATAATTAATTCATGTTCTGTATGTTCTTCTTGTCAAACATTAGTTTCCAGAGTTCTGGCTTCCATCCATAGTCCCACTTGTCACGTGGAGTTATATTTGGTGTAGAGGCCACAGTTCAGGCTCATCTCCTTCCACACCAGTTGTGATTTGGATTAACCATCTTTCTCATCAAGACATTTTGATTTTTTAAAAAATCAATGAACATTATATTCTTCAATTACTTCTCAATTTTCCATTCTGTTCTATTCATTTACCTGTCTGTCAATGTCCCAAATTTTCATTGTCCTAAGCACTTTGTAACATTTTTTTAACTTGATCCTTTTCAAAATTATCCTGCCCATTCCAGATCCTATGCACATCTATAGAAACTTTAGAAATTGGTTTGTTCATTTCTATTCAAAAAAGCCAGCTAGGACATAGTTTAATAAACTGCCACGCTGGCAGCTCTGAACATCCACTACATAAACATAGACTCTTATGATATGATAAGGCAGAGCCGTTCTGTGATCAGCTGCTACAACCCTTGAGATCTTAGTGATGACACTTGCTGTGTTTTGCTAAGCTGGCTGACGGTTGGTAGTTCATGGAAGCCTGAGATTGGGGCTGGACCCCAGACAGCAAAAGGCTGCATCAAAAGGCTGGGGCTTTTCACCAGGAGAAACAGAGGCCAAGGCAGAGTTGATCATCAGTGGCTCACATCACTGCTCATGCCTACATGATGAAGCCACCATGAAAACCAAAAATCCGGGGTTCCGCCCGACTCTGAACTTAGCTAGAAATTCCTTGTGGGAAAGAGATGAGGCTGAGGAAGGCTTGTATGAGGCAATCACAGTCTTCCTAAGAAAGCTGCATTGGCCAGGAACTGGTGGCTGAAACCTGTAATCCTAACTAGCTACTCAGGAGACTGAGATCTGAGGATCAGGATTCAATGCCAGCCTGGGCCAGTAGTCTGTGAGACTCGTGTCTCCAAATAACCACTCAAAACCTGAAGTGGTGTTTTAGTTCAAATGGTAGCTCTTGAGCAAAAGAGCTCAGGGACAGAGTTCAGGCCCCACAACCAACAGTAACAAAGCCAGATCACAAAGGCAGCAGGGCCACCTATTGGTAGTGATACCTCAGAACCCACAATGCTGGGCAGACTACTCCAAATGAGGGAAAGACCTAATAAGAGGTGCTGTACTCAAAACGAATGGTGACCCTTGACAACTAAAAATAAAAAAAAAAAAAACATAAGTAGAATGAAAGAGAGCCAGGTGCCAGCAAGCCCACACCTGTAATCCTAACTACTCAGGAGACTAGATGTAAGAATCATGGCTCAAAGCCAGCCCAGGAAAGAAAGTCTGTGAGACTCCTATACACAATTTCCCACCACAAAAGCTAAAAGGGGAGCTGTGGCTCAAGTGATAGAGTGCTAACCTTGAGCAACAAATCTAAGGGAGATTGCCCAGGCCCAGAGTTCAAGACATAGTACTGGCACACATAAGTATGCACGCACACAAACACACACACACACACACACACACACACACACACACACACACACAAAGACACACAAACACATCACAAGGCCACATTCCCAGGCCCCTCATGAAGCTTCTCTGAGGTGGCTTTAGGAGTGGGTACCTGAACTAGCAGTCACTCATACCTGTGCGTGACTTGCAAACCTGCTAATGTGTAAGTTTTCTTGCAGGGACACAAGCCAGAGCAGAGGGACCAACTTTTCCCTGCTTCTACTCCTTCCACCCAGTCCCAGAACCATGCTCAATCTCATTAGCACAGGCTTCTCCTTGCAAGAAGATTCTATTAGGTGTCCCCAAACTGCCAACCTTCCACCTCCAAGGAAAGGAAGAAGAAAAATCTGCTCTTTCTCCAAACTCCACGGGATTTGTTTGTTTGGGGAGTACTTAGGACTCAATACTGTATCACCCCATCTGGCAGGGAAGAGATGGGCTCAAGCAGTCATCCTGACTCAGCGTCCCAAGTAGCTGGTAAATTCAGGTACACTACCTAAAAGTGGAAATCTTTTTCATTTCCCTTCTTGGTGCTGTGAAAGAAGCACATGATTTGAACTCAGGGCCTCACACATGCTATGCACATGTCCTGGCTTCCCTCAAGTTCAAAGTGATTCTGGTGAGACTAAAATTAGTAGATCTGCCCCCACCATGAGAAGAGTATAACATGGGAGTGGAGCCCAATTCTACTGAGTTCAAGGCTGACCTATAACAAGCATGACATTGTGGGGTTACACAAGGAGATGAGCACACAGCACAGAAGCTTCCAAGATACTAGCTCCCCACAGTGAGCCGGAATGCTTCAGTACAACAGGTGAAGCACAGGAGAATCTTCCCTACCTAGAATCCTCTCCCCAAGGAGCTTCCGGACACAAGGACCACCTCAGGTTTACTCCTTCTGCCTCCCTGAAAGACCAGTTAACCAGGAGAAACTTCCTTAGTACAGGGTGTAATCCTGCCAGGTCATCACAGCAGAATCAATACTGTGCTCTTGTGTTCACCCTGCCACTGAAGCAGGGAAGCCATCCAAGGAGGGGTGTCTCATCTCATCTGAGGGAACCTGATCAAGTGGGAGAGGTCTCATCGCCTGGGGAGGGTCTTGACACCTGGGAGTCTCCATTTGAGGATGATACCTTGGTCTTGTTTTTGATGCCAGTACCAAAAGATTTGATAGTTCATTGGAGACAGGGCTTCCAAGACTTTTCTGTCCTGATTGGCTTGAAAACACAATCATAAAAACATAAAAACATATCTCAGTCTCCTGGGATTACAGGGAGGTGTTACCAGAACATAAAAGACACCCTTTTCTTAATGAAGACAAGAGTGCAGTACAAAATCCAGCTCCTCTCTCCTGCTCAGTCCTGGAGGACACACAGGCAATTCCACTCAGAGCCTAGAACAGGACTGAGGGGAGAACGTAAGACTTGATGCTACACATGGCCACCTAAGGACCAGCTATGCTTATAACAGGGCCCTTGGGCATAGAAATAGTTGCAAAGGACTCAAGAAGAAAGTGGAAATTCCAGCTAGTTTTGGAAGCCTCTGTTACTTTGGCCAGAGCGGCAGCTCGAACTGCCTGCTGCACATTGCCATGTGGCAGACACTGGGCACACTAGCATGCCATTTATTCAACATGGCTGGTCCAGATGGGCACAAAGGGTCTGTGCTCTTCCTAACAGGAAACAAGACTCAGAGGTTTCTCACCAGACCAGAGTGGCCCCAGGAGCAGAAGGAACACCTGTGAGTAGTTAACTTTCACAGAGAAGAAGAGGAAGCCTCCAGCAACAGCCTGCTGGGACAGCCTCCACGAGCCTGTTCTGC
The DNA here is from genome assembly GCF_019054845.1 of Dipodomys spectabilis. Lineage (NCBI taxonomy): Eukaryota > Metazoa > Chordata > Mammalia > Rodentia > Heteromyidae > Dipodomys > Dipodomys spectabilis. The sequence goes on along the minus strand of NW_024870863.1, from coordinate 382,417 downwards.
AGGTGGAGTTCAAAGGGAATGCTGGCCCAGACTGTATCCTCTGAGCTCTCAAGGCAAAAAGAAAATCAAGAGGTATAGCTATGAGACAGATAACTGAAGGAAGCTCTGCCATGGGGCAGAGGCAGATATCTGAGCCAGTGGTGAACACCATAAATAAAGACTGCACATATCTATAAGAATCTCAATTTCCCAGAACAGCAGGAAAGAGAACCAGGAATCTCGGGGTTCTATAACCCTGAACACAGACAAACTCATTGGGCCTGGGCCCTGCTCAAGGGCTCATCTGGAATGGTGAGTCCTCCACCTCGCTGAGACCAGGGTAGTCAAGATTGGAGGTGACCTGTCTGCAGAGCACAGCAGAAGGGAAAGCAGAACTTAAGCTGGAGAACATAAACTGTGTCCCTCAAAAGGATGTGAATGCAGGCAGAAAGGATGGGTAATGAGAACAGCCCTGTGCTGTATCACAACACCAGCACTTAGGGGCAAGCCACCCAACAGTTCCAGCCTACATCCCACTGTACATCCCTCTACCTACCTGCTGTCAATCAGCAACATTCTGCTACAGGGGCCAACGTAGGTCAAGAATCTCCACTGTGATAAGATTCTTTCATCCTAAATCATAGTTCTATCCACAGTGATTTTCATTGCTAAAAGGAACGACTGTCTCCCAGAGTGGTAGCTTCCTCAGCAAACACAGTCTTGAGCAGCACAGGCCAGACACTGCTCACCACTCTGGGAGTTTTCAACAAAGGTGGTAATAAGACTTGAACAAATTGCATACCTCAGCTCTACTTCCCTCTCGCTGTCAGAAGAAACCTGGGCACTGTGGAACAAAAACCCCTGCCTCATTCAGAGAGAGAAAAAACCTCTAGATGAGGTGCTGAGGCTCTCTGCCAGGGCAGAACCACGGTGGATGCTGGTTGCCAAAAGGCAGAGGTGAGGGCAGCAGCCCACCCACCTGAGGGGAGGGGAGACAAGGGCTGAGGCCCACCCACCTGAGGCCCAACCTCAGGGTCTATTCCAGTCTCTCCCCTATCCACAGCTTCACCAGCAGCTTCTGAAAAGACAACAACTATAGACCCCTCACCACAGACCAAACAAATACCATGTAAAACTGATGGTGACAATGACCAAGCCAAATATCTTGACTTTTGAAGTGGTTCTGCCCCTGCCAAAGCAGCACAGCCACACCAAGCTCCTTGATACAGGCAAACATTCTCCTACTGGAGTGGGTTCAGCTTCCAATACACCCTGTGCTGCCACAGTATCTCAGGCTTCATGTTTCTCATGACAACTGCATCCTGTTCCTTCTAACAGGCATGGCTTCTGCTTCAGGTCCCGTGCAAGGCATGGAAAAAAGGACAGGGACAGTGAGCTCTACGAGACAGGAAAACCATCTCTACAAATGGAGAAGTCAGCAGGCTGAGATCTGAGCATTGCAACTTGCATAAAGTCAAGGGAAGGTATGGCTCAAGTAATAGAGCACTAGCCTTGAGCAACAAAGCTAAGCAAGAGCAAGAGGCCTTTAGTTGAAGAACCAGTATTAGTCTGTGCACATGCACACACAACACACACACACAAACACACACACACACAAACACACACACACACACACACACACACACACACACTCACTGACTTGCAGACACAATCACTTTATATTGGGCCTGCAATGGCCACATCATACAGACCTAAGAGCCACAATCCACCATTGAGCTTGGAGAAGCTGGGGAGGAGGGGACAGAACTGTAATCTCTGCTCTCACTCCATGATCCACAGGGACCGGACAGAGGCTCTGTCAGCCACAGAGAAGGAAGGGAGCAAAGGACAGGTCCTGGATTCCAGGAGAACAAGAGTGGTTGCTGGTCAGCCAAACCCAGTATTGCTGCTCTCTCCCTGAAAGTCTTCATGAAAATTGCCCATTGAAGCTATCCTAGAGTCAGTAGTGTTAGAAATGGCTCTGGATATTGGGCTGTCCTCTAGGAATAAGAACATCAACTCCAAAGGAACTCAGCAAGACAAAATTTACTCCTGAAGAAAGGTGTGCCATCAACCAAAAATTTGGCCAGTGAGCACACATAGCAGGCGCTGCTCACTCTTATTCCCTAAGCCAAGAGGCCTTGCCCATGTGCTCACACTGGCTGAGTTCAGATACAGAATATGCAAATGGATGTGAATTAACAGGGTTTCACAAACATTCAAGGAGCTTTGAATAGGATTCTTCAAGTGCAGCAGGCAAAAATATAACCAAAATGTAATCAATAAAGGCCAAGCCACCAGGACAACAAGGAAATTTTCCAGAAAACTATTCTCACAAGATAGACAGAAAGTAATAAATGTACATTTCATAGAAAAGAAGCTTTTCTCACACTAGGAAACATGTTCAAATCTGACTCAGAGTAAGACCTTATGTCATATCCAAGATGCTCCAGACCCAGACCAATGAAGGTTAATAAGAGCACCCATAGGACTGCAGCCCCATGGAGGATGAATCAGACTTGAAGAGAGTCAAGGTAACATAGCTGCAAAAGAAGTTACATCCAGTCATTCTCCATTCCCCTCCCACCAAACCACCTCTTGCTTTTTTTTTTTTTTTAAAAAAAAAAGATAAGCTCTGGGCTTGGAAGTTGGCTCAGTGGTAAAGTGCTTGCCTTGCATGCATGAGGCCCTGGGTTTGATTCTTCAGCAACACATAAGCAGAAAAAAGCCAGAAGTGGTGCTATGACTCAAGTGGTAGAGTGCTAGCCTTGAGTTGAAGAGCTGAGCTACAGTGCCCAGGCCCAGAGTTCAGGCCCATGACTGACAAAAGAAAAAAAGACAAGCGCTTATTACAAAGTCCAGACTGCATCTTACAGACCCTGCTCGGTCCCAAATGTGAAGATTACAGGTATGCATCACCATACTTAGCTGGACCACAGTTTTTTGGTAATACTAAGATTTTTAAAAACTCAGCCTATTAAGCTTGCTAGGCTTGCACTGCATCAATTGAACAATACACCTAACCCAGGGCCACAATTTTTGAAAGGACTCTGGGGTTCGTTCAGTGCCACCCAGGTACATACACTCCTGGAAAGGTAAACTCACAGAATTTGGACTCTATCACACTTGCTCACTTAATTCAGGACCACCTAGAGACATTACCAGAAGACTTAGGAGAGCCACTGGGCTACAGTAGCAATTCCCCATAAGAAAGGACACTGGGCACTCTTTAGAGGCACTTCTGTTTGCCACAGAGGAGCAGTAGCCTTTGCCTGTCGCTGACACATGGTGGGTAGAAGCTAGGGGTGTTGCTGAACACCCCAGAGTTCACAAGCCAATTCACAGAAGTCCCAGACCAATATAATGGTGGGAGTTGAGGCCTCTAAAGGCCAGCAGCCAACATCTCCTCTATACCACCACCTATGCATGATCTTTGTTTCTTTAGTCCTCCTACATCCAACACATCTCAGCCTCCCTCACTGTTATCCAGGGGATCTTTAGTTTACCCTTAACCTTCATCAACCTTCAGCTGCCACTCCATGGCAAGTTCAAGCCTCTGACAGAGTAAGGTACACCCTACCCCACAGTGATGACAGATGTGTCAGGAGCCCAGGAACACCTGCTCCGTCTTTCTAGAGCACCAACTATATCCCAAAGAAATTGCACTTTCTTTCTCTTTACACACACCAAAGAATGATAGAGTATATGCGTCCATTTCCAACTCAAAGGGTCTAAAATGAGAAAGAAGGACAAGGAAGAAGGAAGTACAAGGCAAAAGGAAGAAGGCAAGACACCCATTCACACTTGGAGCTCAGCATCCCCAGACCAGCTCTGTCCTCTGGTTCTTGCTGCCACTCAGGGAGCTCCATGGGAAAAGAAAGAATAACATCCAGGAATGGCGCAGCCAAAGCCAGGCATCCAACACGACACAGCCAAAGCCAGGCACCGACCTGTGGACATGACAGCCCCTCTCTGGTACTGCACTAGGTCTCTGGTGCCAACCTGCAGAATGCTTGGCAATGAGCAGCGAGGAACACCACAGCCCAATTCAGGTTCCAGAATCCTCTGGCTCTACCAGCTAGGCCACTAATCCCCAGATATTTGCATCAACTAAAGACGTTTTTAAGATAAAGGCTACCAATTTGTTCAGTGACAAGTCATCACACAACTATCAACTATCACTCATAGAAATGTTTTAACACCAAAAAAATATAGAGGATCTCTCACCAGAAGACAGTGCTTGTTGAGAAGGGTAGTATAAAATACAGAGCTCTAAGGAACATTAACTCCATCACTAAGCAGGCAGTGCAAAGAAACCTCCTCTGTTCCTCATCTGCTTTAGGACACCACTGCAGAATGGCTCCAGATATGAAAGGGAAGGTGATAAGAAGAGGAGCTGAAGGCAAAGCCAGGGAGAGGTCTGGTACAGCAGTCAGTGCAGTGGTACCCAGGACAGCACAGTACCCCACCCCTCCTTCAGTCCCAATGACCTAGCCTCAACTGGGATTGAGCCCACCCACCCCACCCCCATCCCTAGAATCTGGACTCCTCCAGGAGACCTGCCCACTTTGTAAGCATTCCCAAGAACTTGAAGTTAAACAGAACTCAAATCAGGGCCAACCTGTAGTTGGAATCACTGCACAGTACACAAATGGCCCCCGCAGGCTCATGTGGTGAAATGCCCAGTCCCGCTTCTTGGCCCAGTTTTCTCACTGTGCTTACAACATAGCTTCCTCGTGAAAGAGGAAGAATATGCTAGTGGGGTGTTTATAAATAATGTAATTGCAAAGAGAGGGAGTGATTGGCCAGCTTCCTAGAGGTCAATTCTTCTGCTGAAGCTTTTGGGCATAGAAATCCCTGCACAGGTCACAGCATCACTGATACCACCTCATGTCTTGACACAGGTTCTTTTCTCAGATCACTCGGCAGTAAACAGGCCATTGATCTCCTGGGCACTTGAAAGTCAGAGCAGCAAGTCTAGGTGAAGTTATGGTATTTACATTGATCTTCTCGTTGCAGGGCTGAAGGTGGCATGGCCTATATGCTGCAGGTTTTTCTGAAGAGAAACATTCATTTCCATGTCTTCCTGTGATGTTATGCATGCACTGGATAACACGAGACTGCATTCCTTTGCCACAGGTAATTGAGCACTTAGACCAGTCACCCATCTGCCACACATAGCATTTTGAATAATCCTCACAATCTTCAGCCTCCCTCGGTCTGGTGGAGAGGACACATTTCTTTCTTGGGTTTGTACATCTCACTGTCCGATGACGAACACCTTTGCCACACTTGACTGAGCACTCAGACCAGACTCCTGCCTCCCACACAGTCATGCAGTCCTGGCCCTCACAGCGTTGGGTGGAGACTAGCTTTGGTCCCACACAGTCCCTCTCCTGGGCTCTAATGAGAGTTCCATTGCTTAGTTGTTGTGTACAGGCCACTTGCCTGTTCTGCATCCCTTTACCACAAGTTCGTGAACATGCGGTCCATTCTGTCAACATCCATCTATACACATAACAGCTGTTCAGTAAATCTTCTTTCCTTCCTTCCTTCCTTCCTTCCCTCCTTCCTTCCCTCCTTCCTTCCTTCCTTCCTTCCTTCCTTCCTTCCTTCCTTCCTTCCTTCCTTCCTTCCTTCCTTCCTTCTTCCTTCCTTCCTTCCTTCCTTCCTTCCTTCCTTCCTTCCTTCCTTCCTTCCTTCCTTCCTTCCTTCCTTCCTTTCTTCCTTTCTTTCTTTCTTTCTTTCTTTCTTTCTTTCTTTCTTTCTTTCTTTCTTTCTTTCTTTCTTTCATTCTGTACTTGAGTTTGAATTCAGGGCTTTGGTGCAATCTATTAGTTTTTCACTCAAGGCTCTACCACTTGAGCCACAGCTTTACTTCCAGCTTTTTGCTGGTTATTTAGAGGTACATGTCTCAAAGATGTTCCTGCTCAGGCTGGCTTTGAACCATGATCCTTAGATCTCAGCCTCCAGAGTAGGGTTATAAGCATTAGCCATTGGCACCTGGCATTAAATGTTTTTGTGTGTGTGTGTGTGTGTGTGTGTGTGTGTGTGTGTGACATAATTAGTGGAAGCTTTAATCAATTTAAAAATAACCCCGAACAATGCAATCACCGGATATTGCTCTATTTCTGAAGACAAAATCGGGTTATAGTAGAAATAATTCTCAATATTTCAGCAAAGGCTGTTCCACACATTCACTCCACAGAAAAGACAAACCCCATTTATTGTTCAGAATAAAGTGAATGTGCTTAGATACCCAGGATAATGGAGTTAGTTTTGAAGGAGGAAGTCATGTTGAGAAGAGCTTCATGATTCTTATGTCTCTCCTTGCTTGGTTGAAAGTCTAATGTTGGTGAATATCCACAATGTGAATCTCCAGACTGCTTTTTTGTTTTGTTTTGTTTTTATATTAAAGTTTTTGGGCATCAGCAAATACAGAGTAATACAGTTAACATATGTATACAAAACACTTAACCTCCACTCAACTTAAATAAAGAAATGTTGTTCTCTGAATATAATCTTTGTTCATTTTTCTTTTTTTATTAATTTTAATTTTAATTGTACAGAGGGGTTACAATTACATGGGCAAAATAATGAGTACATTTCTTATCAAGCATTGCATCCTCCTCCTTTGTTTACCCTTCACATCCCTTCCCAGCCTCCCCCCGCCCCCCCCAATCCTAACCCTCCCCCCCTTCCCCCCCCCCCTCGCACCAAAGCTATAAAGTTCCTTTTTGACATGACAACTTGTACTTCTCATAGTTGCATCGGGTCTACCTGTATCCTTAACCGACTTGTTTTTCCCCATCTCCTCCACAAATTATACCGACATCAAATATAGTGAAAGCAGGGGTTGTACTGTGGGGGAGGGACATACAAAGCTACAAAGAAATAATCTTATAAATGAGTTAGAAACAAATGCATGAAAGAAAAAAAACATATAAATACTTGTCTAAGGGTTCATTTTCCTAACATCACATTATCTGACATGTCCTGCTTGATTCATACATATACTAGATACTGCAAATAAGGGAAACCATGGGACCTTTGTTACTTTGGGCTTGGCTTACTTCACTTAATATAATTTTTTCCAAGCCTTTCCATTTCCTAACAAATGGGGAAATATCATTCTTTCTGATGGAGGCATAGAATTCCATTGTGTATATATAAACCACATTTTCTTGATCCATTCATCTACTGAGGGGCATCTGGGTTGGTTCCATATCTTAGCTATGGTAATTTAATCAAATTAATTTATTTTTGCTTGCCAAACATCTAATGTGGTTTTTGTTTATACAAGCATTTGATTTATAATATAGGGCTCCATAAATAATTTTATGTAAGTGAATGAGCTAGGTCCAGGAAACAAATAAGAAAAGAGATGTAAAGAGATTATTAGACTTAATTTTTTTTGTTATACTATTTATGTTAGGGTTGTTTCTAAGGTGCTATTCTCTCTTCAATACTTTTGAATTATCTGCACATATACAGCACAATAGCACATATATTAGCACAATAGTTTAGTTACATATGGAAAAAAATGATGCTTTCTTTCTTTCTTTTTTTTGTGGTGTCCTGCTACAGAATTAACCTATTTTCTCTCATACGCAGGAGATATACAAACATAATAAACTTCAAGTTGTTGAATAGGATTTTAGAGAATGTATTATGAATTTGGTTCACATTTAGTAAAATTCTACTGGTGCTATAATAATATTTTAAACAAAGACTTTGGTCATGTTCATTAACATGTACTTGTGTTATAAGGTATCTCAGATGCAAATCCAGAGAAGCCACATTTTGAAAGCTTAAATCAGGAATCTTTATTTAAAGGCCGGTATCTACATGGTGGACTCCTGTCTCATAGACCAGCAGCCTAGACTAGAGCTTACACCAAATTTTAAAGACCAAAACCTCATGCTTGAGTCATGACAAAGCCCCAACATAAAACAAAAGGCACCAAGAGAGGCAGGATTTCCCAGGGGCTTAATCACAGTATATCTGCATATCCTATCTTTGTCTAACAACAAGGTGAATCTGCAATTCAAAGGGTGGCTTGACTTACCTCTAGGCCTCCTAAGCTGGGCTGACACCACCATCACCTGGTCAGGCTCCAGTATGGCTGTGAAAACAGGTGAGGACTGACTTAGACCTAGTCTTTCCCTTATTTGACTTGAACTCAAGTTCTGTAACAATGAAACACTGTAAGGATTTACACAGAATCATGTATGCACTGTTCATAGAGTGTAGAGAAACTGTTATAGAAATAGGAACATCATACAAATATATGTATTGTAACATGTCATTAGACTTTAATGTTAAAATATTTTGAACAAAGAAAAGATAGATTCATCCACTTTTGTATATCCTTTTAGCAGAAAAATCATGAGAAAATATATTAAATGTTTTTAGCCTTTTTCCTAAGTAGAAAAATGAAGAAAACACATATAACACTGTGGTAGTTTCACTGCTTTGTCATCTTTTTAAAAATACAAACTTTTGCCGGGCACCGGTGTCTCACACCTGTAAAACTAGCTACTCAGGAAGCTGAGATCAGAGGATCAGGGTTCAAAGTCAGCCCAATCAGGGCAGAGGAGTTTGTGAGACTCTTACCTCCAATTAATTATAGAAAAAGCCAGAAGGTAGTGCTGTGGCTCAAGTGCTAGCTGTGAGCAAAAGGAGCTCAGGGACAGTGCCCAGGCCCAATGTTCAAGCCCCAAAACTGGCAAAAGAAAAAAAAAGTAAAAATAAAAATGTTTACAGTTCTGTGAAATTTTCAAAAATCAAGTTAAAATTTTTCTTATGGGAAAGTATCATATATGATACACAGAATTTATTAGTTTTTTTCAATAAATTATTTGAAACATCTGTTGAGGAGGCAGTTCTTCACATAGCTCTCAATGTCCATGTTTTGCCACAAAAGGCAATGACTGCTTTAGTCCTGAACTAACTTCTAAAATATTTTTGTATTGTGAACCACTATAGAAGATACTGTCTCTCTTTGGATAAAGAACACCCATACTATTTTGTATTATAAAGTGTTCAGGTTTCCTAAAGTTGAGGTTCCGTTCTCACCATACAACTTACTGCATGAGCAGTGATCATTCAGCTGTCTTCATGTTACCCTGCTGCGTGAATTGGGTCTCAGAGAACCAGGACAAGAAGATGGGGGTTCTTGGGCCACTGCTATTGCTGTGACCAATAAAGTCCTTTGTTTCTAAAAAAAAAAAAAAGAGGAAGACACACTGATGCTCCTCCTCCCAGGCTCTCCAAGAATGTCATTAGCATCCACTAGTCCACGAGTGGGAGTAAAATGGTGAACACTCAACCAGGAGGAGAGCACTCACTAGGAGAACATATACACCAGGAGGAGAGCACATACTCACCAGGAAAAGAGCACTCATGAGGAAAAGAGCACTCATCAGGGTGAGGAAGCCTTTATAACAATGGTTTACAGCATTCCTTGGCCTCCTACAATCACCCAAAATATGTCAGTATACCAGGATGAGATCTGGAGGACAGATAGCTGCCTCAATGACATAGTATGGGAACAAGCCCTACTTAGGCCCAAGTTTCTCCCTAGACATTACCCTTACCAGCCTATCCCTCTGGGCTGCTTACCTGAGCTATTCAGGACTTTCCAGGCCTCTCTATGCCCATGTATCTACCCAGATATCTCACAGGGCATACACAGTTCACCTGCCTGCTCTGCTGCTACTGCATCTGTAGAGAACCTGGAACAGAAGTGGAAAAGTTCTTCCACTGTCTAAGAAATGAAGTTCCAAGTCCTCGTGCTGGAAAAGATGGTAGTGTTTCCCCCCCAAGTCTTCCATGGCTAACATCATTCTGGAAGGCAAAGAAAGGTCAGAGACAACCTCCCACACCCCATCAACTGTTGCAGACATCAGAGTTTTGGATAACCTCTTCCCCTAAACCCCCTTTGAGCCCACAGGTACAATCTTCACAGTTATTTGAGCCAAAACTGTCTGTTTCCAAAGGGAAATTAGGAAAACAAGCATGCCACCAAGTCCAAGCACAGAATTGGCCACAGAAGAGGTGGTCAGCAACCCGGTGGCACAACGCCCATAGGAATACCCACTAAATGTATGGCCTCTGGGAGTCAGAATCAATGCCTGCAAAGGCAGGACAAGGGCAGTGGTTAAATGTGAACAACAGCCAGTCCACCACTCCTTCTGACTTACAGCTACACATCCATGATCAACAAGCCTCAGAAAAACTAAACCTCAGGTGTAGATTAAGGAAATTCTAGAACACAGGGAAGACTTCAAGACTCAACAATATGAACACCGAAATGTTCCAAATCCAAGATAGACAATTAGAACAACAATCAAAGCAAAGGAATCCCTGCTGCTGACACACTGAGAGGTATTAACACTTAAGTGGTATTACATCCTAAAAATTGCCACAACAAGGAAAAATTGACACAAGTAATCTTTGCAAGAAAAGTGATTTTTGTTATTGCTACTGAAGTCAAAGGAAAACTTGTATGCCTAATTTATAGCTCTGTGTTAACAGAAGTGGAAAAAGCCAATCTGGAACATAATTCAAGCTCAAAGCAGGCTAACTACAGGTAGAAGTAGAGAAGAAAGAGCAGAGGTAAGGTCAGATGTATAAGATCTTGTAGCCATTGTAGGATCTGGTTATTCGTTCCTGCTATCTCTGATAAATTAATGAAAACAATCAGAAGGCAAAAGAAGCTAGGCTAATCAGCAAGCTTAGAGTAAAATACAAAGAATCGTATCCTAAAATCTTCTCTCACCAGGATACTTCAAAAGATTTTAAAAATTAGACTCCTTTGAGTATAACAGTTCATTTCTGTAATCTCAGCTCCCTGGGAGACATAGGTAGAAAGAAGGGGGAAGTGAGAAGCTATAAGAAAAATAATGGAAAAAGGGCCAAGGTGGGAAGTGTGGCTCTAAGGTTGAAATGCCTGTATACCAAAGGCAATGCCCTGGGTTCAAACCCCAGTACTGCCAAAAAATTAAAATAAATGAGCCAGGCACCCCATAATCCAAGCACTTGGGTAGAAGAGGCATGAGGAGAGCTACACCAAAGTCCAGCCTAAGGCACACAGTAAGCTCTGTTCTCAAGATAGTTAAGAGAAGAATGATTATTTACCTCTGAATTCCACATTTACAAGAGCTTTAGCATCAATTCCCCATACACAACACGAAGAAAAAATGGGGTGGGCAGAGAGGATATACACATGAGCACATGTATGTGGTCAGAGGCAACTGAACTCTGTCACCCCTCCCCCCTTCTAAGCCTAAATCCGTTCAGTTGTCAAGACTGGATAAAAACCACATTTAAAGTCCTCCTATCCTACACAACACTGACACCTGCCTGGGCTAACTTACCAGAACAAAACACTGTGCATGTTCAACTTCCAGGAATCTGATCCCTCTAGTCTTGCAACAAGGTGCCAGGCTAGGCTGCACATCCACTTCATCAATTCAGAGACCTTGTGGCTTATCCTGCCCACTGCCAACTGCCCAAGGCATTTCCTCAGCAGCACACTGGGAGTTAGGCACACTGCCCCTATAATGTGGCAAAGAAATGAGCAGTGTGGTGGTTTCCTCAGGAGGAATGTAAGTTCAAGGATGGCCTGGGCTTGATTGAGACACTGTCTCATTTCTCACAAAATAAAACAAAATGTCTTTCATAGAAGACATCTACACATGGCCAGGAAGCCTGCCACCCACAGCCTGGCCACACCAGTACCCTCATGAGTCTACCTACTTGAGAGAAGCTCCCAGTGGGCTACCCTGAGCCCCAAGGTAACCCCCTCAATGTGGAGTGCACAGCTCAGAGCATGCTGAGCCTCTAATAGGAGGAATGCAAATGGCAGGGTGTCTGGGCAGACCAGGTCTAGGGGCTGAGGGCTGGACATGTTCTTGGCAAGAGGCCAAGAGTCAGCTGGCTGAGACTGGAAAAACTCCAGGGCAAGGGGTCAAAGGTCTTCCAGCCCTGGTGTTAGGGAGGTCATGGGCTAAGGGCCAGACAGTGTCTCAAGACTACCTGGGCAGAGGATCTGGGGTCCAGATAGGGTGTTGGGCCACCCAGGGTAAATGGCCCAAGGCTGGCCAGTGGGATCTGCAGGCACCATGAGATGAATGACCAGGGCCAACAGGGGTCCCCTGGCAGCTGGGATGAGGTGCTGAGGGCCAGAATGAGGTTTCAGGCAGCCGGATTGAGGAGACAGGATTTCCGAGAAGTCCAGGAGGGCCTCAGGGCCAACCATTCTCAGGAACGGCCATTGTAGGCCCAACAATCAGCCTCTTACCTTTCTTCTCAGGATCAATACTCCACTGCATGCATGTATTGTGTTCTCCATGTAGTCCACTATGTGTGAATACTCCACTGCAATCACATGTCATGTTCTGTGGGTATAGTCCACTGTTTGTAAATACTCCACTGCATGCACAAATCGTGTTCCCTGTGTATAGTTCATTGTACGTAAATACTCCACTATATGTATATGTAATGTTCTCCGTGTGCAGTTCACTGTGTGTCAGTATTCCCCTGTGTGACCACACTGTGTCCTCCATGTACAGCCCACTGTGTGTCAGTACTCCACTGCATGCACACACCACGCTCTCCGTGTACAGTGCACTGTGTGTAAATACTCCACTGCATGCTCAGGCTGTGTTCTACATGTACACCACATGGTGTATCAATACCCCTCTGTGTGTACACACCCTGTTCTCTGTGTACAGTCCACAGTTTGTAATTCCACTGTGTGAACAGGTCATGTCTCCATGTACAGTCCACCGTGTATAAGTTCTCCGCTGTGGGCACATGCTGTGTTCTCCATGTACAGTCCACTGTGTGTCAATATTCCACTTGTGCACACTCTGTGCTCTCTGTGTGCAGCCCACTGTGTGTCAATACTCCATTGTGTGCACATGCCATGTCTCTGTGTACAGCCCACTGTGTGTCAATACTCCACTGTGTGCATATACCATGTTCTGCGAGTCTCATTATGTGTAAATAATCCACTGTGTGTGCATGCCATGTTCTCTGTATAGCCCACTATGTGTCAATAATCCAGTGTGGGCACATATTCTCGTGTACAGCCCACGGCATTTAAATACTCCACTGTGCATACATGTGATGTTCTCTGTGTACAGTCACCTGCCAAGGGGTCCTTAGGGTGCTTCTGGCTTCTTTGACTATGGTGAGCAATGTAGTATGCACATAGGTGTGTGTCACTGCCTTCTGCTGTTGGCATGCACTTGGGAGCTAGAGGTGCATACATCTCCCTGTACCGCCATTTGGAAAACAAGCCTCTGCTCTGTAAACCTCCAGGAAACTCTAAGCACATCACCTCTTAGAATCTAGCACAATCAGTCCTCTCTGATTTTGTCACTTTAATGAATTTAATGTCAATTTGGATCCACATTTCCCTAATCACTGGTGTTGGGCATGTTCTCCCTGTACCTCTCATAATATCCACAGGGTCTTTTGTGACCTGTTGGATGCATTTTGCCCAATTTTTACCATGTTTCTTATTGCTACCTTCAAATAGTTTTACAGAAGAGTTTTGATTTATGTGCACAGTGCTTCTTGAACAATCATTCTCCCTCCATCTGTTTCTGTTCCTGCACCTATCCCAAACCCAAACTCACCTATCTCATTCAGTTTCCAAGTTCCATTTTCACATACATCTATTGAGACTGATATATACATTCTCTCACCATTCTTCTCTCTATTCATTTCCTCTCCCATTAGCATCCACCTGCTCTAGTCAAGACACATTTCAGTTTCTTGATAGTCATTTTTGTTAAACTATTAGCTTTTTGATGGGGTTTTGGTATGGAATCTCACTACAGCTTATACCATACTCTAGTCAATTTGGTATGACATATATATATATATATATATATATATATATACATATAAATATATATGTAGATATATACATATATATGTATATATCTACATATATATGTTTATGTTTTAGATATATGTCATGCCAGCTTATACCATAGTAAGTTTGGTAAGACCTGTATGTATTTATATATATTTGTTTTAGGTGTAAGACCCACATGAGTTCCAGGCACTAGTGGCTTATGGCCATAATTCTAGTCACTTGGGAGGCTGAGGTCTGATTGTAGTTCAAAGCCAGTCAGGCAAGAAAGTCTGTGATATTATTATCTCCAATTAACCAGCCAAAACCCAAGAATGGAGTTGTACCTCAAGTGGTAGAGGGCTAGCCTTGAGTGAAAAAAATTAGGGACAGCACCCTGAATTCAAGGTACTGGCAACAAAAAAGAAGTTTAAAAAGATTTGCATATGAAAGAAGACATGAGCTCCTTATCTTTCTGAGACTGGTTGCTCCACATCAGATACATTCATTGCCCAGCCAAAAACAAAAATTCTTCTATGTGTGTGTGTGTGCGTGTGTGTGTGTGTGTGTGTGTGTGTGTGTGTGTGTGTGTGTGTGTGTGTGTGTGTGTATGCATGTACGTAATGGTCCTGGGGTTTGAACTCAGGGCTTGGGTACTATCCCTGAGCTTTTATACTCAAGGTTTTCATTCTACCACTTGACTCATCTCTGCTTCTGCCTTTTTGGTGGTTAATTGAAGAGAAGAGTCTCACTGACTTTCCTGCTCAGGCTACCTTTGAACCACAAGCAGCATCAGATCTCAGCCTCCTGAGTAGCTAGGATTCCAGATGTGAGCACCAGAATCCAGAAGAAGTATATATGATTTTACTGTTTTTTTTTTACAGGAGTCTAAAGTTCCCTGAGTCTTATAAAAGACTTTATATTTAGACTCTTGACCATTGTTGGAACTGTTAAGACTTTGGAGAGTCTTGGAGAATTTGCCTTGTGAGAGGAACATGAGCCTGCAGGGCCCAGGGGCAGAATGTTATACCTTAATATGAAATGTCCCCCACCCCCACCAGCTCATATTTTCAAGGCATACAGCTCAACTAGTGCTGCTGTTTTGTGAGACCATGGAAACTTTGGGAGGGCGGACTGCCTGGAGGAAGTAGGTTACAGGGGAAGTTGGGCAGCGCGGAGGCTTTAAGGTTATACATGGTCTCCAGTTCCCTCTCCTTTCTCTGCATCGTGGCCTTCGTGATGTGGGCTGCTCTACTCTATCCCACCCTCAACCATGATGAACTAACATCTCTAATACCATGGATATAACTACACAAAAATGACCAACGCAAATATCTCAGCCGTACATGATGATTGGGCTCCCAAAAGATGGTACTGAGAGATCCAAATGCTGACTTTGTATTTTTTTACTCTAGCTAAAAGCTTCTCAAGTTTTACAGAGCACTGGAATTTCCTAGGGATATTATAAAGTATAAATTCATATTTGGCAGCTCTTAAGGTAGGCCTGAAATTCTGCTGGTCAACACATCATCCTTGGAGGAGAAAGGTATTAGCTTACTTCTGAACACAAATTTGAAATAGATGTAGAATGGCAGCTATATTTCAGCATCTTAGACAATCCAGCATTAGCAGTGACCTGGTATAGTTTTCAGATAGCAAAACAGTATTTTGGAGGATCTAAGTATCTTGTCTGTACCCACTAGCTCTTTTATATAATTTGGATTAATGATAGAATTATGGATCTATACAGAAGTCTGCTTTTAAGGTGTTTCTGAAAAACAGTACCTCCAGCTAACAATATTGTTTGTTCCTTGCTTACATAGGCCTTCCTCCTCCTCCTCCTGCTCTTGCCCCTCCTCCTCCCCCTCCTCTTCCTCCTCCTCCTTCATTTCTATTTTTATTTTTGGTTGGTTTTGGTGCTTTAGCTTTTTTGTTCAAGGCAGTGTTCTACCACTTGAGCCGTACTTCTTTTTCTGGCTTTTTGATGGTTAATTGGAGATAAGAGTTTCATGGACTTGTCTGCACAAACAATCCTCAGATCTCAGTCTCCTAAGTAGCTAGGATTACAGGCTTGAACACTGGTTCCCATTATTATTGTAAATAGGTCTTTAAGAAGAGCTTGCCCTACTAAAACCTCAACTTTTAGCTCAGTGCTTATCACTAAAACACCAGGTCAGGAGAGCAGACTCAGTACACTCTCCCTGGACTGACAAACCTAGCTCTTCTTCTTAGAACACTCATGCCACAGAACATGGGGAAATGAATGAAGGCATCCATGTCATTAAGGAGATACATGGATTCCACGAGCAGGTCAGAAGTATGACTGGCAATTAGTAGGCGCTGTATAAGATTCAGCTGCAATTAACAGTAAAAATAAACAGTATCACATCCACTTGATCCTGTGATGTATCTTGTTTGTCATATATTAATTTGTTGAATTTTTATGCTTATTTTCTTTTTGCCTGTCCTGGGGTTTGAACTCAGGATCTGGGTGCTGTCCCTGAGATTTTGTGCTCAAGACTAGTGCTCTACCACTTGAGCCACAACTCCACTTTGGGCTTTTGGTGGTTAATCAGAGATAAGAATCTCATGGCCATTCCTACCTGGGCTAGCTTTGAACCTTAAACTTCAGATCTCAGCCTCCTGAGTAACTAGGATACAGGAATACGTCACAGGCACCTAGCCCTTTATATAATTTTAACACATTAAAAATATTTGCCTTGAGCAAAGACACACAAACAAGAAATTCATTCATCCAGAGAATAAATAATTACAGAAAGAAAGGTGACTTTCAAGGCACTGAAGCTGCTCTTCCTTGGCTTCACCAAAATGTAATTGCAAGGAGTAACTATTGAGAGTTGAACTCTCAATTGAATTAAATTCTAAGTCTATCTGAAGATTTTGGCACCAAGGCTTGAATGTAAGGCATGGGCACTGTCTCTAAGCTTTTCAGCTTAAGACTTGAGCCATGGCTCCCCTTAGGGCCTTTTTTGTGGTTGATTGGAAATGAGAGTCTCATAGACTTTCTGCCATAGGCTGGCTTTGAACTACAGTCCTTAGATCTCAGCCTCCTGGTTAGCTACGACTATAGGCATGAGCCACTGGTACTTGGCAATTTTATATTATATTTAATGAAACTTTTGAAACTCAAAGCATTTTACATTTTGTGTACAGTTTACCTTCACTGTGTATCCATTATTGGTAATAACCACTGGGATATATATAATATTACATACATATTTTCTACTTTATGGGCATGTGTGTATTTACTTATAATTACTACAGATCATTTTCACATCTTGAGTTATTTGATGTTTGCAAAATTGATCACATCAAACACAGTGTTGTAAATAACTCATGCTAATGCAGTCTGATTGTATTTCATGAATGTATTTAAGATTGCAATCTCCCAGCAGAAAATTGATCAGTAAAATAGGTGAGACCTATTATTATAAGGTCTACAGTAAATTCAGAAACCAATGACCAGATAATATCAGCAAGAGACAACTTATCTCCATTTCAGCCATCTTAAAGCAGTTCTTAGTTCTGAAGCAAATAGGATAGATTTACTTACAGTTATTATGGTCCTTTGTGATTTGGACATTAAGATTCAATGCTCATAGGACAAGCCCTAAGAACTTGTATGCTAACCTTGCTGGAAGGAAAATAGGAATAACGGGGGGAAGTTGTCTGATTCCAGAAGTCCAATGATAAAACAATAACCCCTTCTCTCAAGTGGATGTTTTTATGGTGGTATAGTGACAGCTTAAAGGTACCAGAGATAACATTGGCTTGCTACCGTTCTTCACAAAGTATGGTCTCTTGTACAGGTATTAATGTTGTTGCATAAAGAATCTTCAGGATGGGATGTAGCTCAGTGGCAAAGTGATTGTCTAGCAAGCACAGTGTCCTGGGTTCAATTCCCACAACCAAAAAAGAACAGACCAAAAAAAAATAATCTTCTGGGAGTTCACACCTGTGTTCACACCTGTGGTCCTAGCAACTTAGGAGGCTGAGATCTGAGGATCAAGGTTTAGAAGCCAGCCTCTGTAGAAAATCGTGAGACTATTATATCCAATTAACCAGGAAAAACCCAAAAGTAGAGTTGTGGTTCAAGTGGTAGAATGTCAAACTTCACAAAAAAAGCAATGCAAGAATGAGAGGACCTAAATTCAAGACCCAGTACCAGACCAATTCAAAAAAGAAAACTTCAGATTTTGGGTGCTGTTGGCTCACACCTCTAATCCTAGCTACTCATGAGGCTGACATCTGAGGATTGAGATTTGATGCTGGATGGGCAGAAAAGTCCCCGTGAGATTTTTATCTCCAATTAGACACTCAAAAACTGGAAGTAGAGTTGTGTCTCAAGTGGTAGAACACTAATCTTGAGCACAAAGAGGTCCAGCGACAGCACTCGGGCTCTATGATCAAGCCCCAAAACAGAAACAAAAACAAACCTTAAGAAAATTTAAGATGACTCTATCTGCTATTAAGCCTGACTGAAAATTATGTGATCGATGATGAATGACACTAATAACATTTAATAACAGGACTTCTCATGAGAAGTTATTATGTGATGGCACTGTGCTGATCACTGTATATGAATGATCTCATTCCAACTTCAAAGTAGCCCTTGGAGGTAGGGACTGTGATGTCTCCATTTTATGGATGAGAAAACAAGGCCCAAAAATACGTGTCCAAAATCACAGAGTTAATGGGTGGCAGGACAGGGTTCAAATTTGATCTGGGTACAAAGTACATTTTCTCCTTAAGTTGTGGTTAAAAAATTATTATTTTCACAATGTGAAATGTGTAAGTCAGTGACATTTAGCAATTCACAATTTTGTGTTACAGTTGCATTATTTCTGGAATATTTTTTATTACCTTACAGAAGACCTATTGAGGAGTAATTCTCCAACATTACATTGCCCTTAATTCCTGTTAGCACTAATCTACTCTGTCTCTATGGATTTGCCTGTTTTACACATATTTTATGTCAGTGGAATCATACAATAAATGGCCTTTTACCTCTGGCTTCTTTTAGTTAATATAATGTTTGGGAGGTTAACTATGTCACTGCATTTATCAAAATCTTTTGTCCAACCAGAAGGCAGTGGCTCACTTCTGTAATACTAATCATAAGGCTGAGATATGAGATTCTTTTTTTTTTTTTTTTTGGTGCGGTCATGGGGCCTGAACTCTGGGCCTGGGCACTGTCCCTCAGCTCTTCAGCTCAAGGCTAGTGCTCTACCACTTAAGCCACAGCACCACTTCCTGCTTTTGTCTTTTTTCTTATGTGGTGCTAAGGAATTGAACCCAGGGCCTCATGCATGCAAGGCAAGCGCTCTACCACTGAGCAACCTTCTCAGCCCCAGTCTATGAGATTCTTATCTCCGATTAACCACCAGAAAGCTAGGAGTGCCAGTATGGTTCAAACTGGTAGAGCACTAACCATGAGAGAAAAAAGCTCAGGGCAGCACTCAGGCCCTGCATTCAAGCCCCATGACCACAAAAAAGTAAAAAATGAAACACACCTTCTGTCCATATTATTTTTTTTCCACTTTATTTTATTGGTGAACTTATTTAATGACAAGTAGGAAGGTAGGGAGGTTCCCAAGTGGGTTAAGTTAGAAGTACCAAAAAATTCAGGATCTAGGCTTTCTCCATATGTGTAGTTGCAATGAAGGGTTAGTTGGAGAGAAGAGTTTTTGCCAGACTTGTCTGCCCAGGATGGTTTTGAACCACGATGCTGACATATTAGTCTTCTCAGTAGTTAGGATGCTAGGCATACCACCTGTACCCAGCTTCAATTTCTTTTTAGGTATAAGAAAAGCTTGCCCTGAAATTTCCCCCTCCAATCTGCTCTGCCAGATATTCAAGGCAACCTATTCCTCAGCAGTTGCTGGCAAAAGAATGGAATTACAATGAATGATGTAAGATTAATGAAGGTTGAGGCTGGAAGGGGCCCCGTTTCCCCTGTGGTCCACAGTTACCTGATACCTGAACAAAATCCAAAATGTAAGAGAAAGTGATGTCTGTAAGATGGGGCAGCCACTAGTATGTGGGAAAGATTTCCTGAAAGAAACCCATCTGTTCTGAGCTCCAGGCCTTAACTGAATGTCTGAAATGACAAACAAAACTATCCAATCACCAACCTCAACATGCCCAAGATGAAACTCATGGTCCCTTCCCAGTGTTGTATTTAGTTGTGACAAGCATTCCCATTTCAGATGCCCACGCCAGCAAAAGAATCGTCACCTCAGCTTTATCATCCATACCAAACACAGTCCCAAGTCCTGCTGATCTAGTCACTCTTACTTATATCCACTGCTACCATCCTAAGTCCAAGTGACCTCATCAGTTCTTCCCTGGATAATACACTCTAGTTTCTTCACAGCACAGTTTGAGTGGTCCTTTCAAATATAAATTGGTAGTGTTTAAGGCACTGCTCCTGGAATGAAGACTAAAATTAGGTCTTTGTCTAATCCTTCTCCTCCCAGTCACACTGCTTTCCTGTGAGCTTAATAAGGTTTGCACTCCATCCCACCTCAAGACGTCTTCATCTGCCCCTTATCATCTTTCCCTTTCACCTTAACCTTCATTTCCAAAGTAAAGCTTTCCCACGCATCCTCATGGTCAGACCCTTGCACTAGGAGTCACATCCTCATGGTCAGATTCTTGCACTAGAAGTCATGTCCTCATGCTCAGACCCTTGCACTAGGAGTCACGACCTCATGGCTAGACACTTGCACTTGGAGTCACATCCTCATGGTCACATTCATGCACTAGGAGTCACATTCTCATAGTCAGACCCTTTCATTAGAAGTCACATCCTCATGGTCAGACACTTGCACTGGGAATCACATCCTCATGGTCAAATCCTTGCACTGGGAGTCACGACCTCATGGTTAGATCCTTGCGCTTGTGCTGGGAGTCATGTCCTCATGACTATTTCTTTGCACTAGGAATCACGTCTTCAAGGTAGAACCTTGGACCGGAAGTTAGAAAGGATTCCTTCTTTTTTCTCAGTATGCAGACTAAGGTCTAAGGTCTATAACAAGAAGCAGCTGGTGCTTCTTCAACAACACACTAAATGCTAAGTACATGGCTGTTGAATGGCTAGGAATGTGTAACCTTCACAGACGTGTGGCAGACATGGAAAGTACCCCAAGTTCCATGGGGATACAGGATAGCCAAGACTGACCCCCTGGTTGGCAGTGCAAGTCACCTGCGTCCATCTGTTGTGGTTTCACCTCTGGCCCCGTCCCTCCGGAATGGGCCGGGGGTGGGGTGCAGAGGTCAAGTGAAGTAACAGCCACCAGCCTGTGATTGGGCTCTCTGGCTCGCCGGTTGGGAAAGGGGAATGTCTCTGGGTGCTGATTGGCTGCCTCACGGCGGTTGGGTAGGCAGCGGTAGCAGCAGTGGCAGGGGCAGGTGCTTGGAGGGACTGGACAGGGCCCAGCAGAGAGGGAGGAGGCAGGTGGAATGGGTCCTTGCCACAGGATGTGCTGAGCGTTGCTTGTGTGGGCTGTCTGCCTAGACCTGCAGTGACCAAAGCTGGATAAGGGTGCTCTGGTGCCCTGTGGCCACCACCAGCGATTCTATGCAGGAGAGCTTTTGCTGTGTCGTGGCCAACCGCTTCTACCAGCTGCTGGAAGGTGAGTAGGTCCGGTTCCACATCCTGTGCGATGCCAATCGCTCTTGCCAGCAGCAGCAGCTGCATAGCCGCAAGCAAGACAAGACCGCCATGGTGGCTGCAGCCCCGGTGGAGCTACACAGGAACTTAGGTTCCCAGGCTGGACGCTGGTGGCGGCCACAGGGAGTCTCAGAAGGAGCTCAAGAGCCTCCCGTTGCCCGGTGAGCCTTGGCAGGACAGTCCAGGCCCTCAGCCACGAGGTACATGGGTAGGAGAGGAGAGGAAGGGCACGGGGTGCAGGACAACCAGGCCAGCTGCCTAGATCCTTGGCATGAGACCAAGGCGCTGTGTACAGCGAGGATGAGAGCCCTGGAGGCATTTCATGTGCCAAGAGTGTTCTTGGCCACGAAGGTGGGAGCCTATGAAAGGGGGAGCCTGGCTGGCGCCCCAGTTGGCCCTGGAGTGTGACAAAATTGGGGTGCCACCGAGCCAGCAAGCAAGTATGGAGCGGGCTGGTGCTTCCACCACCACTGGCCCAGCCCACACATGGTGAGGAAGGGGACAGGCATGAAGGGAAGGGGGCGGCCGGTGGGGGGCCACAGAGGATGGGGGGTGGGGTTGCCTTTCTCTACCTGGCGCTGGCCTGGCTGCACTTGCATTCCTGAATCACCCCTGACTGCTCTAAGACAGGCGTTCCTAACCCTGGCACCTCCAAGCTTCTAGATGTCTCCCGCCTCATCAGACCATGGCCTGGTGCAGGAAGAGGAAGGGCACCTCAGAAAACACTTCCACCTGACCCGCCCTGGCCTGAGGCGTCTGCACCTGCCTCCCATTTCTTCCCTGAGTGCTGAGTGAGGTGAGTGGTTGTCATGAGGTGAGGTGTGTGGTTGTCACTCTTCTGATTGTTGAGGTTAGCTGTGTGGTTGTCACTGTTCTAGGTGTTGAGGTTAGATGTGCAATTGTAACTGTTCTGAGTATTGAGGTTAGGTATGTGGTTGTCACTTTTCTGAGGAAAGAAGTTAGGTGTGTAGTTGTCACTGTTCTGAGTACTGAGGTTAAATGTGTAGTTGTCACTATTCTGAGTGTTGAGGTTAAGTGTGTAGTTGTTACTGTTCTGACTGAGATTAGGTGGGTAGTTATCTCTGGTCTGAGTCGAGGTTTGGTGTGCACTGCTCTGAATATTGAGGTTAGGTGTGCGGTTGTCACTGTTCTGAGTACTGAGGTTATGTGGTAGTTGTCACTGTTCAGAAAACTGAGGTTAGGCGTGTATTTGTCACTGTTCTGAGTATTGAGTTTAGGTATGTAGTTGTCACTATTCTGATGACTGAAGTTAGATGTGCAGTTGTTGCTTTTGTGTGTATTTAGGTTAGGTGTGTGGTTGTCACAGTTCTGAGTGCTGAGGTTAGGTATATAGCTGTCACTGTTCTCAGTAGTGAGGTTAGGTATGCAGTTGTCATTGTTCTGACTGTTCTGAGATTGATGTTAGGTGTGCAGTTGTCACTGTTCTGAGTTTTGAAGTTAGGTGTTTGGATGTCACTGTTCTGAGTGTTTGAGATATGCAGTTGTCACTGATCTGAGTACTGAGGTTAGGTGTGCTATTGTCATTGTTCTGAGTATTGATGTTAGGTGTGTGGTTGTCACTGTTCAGAGTACTGGGGTTAGGAGTGTAGTTGTCACTGCTCTGAGTGTTGAGGTTAGATGTGTAGTTGTAACCATTCTGAGTGTTGAGTTTAGGTGTTCTGTTGTCACTGTTCTGAGTATTCAGGTTAGGTGTGCAGTTGTCACTGTTCTGAGTTTTGAAGTTAGGTGTTTGGATGTCACTGTTCTGACTGTTTGAGATATGCAGTTGTCACTGATCTGAGTACTGAGGTTAGGTGTGCTATTGTCATTGTTCTGAGTATTGATGTTAGGTGTGTGGTTGTCACTGTTCAGAGTACTGGGGTTAGGAGTGTAGTTGTCACTGCTCTGAGTGTTGAGGTTAGATGTGTAGTTGTCACCATTCTGAGTGTTGAGTTTAGGTGTTCTGTTGTCACTGTTCTGAGTATTCAGGTTAGGTGTGCAGTTGTCACTAGTCTGAGTATTGAGATTAGATGTGCATTTGTTACTGTTTTGACTGTTCTGAGTATTGATGTTAGGTGTGCAGGTGTCACTGTTCTGATATTGAGGTTATATGTTTGGTTGTCACTGTTTTTAATGTTGAAATGAGGTGTGTAGTTGCCACTGTATTGAGTAGTGAGTTCATGTGTATATTTGTCACTTCTGAGTATTGAGGTTTGGTGTGCTGTTGTCAGTGTTCTGAGTATTGAAGTTAGGAGTGTGGTTGTCACGGTTCTGAGTATTGAGTTTAGGTATGTAGTTTTCACTGTTCTGAGTATTGAGGTTGGGTGTGTATTTTTCACTGTTCTGAGTACTGGGGTTAGTTGTGAAATTATCACTTTTCTGAGTATTGAGATTAGGTGTGTAGCTGTGTCTGTTCTGAGTTGAGATTAGGTGTACAATTGTCACTGTTCTGAGTGTTGAGGTTAGGTGTATAGTTGTCACTGTTCTGAGTGTTGGGGTTAGGTGTGCTGTCATCACTCTTCTGAGTATTGAGGTTAGGTGTGTGGTTGTCACTTTTCTGAGTAGTGAGATTAGGTGTGCATTTGTCACTGTTTTGACTGTTCTAAATATTGATGTTAGCTGTAGAGTTGTCACTGTTCTGATTACTGAGGTTAGATTTGTAGTTGTCACTTTTCTGAATGTTGAATTTAGGTGTGCAGTTGTCACTGTTGTGAGTGCTGAGCTTAT
Source organism: Dipodomys spectabilis (assembly GCF_019054845.1). Classification (NCBI taxonomy): domain Eukaryota; kingdom Metazoa; phylum Chordata; class Mammalia; order Rodentia; family Heteromyidae; genus Dipodomys; species Dipodomys spectabilis. Next base: position 358,142 of record NW_024870863.1, on the reverse strand, counting down.
GTGTGTAGTTTTCACTGTTATGAGTATTGAGGTTTGGTGTTCTGTATTCAGTTTTCTGAGTATTGTAGTTTTGAGTGTGGTTGTCATTGTTCTGAGTATTGAGATTAGGTGTGCAGTTGTCACTGTTCTGAGTACTGCAGCTAGGGGTGTAGTTGTCAATGTTCTGAGTAGTGATCTTAGGTGTGTAGTTGTTGTCATTAGCAGAGCTTGTTTGCCTATTCCTGGCTTGGTCAAGACTCATCCACTGCTTTCTAGGCAGCAGAAGCTCATGCCTGTTCTCCTAGGTCTTCAGGATGCTAAAATGGAAACAAAGTTGAAAGACAGCCTGGCAGGAAAGTTCAGGAGACTCTTACCTCCTGTTAACCATGGTGGGGTTGCAGTTCACTGGTGGAGTGACAACCCTGAGCCAGAATTCTTGAGGGACAGTGCTCAGGCCTGAGCATGGACATGCATGCACACTCACATATACAAGTGTGCATACACACACACAAAGTGTGAGTTCATGCCCTGTCAGAAAATTTTAAGTGCTAGCACCTTGACTTGTGCAAATCGCGACTCTACCTTTATCTGTGTGGAGAAGATTTGTTGCTTGAGAATCAGAAGTCTGTAAAATAAAGTTTGTAATATAAAGATGCTGAAAACCAAATGCTATTCGGTATGTCAGTAAGTGTATGACCTTACTTAATCAAATGAGATAATGCACTTGTACCTTACTTTTTTCTCAAATTAGATAAATATAAAATTAAATGAGGCAAGGATTCTCCATTTATTTACTGATATACGTAGTTTTTGCTGTAATAGTTTGAACTGATGGCCTCACTAATTTTTAGATATAGCTGTCTCCCTCTGCTTCCTACAAATCTGAGATTAGAAGTGCGTGCCATCATGACTTCATGTCTAGCTTCATTTTTTTAAACAAATGAAAATGTTGTGTCCTTTAGAAGAGTGTGACACTGCAGCTAGTATTGCTAATAAGCTGACTTTTCACTGTTTTCAATTTTAAAATAAAATTTTGTCATTTTTTTCTTATAGTATTGAGGATCAAACTTGGGGCCTCAAGCAAGCCAGGCCAAAGAACATTATCAATGAACTACAGTCCTACCCTGTGGTGAAAATTTTAAACATGTATGACATTGAATGAACACCCTTTATTTTTCCTGATGTCAGCACTGTGAATTTATATACACAAATTTAATTACATAAATGCACAGTGCTTTTTCTTTTTTCAAAACTTAAGTGATATAACCTGGGATGCAGTCCACTTCCTGCCTGACAGTGCACTTACCAACTTTTCTGTCCATTTAGAGTCTAGGCAATCTGGCTTTTGAGATCTATATTTACAAATCTTGAGGTAATTTTATAGGTAGAATAAGGTGCATAATAGAAGAAAGCACCTCATTAATTTCCATTTATGTAGTTACTGTACTAAATTTATCTGTAATGAGTGTTAAAGTTCTACACAAATTTCTGTAAGCCCTGTTATGAAGGTCTGTGATTTTCTCTACTTAAATATTTTATTTATTTATTTTATTGTGAAAAAACCATACAGAGGGGTTACAATTACATGGGCAAGATAATGAGTACATTTCTTATGAAGCATTGTTGCCTCCTCCATTGTTTCCCATTCCCATCCTTTCCCCTTTCCACCCCACCCCCACCCCTGCCAAAGTTGTAAAGTACATTTTTCAACATAATGTCTTGTACATCTCATTGTTGCAATGGGTCCACCTGTATCCCTATTTAAACAATTTGTTTTTTTCCTTCCCCTTTAAAATTATACCTGTTATGCCAAGGTCACAGGACCCCCACCAAGAAGAACTCTACAGCTGTTTTATTTAAACAGGCTGCAGCTCGGGCCTCATCTTACACTCTGACACAGTGGCGCTCAGGAGGAGAGCACCAAGCTAAGGGTGTGCAGGTCTTATAAAGGTACACACCCAGGTGGTTTATCACCACCTATTGCTCTGCTACAAACAAGCAACAAGTGGTCACTGCCTCAAAATTTTAACCCTTCATTCCCCCCCATTGACTTATGGTCCTGAGACACAATCTTGTAGCTCGGGCCCAAAACTAAATTTCAATACCTCTCGAACTTGAACGGGTATAGTCCCTCTCTGACTTAGCCATACTATTAAACAACAATATCAATAACAATCAGTTTATTTTTCTTTTCTTGAGGTGTGTGGTTGGGTAGGATTCTTGCAGACTTCCCATGTTTCCCCACGGTCCTCCAGGGCCAAGGGGTCAGCTGGTCTGGCATGGGAGCAGTGGATCCAAGCAGCAAGGGCAGGAGGAGTAGTCAGTAGCACCATGTAAGGTCCCTTCCACCGTGGTTCCAGAGATCTCAAGTTGTGCCTTCGAACAAACACCCAGTCCCCTGGTTTAAACAAATGGGGGGTAGGAATAGAAGCAGAATCATAATGTTCTAAGCTGGGGCCACATACTCTTATGCAACAGCTGTAAATAGTCAAGCTTACACAGAAATTCAGTATCATCCAAATCAGCAAGCAATTCAGTCTGAAGACTAGGGATAATGGATGGAGGGGGTCCATGCATTATTTCAAAAGGAGTAAAGCCAAACCAATAGGGTGAAGTTCTTATTCTAAACAGGGTAAAAGGAAGGAGTGATACCCAATCTGCGCCAGTCTCCAAGGCCAATTTATTTAAGGTCTCTTTTTTGATTCATTCTTTCTACCTGCCCTGAACTCTGGGGTCTATAAGCACAGTGCAATTTCCAATCCATCCCAGGTGCTGTGGCTATTCCCTGACTTACTTTTGAGACGAAGGCCCATCCATTATCTGTCCCAACGGTGGATGGGAAGACATACCTAGATAGGATTTCTTCCCGGATCTTCTTAGCCATGACTTTCGCAGTCTCATGTTTGTTGGGTAGGCTTCAACCCATCCTGAAAAACTGTCTACAAAAACTAGCAAATATTTATATCCAAATTTTGCAGTTTTAATTTCTGTGAAGTCTACTTCCCAATACACACCTGGCCTATCTCCACGGAGGCAAGCTCCTTTCGCAACCGGTTGATTGGGGGCATTGGTGAGCTGAAAGGCTTCACAATTTTTAACAAAGTCCTCAATGAGTTGATTTTTACTTTGGAGTGTTGGAGCATGTCCTGCAGTCTTCGGGTTCCCATGTGAGGGACACGATGGATTCTCTTTAGAATCCCCTTCCCCAATCTTTTTAGCAAGATAACTTTCCCCTCACCAGTTTTCCTTCTCTGTCCGGAGGTTTATAGGCCATGGGAATTTTCTTTATCCACTGCAAGTCTTCTTGGGAGTACTGAGGCTCAGGAGGCAAAGCTCGTGGCCGTGGGTCTACTAGAGTCAGCTCTGGGCTGGAGGGCTCCTTAGCTGCCTGATCGACCAAGTTATTTCCTTTGGTTATAGAATCAGTTCCCTTTTGATGGCCAGGGCAGTGCATAATGGCAATATTCGTTGGTTCCCATCTGGCCTGGCTGAGGCTTAAAATTTCTTGTTTGTTTTTAATAGATTTTCCCTCAGCTGTCAGCAGCCCCCTCTCTTGGGAAATGGCTCCATGGACATGCACGGTGGCAAAAGCATACCGACTGTCTGTGTAAATGTTTAGTCTCTTCCATTTTCCCATCTGTAGGGCTTTTGTTAGTGCCACTAGCTCTGCTCTTTGTGCAGACATTCCCTGGGGGAGTGCTTCTGCCCACACTATCTCAGTGTCCGTGATGATTGCTGCGCCTGCATATCTTTTTACATCTCGAATGAAACTGCTGCCGTCTGTGAACCCTGTATGCTCAGCATGTGATAGTGGCGATTCCAACAAGTCTAGCCTCTTTTCCTTTGCCCAGTCTCTCTTTTCACGCTCAATTTCATGTTTTCTGTCCTTCCTTTCCTGTCTTTGCCACGGCTACTAGATCCCTAATAGACCTCTCACCGAGAGTCAGATTCTACAGCTGTTTTATTTAAACGGGCTGCAGCTTGGGACTCGTCTTCCACTCCGACAGGGAGGAACCCAGGAGGAGAGCCCTGAGCTAAGGATTTTCAAGTCTTATAAAGGCACACAACCGTGCAGTTTAGCCCCATTTGTTGCTTTGCTACAAACAAGCAACAAGTGGTCACTGCCTCAAAACTTTAACCTTTCAATACCAACATCAAATACAGTGAAAGCAGGGATTATACCATAGGGGAGGGACATAAAAAGCAAGAAAGAAATCATCTTATAAATATGTTCAAAACAATCGGAGGAAAGAAAAAAAAAACATTTCTTCATGTATCTATTGACTATCCTTTCCTCTTCAGAGATGTTTCTCTTTAAGTCGTTAGCCCACTTATTTATTGGGCAGTTATTTCTTTGAAGATTTGGTTTTGGGGGATTTAATTTTTTAAGTTCTAGGTATATTTTAGATATGAGTCCCTTGTCTGTATAACCCATGCTTTCACTGTATTTGATGTTGGTATAATTTGTGGGGGGGAAGGGAAAAAACAAATCGTTTAACTAAGGATACAGGTAGACTCATTGCAATAATGAGATGTACAAGTCGTTATGTCAAAAAACGAACTTTACAACTGTGGTGAGGGGTGGGGGGAGTGTTGAGTGGGGAGAGGGGGGAGTATGGAAAGGGATGGGAAGTGGAAACAAAGAGGAGGCTACAATGCTTGATAAGAAATGTACTCGTTATCTTGCCCATGTAATTGTAATTCCTCTGTACGGTATTCTCATAATAAAAACAAAAAACAAAAAAACATTTGAATCCTTATCTTGGGGTTCCAATCCAGATGCTCCTCAATAGATGAATGGATCAAGAAAATGTGGTATATATACACAATGGAAGTCTATGCCTCCATCAGAAACAATGACATTGCCCTATTTGTTAGGAAATAGAAATGCTTGGCAAAACTCATATTAAGTGAAGTAAGCCAGGTCCAAAGAAACATAGATCCTATGGTTTCCCTTATTTGTAACAACTAGTATATGTCAGACAAACAGAAACTGTCAGATAAGTTGATGTTAGGCAAAATGAAACATTTTAAATTTAGTCTGAAGATTGAGTGAATGCTTAGCATAGAGAAATGTCAAGCACTTGGGAATACACTTTTTGACATACTCCAGAAACATTAATCCTCCAGAATGTGGGAATTAGATGCTTGCCCCGTGGAATTGGAAGTTTTAATGTACTAAACTATCCAAAGCTGCACAGAAACCTATGAGAGGCCCTTTGCTCAGTATATTCTCGAACCATCAGAGACTGTTTCAGCTCGCTTTCCTCAGCTTTCTTCAGAGCCTAGGAAACACTTTGAGCCAAAATGCAACTATTTTATGGGAACTCTTGCTGGAAATTTTACTGTATTCTTTTCTTTTTCTAAGCTTGTGTTTAGATCAGTGATCAAATGCTAATGCAAGCCTTTTATTGGAAAGGGCTGGTGAAATGCAAGCTGCTGTTCTAGTATGGAAAAGCAAGGTGGGTTCAATTGCAGTTTTGACCTCTTACAACTGATTTGGGGGGAAAATGTCTGTCACTATTAGCTTTGGTCTTTGGAGATTTAGAGGGAAAATGTAGTATTTGCAGGATATTGGTAAATATCCTAGTAAGTAGCCAATTCTATTTAACACTTCAATTTTCATACAGAAATGATGGAAATGACTTTACTATAAAGCAAGTTTAATTGATATAGTTAAAAATGAGGTAGCAGAAAGAAGGTAGAATAAGCAATTAAGTAATTCTGTAGTTGAATGGAGATACTATAATGGTAAAACAGAAATGCTTATGGGTTGCAAATAGAAAATCTAAAACAAATCTTTTAATTTTTCAGTTTGCTAACTTTATTTATGTAGGTGCTAATTCTAGGGATTGAACTTAAGGCCTGGGCTCTGTCCCTTAGCTTTTTCTTTTGCTTATGGTTAGTGCTATACCACTTGAAGCCACAGCTCCACTTCTGGCTTTCTTAGAGATAACATAACTTTTGTGCCTGGGTTGGCTTCGAACTCTGATCCTCAAATTCCATTCTTATAAGTAGCTAGGACTACAGGAATAAGCCACCAGTGCTCAGCTTCAACTTGTTTTTTTGTTGTTTTGTTTTGTTTTGTTTTGTTGTTGTGGAGCTTGAGCACTGGGTCTGGATTTTTTCCCTCAGATCTTCTGTTCAAGCCTAGCACTCTACCGCTTTGAACCACTGTGCTAATTTCAGTTTTTCTGGTGGTCAATTGGAGATAAGAGCCTCATGCATTTTCTGCCAGGCTGGCTTTGAACCACGATCCTCAGCTCTTGACCTTCTGAGTAGCTTGGATTTCAGGTATGACCCACCAGTGCCTGGCTCAACTTATTAACAACTTAGTGACATTTTCCCCCTGATTTCAACTACTCCTTCTATTTTGGTTGATCTGATTTGTTTCTACACTAGAAGTATAATCCTCTATGAAAATATCATAAAGTGATGTAAGTTAGATTTAAATAGTTATTGATATTATAGGATATTAGAGCCATATCAGAGTGAACTTAAATCTCTTGTGCAATATTTGACACTCAAAAACATTTTATATTCAAGGTAATTACATAATATTATGTTCGTGATGTACAAACAGGATTTTTATTTTAAGACTTGATAGTACTTACTTATTTGTTTTAGAGTATAAGGTTTAGTTAGGAAATATTAATGAGAAAACTGAAAAAAATCCCTGTATTTTTAAATTTTGTAATTTTTGCCAGTCCTGGGGCTTGAACTCAGGATCTGGGCACTGTCTCTGAACTGCTTTTGCTCAAGGATAGTGTTCTACCACTGAGCCACAGTGCCACTTCTGCCTTGTTCTGTTTATGTGGTACAGGGCATCTTGCATGGTAGGCAACCACTAAGCCACATTCCCAGCTCTATGCCTGTATTTTCAATGTGGGTACATGAGAGAAATTTAATGAGATGTACACCCATTATTTGAATAAATTTTAATATTTTTCTATATGTACTATCAGCATGGTGTAATTACTCCTAAGGAAAATCAAAGAAGTATAGCAAAAGCTATAAATAATATTTGAGGAGCCTTTTAAATCTAAGGGGAAAAAGACCATTTTGGAAGACAGTTTAAGAAATGACAAAGTTCACAATTTATTTACTAACTTATTAGATCGCTTAAAATATAGGATTTGATTGCATATTCTAAAGCAGCAGAAGAGAAAAGAAAAAAGAGGGTTAGCACTTTGTCCTTGTTTCACCTGGATGCTCGATTCTCAAATGTACAAAAAATGATACCTTCTTGAGTGAGTTGAAAACTGAGTTGAGGCACACACTAGAGACATATGGCAAATATATAAATCCTATTAAAGGGAAGGAAAATCTTTTTAAAATACGATGTTAAGTACAATGTAATATTGTACTTTAAACTACAATCAAAGGCACTGGTATGTACTACTTTCCTGGATGAGGTTTAGAACTATGGTTTCATAAAGCTGCTTTTGAAATGTGAAATGTAGCTAGTTTATTAAATTGTGTTAATAGAGGTCATCTATAATTAACCAGGTGTGGTGCATGCCTATGATTTTAACACTCAGGAGTCTTGATACAGAATGATTGTGAGTTCCAGGCTAATCTCAAACATATGTAATGACCTTATTTCAAAACACAGCAACAACAAAAAGAAAGAAAAAGATACCTATAATTATATGGTTTATCGTATACTCTCTAAAACATAAGTGAAGTCATAATAGTAATAAGGTTTTATTAAAATGAATAAATTCTAGAAAATAACATCAGCAACTTTTTCCCCTGAAATTCCCATTTATCCAGTGGTATTCCAACTGGTTTTTGGAAAATGAAATCTTAAGGAACCTATAGAATTGTACCTAGTGTTTCATGGATGTTGTGTTTTAGCCCTCTGCTTTGGTTTTCTGCTGGCAGGCCAGAAGTGGACTCCTAGAAAAAGGGAGCAACAAGGCTGGAATGACAGCTGGAGAAAAGAGGTGATACTTAATAGAGCTGAGCAGAGATCCTACAGGGAATATGGACCCTTTGAGACCAAGAGGCAAGCCGACTTTACAGCTGAGAAATTTTCAGCTGAAATGTATGTACAGTCCTCAACTGGGATGGTTGGGGAACCAGAGGACTTTTCAGAACAGCCATAACCCTTTGTGACCTTTCCATATTACAGATCTTAGGAACATTTCGATAGTTTAGGCAACAAGTCATTATTATTTTAGATGACACCTGAAAGATCTTCATGTATTTCAGAGATGACCTTATATCAAGATTCAGGGCCAGTTGTATAATTAAAACTAAATGTGGATCTGGGTTCTGTTGGCTCATGCCTGTAATTCTAGCTACTCAGGAGGCTGAGACATGAGGATCATGGTTCAAAGGCAACCCCAAGCACGAAAATCCTTGAGACTCTTATCTCTAATTAACCACCAGAAAACAGGAAGTGGTGCTATGGTTTAAATGGTAGAGTGCTAGCCTTGAGATGAAGAGCTGAGAGATAGCACCCAGGCCCAGAGTTCAAACCCCATGAACAACAAAAATAAATAAATAATAAATTAACCATGGGCTTGGAAGGTACTTTATCAGTACAGCATTGGGAGAGCTCTTTAGAATATACAAGGCCCTAGGATCAATGTCTAATACCACTGCAAAGGAAAAAAAATATTTTCCATAAGTATGAGAAGCACTCAGTGCAGTGTTATACACCAGTTAACATAGCTGTTTTGCAAGACACCACCTTAACTTATAAAAAGCTGAGTGTCGTGGTACATGCCTGTCACCTATGTGGGAAGCATAAATGTGGGGTCCAGGCTGGCCTAATCAAAAGCAAGTATACAAAAGCAACAAAATAGCTGGACTCTAATGGCTCACATCTGTAGTAATAGCTACTCAGAAGGGTAAGATCTGAGGATCACAGTTTGAAGTCAGCCCAGGCAGTAAAATCCATAATATTTTCTCTCCAATTAGCCAGATTAGAGCTGAGGCCTAATACAGCAGCAGCTGTAAACAACAACAAAAAAAGGTAAGTAAAAGCTCAAGGTCCTGAGTGTAAGCACCAATACTGACACCAGAAAAAAATAAACAAGTAAATAATCAAAAGGACCTGGAGGCATGGTTCAAGTAGAGTGCCTTTGTAGCAAGCATACAGCCCTTAACTCAAGCCCCAGTACAGCAAAACAAAACAAAACCAAAACAGATGAGTATATTCGATTCTTTAAAATTTTACTTTGAAGTTTTACATTAAGGAGCTAATTTTAGAGTAGGGATATAATTAGGGTTTTGATTTAGCATTATGAATTCAGACTCTTAAATAGATTGAAACAGATTCTTAATTCTATGATCAGCTAAGTAGGCTATCATGAGACATGTGAAGAAAAGTCAAATATGATACATGATACCAATCTCCGGAAAGTTCTCTGGTGTGAAGTAATGCATAGGACTGGTGCATTCTACCATGTCTCCTGAGTCAGAGCAAAGCCTTCTACAAACGTAGTTATTATTTTGCTTATGCTTAGCACGATAGTTCTGTGTTCAGGGAGTCAAGTTTCTCAAAGTGTTTTGACTTCCTGCCATCCAAATTCATTTAGGACCGTGTCCTAAACAAAGTCTTAATCAAAGAACATGGCTTTATAAGGCTGGAGTAAGGAACCGTTTTCCATCAAGCGCTATTTGGATATTTATTACCTGTCATGTACCAAATGATTTTTCAGGCCTTATATGGCCCATGGGTCAAGTGTACCTCATCCCTGCTAGAGTCAATTAGAAATAAGTAAATAAAGGACATGTAGCAGAAAGCAGCACATCTGAAGTGGTGTGCATATGGTGACTAACTAGAAGGGACACATAAAACAGTAATGCACAACCTGGTGGATCTGCCACAAGGTTAGAGAAAGTTCTGGAAAAGCTCACTTTATTTTTTATTTTTTGGTGATTATTTCAAATTTTCTCTGTAATGGCCACTTTTATATGTAAAGCCTCTTGGATAAGAACTAAATTTTTGAAAGGTTTATGTATTTTTTCTCCATTCAGACTTTTATTCTATAGAAAAAATGAAATTTTTGTTCAAATGCAGAAACCGTCGTTGCCATCATTTTAAAAAAGTATGGAACTTTAAAAAGTATAGTTGAACATGTCACCTTTTCTTTTTTTAATAAGTATGGTAGCCTTAAAAAGATAGATTTTTGTGACATGAAAATCTGTCTGTGAAGTGAAATAACATATGTAATAGTAGGGGCACAGGGATATGAGACAATGAAGTGACTTTTCTTTATTTCTTTTAAAATAATTTGATTTATAAAAACATGGCAAGAATTACATAAAATATTCTCTTATACCCTTCATTTGGATTCCGTGAATATCAACTTCTTAAAATACTTGCTTTACCATTCTCTGCTTTTCTACATACATAGTTTTCTCTTTGTCATTTAGAAATAAGATGTGTAAGTGTTCCTTTATCCCTAAATACTTTATGTATTTGCCAAAAACAATGACAGAATTATTAAAGTAATTAATATTGATATAGCACTATTATCTGATTCTTTAAATTATTTAATTTGCATTCAAATTTCACGAAGTGTTCTACCTTCTTTAATCTGGAATAAAGTGTAGACCAGTTATTTTTGTAGCATACATATTTCTCACATGACCCATTGAGAGGACACAACTTCTGATGCTCCTACCAAATGTAAATGGCAGTGTTCTCTGGTTTTCTGGTGGTTAATTGGAGATAAGGGTCTCACGAACTTTCCTGCACAGGCTGTCTTTGAACCACAATTCTCAGATCTCAGCCTCCTGAGTAGCTGGATTACACGTGTGAGCCACTGACACCCAGCTCAGGTTTCATGATCCATATGTTATTCTTCTGCATTTTGTGTTGGAGTTTGTCAAGAATTAAACTTCTTGAGTACAAGATTATTTAATTTTCATCAAGTTTTAAAATACAGAAGACCTGGTGTGCTGCTTCACACCTGTTGTTCTAGTAATTATGAGGCTGAAGCAGGATAATTGCAAGTTTGTATCCTGGGTTAGATTAGGAAGACCACGTTTCAAAAAAATTCAAACTTAAAACAACAACAACAACAATAAAGGAAATGGGAAAAAAGTATATGGAATATATACTGTTTTCAAGGATTACAACACAGGGATGATTTTAGGCTTGGTTTCTATCATTAATATATTTGAGAAGGCTTTGGTGTTTTGTTGTTATCTGATCTAGATTTCTATAAATGTAGGACTGATTTTCACTGACGTTGTTTCCCATGTATGTGTTTGCTGTTCAAGTATTGGGTAGACTTTTTTTTTAAAGATTTGTGTTACAAACAACCCAGAATAGCCAAAGCAATTACAGGCAAAAGAAAAAATGAAGGACACATCACGATACCAGATTTCAAGCTCTTCTACAGAGCCATAATAACAAAGACAGCTTAGTATTGCCACAAAAACAGACCCGAAGAGCAATGGAACAGACTAGAAGATCCAGAAGTAAAATCACACACCTATGTTCATCTGACACTTGGCAAAGGAGCCAAAGACATACAGTGGAAGAACTATTGGTGCTGGGAAAACAAGGTGGCTACATGCACAAAATTAAAAGAGGACCCCAACCTGTCTCCATGCACTAGCATCAACTCAAAATGAATTGAAGACCTTCCCACCAAACCTGAACCTGTGAAACTACTGCAGGACAGAGTAGGAGAGACAGTTGAACTTACAGGCACAGGCAGGAACTTCCTGAACAAAGTCCCCGGGTCACAACAAATTGGAGACTAGAAGAATGGGACTATCTTAAAACAAAATTTCAGCATCAATGAAGAAATAGAAACCAAACTAGAAAGATAACCAACTAATTGGGAAAAAATGTTCACCAGCAATAGATAAGAGAAAGGCCTAATATCCATTATATACAGGGAACTCAAGAAACTAAATCCTCCCAAATATAACCAAATATTAAATGGGAAAGCAGCTAAAGAGAAAGTTCTCAGAAGAAGAGATACAAATGGCAAAGAAACACATGAAATGTTCATCATCCCTGGCCATAAAGGAAATGCAAATGAAAACACTGAGATACCACCTTACACCAGTCAGAATGGACCACATCCTAATGTCAGCCAACAACAAATGCTGGAGGGTATATGGAGAAAGAGGAACCCCTGCATTGCTAGTGGGAATGTACACTAACACAACCACTTTGGAAAGCAGTCTGAAGGGTCCTCAGAAAGCTAAATATAGACATCCCATATGACCCAGCCATACCACTCCTAGGCATCTACCCTGAGCAACAGGAACCAGGATACAAGGACACATGCACCTCCATGTTTATTGCAGCACTGTTCACAATAGCTAAGATATGGAAACAACCCAGATGCCTCATTACAGATGAATGGATCAAAAAATTGTAGTACCTACATACAGTGAAATATGCAGGCATTAGAAAGGATAAAATAATGGTATTCACTGGAAATTGATAGAATTAGAATAAATCATTTCAAGCAAGGTAAGCCAAGACCAGAGAGACAAATGGCACATGGCTTCCTGATATGTGAATGTTAAATCCAAAATGCAAAGAGATATGACAAAATAAACAGGATTCAAGAAACAAAGGACCTCTACTTAATTTGTCATATCATTCCTAAATGACTCCATGTTCTCCACCTTATATATGGTAGATAGATAAATAGATAGATAGATAGATAGATAGATAGATACCATATATATGTACCATATATATGTGCACATCTGAGGGGAGCTAGGAGCAGGACACAGAATCAGAGGGAAATAGGAGACTATATAACAGAGGGGCACATCAGCTACATTGGACATTGAATGAAAATGAACTAAGGAATTCAAGGGCAGCAATGGAAGGGAGAGAATGAGAGGGAAAGAGGGAGCAGCTTACACTAAACAAAAGGAAAGAAAGGTACATATTAACCGATTTGGAAGAAATAGTTGTATTGTCAAAACTTATAGAATTCACAAACTTTATAGACCATGATAATGACAATTTGCCTTGTAAAGGTTAAAATGTGTATATGACTTTAAGTATTACTATCCCACAATACTGTGAAATTTGTGAATTTTATGTAATCACTGAATCTCAATAAAAATTATTTTAAAAATTATTAGCCTTTGGACTATTCTAACAATTCATAATGTGCTATGATTTTTTTTCTGTATTTCTATGTCTAGTCTAATTTACGTAAGGAATTTTGATAGGTTAAAAATAATTTCTCTTTTCTCAAAATTATATTAAATGCTAATAAAGAATATTGGAAAAGAATAGAATTTTAAATCAGAAAAAATATGTTCTGTTTTAAAATTGATTTGGGTTTTGTTAGAAGGTAGAAAAGCCAATGTAGAGAATTTATTTAGCATAATGTTTTATATGAAAAAGGTAAGATTCATCATCAATACTTCTGCATTTGTTTTCAAAAAAAGAAAATTGTAAATTCGATCTTTTTTTCTATTGTGGTAAGAATGGCTTTTCTTAGCCATGAGAGAATGGTAGGATAATTTACTGGTGCAAGTATTGAAGCAATTAATAATCCGGATTACTTGATTTCAGGATCCGTTTTTGTTTTGGTCAGTCATGGGGCTTGAACTCAGGGTTTGGGCACTTTCTGAGAACTTCTTTGCTCAAGGCTAGTGCTCTACCATTTTAAAGCACAGCTCTACTTTCAGTTTTCTTGTGGTTCATTGGAGATAAAATGTCTCTTAGACTTTCCTGCCTGGGCTGGCTTTGAACTTTGATCCTCAGATCTCTGCCTCCTGAACAGCTAGGATTATAGGCGTGAGCCACCAGTGCCCAGCCAGGATCTCTTTTAAATAAGTAATTTGTTGTTAGGGAAAATGTTTTGGAAAGCCTTTACAAATTAAAAAAAAGTTAATAAACAAGGTGTTGAAATGATTAAAAAGATGTATTCATTTAGAACTACATCTTAGGAGATTGGAGTCTAGTAGAAAAAAAGTAGGTCCTCAGAAAGCAGGAGGATGGGCAGAAGGGAAACTGGGCAGGTGATTACACCACCAGATCCTGGTAGTGTACCACACCATACAGGAGCCTGGATGAGGCAGAACACTGGCAGAGGCTTGGGTTCTCTTATCATATTGCATTGTCATCTTTGACTAGACCAGTGGACAAGTTTGATTGAGAGAGGCCGCTGAAAGGATGTGGAAGCCCAAGAGGGAGCATGAGAAGCAGAGGGAGAGGCGGTCCCAGGAATAGAGCTTTTGATTCATATGACCACACAAGGAAACAACATTTTGAAACATACAGTGGGAATGATAAAACGTAAGTCATTTTATATGTGCTATTTTCTACATAAATTTCAATAATATATGAATCTGTTAATTATGTATGAATATTTAGCCAAATTCATATCAGTATGTTATTATGCTATTACTTTTTGAAAGGCTATCTTGGGACAACTTTTATGATCGCTTTTTCTGATGTAGAAATTGACTAGAGCGTCAGTAGTAGCTTAAAGGAATACTATTCATTTCTCTAGAGGTATTAGAACTGAAGACTGCATAGGTAGATATGGAGGTTGTACCTGGGGATTAGGTAAAGAGACCAGGTAAGGGGTGAATGTGTGTCCTCTGAGAGCCTACGATGTAGTGGAAATCTATGTACGTTTATTTGCTTTTATTGAGAATTGTGATCACTGAATTATGCTTTATAATTATGTATCCTTAAGCAGAGACTGATTTGGGGCTTTGATTTACTGAGATAACATTTTTGGTGTAAGTACCAAGGTGATAACTTTATTTTTTTGTGGGGCTTGAACTCTGGACCTTGGTGCTATCCCTCAGCTCTTCAGCTCTAGGCTACCACTCTAGCCACAGTGCCACTTCCAGTTTTCAGTGGTTTACTAGAGATAAGAGTCTTACAGACTTCCTTGACTGGGCTGCCTTTGAACCATAATCTTCAGATCTCAGCCTCCTGAGAAGCTAAAATTACAGGCCTGAGTCACCGGTGCCCAGCTTCTAGGTGATAACTTTTTAAAACAAGTTTGCTCTGTTGCATTTAGATTTGAAACTGCTTTTAAGGATCTTTTCGTATTTTATATTAGCTAATGATTTGTGACAGATGTCTACATACTTGCTGATGCCCAAACAAGTATATGGCCTGGCATATTTATGTATGTCTTAATAAGCTTTCTAAATTCCCACATATTATATACTTTTTGGAGACCTTTCAGAGTCCTTTTAGCTTCTTGGTATTGCTTCTTACTTTATAGACATTTGTAGATGTGGGTTGCAGCTCCAAGAGAAGTTTCTCCTGTATCTTCCTCCTGTTAGACATTTCTTTATGGTTTCATGATACTTTCAATCTTTGCCAGTTCTGCTAGAGTAGGTATGTATTTGGTTTTACAGGGGTTTTGGCTTTCATGGTGTCTGCTGACCAAGTGGTAGGATATACTGTAGGGTAAGGGATGATGTAGAGCAAGGAACTGTGCAAGACAAGCTTTCCATAAATTAGAAACTTGATGCATCTGTACTTCTGTTCTTCTTCTTTTAAAGAGTCTAAGCTTTTTATGTAATCTTGTTTTTATTTGTTGTTAGTATTATTCTGGATACAGACAGTTCCAGGGTGACCTGGAGTTCTCTGTGTCCCAGGCTGGTCTCTAAATTGTTAGCTTGCTACTGCCACCTCTGAATGCTAGTATTACAGACATGTGCCACAATGCCAGGCAGAACTATACTTCTTTGAGTATCTGTTCTAAAAGACAAATGTATAAAATAATAATGCCAAATGTAACATTAGTTTTACTACCATTCTCTTCTATAGGACCTGAAGAGAAACTTTTTGAGTGGTTGCTCAATCTGGAATTCCATGTTCTCAATGATCTTTTTCTTACTTCAATTGTATGTATGTATCTAGATATACATATATACGCGTACACACATAATATCTATATGTATGTATGAAGAGGTGGCTGTGCCACTTGTGGGGCTTCCAGGAGTGGTGTTGGAAAGACGTGTCTCGTGGCATTCATTTTGGGTTTCTTTGTGACAGGAATTTAGGTGGTGATAGTTAATAAATCAGTCTTAGAGTAAGACATTTTAATGTGTGAAGGATCTGGGGCTTGAACGTAGGGCCTGGGTGTTCACCCTGAGCTTTTATGCTGAAAGCTCACGCTCTACCACTTGAGCCTTGTCTTCACTTCTGGATTTTTGGAGATAAGAGTCTCACTGATTTTCCTGCCCAGCCTGGCTTTGGACCACAATCCTCAGATCTCCACCTCCTAAGTAGCTAAGATTACCAGTATAAGCCACCAGCATCAGGTAAGACTCACTTTTTGTGGTTTTGGTTGTGATTGTTGTTTAATTGTTTCTGTAGTTTTCAGAGCTCAGGTCTGAACTTAAATCCTTGCACTTGCCAGATGAGTTCTCTTACACTGAGCAAGTCCCCAGTCCCTCCTGTTTTTTTAATCAGCTGATGTGCAGTCAGTGCTGTCATGTGAACTTTGGATCCATGCGGAAGTGAAAGCAAAGAGATGTGCAGTTCATCCCTTGCTCATGCTGAAAACACTGGCAGCAGTGACTGGAATGAAGGACAGACTCACATGACTGAGTAATGACAATTTGGAGTTTCCTAGGGCTGCCAGCTATTCAACAAATAAAGGATTGGGATTGATATCCATCCTATATAGGACTGAAATTAGACAGCAAAAAACCCAGACATAATCTAATTACATAGTTTTCAGAAGAAGAAAAAGATGGCTAATAAAGTCATGAGCAAATGTTCAACAGCCTTAGCTATAATAGAGAACATGCAAATTAAAACTGCAATAAGATTAAATCTACTTCAGTTGGAATGACAGCCACCAAGAAAATGTGGTAAGATGAATTAGAAAAGGAATCTTTATACTCTTTTCGTGGGAATGCAAACTAGTGCAACTATTATGGATATCAGTCTAGAAATAGACCCTTCCAAAGACTCCATTATACCAATATGAGGCGTATGTCAGTAGAATATATCAATATACCTGAAAGATGCCAGCATAACTCATGTTTATTACAACACTGTGCACAATAGCCAAATGATGGAATCAGACACTTGGAATCTTCTTGAACTGATAAAGAAGAAGTAATATAGATGTACCATGGAATGTTACACAGCCATGAAGGAAAATGAAATCATGTCGCTCTCAGAAAAGTGGATATAATAGAGGACATCATAATGAACCAAGCTAAAAAATAAAAATAAACAAAAACACAAGATACGTGTTTTTTTCCGATATAGAAGCTAGGCCTAAAGAGCATATATATTCATAGACATGATTGTACCTTTGTGTATATGGGCAGATTTACAAATTGAGTCTACAGGACTGTTTAAGAGGAGAAGGGAAAGGGAAAAAGGGAGTGAATAATTTTGAGATACATTATAACTATATATGAAAATAACATGAAAACTGTTGATCAATGGAAAGTTGGGGGAAGAGAGAGAGGCTGAGGCAGAGAACTAGGAAGAAGGTTGGCTACCTAAGGGGAAAGAGAATGAATATGGATAAGTAGATTTTTGTCAAAATAAAACTGAAACTTTTTGAAATTGTTTTAAGAAGAGGGAGAAGGATAACATTGTGTGGAAATGTCACAACAAAATCTCCCCTTGTATAACTAATATATAATAATTTTTTTAAAGGAAGGGACTCGTTGCTCACATCTATACTCCAAGCTACTCAGGAGGTTGAGATCTGAGAATTAAAAGTTTGAAACCAGTTCAGGCACATGAAACTGAGATAGATATTTGAATCTCTAGTTAAACAAGAAAAAAAAATAAAAAGCTGGATGTGAAAGTGTACCTCTAGTGATAGAGTGCCAGCCTTGAGAGAAAAAGCTGAGCCAGGGGAGAGAGAGAGAGAGAGAGACCCTGAATTCAAGACTCGGAACCCGTACAACAAAAGAAAAACAAAACTAAAGTAGAATTTAATCAAAGTTCATGGCAAAAAGAAACTGTGAGGTTAAAAAATTGTTATTAATTATTTTGTCAGTTATGGGGCCTGTAACCTTGGCCTAGGCACTGTCCCTCAACTCTTCAGCTCAAGGCTTGTGCTCTACCACTTTAGCCACAACAACACTTCCAACGTTTTCTGCTTATGTGGTGCTGAGGAATTGAACCCAGGGCCTCATGCATGCAAGGCAAGCACTCTACCACTGATCCACCTTCCCAGCAACTGTTATTAATTATTAAAGAGATGTATAGAAGGGTTACCATTTCATAAGCATGTAATGAATTTTTTCTTTGGGGGCAATTTCACCCCTTCCTTTGTTATCTCCGTTTCCCTCTCCCATCTCTACCTACAAATTGTATAGTTCCACAGTTCATTTTCCTGATGGTGTCTACTGAGTACCACTGCTGCATTTGTTCACCATTTGTTCTTCCATTGCTTTGCCTCTTATTACCCACCAAAGACAGTTAAAGGAAAAACAGGCAAAAAACAAGAAACAAAGACCAAAAAGCAAAAAGAAAAAACACCATCTTCATCAACAAGAGGAAAAAATATTAAAAACTTGTTGCAATTTCCTGAAATTCATGTTGATAAATATTATTTTATATGTTCACTGGCACAGAGGCATTCATTGCACCTTTGGGTTCCTTCCTTAAGAATACCTCTTTTAATTGTGAGTGTTTTTAAAAATTGAATGTTGTTTCTACATACTTAGAACAAAAAAATATTTAAGTTGAGATGTATTTTATTAATGCAATATAATTTATATGTACTTTTAAACCTTAAAAAGCCATCATTGAAAATTTTTTTTCTGAACCAGGTTGTAAAAAATGCTGCATTCCATATGTGACTGTAAATTTTTTACAGCAGTGCTGGGAATTGAACTTGGCTTGCTAGACCAAACACTCTGTCACTTAAGCCACAGCATTTTGTTGGTCTTCTACTGTAGTTCCAGGCCCAACATAGTCTTATTTTTAAGAAGTATTTTTAATACTTGTAGTTTAAGAATATTTATGGTTGAGTCTGGGAATGTGGCTTAGTGGTAGAGTGCTCGCCTAGCAAGCATGAAGTCCTGTGTTGGATTCCTTAGTACCACATAAACAGAAAAGACCAGAAGTGGTGCTGTGTCTCAAGTGGTAGAGTGCTAGTAAAAGAAGCTCAGAAGCAGTGCTCAGGCCCTGAGTTCAAGCTCCAGGACTGACAAGAAAAAGAACATTTATGGTGTCCTCTCTGTTTCCCTCTCTCTTTCTCTCTTTCTGTCTCTAATGTTGACCATGGTGCTTGAACTCAGGACCTGGATGCTTAAGACCAGTGCTTTACCTCTTGAGCCACCATTCTACTTCCTTTGTGGTGATTAACTGGAGTCTCACAGACCTTCCTGCCTGGACTAGCTTCAAATTGCAGTCCTCTGCTTCCTGAGTACTAGGATTATAGGTGTGAACGCCTCAGTTTATGACTCTTTAAGTAGCTGGAATTTTCTAAGATAAGAATTTTGATTTATTTGTCGTCCATTCTTCCTCCCCCCTCTCTCTTGGTTGTAGGGCTTGAACTCAGGACGTAGGCTAGTGCATTAAAGCTAGTGCTTTACCACTTTGAGCCACAGCTCCATTTCCAGTTTTCTGGTGAGTAACTTGATATAAGACTCACACATACTTTCCTGCCTGGATGGCTTTGAACTGTTATTCTCAATCTCAGCCTCCTGAGTAGCTAGGAGTATAGGCATGAGCCGCTGTTGCCTGGCATATAGCCCATTCTTATTTTATGGAATTTTCTAGTGATAAAATTAATTTTCATATTCTGGAAATTTATATGGATGAAAAATTCATTTTATTGTGGCAACTGTATGTGCACAGAACTCCTTGAAAAGCAAACACTTAAGAAAAAAGACATTAATTTGAGCTCAGTGACCCCCACTTGTAATTTCTAGAGACTTGGGAGGATCATGGTTTGAGGTTATCTGGGGGAAAAGACTGAATATCAACAAGCCAGACATGGGGATATACATCTGTAATCTCAGCTATGCAGAAAGCATAAGTAGGAAAATTTTGCTTCAGTGCAATGCTCTTAAGTTTAAAACTTAATAATGCATTTTTTTTAGAAGAAGAAGAAATGGGCCATTAAAATTTGCTTTTGCGATCTTATGGTTGTAAAAGCATTAGTGTAAACGCATTCATATGGCTGCAGAGGCTTTTGCTGTTTTTCAATGGCGTGGAGTTTATGGCCTTGAAGGAAGAGAATTCAGTGGAGGAGACCCTGTGTGTCCTGGATGAAGAATCTCCAACTAAGTAGGATGTTTCACGTATTTTCCTCATTGGGTTATAATCTTTTCATACATCTTCTTAATGTATTAATAAGGAGCAATCCAGCTCAAGCTATCTAATGAGTAATTTTTTTAACATAATCATCTTATTTGGGTTCTGAAACTTGCATTCCCATTTTTTTTCTGTCTTAACAGTACATAGCATTGTGTCTTACATTATGACCATAGTCATTCTCAGTTTCCTTTTAAAAAATATTTTTGTTATCTTTAGGTAGTTGTACAAAGCAGTTGATGAATACAATGCGTCTTGATCAATGTTACCTTTTCAGCATTCTCTCCCAATTCTCCAAGCCACCCCTTCCTTTACTTATCTTAATTCTAGGTTATGTATGGAAAGTTTTGCAATTTACCAAAGCTGTTTTTGTGTACTCTGCATCTTGATTTGTGTCACATCTTCACACACACCCTTTTGACACACCCTTTCCCTTATTATGTCTTAATTCTGTGGTTTGGATTCTTGCCTGTATTTTCCAACCTTCCCCCTTCATCAACCACTTCCTTCCCCTCCCCTCTCCCTTCCCTTCTTACTAGCACCCATTTCCTGCTTCTTATTTTGCTGGGCTTTGACTTAAAATCTACACAATTGCTAATGAGTGATGTTTTTAGGTACTGGGGTTTGAACTGGAGCCTTGAGCTCTTGCTCAGCTTGCTGACAGCTAGTGCTGTAATTCCTGGTTTCTGGTGGTTATTTTGGAGATGGAGTCTAGTAGACTTTTTGCCTGGGCCAGCTTCAAACCGCAATCCTCTGTATCTGTCTTCTGAAGAGCTAACATGAAGCATGACCCACTTGTGTCTACTTCTAATGGGTTTTAATGAAATTAATGGGTTAAATTCAAATATTCTGTTCTTTACCCACCTCTTTCCATCAGTAGCTGTTCAACTCATTTTTTTCTGTTCCTGTTATTATCACCAAGTCCCTCTTTTCTCTTTTTTCTTCTTGTTGCTTAGGTGCCTGGTCCATATCTAGCAGGTTTATACCTTAAGTCCGCTTTTCCTTTGGAGTTCGTATGGGATCTCGCTTAGCCAAACCCCAGCAGGATGACTTCTCACAGTTGTCCTACGTGCCTGTACCCACAGGCAGGCACTGTAGTAATTTGAAATCTCTGCAAGGCTTGACCCCCAGTATTCTAAAATGAGTCCTCAGTTCCACATAGCAATCTGTTTCAGGGTTTCACTTTTACCACCTTTACAGCTTATTCCTTCTTATCTGCTCAGAACTCTGACACTACCCTTTCCCTTTCGCCCCAAACCTCCTCTTTCATTCTCCCTGTGCAGCTTTGTGACATAAACAAGGTGGGAGCCATCAGATGGGAACTTCACAGTTTTTTCCCTGTCAAAGGTACAAACCTGTCTATAGCCACTCACCTCCTAAGTTCCTGCCTTCCTGGTAAAAGCCCATCTTCTCACAGCTCTTAGAGCTTTTGGTCTTCTCTCTCTATTTCATAGAAGCTTCATATGTCCGGTTTTTCCCCTCTGTATTCATCTCATTTCTCCCAGCTCTGGTCTTGGAATCAACAGTTTAAACACAGTCATTCTCATGCTGGTTCTGGGACTTGAACTCAGAGATTCATGTTGTCTCTTGGATTTTTGCTCATGACTGCTAGAGCCATGCCTCCACTTTTGCTATTTTTGCTGGTTAATTGGAGATAAGAGTCTGAAGGATTTGTGTAACCAGGCTGGCTTCGAACTGTGGTTCTCAGATCTCAGCCTCCTGAGTAGCTAGGCTTACAGGTGTGAGCCACTGGAGCTTGGCACTCAGAAATCTGCTGACCCTTCTCTTGACCCTCCATTCTCTCATGCTTCACTTTTTCTGAGTTGTGTGCACTCTTTCTTCATTTACATACCCCATCTTCATTCCACACTTCACTCTTGCCCTCTTTGTGTTCTGGAAGCTGTCACTATGTCTCCTGATGTAATAGATGTTTCAACCTGAGTCTTCTTGGTTCTCAGAATCATTGGACTTTATTGATTTCTTAAACATGTCCTCTAACTGGCTTCTGGTATCACTGTACTGGTTTTCCTTCTGTGTCTCAGCATCTCCTTTAAAGGCTCATCCTTGCCTTGTAGGTCTTTTAAAATGCCATCTCTTTCAGCTTCTCTTCTTCTAGAGCCTGTTTGTGGGATCTTATGTATCCTGTGCCTTAAACTGTCAGGTATATCTCCAGAATTATCTCTGAGTCCTTCCTTCAGTATAATTTTGGCCACCTCCCCTGATCCCATATATTCCATGTACTCCACATCTCCAGGATTTAGCAAATTACTTTCATTACAAGCCTCTGAGCCTCCTCAGTTGTTTCCACAAAGTAGAAGCCTAGGAATAACCTACGGAACTCCCTTTGTGACTCCCTCTCCAAAATTCAATCCTTCCCTCTGTTCTGTGTGATTTGTACCATACCTCCAACAGCACAGTCATCTGGCTGTCACGTGGCTCCCTGCATTTTCACCTTGTGTACCAAAGTGGCATTCAGACTGCTATTCCCTCTACCTCACTGCATACCTCCCCCCAGTGATTTCCTGTTCTTTTATAGTTTCTGACCTGACCTACACAGTCCTACATGGTCATGCCTCCATAGGACCCCCGGTTCCACCTGTGCCTTCCCTGGGTTCACCTCATGTCTCCTATTTTTAATCTCAGACATACCTGTCCTCTCCTACTATCCTCACATCTGACATGCTTTCACAAGTATTGATTTCCTGTTCTCTATACTTCTTCCACTCATCTTCACCTTCAAACCATTAGAACTTTTAAGGAAGCGTGTCTAAAGAGCATAGACTTGGACCCAGAGTGCTGAGTACAAATTGTAGCTCCACCACTCACCAGACTGGAAAATTTATTTAATCTTTCTTCAGTAGTTCTGTTTTCTTCATCTGTAAAATGGTAATAATACAGTACTTATGCTACAGGGTTGTTTTAAGGAGTGTGTGTATGTGTAAGGGAGAGAATGTACACATAATGCCTAGCATCTGGTTAGCACTATAGACATATCACTGTGAATATATCTATCTATCTATCTATCTATATAGATATAGATATAGAAATAACAATGTTATCACTGTGACTTATTATAAGAGTAAAAAGGCCACAATGATTGGTGATTATCAGAAGAATTAATTTGCTATTCAAAGTTGATGGGAACCTGCTTTGTTCTCATAACTCCACATTTCTCCCATGATCACTCACCTCCCACCCCTCCCACCTCCGGGTCCTTCCTGGTTTTCAGGAGTACTTCATACCTGACCCCATCTAAAGTGCAAGACCAAAACCAGGCACTGATGGCTCACTCTTGTCATCCCAGTTACTCAAGAGGCTCAGATCTGAGGATCACAATTCAAAGCCAGCTCAGGCAGGAAAGTCCATGAAACTCTTATCTCCAATTAACCACCAGAAAACCAGAAGTGGCACTGTGGCTCAAGTGGTAGAGAAGTAGTCTTGAGCTGAAGGGCTGAGAGACAGCACCTAGGCCCAGAGTTAAAGCCCTATGACTGACAAAAAAAGCGAAGGGAAGTTCAAGACTAGGATGATACCTCAGCTAGAAAATCCCAAATGGAATATAAATTCCAAACAGAACAGTTTGGATAATAAATCCCCAATAGGACCAGATGAAGAACCTCCAAGAAAAGTATAACAACTCTTTCCTGATCTCTTCTTCCAGCCCAATCCTTTTATCTATCCAAAGACCTATATTAAGGACTTACTTCTCCCGTCTTGTCCCAATCTTATGTACCTAAGGATGGAATATGAAAGATTGACCACCACCCTACTGTCCCAGGTGCATATGGACACCAAGCAAAACCCAGGTATGTGTGGACTTGATGTGCAGGCAGAGCAGTCTGACCCAAGCCTGGCCTCCAACATTCCACTGTGAGCTGATTGACTGTCCCCACCTCTCAGCCCTAATAGCCTTTTGATAACCTCCTTGATAACCTCTGACTGAGACTCCACAAAAGTCCACCTCCAACCCCACCTCCTTGTAGCCTTCATTCCTCCAGGAAGTTTGGTTGCCACTTGCTGATTCTCAGTAAGTAGTCCTAGCCTGTCAAGATGGAGAGTCCACCACCATGCCATACCACCAGCCGACAAGGAGTGGGTGAGGCTGTAAGAGCTGTTATAAGTTTATATCAGCTTTTAAGATTTACTACATTATTTTTCTTTTCTTTTTTAAACTTTTTATTGTGAAAATATCATACAGAGGGGTTACAATTACATGGGAAATGTAATGAGTACATTTCTTATCAAGCATTGTTGCCTCCTCCTTTGTTTCCCCTTCCTATCCCTTCCCATCTTGCCCCCCTCCCCGCCTCTGCCCGGCCAAAGTTGTAAAGTTAGTTTTCAACATAATGACTTGTATATCTCATTGTTGCAATGGGTCCACCTGTATCTCTATTTAAATGGGGTTTTTTTTCCTTCCCCTACACAATTCATACCAACATCAAATACAATGTAAGCAAGGGTTATTCCCTGTGGGCTGGTGGTATGGCTTGGTGGTAGACCTCTTGTCTAGCATGTAAAAGTCCCTGAGTGTTACAAAAAAACAAACATAAGCCTCAATCCATTGTATCTGGCCAGAATATATTGAATTTTACATGCCACTATAAGAAACAATTTTGTTTTAAGGTTGGAAAGTGGTTATATTACCTAAATGATTAGCAGATATCCTTTTATTTATTACACATGATGTTCTCATTTCACTTCTTTTACTTGTATGTTTTGATATAACATCAGAAATATGAAATATTCAGATGATGTGGGAGAGAAAGGATGTTTTAATTTGCCACTGATTGGAGTGGGAGGAGATTGAAATCAAGTGAATGCATGGCACATGTCAGTTTTCATAATAACCTAAACATCTCCCCAGTTTGTACAGAAATTTGACACTCAAGCATATCATAACTTTGCATAATACATAATATTTTCATTGACGACTTTCTTTCTGAGAATGACTAAACATTGTGTGCATTCACATAAAAATATAGTACTGACTTCTATCAAGGATCTTTCTGTTTTACTTCTAAATTAAACTTCTGAAAAATTTTAAAGGCTAAAACACATGAAAACCTGAGAAAAACTGAGTTCACTGTCACTGAATTATATACAAGGAAAGAAGAAACGACATTTTTTAGGTATCAGACCTAAATAAATAGGATAACACAATAGATTTAAATTGTACAAAGGAAACCATTAAAAACAAGGACATCAGAGTAAGGAAAACAACTGGAAAATTAATCTTTAATTCTTATTACATTTTGTATATTAAATATTGCAAATATTTTTTAAAAAGATGGAGAGTCCAACCTGCTCCTATCTCTTTTTCTATTTTTCTTAACAAAAACTACAAAATATGTTGGAAAAATAGGATTAATATTTAATATGATGAATTAAGCCATGAGTTGCCTAAATAAAGAGATATAAATTTATATGAATGTTGGGAAATTACATGAACTGGATACCTCTGGGAACACATAATATTCTTTCTGAACCAATGAACATTTATATATAGTTGGGTGATATAAGGGTGAGTAACAGAATGAATTATAGCATCATCCTAACCTTCATATTTATGGAGATACTGTAGCATTCATAAAAGACTAATGATTGTGTGATCTATCTGAGAGATGGCAATCTCCATGAGGTCTAGTCAACAAATCTCTAGTAACAAATCTCTGTTACTAAGCATCTAGTTGAACTGCTGGTGTTGTCCCATAGAGCAGCCAGGTTGACCAACCATGCTGAGAAATCCTTGTTTCTGTACTCCCTTGTCAAGCTTTTGAAAGTTGGAAAAACTATATCAAATGACAATGACACTGGCTGATCTCAGTCTTGCCTAAACTGATTTAACATTGCTGCTTTCAATAATATATAATGTGCACTTCTCAGTTATATAAACCCTAGATGGATAATGTTTTCTTTTTACTGACAATCACAGTTGCTCTTCTTTTTTGATGTTGCTTCCTTAGAGGAAGTTGAAATGTTCCTTGTCCCATACGTTCAATAATATATGAGGATAACTGTCACAACTTGTATTTTGTTATAAAAAATAACATTTCCTAAGTATTACTGTGTGTCAACATCTTCTCTTTATAGAACTTCTGTGTATTAATTCACTGAACTCTGGACTGCTCTGAGCAGTTAACTGTTAACTTTCTTACATAGAAGCACAGGGGTTAAACAACTTATTAGTAAGTACACAGACAAAATTTGAGTCTAACAGTACATCAGACAGAGAATAGTAGGAATCGTTAATTGGCATTCAGATGATTATCCTGTTAGGGACTTCCCTTAGCTGTGCACAGGTTGCTCAGTCCTATAATCCTAGCTCCTCAGGAGCTGAGATCTGAGGATTGAGATTCAAAGACAAGCCTAGGCAGGAAAAGTCCATGAGATGCTTATCTTGAAGTAACCACCAGAACTGAAAGTGGCAATTTGGTTCAAATTGGTAGAGCACTAGCTTTGAGAAAAAATGCTCAGGGTCAGAGCCCAGCCTCTGAATTCAAGCCCACAATGGACACACACACACACACACACACACACACACACACACACACACACACACACACAGAGAGAGAGAGAGAGAGAGAGAGAGAGAGAGAGAGAGAGAGAGAGAGAGAGAGAGAGAGAGAGAGAACTTCTCTTAAAAAGAGAAGATACCGGTTCTGTCATCTTGGGGATTGCCAGAAGGATCACTGATGATTTCCCTAGATAAGATTGATGGAACAACCACCCCATTCCTTCCCTTCATGAAAAGAAAATGTTGGGAATATGTTTCCTTCCTTGCTAGCTTGTACCAGGGTTTGAACTCAAGGATTCAGCTTGCTTGCTTGTCACTCTACCACTTAAGTCGTGCTTCCAACCTAGCTTTTTTTGTTGGTCATGGGGCTTGACCACTGGGCCTAGGCGCTGTTCCTGAGCTCTTCAAGTCAAGGCGAGTGCTCTACCACTTGAGCCACAGCGCCACTTCCAGTTTTTTACTGGTTATTTGGAGATGAATCTAACATATGTTCCTCCCTGGGCTGGCTTTGAACCACGATCCTCAGATCTCAGCCTCCTGAGTAAGTAGGATTATGGGTATGTATCACCAGTGCCAGTCCAGCTAAGCTTTTCCTGGTTATTTGTGAAATGGAATCTTGTATTCTTGTTATTCCCAAAAGCTCAATTTTCCTATATAGGACTGTAATTACGAGCCACCATGGCCTAGCTGAGTAAGGATTAATACAAGGTATCTATCCTCTATTGCATTTTGTTTCCAAGTGTATTCGTATAAACAGTGAAGATTTTGCATATTTATGTGTTAGGTTAAATTTGTTTGCCTCAGTCATATCTGGTTAGTAACTTTTGCTTAGTTCTAGGACCCACTTTCTTTGGTTCACTGTATTTTTTCCTATATTCAGGTAGAAAGGTACCTTAGTGAAAATATGGATTTGTGGACTGGTGTTTTAGATATTCTCTTAGAATATCACAACTCTTTTTCTAAGCCCCATTACCCTCTTACTCCCTAAATCTAAACGTAGTACAAAGGTGAAGGCTTTAGAGATACAATGCAGTATCCTTGTGGTACCCTGGAGCCCCTGCAAGGTCACCACACGGACCTCTGATGGGTCTTCGTGGGCTGGTCATGGGGACCTTCCCAGGACACACATTCAGAAGTTCCACTCCCCTTCTTGGGACCGGAAGCAACATGTACCACATATACTTTCTATTTTCTAATATTTTCCTTCAGTGATATAAACAGAACCAGAACATAGAAATATTATGTTTTATTACAGCAATATATATTAACTATATTATTTCAACCTTTAAAACCATTGTAATATTTTATATACAGTTGGTATTCTTTCTGTAATTCCTTATTTTTTATTTTTGAATGTAACTAAAGTAATATAGTTTGTGCATATTTTATCATTTAGTATAACTACATTTGCACTACTTACATGCAACTTTTTTCAAATTCTGATATTTAATACTGTGTTTTTGGATAACAACTTTATTGTACTTTTATTTCAGTTTGCCATTATGGCCTTATAAATACAAACAATAAAACCTATTTTTGCAAGTATAGAGTTCAATGTCCTTTGGAAACTACAGACTCAGGATATGACATTGTGCATACACTAATGTGTATAACCTTATTTACAACTGCTCCATAAAATTAGTAGTTTAGATGGCAGCCTCTTCATGCCCACTGGGCATGCTGGGGCCTCTGGTGAAGTAGAAGCCTAACTGCAGCTCGCCCACCTTCTGCAATACCAGGGGACTGTGGGAGAAGAAGACATGCTGGCGGGCTAGGATGGTGCCACAGCACAGAGCCAGCTGCAGTCACTGGAAGCTCTACATGGGCATAGGCGTACATGGCACGGTGCCCACTGAAGCACTCTAGCACCCGCCTGTAGGCCCAGGGCCTGAATGACCCTTCCTTGGGAAGGGTCATCATGCATTGCATGATGGGGTCGACTGAACCAAAGCCATTCTCCAGATCTGCTTGTACATAGATAGCCTTCTTGGAGCAGGGGAAAACTCTGTTGTGCTGCAAGAAGAAAGACAGACACAGAGGTGGTAACTCCAACTTTTGTACCCAAGTCAGTGTGGAAGATTTCTTCCCTGCACCCTCCCACCGGATCAGTCTGTCCAGCTCCTTGTCCTTGGAATAGCAACCATTGACACTCATGTCAGGTACTAATGGCTCCTCTTTTGTGTTGGTTAATTGATATAAAGAGAGCCCCTCCCTCAGAGAACAAAGTTATATTCTGGGTTTTGAAAACATTCTATTTCTGAGCATTCCCAGTGTTTGGTTTTTGTATTCTTTCTTGTAAATTCTTGTGAAATTTGTATTTTAGGTGTTGAAGTGTGGGGAGAAGCAGCCAGATTATGAACATAGTTTCCTACAAGCCTTTTATCTTAAAAGGAAAACAGATTCCCCTCTAAAATTGCCTATCAGTCAATAAATTTGTGAGGGGAACAGGCTATTTTCTCCTAAGATCAAAATGTGCTAGTTTTATATGCATGCTTTATGTGTTCAAAATACAATTAAGTCATTCTCTATCATGGAAACGATTGGCCAAACCTAAGAGTTAAGTGTCCTGGGAGCTAGAAGAAGGATTTTTGTGAGCTTTACCAATGCGGGGGGAGAGGTGAGAGGTGTTAAAATCAACACATTATTTTGTAGAATCAAAGTGGTAATAGAAAATGAGAATGGCAAAAAATTTCTGTCTGGTCTCATGTGTTGATCTCATGTGCTGCCCTTGACATGGCACTTTTTGCCTTTCTGGCTGTGGTTAGGTCCACCTGCCCGGTGGATAAGTTGTCTTCAAGGCATCTTGGTCCTGAAGTGGGACTTCGATTACCCAGTGGCAGTTGGAACCAGGCCAAGGACAGGACAAAGTCCACTTCCAGGGCATAGCTCCTTAGTTCCCCATGCAAGTAGGATTAGCAGGGAAATTTCTCTGAATTTGACTCCAGAAAACAACCACTGAACCAAAAGGAAAGACCGCCAAACACCTTTCCCCTTCCTCCAATCCCTCCTTCCTTGGTAAAGTGCAAAATAGTTTTGCAGGTTTTGGCACACACACAAATCACCAACCCTCACCTGATAAATTAGGTTGCAAGTGACTAAGTCATGTAAATGCATAAGGCCACACTCTTTACTCTGGACAACATCTTCAGGTTGTTTGATGCTTTAATTTTTTTTTAATTCCTTTTTGTCATTTGTGGGGCTTGAACTCTTTGCCTGAGTGTTAACATGTTCCTGAACTCCTCAGATCAAGGGGAGGCATCTACCACTTGAGCCATAGGAACACTTCCTCCTTTCTGGTGGTTAATTGGAGATAAGAGTCTCACAGATTTTCCTGCCAGGGTTTACTTTGAACCATGAATTTTTAAATTATATTTCTATATATTTCCGCTAATTTCAGGAGGCTTGGGTCTCCTTTCTCTTTTATTTTCTCCTGTATCTTTTCTTGTTTGGGAACAAATGTCATGGACTGTCCATCCATTTAAAACTAAGCTTATTTCATTAATTTAATAGAAAAAGAATCCAGCCTGCCTGAATCTCAGGGCAGCTTTGCATATAATGTTCATCTGATAATTAACATCAGTGAATTTTCAAAGTCATGTTGATAATTTTTTGTAAACCATTCACTAAAAAGGTCCCAAAAAGCAAGAATAAATAATAATGTTCTGATTTCTAACAAGGTTAAAAAAACAAGTAATTCAAGAAAACACATTCTAGTCTTCCCAGATTCCATGGTGAAGAAGTCCTTAACACTATCCTCTCCTTTCAAACTTGTAGCTTTATTCAGTTTTACTAGCTTTCATTTCGGTACTAGCACCAGTAATCTCCTTGTATTTTTTGACAGTGAAATTCCATTTGTTAATAGCTCAATTCATATTGACAATGGTAGACTCATGAGTTAACTATCATAGAACATAAAATATTGAATAGCATTAATTATATGCAACTATTCCATAAATTAATATAAATACCACATATATGCATCTTCATTTTTAAAATGCAAAATTTACATATCTGTGTCATAAAATAAATCAGATTACTAGTATGAGACTAAGCTAAACCTATTTCATCATCCCCAATATTCTTTGTAAAATTTTCTCTTCTCATTAACTTTTACCTTAAGGCCTTCTTTTCCTAGCAACATTTTAGTCACCTCGGTATAACCTTTTTCCTTTCCACCTGCAGTTAGTAGCTCATGTTAAATACCTGAGGAATAATTGGTCCCAATGTGCCTGCAAGATGCCAGGAGTACCAAAGTCGACTGGCTGTGCCCACTCTGCCCTTTTTTACTTAGGGAATGGAGTATCAGTGTAAGGGGTGTCAGGGAATCAGGTGGCTGGAGCCATGGTACTATGAATTATGGGTAGTAGAACAGAGTAGCAGAAACTAGGATACCAGGGAAAGAAGAATTGTGACTATAATCATTGAGTTGCAATGACTGGGCGTAGGAAGCACATCTGGAGTTCACTGCTCCTGCGGCACTGAGCCCAGGACTGCCGGGGAGGTTCCAGCTCTGGATCAGGACCAGGCTTTGTGGACAAGACCAGATAGGGCATCTGGGGACCTGAGCGGTGGCCGTCTTGTGTGGGCTGGGAACTTCATTCGTGTAGTCTAGGCTTCTCCATGGAAAAGCACATTCACTCCTGTGCCTCTCCTGTCTTTAGGATTCCTGCTATTCTCCTGCCTGCTGCCATGTCCAACTACAGGTGTCAACTTCTCCACACTGCTGAAAGGCCATCCCAGACATGCTCACAGGGCTTCCCATGCATGCATGCAGAGCTCTGGGTGCCATCCTCCAGCCAAACTGTACCCCCTGTTCAGCTTGGCCTAGGGGACCACCAACTACATTCGTACACAGGAAGCCAGGGGTACACAAGGCCATCCTGCAGTCTCAGTAATCCATTCGCTCCTGCTCAGGTGTGGGGTGGCTGTGAAGCCAACCACAACATCACATTTGATTATCTAAAAGGAAGAATAAAAAAGCTTCACTGTCCCAGAAACAACTGCCCCTAGGGTTCTCTGTGTACACGAGGGGTGTGTGTGTGTGTCTGTGTCTGTGTGTGTCTGTGTGTGTCTGTGTGTGTTTGTGTGTGTGTCTGTGTCTGTGTGGTGTGAGAGAATCAGACACAGATGAGGTTTGGGGTAAAACACTTCTTCCCTTCAGCATTGAGTTTTGGTATCTAGTGGTTGTCCCCCCGCCCCCAATTCTGAGTCAACGTTCTAAAGTTATCTTTCTGTATAATTTTTTTTTTGGGTCCGGTTGTGGGGCCTGAACTCTGGGCCTGGGCACTGTCCCTCAGCTCTTCAGCTCAAGGCTAGCGCTCTACCACTTGAGCCACAGCGCCACTTCCGGCTTTTTTCTTTTTTCTTATGTGGTCCTGAGGAATCGAACCCAGGGCCTCAGGAATGCAAGGCAAGCGCTCTACCACTGAGCCACCTTCCCAGCCCCCTTCTGTATACTTTTATCCTTTGATCTTCTTGATGTTCAGATTCCTATGGTCTGCTTGTGAACTGCACCATTTGCTTGTTGAAGGTGGTGACTTTTAAAAAAATTATGAAGCCCTTTGATCACTTTAAATGCTGTTTTACTGTGTAAGTGCATTTTACTTAGCCCAACTCTGGGGGCCTTCCCTGTGACTGGTAATTCTGAGATTAGCTTAGGGTTAATATGAGATACTATCCTTTCAATCTATCTTTCTAGTGAAAGAAGTTGGGCGTCTTTATTGAAATAATTGCCTGGTTGTAAAAAAAACAAAAACAAAAAGAGTGTTATAAATGTACAATCGGTTGATTTTAGTAAATTGTGCACCACTGTAGTGATAATTTTTTTTACTAAGGTGCATAGTTGGAATGGAAAAAAAATCACAAATTCTAAAACTTAAAAATTGATCAAATAACAAAAAAAAAGAAAGTCACTGATTAGGAATGTATTACAAATGTAAATGTTTAATAAATAAATGAAATATTTGAAATTCTTATCCACAAAGGAAATATGTATCAAAAAGTCACTGAGATTCCATATTACACATCAACAAATAAAAACAAATGCTGGAGAGGTTGAAATAAATCAGGAATATTCAGTTGTGTGGCATTATAAACTAGTGCAACCCATAAGGAGCTCAGAATGGAAGTTTACACAATGCCAAAAAAGACACATATTTTAATGACCTTTACAATAACTTGGATACATATTGAAGGAATATGATTCAACATGAATATCCATGTTCATGGCAGGAGTATTCATAACAATCAACCTCTGCAGTCAACCTAGGTGTACCAAAAAGAGGGAATAAAGAAAATGTGATATTCATAGCTATAAACATATACTGGGATATAAAAGAAGTGAATGCTTCTACTATTTCATTTCAAAAATACTTTTGGATATACACAATCCTAATTTCACTTGGTTTTATGGCATTGTGTTTTTGCTTTTGTGAGGAACCTTCATAATGATTTTCAGAGCAGTTACAGCAGGTTAAAGATATCCTATAATAAGTGGATGGTAGACCGAAATTTAAATATATCAGTGAACACATACAGGACAATCATATATAGTTTATAATTTGAGGCAATGTTAAGAAGGCAACAATTGGGGGAAAAGACAATTTTAGAAGCTGAATAAGAAATTATCTTGAAAAGTTGAATAAAGAGGTACAAAATGAGATTCATCAAAAGCTGTTGAATGATAGAAGATGGAAGAAGGTTAGAAAAACAGATTCATCTGCATGGTCAACTCGACTGAAGTATATGCATATTTGGTGTACACTGATGAAACTCATTCCTAAACTGTGAGCTATTCTTTTGCATCTCTTGCATTTGAGGTAGAATAAGCCCAGGCTCAGCTCATGCCAAGAGGTAGATGCATTGTGACAACAAGTTCAGGTTTGTACTGAAGATCATTATATTGAAAAAAATAACTGAAATTAATGGCACCCTTCTATACTTGCATCTATACTAACAGACAATTTCCTGGTTGCTCACTCTGTAGCTTCAATTCTTTAGTAGCAAGAACAATTCTAGGAGTTCTTTCATTGCCATACTTTTTTTTTTTTAATTTAATTTTATTTTATTTGAGAACATACTGTACAGAGGGGTTACAATTACATGGGCAGGATAATGCATACATTTCTTACGAAACCTCATTGCCATACTTTTTGAGGTTTCCACTGAAAATTGAACTTACTAGAATCTCAAACGTTTCCGTTTGGGGGTGATGGATACTGGTGGCTTATAACTACAATCCTACATATGCAGGAGACTGAGATCTGAGGATGGGGGTTCTAAGATAGCCTGAGAAGAAAGTCTATGAGATTTCTCTCTAGTTACCCAACAAAAAATCAGAAGTGGTACTCTGTACCAAAGTTGGAGAGGGCTAGCCTTGAACCAAAGAGCTGAAGGACAGTACTCAGTCCCTGAGTTCATGCGCTGTGACCAACAAAAAGTAAGTTTCATTTTTTGACTATGGTTTCCTCTTCTAACTCACTATGTGCTTTATCAGGAAGTCTTGCTTAAGGTTCCTATGTCTCACTCAAGTAGATTTTGTCTGTCAAAAATAACCAAGTCTACAAAGTCTACCTAGAGTACAATCAGCAAGTTTAAAACAAATATAATATTTTTTAAGTGTGAATGTGCAGACCTTTGACTAATTCTTACTTTAATGAAACTATGTTGGCCTTCCTTCCACTTGAACAATTGTGTGGAAAATAGATGCATCCCTGGATTTAATCGGTTCTTTCCAGAATCCAATTTTTCAAGATTGTTTTTCCATTGATGCAGAAAAGTTCCAAGTTGTGGCTACTATTATTTATTGTATTGCTAGTTTTAAGCATGGGAAAATAGATCAAAAGTATTTCAAACTTATTTGTATGAAAAATGTTCATTCATTATCTAAATTCAAAAAACATAAATTACTAAAGGCACTGTTTCTTTGGTGAAAAGAAGAGCATGCGGGTGAGAGATAGTTTTCCATGTATGAGTCTTAGAGGATCTGACTATCTAGTGGTCTGGCTTTTAGTAGTAGGTTGCCATGATGGGTCTTCCTAACACTTCTTGTTTGGAAGTAGAGGCCTGGTGAAACAAACACATTTGTCTCTGACTTACTCTCTTTCAGGATGTCCAAGGCTGATATTGATTGTGAAAGATAATAATTGTCCTCCTACCATTTCCTTCTAAGTAATTTTACTTATATTTGGGATTTTGCAACTTGTAGCAGCTTATATGTAACAGTCTCCTGTGGAGCGATTTAAGAGCGAACCTTCAGTGTCTGTGTTACAGTATAGTGGTGTCATAACAGTTCCTTATATTTTATAATATAAGATAAATAACAATGGTTTACTTAGGAAATCTAGCTAAAATATGTATCATTAAACATTATGATAATAGTGTGTCAAAGTTTATAGATCACTTTATTTTCAAAAGAAAATCGAAGTAATCAGAATATTGATATTTTTGAAATGTATAAGGCATGTATATTTCCAAAGGCAATGTTACCCATATTTCCAGTTTCCTATTTTGTCATGTAGTTTATTAATTTTGTATTTTGTACAAATTATAGCTTACTATATATTACTTGTGCTATAAGAAATGGAATACAAATTCAATTCTTGTGTTTGTTTTCATTCATTTGTATTTATCATAAACTTGTTGTGCAAAGAGGTTTCAATTCAATTAGTTTATTAATATAATGCATCTTGATTAGTGTTACATTGATCCACCCCATCTTTCCCAACACTACCCATCCTCCAAGTTACCTGCTTCCATTTTTACATATGTATCATTAATATTATGATTGTATTTGCTATCCCTTCCTGTTTTCATTAATCTGCCCCATCTTATACCTCTTCCCCAGCTGAACATGATTTCCTTTCTGCTACTTACTTTCTTGAACTCTTCATTCTTGGTTAGTTAGTCAGAGAACCACCATCACTGTAATATTTCCATAAGCATACTGAATATTGGGCTTTTAAAGTTTATTTTGATTTCAACTTGTACATAGGAGATGACATTCAATACATGAGTACATGAGTACATTGGATCTTGATCAATGTCACCTCTTTCATAATTTTCCCCAGTGCTCTCACTACCACCTTTTCCTCAATTTCTTCATTTGGTGGGATATGCATTATGTTAGATCATTGCATTTATCCCCACTTTATTGCTTCATATATCTATTTCTCCCTACCTTGATCCCAGCCCTACCTCTGAGTACTTGATTCCTGGTGTTTATTTTGTTGGAAGGTTAGTTAGCTAGTCTAAGGAATTACATTATTTAAATTCTTCTCTGAACCAACCATATTTCAGTTCATAACTAGGTGTATACTTGGATTCCACCCCAAAGTGTGCATAGTGTATGGATCCTGATCATGTCTACCTTCCCATATTTCACTTAACATGATTTCCCCCAATTTCTTTCCTTTCTTTGCAAATGATGCATTATCATTCTTTCTAATGGATAAATAAAATTCCACTGTGCATGTTTATACACACATATGCATATTTATATGCATATAGCTATCATATTTTCCTGATCAACCTGTTTACTGAGTGGCATAGTCCATATCTAAATGCGATTTCTTGTACTATAATGCTTTTTCTTTCAATGTTTTGGGAAAAGACTTAGTATCATTTGCCTAATCTTGTGCATACAGTGTATTCTATAACAAAAATCATTCTATTAATTTCCTAATCTAGTCATTTACATTTCTATATATGTCGGCTCCTATAAATCACAGGGATTCATAATTGTGTATGATTCTGTATTTAAGAGCAAGACTAAATGCTTGCTTGTATATAGTTGACACTTGAAAATAATTTATTATATAATTATCTATACATACATATACATATGTAATTTACATATTGACATACATATATGTATATATACATATAGTGTGTATATATATATATGTGTGTATATATATATATATATATATATATATATATATACACACACACATATATATTATCTATGTGCTAGTGCTAGGACTTAAATTCAGGACCTACGTCCTTTTGCTTTTCTTTTTTGCTCAAGGTTGGCATTCTTCCATTTGAGCCACAGCTCCACCTTTAGCTTTTTGGTTCTTAGTTGAAGGTAAGGGTACCATAGTCCATTTCACCTTGTCTGTGAGTACCATGGTCCATTTTAGCTTCTCTGTCTTGAAACTATGATCCTCAACTTTCAGCCTTCTAAATAGTAAGTCAAGCACCACTAAAACCAACCCTATTCTATTTGAATTAAAAATTAATTTAAGTAACAATAACTTGTAGTATTTCCTTTCTTTTCTTTCTTTTTTATTTTTATTGTGAAAATACTGTACAGAGGGTGTTACAATTACATGGGCAAGATAATAAGTACATTTCTAATCATGCATTGTAGCCTCCTCCTTTGTTTCCCTTTCCCATCCCTTCCCATTCTCCCCTCACCCCACCCCAATCCTAGTCTCCCCACTCACCAAAGTTGTAAAGTTCGTTTTTCCACATAACTACTTGTACATCTAATTGTTGCAATGAATCCACCTGTATACCTATTTAAACGATTTGTTTTTTCCCTTCCCCTCCACAAATTATACCAACCTCAAATACAGTGAAGGTAGGGGTTATACCATGAGGGAGGGACATACAAAGCAAGAAAGAAATAATCTTATAAATGTGTTAGAAACAATCACCTGAAAGAAAAAACATTTGAATACATATCTTAGGGTTCATTTCCCTAACATCAACTTATCTGAACTTTTCTGCTTGACTCAGACATATACATTTTCAAATAAATGTCTTTTCATTTAAACTAAATTACACTGCTTAATTTTTTTTCTTATTCCAACTCACCTACCAAGAAAGAAAAGGAAAAATTCAAAACTAAAGAACCTCTGAATGTAACAATTCTCAAGCCTGCCAACCACAGTTTCTTTGCTGGGAAATAGAAGAGGATGATGTTTTCTACAAGCAAAGCAGCAGAAAATGGTCCTTACTGAAGTAGCTGCAAATCTGATAAGGATGAGGACAAGCAAATTTATTCAGTAAGTATTACAATGTGTTTGCTGTGGTAGGCTGACTCTAGTGGATAAGTTTAGCCTATCTTAGAGGATGTTCATAATCATGTGGAGAATAATCAAAGGTGAATATGTAATTAGAGAGGTGTGATTTCTGCAAGATGAATGTTTATATTGTAGTTTGTATACTGTGGAAAATGAGACGGTTAAGATAGGGATGTTTATGTAATTTTTCTGCTTGTAAGACAAGGAATTATACTAGCAATACCTTTGAAAATTGATAGTAAAGTAAGGGTCCTTACAGTTTCTGTTGCAAAATAAAGTTTTACCCAATAAGTAGTTGTTTATTCTGAATTGGTTTAGAAATGAAATATCAAAATATTATTGAACACTCAATAATAATGACTTAAGAACATGCCACGGATAATCACAGCTACTTAGGAGGTAGAGATCTGAAGATAGCTGTTTGAAGCTAGCCCAAACAGAAAATAACTCTGAGACTCATACAGACAATTAGCCAAGGAAAAAGTATGAAGTTGTCCTGGGGTTCAAGTTGTAAACTGCTAGCACTGAGCAAAATGGCTCAAGGAAAACACCAGGCCATAGTTCAAACCTCAGTACTGGCACAAAAATAACTTATGCACCTAAAACCTACAAATGTTTATTTAAATAAAGTCATTCCTTGTATCCTTCACAGTATAATAATAAAACCAATTTTATACATATATAATTTATAGTAGTAATAGAATATCAGTAATTATACTATACATATATCATTTACATATTATAATAACATTACATATATTATACATACATTATAGTAATAACAATACTATCCATTAAATTGATACATGTTTTAGAACAGTAAATAGATTTTTTTAGTACAACAAAGTACCTATTCACAAAAAAATATTCCTTTTGGATGATATATCACTAACAAACTATTCTATGTGCATTCAAGGTACTTAATGATAAAAGCCTGTGTTCATAAGCATAGGTGTCGTTGACATGGATTTGCTACTCCTTAAACTATTACACCAATTACTTCCACAAACAGTGAAAGCTGTATGATGTTCATTCAGCTATATCGTTAGAAATTAAACCGATCTTTATTTGATACAAAGATTATTTGATACAAAGTCATTACCCATACCCTTTTCATTTAAAAATATTTATATTCTGTAGCAATTTTGTTGCCATTATAACCATAATGAAGAAGATACTGTGGATTCATCTACTCCATAGTTCTTAAAAGGTAATGAATGTGACATTTACAAAATATCCTCAGATATGCCTGGTGGAAAACTGGATTTGAATTATAGGTCTACATCTGGTCAGTCTTAGGTACTTGAGAAATTTGCTTGGCCTTGTTGGATAGGTCTTTTTTAGTGATATATTGAATTCCTTTCCTAAATTGCAGAACTGTCATGAGCACTAAAACTACTCTAGTGCAGGTTCAGTGCTTGCAATGGTGCTTGGAATAGGTCCCAGATAAATCTGCTTCTCTCACCATGGTCACAGCATCCTTTCTGAAGGCCTTCAGAAATATTTACCCAATTGATGGTAATGTCTGTGAAAATTTGTCTTTACTAAAAAAAAAAAAAAATGTTCTATTCTTCACATGAAACAATGAAAGTAATGTTGGGGCTGTCCTGTGGCTTTTATTCTAAAGGAGTTTTGCCTAAATTTATTTACTATATTAGTGGTACCAGTAGCATTCTTTAGTGCTGCCCTTCATGTTTCTAGTCTGTGTTCCATCTGGAATACAATTGTAACTTAGTTTATAATCTTTGTTACCAGAATAAACAAATACAAGTGTCTTTCCAATAACAAGACAATTTAGGCAAACATTGCATATTATATGCTTAATACTTTCCTGAAATATATTTCTAATTTCTTTTAGACCCATAAAGGATAGCTAAGAACAGGGAAAGAGCATTGTAAGGAATAATAAAAAGTACTATTATGGTGGTCTTAATGGCAAAGTGTAAGGAATATATAACAAAACTGATGGTAGGTTAATTTGCTCATTTTGCTATTCTCTCCCCCTTTTTTGTAGAAATGTTCTCACTATGAAGTGACAAATGATATGCACCTTTCAAGCCTTGTGTCAGTGACAGAAGAGATGGGATTAAGGATATGTGCTGCCATGACTGCTTTTAAGGAAGTTCACAATAAAGCAATACTAACACATATAAAGAAACTTTTGTGAGTGATGTGTATTCACTTCCTCAATTGCCAAAATTAAATTCATATGTCAAAACATCAAATTATTTACATTACAATATATGCAGTTCAACTTGAATCACTTACCCCTCCACAAATCAAATGCAAACTAAAAGCTCGATCTCAAAAACCAACATCTAATCAGTATCTGAAATACAAGAAGATAAACAAAAAACCTAAAGGAGTGAGACCTTTCACACTAGTAAGAGCATTGATAGCTGGATTTTAAACCAGGGCTTGAAATGATCAGATGTCACTAAATATGTGATTAAATTGCAGGATTGACCTTGGTCTCAACATTGGAGGTACAATTCAAAGGCAGCTAAGGTTGCTGCAGTATTGTTGCTGCAGATTCAGTGTGACCCTCCCTAATAATGGTAGTGTACAGAGTCGA
Source organism: Dipodomys spectabilis (assembly GCF_019054845.1). NCBI lineage: Eukaryota > Metazoa > Chordata > Mammalia > Rodentia > Heteromyidae > Dipodomys > Dipodomys spectabilis. The sequence continues at coordinate 317,817 of NW_024870863.1, read as the reverse complement.
AGCTAAGTCAGTAAAAGGTATAGGAAATATTCTCCACTGAGAAAAATTGCAGGGGTGATCCTCCCTCTTGCGTTGAGAATGTACAGCTCATCTCATTTTACTTTAGGCTCTAGCATATTTCTGATCTGAAGACAATTATAACATATCTGTGTGCAATGAGTGTGAGCAGTGAGCAGTGTAGGTGTGTATTACTCTAATACAAATAAAAACCTTAGAGGTATGGGATGACCCGACCCTCAAACTTCATTCTATGTTGTTGAGTTTCATGGAGAAATATTAATAATTAACCAATTCAGATTAATCTAAGTCTGATTAAGGCAACTGAGATAAGACTTTAGGGTCATTCACTCCAGTCATGTAGTTTGTGTCCTATGAAATAAATCATATTATTTCACAATGTATATATGTTTGTGAAAATTTATGCAAAACCACACACCAAATGTATACAAGGGACACCTATCCATCTCTTATATTAACAGAAGTAACAATACTCCAGAAATGTACTTCCTTGCTAGTGTATCACAGGATGACTGCTTTGGTGTCTTTCCAGATGCTCATAAAATTTTATGTATCTTCTTTGGGAAAAAGCGTATCAACAGTTTGTTTAGAGGTGTTCATATCAGTACTGTTGAGGATCTTCTTTGGAAAAAGAAAAGTTGGGAAAGTGTGTTTCCACAGTTTGTTTTGAGGTGTTCCGAATATCAGTACTGTCACTAACTGCAACAATAGAACAGCACAGATGATGGGATACCTGGACAAAGAACTGAGAAATCACAGAGAGGGATAGGAAAGAAGACACCTGGGGATCAGAAGGCTCATTGTTCTGGATCTCAAAATCCTTCTTAATATGCTTTATATTCATTTTATTACAGGGTTTTGGTCAGTGGTTACAGGTATGTGCACAAACTATGGCATAATCTAGTCATTAACATGAGGTATTGTTTGTATACATAGTTGTCACTATGTATGTAACTCCCTTACTGTTAGGGTGCAGAAGGGAGCAATAATCATATCAACCATAACACAGACAACAATATTATCTCCATGGCCTTAATCTTTTAGTGTCCTAACAGCTCTAACTTAAATAAATTTAAGGCAAAAAATTATGTGTCTGTCTTCACTTGACTGACCCTTCTAGGGCATAGTTTTCATTCTTCTGAGTGCTGTTTGAGATGGCTTTTCGATCTCTTATCCCTTTCCAGGTCTCATGACTCAACTGTAGAAATCCTCACATGCAAGCTTACAGATGTATTATTTTGAAAATGATAATTTTATAGAAAAGATTCACTTTATAAGCTTAATATTCCCTTTGTCTCCCTCTGCCTCTCTCTCCCTCTCCCTCTTCCTTTCCTTCTCTCTCTCCTTCCCCCTCCCTCTATTCTCTGTAGTAATGAGAGACTCCAAGCCTCAAATCTGTGTGTGTGTGTGTGTGTGTGTGTGTGTGTGTGTGTCTGTGTGTGTGTGCAGTAATGAGATTAGACTCCAAACCTCAAACTCTTGCTTGTTTTATCACTCATGACTGAAGCTATACTACTTGAGCCAAGGTTTCACTCTGCCTTTGTCTGCACAAGTGAACATAAATGTTTCATGGATTGCTACTGCAAAAGGCTGCGAACCTTGATCTTTCCATCTTAGCCTCCTGTTTATATAGGAATATTGATGGGATACTGGCATCCATCTTTATTATCAAGTGTTTTTGTTTTGTTTTGTTTCTTGCTGTTGTTTTTGTTCATTCAAAATCTGTAAGGAAAGCAAATTATTCATAAACAGCACTCTTCAAATAAAATACATATTGTTGAAAGATTACCTTAATTATGTTACTTTTCTGCATGACTTTTATTACTTGGTATGTACATTACTTAATTTGATTTCTTGAATTCTATTTTTTCACACAGTAGAGTCATATATATATATATATATATATATATATATTAATATATATATATATATATAATTTTCCTTGTCTTGGTTTATAATGTGTTAGTTTTTTCACAGCAGTTTATTAAAGGTTATCTCTGTACTACTGAAGCAAGACCTTTATGATTATTCAATATCCTGTAATTCATATGTTCATCTCTTCTTGTGGCACCATGTGGGTACCAGGTAGTTTCCTGTAATCACTCCACATGTTTTAGAAGTCACTGCCAGACACTTTTCTGACCAAATATGAGTTCACTGTTCTGCCAAATATGCAAGGGCATCCTTTGTAATTCTCCTTGGATTTTCATTGTTGTAAATCCTATGATGGTCATGTTGATTTTCTCCCCTGTTGCTTTCATCACTGTATTTTGGGAACTAGTGATATATACTACTTTACTTCACTCCATTCTCCTTGTGACTTGGCCTGTACCCCTCTCACAGCAGAGGGCCAGATATTGGGAATATTAAATTTAGTCTTTATTTCATAAATATATCTTTACTTTCTAGCAATACATTCATTGAGTTCATTCTGTACATTTTAATATCTTGATAATGATTACTGTATTTTCGCTGCTTTGCCTGTTATTTGCCTTCAGGGAAGAACATAGCTCAGTGACTGTACCCTAGGTAAATGAAGGGTCTCAATCATGCCTCAGTAGATGTTGTTCATTGGATAATGTTTACATTATGGTCTGCTTGCCTGATTTCTTTACATTATTTTTCAATATAGAACTTTCTTCTGGAAAATATTTGTGGGCCTCATGAAGATCAATTCCTAGTGGAAGCAGTCATTAATTTTATTCCAAAATCATTTTATGGTGCCCTCTGAGTTTCTTCAGGGTCTGCATAGTAGTGCTTTATATTCTTGGATACGTTTTAAGTATTGATGCATCCAATGATAATTGCTCAAGTCACCATTGGGATGATTGAAAAGCAAACCATACTGCAAGCTCACCATATGACAATTTTCTAGTTTTAAATTCTTTTAGATTAAAATTAATGCTGGAAGATTGAACATTCTGTATATTTTATATTTTGCTAAGTATTTAGTTTTAGTTTAGGTTCCAATATAGAAGCATAAATTTAAATCATTACTATTTACTTGATTTTAGTATTTCTAAAATATTCAGAGGAAAAATTCTATTAATTCATAATTTGAGGACAATAGAGTGTCCATTATGACTAAATGAGACAGTTTATAGTTTTTGTGTTCCAAAGGTGATGGTGGGGAATCAAGTCCAGTGCTTCATATGTCTTAATCTACTTTGTTCGCCTGAGCCTGATGTGATCTGTGGTTTTATTAGAAAAAGTTCACTAGGAAGGAATTACTTGGTTAGTTTATCCAGTATCTCTCTCATTCATAAAAGTAATTTAATTCTACACTGACAGAAAATGGTAGTCTTATGTTGCATTTATTAGTAGTAACTATTTTTTTCTAGCCCTTCTCTTCACTTTCAATGCATTACCCGTTTCCTAGCGTCCCCTCCCAGGAAATTTGACTTGATCCACTGGAAACGCCCTTCCAGTCATCTTCTTCCTTAGAAAGCCCACCCTTAACTAACCTCCTCTCTGGTAGTCCTTCTATGAATTCTCAAAGCCTTGACTGCAACCAGACCCCTTCCTGAAAGTCCTCCTCTGCTACAGGGAAATCCCTCTTCCACTCTACCCCTTCCTAGAAGTCTGTTCGGCACTACCAGAAACCAGTCCACATCCCTATCTCCTCCCTTTATGTACTGCCTTAGTTCACCAAGAATCCCTCCCTTATCCACTGGATAAAACCCCCTAACTACCCTAGCCCCTCCCAGTCTGGCCCCTCCCATATAATTGTCCCTCCAAGCCCCTCTTTTTCTTTCACACCCTGTCCCCAACCAGCCTTCCCCCTGGAGTTCCTCCCAGTTTCATCAGAAACCCCCTCTATTACTAGCCTACTTCTCAAAGCCCAATAATGAACCTACCTCCTCCCACAAAGCCTACCATGCTACTCCAAAAACGTTCCACCTCCCTATACCTGCTCTTAAAACTCTGCCTTGCTAAACCCGAAGTTTCTCGCACAGCTCACCACCTCCCTGGAAAATTCCTCCTGCTCCACCACATGCCTCTCCACCTCCCACATCCACTCCCTCTATGCCCTGCCTTGCTCCCCAGATAAACCTGCCTTCTGGGCTCCTCCCTCGGATCCACACTCTGCTCTATCAGATGTCAGGCCTCTAATTATCCTGTACCCTTGAAACCCTTCCACTTCTTCCCAAAGCTCCACCTCCAGCTTGCCCCAATGCTTCAAGCCCTGCCCTGCTCCATCAGAAAACACCCATCACTCTATCCCATCTCTCAACACCCAAATTGCTCCAACCTGAAACCACTGCACCAATTGGCTTCCCTCTAGAATCCTCGTCAGGCTCAATTGGAAATCCCTGTCCCTCCCTAGTCCCTTCTTTTAAGGTTGCCTTGCCCTACTGGAAACCCAGCCACAATAGGTTTCGTACTGCCTTGCAATACTGAAATACCCACCCAACTGTACTGCCTGTCTGCAAGTTGTGGCTGGGTTTACTGAAAACCTCGTCCTCACTAGTCTAGTCCATTGGATTCTCTCCCTGTTCACACAAAGCCCTCCTAATAAGGCTTGTCAACTGCTACCACATCCTGCTTCATAGAAACAGCACTTCCACCTTACCACATGCCTCAAAGTCCTACCATGCTCTACTAGAAACCCTACCCCTTACTAGCCCACTCCTTCTGAGCACCGCCCTTCCCTCTCAAAGCTACACCACCAAAAAGCCTCTCACTGATAGCCCTGCCTTCCTCCACCAGAGACACCGCCTTCTGTCAGCCTCTTCCCTCAATTCCCCTCCCTGCTCCACGGGAAACCCCACCCTGCCTATCCCATGGAGGCTCTCAGTGCTCCACCAGAAACCCTCCTCCCCTGTAGCCTTGTTCTTCCATTTCAAAGTCCTGTCTGCAAATAACAAGCTCCCCTCTTGCCCTGCCTTCTTATACTGAAAAACAGGCCAACTGTCCGCCTTCTTCCTAAAGCCATGCCCTGTTCCCCTGGAAACCCCACCCCGAACAAGTCTAGTCTTTCCAGTCCCCTCTTTACTGTCTCATAGCCCTACCCATACTGACCTCTACCCTCAAAGCCCTGCCCAGTTCCCCCACAGAACCTTTGTAAGTACAAGCTTCTCCCTTGAACCTGACAGGGCCCCACCAGGATCCCCACACAACCTTATCCAGGAAAGTCTCACCTAGTAACTGTTTTATTCCAAATGTGATTTTATATTGGTCATAGAATTCACACTAATCAATAGGATAAAATAGCAGTGTTGCAAACAGGAAACATAAAAATGAGATAGCTATTAGATGTCTAAGTCCAGTTTGGGGTTTATGTAGGCTTCACACAAAATGTTTCTGCCAAATAAATAAATGATGGCATAATAGCTAAAATGATTTAATGTCATTATTAACATCTAACTCATGCTGAGATTTTTATTTATACCTCTCATTCTCCCTTTCTTTTTTCCCTCCCTCTTATTTTCCTCCCTCCCTCCTTTCTTTTCTCTTTCTTCGTTCTTTTTCCTTTCCTTCTTTAGCACATGACTATGAATTTATTTTGTTTGCTAAACAACATTCCTTTTTTGATTTACTTTGCTCATAGGTTATCAGTTTTGCTGAGCACCAAACAGAGTCTAAATTCCTGACCTCTGTCGGCCAATTTGAGGGATCACAAGTGCATTCCAACATGCCTGGTTTTCGATGTGCAGATCTTATTACTTTCCTTGCTGACTGATGCTGAACAGTGATCATCTCAAATTATATCTCTTCAGTTAATGATGTGAACTCCAGTAGCCTGCCCTCACTACAAATTCTCGAAATGAGTGATTGAAGGCAATTTGATTTTAATCTCTTTTTTGACATTCCTATGGCTTGAACTTTGGCTTGAACTAGGATGCTTTGGCTCAAGGCACTTGAGCGACAGTGACATTTTTGTTTTTTCTGTGATTATTTGGTGACAAGAGACTCACAGACTTTCCTGCTCAGGCTGGGTTTGAATCACTATGCTCAGGTCTCAGCATCCCAAATAACGAGAGTTACAGATGTCAGGCACTGTTGCATGCCTACAATTTGAGTTTAATCATTGGCATAAATATTAAAATAGGTTTGTTCCTGTTAAAATATAGGGTAAGTAAGTGTGAAAATATAGTTTCACTAATCAGATAATGTAAGGAGTTACTTTTGCTATTTGTCATTTTGAATGTAATTTTTGAAAAGAAACTTGAATATTTCTTGAAAATGGGATAAAAGACTTTGAATTGCCTGATATGCTATCTCACATCTATGATCAATATTTGTTAGAAGTCAGAGATCTACAGCATCACAATGTGAACATAGCCTCCCAAAAATGTATGCATACCAATCTCAAAAACAAGTGAAGCATGAATACTCATACCATTAATCTCAGCAACACAAGAGGGATAGGTAACAGTGACATGGTCCATGCATTGCCTACATAAGACAGATTGAAAGATAACCTAAAAGTACAAAAAGCAAGAGGCATGTAAAGATTAGTTATAAAACTAAATGCATGTAAAATTAAATGCATTTTTAAAATGACATATTCATTCATTTTAATTATGAATTTGATTTTATAACTGTATTTCTCCACCCTTCATGTGCTCATTAATGTGCCTTTCAGCACTTGATTCAACTCCCACATATGAATACTCAATTCTGGGTGCTTATTTTGTGGCTGTGAGTTAGCTTTTCTAAAAAATTACAGTGTAGTTCTTAAAGAGAAACTTCTCTGAAGAGGAAAGAAGGATGGCCAGTAGACACATGAAGAAATGCTCAATCTCCCTAGCCATAAAAGAAATGCAAGTCAAAACAACATTGAGATACCACCTCACTCCAGATAGAATGGCTATAATCAAGAACTCTAATAACAACAGATGCTGGAGGGGATGTGGACAGAAGGGAACCTTACTGCATTATTGGTGGGAGTGTAAACTTGTTCAACCACCTTGGAAAGTAGTATGGAGGTTCCTCAAAAGACTCCACATAGAGCTCCCCTCTGACCCAGCAATCCCACTTTTGGTCACTTAACGAAATGACCACAAACAAGACCATACTAAAGCTACCAGCTCAACTATGTTTATTGCAACATTATTTACCATAGCTAAGAAATGGAACCAACCAAGATGCCCACAGAAGATGAATGGTCAAGAAAATATGGTAAATATACACAATAGAATTCTATGCTTCCTTCAGAAAGAAAGGCGTTGCCCCATTTGTTAGGAAATGAAACGACTTGAACAAAATTATATTAAGTGAAATAAGCCAGGCCCAAAGAAACCTAAATCCCATGGTTTCCCTTATTTGCAATAACTAGTATATTTCTGAGACAAGCACAAAAGCTCAGATAAGTTGATGTTAGGTGAAATGAACCCCAAGATAAGTGTTCAAATGGTTTTTCTTTCTTGCTATTGTTTCTACCATATTTATAACATGATTTATTTGTTGTTTCGTATGTTCCTCCCTCACGTTTGAACCCCTGCTTTCATTCTCTTTGATGTTGGTATAATTTGAGGAAGGGAAGGGAAAAAAAAAACCAAATCATTTAAATAGGGATACAGGTGGACATATTACAACAATGAGATGTAGAATTCGTTATGTTGAAATAAGAACTTTACAACTTTGGCTGGGAGGAGGGGCAGTGAGTGGGAGATGGGAAGGGATGGGAAGGGGAATTAAAGGAGGAGGCTACCATGCTTGATAAGAAATTTACTCATTACATTGCCCATGTAATTGTAACCCTTCTGTACGGTATTTTCACACACACAAAAAGAATTATTGGTAGAATTTGAAAATATATTTGAGTAATAAATAGAATAGAAAAAATATTAATTCGCTATTTTTATCACTACATATCTTTTTGTCTAAATATAAATCCCAGACTTAAGCTAAGGGCCTAGAATAAGCAAAATGGCTTCTAGAGCTTAGATCATTTCTTTCCACAGAAGATGACAGCAGCAGAAGGAAAACCGGTCCACAACCTGCAGAAGGAAGAGAGAGTTTAATGTCTCCTTAATTCTTAGGTTTCCATGCTCAATGAGGAACCCTCAGTACAGAGGACAGTTTAAGGAATTAACAGTTCCTGTGCTGTTCCTCAGAGGAAGCAGACACCAGTCTCCCATCATGCTTGAATGATTATCTTGGCTGTGTTCTGAGAGGGTCCAGGAGGGCTCTGTCATGGTCACTGGAGATTCAGAATTGCTATCTAAGACAATGACATAGAGGAAAGTGGTCACAAGGCCTCAGTCTGGGTTTTGTCAGGTTTAGATGATTCGTAACAGGCACTGATGCCTTCTTACTAAGAATGTGAATATATCATGAGGTTCCAGTACAAAAAGTTATCATGGCATGTGTTAGCTTGCACCATTTCCTAATGAAAGCCAACAAAATATAATGCCCTCTGGGCATATTCTCATCAATATTTATTAGTTAAAAAGTTATAAAATCAAGTTGATGATGAGGAAAAAACCCAGATAAAAACAAAATTTCAGGGGCATTTACAAAAATGTTGTTATGTACATATCAAATATGACAAATTATTAAAACTTAATGAAGCGGCGTAAGTTATATTGATTTCTTTTGTTCTACTATTGCAAATTTCTTTTACATTTCAACTCCTTAATAAAAAGAAGCCAAGCCAAGCACTACCAGTGGCTCACATCTAGCTGTAAATCTAGCTATTTAGAAGGATTTGACCTGAGGAAAGTGGATTTAAGTTACCCCAGGTAGGAAAATCTGTGAAACTTTAATCTCCAATTAACAGTTCAAATTCCAGAAGTGGAAGTTTGGTTCAAGTTGTAGAGTGTCATCCTTGACTAAAAAAAGCTAAAGGTCAGTTCCTTGAGTTCAAGTCCCAGTATATACACACACACACACACACACACACACACACACACACACACACACACACACAAATCCTACCTCAAAAATAACCAGTGACCAGGAAACAGAAACAAGATAATATTTTTCTTTATTTTTCTTTCGTTTTTGCCCCCTCCTTTGTTTCCTATTCCCATCCCTTCCCACCAGCCCCCCCTCTCCCTAAGCCCTCCCCTCCACTGGCCAAAGTTGTAAAGTTCATTTTTCGACATATCGATTTGTATATCTCATTGTTGGAATGGGCCCACCTGTACACCTATTTAAACAATTGTTTTTTCCCTTCCCCTCCACAAATTATACCTACATCATATACAGTGAAAGCAGGGGTTATACCGTGAGGGAGGCACATACAAAGCAACAAAAAAATCATCTTATAAGTATGTTAGAATCAATTGCATGAAAGCAAAAACATTTGAATCCTCATCTTCAGGTTCATTTCACCTAACATCAACTTATCTCACCTTTTTGCTTGTCTTAGACATATTTGTCATTTTTTTCATTTATTTCTCTTTGGGAAGGTAAAGGGGGCATAGAAATGGAGGCACAAAAGATGAACATATGGAGCAGTGGTACTCAGTTGAGACTATGTTGAAAGTGCACTATGCAACTTGTTGGTGGGGAAGTGTGACGACTCAGGGTCTATGTTGAGGGGGCAGAATGATGCAGGCTTCAGCCTCAGGATTATCTGAGGACTGTGTTTGGGATTAGGAAAGCTCTTGGTATGCCAGGCTAGAGAATGAAAATGTTCTCTCTCCCTATCTCAAAACACATGTCACAGACTCCTGGGAGCTGAGCAAGTAGCACTTCTGCCTGCTTAAGCATAGATGAATAGTTGGTCAAGCATTTTCCTGAGATTGGAGAAGTGGTTTGAGCTTGCTCTAAAATAGTTTAGACAATAATATACCAAGATATTGTCTCATAGGTCAAGTAAAAATGTATCTGTTGAAATTTTTTGTGTAAATGTCTTCTGACCAAATCTTGGCAAAGATCATGCTTGCTTGTCTTTAAATACCCACTAATAATAAATCACAGCATGCAGTGGCAATTGCTCTTTGCACTCTGCATCCCCTATGTCCTGGTGATTTCACGACCCTTACCCAGGGACCCCAACGCACTAGACGTTGACAGGGAAGTAGAGGAAAACTGGAAGAGATGAAAGGAAAGGGTGATATTGTCCACAAAGAAATGCACTCATGGAAATAGAGCTGTGGCTCAAGATGAGTGAGATTCTTCAGCAAAAGGGCTCAGGGACAGTGCCCATGCCCTGGGTTCAATCCTCATGACTGACTATAACAAAAATAAAGACAAAAGAAATGTAGTCATTACCACACTTATGTAACAAAGCCCTCTACATCACAATATTAATAAAATAATAATAATCAAATAATAATAATAAGGAAGTTAATTAAAAAAACAAACCAGTGAGAGAGAAAAACTGAGAGAGCAAGGGATGGGCTGATATTTCCAAAAAGAAATATACTCATACCTAAATTATATGACTATAACCTCTGTTTAAATCATCTTTATAATAACAATATAAAAGAAAAAAAAACAGAAATAGTGCTGGAGGAATAACTCACATGGAAGAAGTTCAGACTAATATGTAATAGCAAGTTCAAACCCCATTATCAATTTCCTCTTCAAAAATGGTTCTTCTCATCACTTTTATTTCCCTAGCTTATGAGAGGGGGTGTAAACATTTAAAGAGTGAGGAATAAGTCATATATACAGGAGAAATTTAATCTATCAGGCAGAGAACAGTACCTGTAAAGAGCAGTACATGCTAGAATACATGTTGACTAGAACACATGCTGACGCCATGTTTTCTGAAATTTAAAAAAAAAAAAACCTAGTTGAATTTGAATACAGGCTGCACTGTATATTAGCTGGGGATGGAAAGTTAACTAAAGTCTCTGGACCTCAAATTCTTCATAGGTAAAGTGAGCATAACAATACTTATCTCACAGGATTATGAGACCTTTATGTCATCAAACATGGAGCAGGTTGTGTGTTAGGTGTGTGTGCAACACTCAAACCCTGCTGGGGGGGAGTATAAAATGGCATGATGTTTACCATATTACTTAACAGTTATACAACAACTACTACAGGCTCATACCTGTAATCCTACTTAAAAAAGAGGCTGACACCTGAGGATCTAGTTTCTAAGTCAGCCTGGACAGAAATTGGATGAGACTCAATCTCCTTCTAAAAAGGCTGGAGGTGGAGCTTTGGTTCAAGTAGTAGAGTGCTAGACTTGAGCATAAACCTCAGGAACAGTGCCCAGGCCCTGAGCTCAAGCCCTAGGGCCAGCACACACACACACACACACACACACACACACACACAATTGTTGGCTTTGTGGACAAGGACTTGCTGGGTAGCTCAGGCTGCTCTTAAACTTAAATCCTCCTGGGTACTGGGATTACAGGTATGTCTAACATACTTGAATTCACTCAGAATTAAATTCATTCAAATTCATGATGATACTATGGCTTAAAGCTGTTCACACTAATTTTCAAGTATACAAAATATAAATAATATAGGTGGATATGGTACTATGCTACCACATGGTGATTCCAGCCATTACTCAGGAACCTGAAACAGAGAAGAATAAAGATTTGAGGTAAGTATGGTCTACACTGTAGGACTTAGTCTCGCAAGGAAAGAAAATTTTATAAATATTAATCTCCTGTGAAATATACAATATGTTAAATTTATATAATGGAACAAATAGATCATTATAATGGAAATAAAATCTTGGCAGAAATTTTAAATACATACATATGTGTGTATATATATTATATATTTAAATTTAAAGAAGAAAATTTTCAAGTGGTATTATCTGCATCTGTCAATCTGTCACCCACCTATTTACCAACACAGTGATTACTATTTAGTGTTCAAAAAATGCTGTTTTCTCACATAAGTACAAAAAAAGTTCAAAACCAAAAATTCAAAAGTTGCATTATCATATGTACAAAAGTACTTTATTCCCTACCATAAGGATTTGGAGAAAATATGCATTAAGTTAATGGCATGGAATACTGCTCAAGAATGGAAGTCTAAGAGAATGTAGATTGTGTGTGTGTGTATGTGTGTGTTCCATGAGTAAATAATGGAGTCTGAAGTACACATATTACTCTTACTTAGTCTTTTTGCTCAAAGCTGCCATTCTACTACTTAAGCCACATTTCCACTTCTGGATTTTGATTTCTTTCTTTTTTTTTTTGAGGGTCATGGGGCTTAAACTCTGGTCTTGAGCGCTATCCCTCAACTCTTCAGCTCAAGGCGAGCACTCTACTGCTTGAGCCACAGTGCCACTTCCAGTTTTGTAGTGGTTTATTGGAGATAGTCTCGCAGACTTTCCTGTTTAGGCTAGCTTTAATTGTGATCCTCAGATCTCAGCCTCCTGAGTAGCAAGGGTTACAGGATTGAGCCACCGGCACCAGCTTGGATTTTGGTGTCTTTCTTTCTTTCTTTCTTTCTTTCTTTCTTTCTTTCTTTCTTTCTTTCTTTCTTTCTTTCTTTCTTTCTTTCTTTCTTTCTTTCTTTCTTTCTTTCTTTCTTTCTTTCTTTCTCTCTTTCTTTCTCTCTTTCTTTCTCTCTTTCTTTCTCTCTTTCTTTCTCTCTTTCTTTCTCTCTTTCTTTCTCTCTTTCTTTTTTGGGGGGTCCGGTAGTGGGGCCTGAATTCTGGGCCTGGACACTCTCTCTCACCTCTTCAGATCAAGACTAGTGCTCTACAACGTGTGCCACAGCGCCACTTCTGGCTTCTTTCTTTTTGCTTATGTGGTGCTGAGGAATCGAACCCAGGGCCTCATGCATGCAAGGAAAGCGCTCTACCACTGAGCCACCTTCCCAACCCATATTTTAGTTTCTTAATTGGAGAAATATCGCAGATTATTTTGCATAGGCTGTTTTAAACCAGGATCCTCCATTTTTGGCCTCTACAGTAGCTAAGAGTTAAAACATGAACCAATGGTGGACAGCAACTATGTTAACGTTTTTGTCATGTTTGAATGAATTTTAAATTAAGACATATATGTTACTTTTGAAAATGGCAGGAAATAGTAATTAATGTTTAACAGAATTTAAAACATATATAGCTCAGAATGGCAAGTAGCTGGGAAGAGGATGAAATAAATAAAAAATTACTTATGACTGTTTTCAGACTGTGCATAGAAATGATTGCATTGTTGGAGAACAAAGACATCAGATAGCTGAGGTCCAGCTGGCTGCCATACACATGATGCCAGCTGATACTTTTCACAAGATTGTGATGTTGCTGGTCACACAGCTCCGTTTCAAGTTGGGAGCCTGAAATATTTCTATTGATCTAGCAGGAGAAACACACCAGTACAAGAAATGTGATTACCAGTGCCGAATGCAAAAAGACATCCAGTCCATGGAAGACAGAATAACTTTATTTCTGAAAGAATTCTCTTACAAAGAATCCTGAGCTGAATATGTTGGCCCATGTCTGATATCTCTGAAATTGAGAGGCTGACTTTTTTTATTGTGAAAATACCATATAGAAGAGTTACAATTAAATGGGCAAGATCATGTGTATATTTCTTATCAAGCATTGTTGCCTCCTCCTTTGTTTCCCCTTCCCATCTCTTCCCATTTCCCATCCCTCCCATTGCTCCCCACCTCCTGCCACCACCCCCCGGCCAAAGTTATAACCGCTGTTTTCACTGTATTTGATGTTGATATAGTTTGTGGAGGGGATGGGAAACAATAAATCGTTTAAATAGAGAGGCTAATTTAGAAGTTAGCTTGAGACCACCCCAAGTTTTAGGTCAACAGAAGGACACATAGAAAAACCCTATCTTAAAACAACAACAACAAAATAATTCCCAATGACTGGGAATGTGGTTAGTTTTAGAATGGTTGCCTAGCCTGCATGAAGCACTTGATTTGATTCCTCAGTATGACATAAACAGAAAAACTGGAAGTGGTGCTGTGGCTCAATTGGTAGTGTGCTAGCCTTGAGCAAAAGAAGCTCAGAGAGATTGCCCAGGCCCTGATTTCAAGCCCTAGGACTGGCAAAGTTTTTTTTTAAAGAACAAGTTCAAAATGCTGTTTGTTGGAATAAATATGCTGAAGAGTTCTTTGTGCTCAATAGAAAATTGTGTTGTTGGACATTCATAATGAACTTTGTTAGGAAAAAGTAAAATAAATTAATGAAATAATATCTAGCATTGGACAGGACATGGTGAGATCTACAATTGATTGCTGCCTATGGTTACTTCATACAACTAACGTTACAGATACAATTGTCAGATTGTGATATTGTAAAGGTACAATCATGGGTTTTTGTCTTTTTCCAAATAATCTTACTGCTAGGAGCCAGTGGCTCACACTTGTAATCCTAGCTAATAGGGACGCTGAGAACTAAGGGTCCATGAGACTCTTATCTCCAATTAAACGTTCAGAAAATGTGAAGTGTAATCTTGTTCAAGTGGTAGAGCACTAGCCATGAGCTCAAGAGCTCAGGGACAACGTGCAGACCCACAGTTCAAGCCCCACAACTAACAAAAACTAATAATATTAATAATAATAGTAATAATAATTTTAAAGTTACTATTAAGGTGTTATATATAAAGACTATCATTTCATAAGTTTGTTTCTTTGATAATAGAAACACAAATCCATTTCCATTGCCAAGAGCCAGGATTTGGCCATCTGCTTTCCACCTGATCTTTGGGTGTAGAGGCAATCTATAATACAAAGGAAACCAAACCAATTCTGACTATAAATATTTTTTCTCTGCATATCTTAAAAAACCATGCTGTCAACATGAAATAAAAAATCCCAAAGTTTAAAACATTCTTCTAGACAAGTTAAAGAATTACTAAGAACAAGTTATTTTAAGAATAATTTCAGAGATCTTGAACTCAGGGCCTGGGTTCAAATTCTGAGATTTATTACTCAAGGCTAGTGCTGCCATGTTGAGCCACAGTGACACTTGTAATTTTCTCCTGGTTAATTGAAGAGAAGTGTCTCACTGACTTTCCTGTCCAACCTGGCTTTGAACTAGCATCTGGAGATCTCAGCCCTCTGAATAGGTAGAATTATAGGCATGAGCTACTGGCGCCTGGCTAGACTAATTGCTTAACTGAGAACTCAGTTAAAATTAAATATTAATCATGTTTAACTTTGTAAAATAAAGTTAACTGAAATGCCTTCTACTAGAAATAAGGAATCAAATGTGCTCACTGTGTAGGTGGGTTACAAAGTTCTTACCAAAATCTACATACTTTCCTTGTTTTCTATCCTTCCAAAATTGTTTGCTTTCCAGAATCATGCCTTATCTTTCCTTTCTGGTTTCTTTAACTTATTTCATACATGCTCAGAGCTTCTTCAGCTATCATTTACTCATGTGAAGAGCTTGTAAATATCTATTTTCAATCCAAACTCCTTGTATGCCCCTCTCATCCATATATTAAAGTACCATAAATACATGTGAAACAGTAATCTTGTCTTTCCATTACTGGATATTAATGTGTAAGTAAAATTTAGGAAAATAATGGAATAACATCAATAAATATAACTGATGTTTGTAATAGTATTGCTAAACATTACTACAATGCTGATTATTTTCTGAGCAATTTAATATCAAGCTCAAGGAAAACAACGTTGTTGAATGCTGATATTGGGGTTTAAACTCGGGACCTTACCTTCTCACTCACGTGTTTTCCCTCAAGGGCAGTGTTTTACCCTTGAACCACAGATTCCCTTCCAAATTCATTTGGGAGATTACTTAGAGATTAAAAAAACTCATCATCTTTCCTTCTTGGGCTGGATTAAAACCTGGATTCACAGATATCAGCTCTCTGAGTAGTTAGGATAATTATGTGTGCTAACAATGTCCAGTTTCAAGGAGAGGGCAAGGTACTGATTTCAAGCTCCAGGAACAGCACAAAATCAAAAACAAAAGTTATGACATATAAATATACTGATAAACTAGGAACCCAAACAAACCAAATGTGGGTATCTAGATGGTAGAAGGACTTAATAGCATTATCACTATTACCTTCTCTGGCATTTTGAAAAATCTGAAATTATGGGTTACACGCATAGCTTAGTTGATATAGTACTAGCTGAAGAGCAACAACATCAAACACCAAATACAAATCCCAGTCTCAGATTTTAAATAAAATCTGAAATAATTTGTTTCTAAATGAGAAATGACCATATGAAAACTGGAAAATTCGGGAAGACCGAAATTTAAATTTCAGTGATTACCATACAGACTTATCAGAGCATGTGTAACTTTATACTACATGAAGTGGGTTATATTAAGGGCTTAAAAACTGTACACATTTATACTGCTAAAAAAAGTACAACTTACCAGGACACTGGGAATTCACATCAATAATTCTAGCCTAGGGCTCTGCTACTTGAGCCACAAACTCCATTTCCAGCATTTTGGGTTTTTACTTGGAGATAGGAGTCTCACAGGTTTTCCTCCCATGGCTGGCTTTGAAACAAAATCCTCAGCTCTTTGACTACTGAGTAGCTAGGATTTCAAGCTTAAACTGATACTCTTTTATTCCTCTATTCTCTTCTATTCTTCTTTTGCTCCTCTATGGATATTTAAGAATCACTTTGTTAAGTGGCTTAAAAACCTTGCTTTTGAACACAGCAGAGACAAATCAATGAAAATAGAAGCTGTGTCAGAATAGATCAATAAATGGACATATATTTAAAAAGACTGATCAAAATACATAATAACAAAGCAGAGAAGAAACCAGTTGCCAATAACCAAAACAAATGAATACTTTATCAGAAATCCTACAGTTGTAAAATTAAAAAGTGAAGTAATAAATAACTTCAGATGATTTATTCAAAGATGAAACCTATCAAGCCTACTTAAGGAAGAAAGAGACAAATGGAATCTATGCATATTTCATTATTTTACATTTAAATGCATTCCAATCAAGAAAACTCTAGGAATTAAAGAATTTATTATTGATTTTTCCTAAAACTTTGAAGAGATCATTTTGATTCTACAAAATACTTCCTTAGAAAGTGAAGAAAGAGTAGTTGCCCTATAAAAGGTTCTTTAAAAATATACCTGGCTGAATTTTGTCTGGAATTATATTCCATGTCCTGGGCAATGAAGGGAAATTTTTTTCAGGACATTGAGTTGTCTAATCATTAAGTACTTGATTCTTCATTTACTCAGTCCTTGTTTTTTGTATAACACTTGGAAGCTTCCATAAAATCTATTTGGAGGGTTTTTACTCAAAGCAGAATGACATAATGTTGGCATCTCAGGATTTAGAGCAGTGAGTATGAAAGCCATGAACAGTTAACTTGTCTTTGAATAAGTTTTTAATACATAGAGCATAAGTAAGAATGAACATTTTAGGTGACGAGTAAGGGAGACAAGGAGGTGGTTGAGCACCTCCATAGGAAGACAAAAGCTTGGGATACACCCTGAGGGAGAATTGTCCTATCCTGTCCTGTCCTGTCAAGGTACTTGTCATGAATTGGGTGCCTACATAGGGAGGGCTGGCACTGCTAGCACAGCAACATGAATATGGTCAGCTTGCCACCATCCATGGTCAGCAGCAGAAACCAGATGAAGTGGAGCAGGGATTATACAGAGGGCGACCCGTGCTTGATGGATGATGCTTCTGTGCATACATGATGAAGACCACAGTCCAGCTTTTGTTTTTCCAATAGAGAAACTGCAGCGCTGCCTGGGCCATAAGCATGTCCACTTGCCTTGGAAGCTGTGGGCTTCCTCCACCAGGATATTGGTGCAGCTCACACCGTCTGTGGAGGGTAGGAAGTAATATCAAGATTCCAAGGAGTTTTCTCTTTCCATAGGGTCAGTGCCCAAAGCGGATGGAGCCAGGAGTGTAACTGTTTCCAGGAACCCAAACGGGAACACTTCAGGGCTGTGGAGAAGTGGGGTCCATCAAACAAAACCCTAGCCAGACATCACATCCACTTCTGCCTTCTTTGGGGACTCCAACACCAGCATGTACAGTGCTGCTGTGCTGTTGTGCTGGCCATGAGGGAATAACAGCAGTATGCTCATGAGCACATGAGCTCCTGGGCCTCAGAAGGCTTGCTCTGGGACATGTATCTGAAGAAGAGCGTCCAGTACTTCTGGTGTACTGTGTCCTGTCCGCCCTTCTCCATACACCTTACCTTGCATGTGAATGTGGGCTTCATTGTGGGAGCCTTCCTGCTCCACCATCACTGCTGCCAATGTTGCCCAAATTCTATAACCTTTAGAAAGACTAGGTCAAAGCCTGAGAATATTAGCAGAAATTGGGTACCTCAAAGAAGAGAGTAGGGAAAAGGTAGATAAATGAAGGGAGGAAGGGGCAGAATGTAGTCGAGCTCATTGGGAGAGAGTGAGTGAACAGAAGATGCTTCATGAAAGGAAATGTTCTCTTCTGACTCATGCAATTGTATTCCCTCTGCAACTACCTCTTTATCATAACTATAAACTAAATTAATTTTCTAAAAAGGAATTCATTTCATATAATACAAAACTACGAAAAATAAGGGAAGGGGTGTGTCAGAGGGGGTGGGAATGTTGTAGGGGTGACAAGGATCAATAGACACTGTATTCATAAACTGCTTTGTCACATGGCACCTCTTTTCTACAACTACTTAAAGACAATTGACAAATAAAAATAATAAAGGAATAGATGTAAATTAAGGTGAATACAGGAGAAAGAAATGGTTGATATATACTTCTGATATAGAATAGGGCTTCCTATTAGGTTAGGAAGGGTCCGAAAACTCTACTATTTTTTGTAGTATTTCAGAATAAGATGAGATTCATAAAGCATGGTTCATTATATTTGTCAAAAATAATTTAAATAGTTGTTAATAAGCCAACAACATTAAATTCCTATATTATCTACAGGAATACATTTAATTTATGACCATGGTTTGACAGAAAAATCTAAGGAAATGTTTTATTTATCTTTTTGGTCGGTCATGGGGTTTGAACTCTGGGCCTGGGCACTACCCACCATCTCTTCAGCTCAAGGCAAGGACTCTACCACTTGAGCCACAAAGCCATTTCTGCTTTTCTGGTGATTAATTAGAAATAAGAGTCTCATGGAATTGCCTGTCTGGGCTGGCTTTGAAGCCGGATCCTTAGATCTCAACAAATTGAGTAGCTAGTATTACAGGCGAGGGCCACCGATGCCTGGCTAAAAATCTTAATTCCAATTAACTAGGAGAAAGCTAGAACTTGAGGCTTTGTTTAAAAGGTGGAATGAAGGCAAAAAGTGAAAAGTAAATACTAGCAGAGAGGCAGACAGAGAATGAGAGAGAAAGAGAGGGAGGGGAGAGACGTAGAGAGGGAGGGTAAGAGATGGAGGGAGAGAGAGGGAAAAATGTAAAAACCTGGAAGAACAATGGGAAGAGACAGGCAAAAGAGGGTAATGAAAGTGAATATTATCAAAATATGTAGTATAAAAACATGAAAATATAATGGAGTCCATTATTTGTCTAATAATAAGACAATATGTTTAATAGAAATTCAAGTTTGAAAGCAAATTTCTCAATTTATAAATTTTATTTAGACAGTGATGAGGACGGATGTTAGCTACTGGGGAAGGTATTACTTACATTCCATTCTAAGGCCGCTACCACAATCCTTGAAGATGCTCCTATCCTAACCAGGCCAATGAAGTGCCCACTGCCAGTTTTAACAGCAAAAAATAGGGAAGTGTCATTCTGAGAACCAGAGGATTATAATGACCAGTCATCTGTGGCTAAAGCTTGTAATCCTAATTACTCAGGAGCCTGAGTTGTGAGGATCCATGTCAGAACAAGCAGGAAAGTCTCTGAGACACTAATCTCAAGTGAAACACCAGAAATAGGAAATGGAGCTGTGGTTCAAGTACAAAGTCTCCAGGACAGCACTCAGGCTCTGAATTCACCCTCAGGTTCAGAAAATACACACACACACACACACACACACACACACACACAGTTAATTATGTATTAGAAAACTCAGTCATGTGTCAACATTTAATGTTCACAAATGTTAAGTCCCACTGAATTTCACATTCTCTTAAAGGGGACTATTTCCTTGGCAGAATGTCCTACATTTTTAAAAGGAATTTATAGCCATACTTCTTTGGCAGTCTCTATCACAAATTAGAATGGTGGGGAAGGGTAGGGAATGGGAAACTATAGCCACTTTCCTTATGCTCCAATGATATTCTTACACTTCACTAGTGGAAAGACATTAGCAGTAATGAGATGTGTCTAAAATAATTTAAAACCATTGAAATTTCCACTGATCATGTACAGGCTGATTAATTAAGTACAATGTGTCATAAATAGTGAACACCGCAGGTTGCTTGGTCAAGTGAGAAGAAACCTATATATGATATAATCGGTAAAATCTTATGTGAGTATGTTATACTCATGGACACAGATGTTTGTATATGCATGGGAAAGGTTCTGGCAATATATATCTGGCAATGGTATTCTTTTGGGAACGGCATATATGATTGTGCAGATGGAGTGGGGAGAATGATTTAAACCCTAGATTT
Organism: Dipodomys spectabilis; assembly: GCF_019054845.1. Classification (NCBI taxonomy): domain Eukaryota; kingdom Metazoa; phylum Chordata; class Mammalia; order Rodentia; family Heteromyidae; genus Dipodomys; species Dipodomys spectabilis. The sequence goes on along the minus strand of NW_024870863.1, from coordinate 297,409 downwards.
CAATTATGACAGTTATATACAACTAAAGTCTGTTACTTTAAAAATTAAAAAGACTTACTAGCGTATGAAAAATTAAAAAAGACTTACTAGCGTATGAGATAAGAAAAATAACACATATATCTGTAGTAATTTTTTCTCACTTTTTGATTAGCACACATTCTTCCAAGGGATTTGATTATGACATTTTTGTATATTCAAACAATGTATCTTTATAAGACTCATCTCTCCATCACTCTCACACATCTTCAGCCTTTCTCAAGTCAATGTCAACATGCCTTGTTGTTTATTTTTCACACCTATTTAAAAACTATATATTTTGAACATGTTTGCCTACTTTTGTAGTCTGTTTGTCCTTCTCACTTCCATTAAAACATGCACCTATGATAGTAGCTGTTTTGCATTCCTATCTCTCATTTTAATTAAATTGCATGAAAATAGTATTTAAGAGATTTCACCATAAACGTTTACAAACTCTTATTGAGTAATCTTAATGATATTGATGACCTCAGTCTCCCTTTCCCCAACTAGCCTACTCATCAATATTCAATAGATTTCGGTGAGTTTCCTTTTGTCAACATTGCCATGCACAGATGACAAATAAATTTATTTATCCTTCCCCAATCCTACTAATCCTCTCAAAAATTCCTAAACGTACAGACAGATTCTATACATGTATTTATATATGATTCTCTATGTGTTTACACATGCTTATATTTTAGATTGTGCATTTACATATTATAGAAAACATGTGACTTTTATCCTTCTTAACGTGTTTACTTCACTCAGCCTGATAGTCTCCATTTCTGTCCATTTACTTGCAAATGAAAACATTTCACCCATCTTAATGTATGGTGTGAATTAGAAGGGAAAGACCTGGCAGGGAATACACAATGGGAATCTGGTAACCTGCAATTATCATTTAATGCCACGTGGCCAGAAAGATTGCTGGTGTGAGTGCAGATGGAGGGAAGTGAGAAATCAAGGAAGCCTCCAACATGTCCAAATGTGCCAGAAAACCTCTTCACCAGGACGATGAATCTGGGGTGATAAGGGAAGAAATAGCCAAAAAGTTTGAGCAGGGAAAGGAGATGAGATAACTGGGAGTCACGTGCCACAGCAAAGTCAGGTAACATGAAGAATGGAGCTGACATAGACTTGGCAAAGTTTAAGGTACTGGGGTCTTTGACAAAGCCATTGAAGGCTATCAGATAATTGTTGATTGAATATAAGATAGTGAAAGAATACAATTATAAAGTAGGGAGTGGAAAATTATTATTGTATTTCAAGTTCCTTGGGTACCATTGTTATACACTTGCTTATTAAGAAATTATCATAACATTGAAAAAAGAAGCCAAAATAGGAACTGGTAAATCAACTGGCTGCGAAAGTTAGGATTTCAAAAATATTTTTGTCTTCTAAAATCCCATACAATTGTAACAGTCTTACAAGGGAACATGGGAAACAGATTCTGCTTTTGTGAGTACAGAAAACAATTCTCCAAGCTCACCAAGCTTGTCACACCAAAGATTGGGTTCTCAAAACCCATGAGGAGATATTGTCATTAGAATCCTCTACATAAGAGGCTCAATGCAAATTATTTATTTTTGTATTGATCTTTTGCTAACTGACCTTAAAAAAAGAAAAGTAAAGCCTAATTCTGTTACAAAGAACAAGATCTCCCAGCCAAGAGAAGCCAGGCTCATATTCTTTCTGACTGCCTGCTGATTAGTCATTGGTGGTACTTTTGTCCTGACATAACACTTCTCTCTATGAGGTGTTATCCTGCTTTGAGAAGGCAAATCCTTGGTAGAATCATGATTAACTTGAGGACAAGGAGACATTCGTTAAACTTTTCTTTAGTGGTATTTTAAAGACACAATGAGAGTATTATGGTGCAAGACCATTCAAGGAAATACTTTTTAACCAAGAAACCATCTCAATCAGTATTGGCTAGGTGTAATGGCATATATCTGTCACTCCAGTTTATATGGGAGGCATAACTATCACAGCTAGTTTTCTGGGCTGTTGCCCAGGAAAAACCTACAAGAACCTATGCACAACATAAGTATTATTAAAAGGGCTGTCAGTTCAGTTCTTCCCTAACAAGTTTAATTTCATATGTGACAAATCTAGGTACACTCTTCCACAGTGAATTTATAGAATGACCCAGGCTCAAGTGTGGACTGAGTTTCCACATCTTCCTCCCTCAGTAGCCTCACACACTCCAGCACACACATGGGATTGAGCTAGGCAGCTTCCTCTGCTGCTGGCAGGGGTTAAGGCTTTGTGCCATCAACAAATTAGTACACATACAAACACCCAAAGAGTATTCTGTTTTCCACTCTGCTTCTATCCATCCAGTACTCTGCTGCTATGCCCCTCCAAGGTTCAGAAAATTCTGGTCCCTCCTCTTGGACATCCTCACATTTGATCTACCTAGAAAACACCTGTTCCACTTCCAGAATCCTCACAGGACTCTACCTGTATAAGTCCTCTTCTGTATCACTGTACTCAAAGCCCAAGATAATATTTCACACTATTCTTTACCTGTGTACTTCCTAACAGTCTTCTTGTCCTGCCCTGGAAAATGGTGTAATTAGTTTACTATGCATCTCACTGCGCTTCTAAATACCTCACTTATCTAGAGCAAGATATTCTTTCTACAGATACCTTCCAATATAGAACAATACTTTGTAAACACTGTGCATGGCATCAAACTACTGGCAGTTGAGTAGAAGTGTGTACTAATTACAGAGCATCCATGCTATGTGTGATGCTACTCATTTGGAATCCTACCACTCAAGAAGTTGAACTAGAACATCATGGGTTCAAGATCAGCCTGGGCTAAAATAGGTCTCAAAAATAAAAGGACAATCCTGTTTTAGTAAAGGAATTACTTTGAGGAATAACACATCTAAATGAAAATCTAAAAGGACAAAACAAGGTAACACACATCACCCCATCAATGCTCCACAGCTTACTCACTACCCACCATGAGAGATTTCCACCATCCAGGAATAAATCTTTCATTACAGCACAAAACAGAAACAAAAATACCCCAGAATAATTCTTGAAACCGATTTTCCCTTAAACACAGTTCTTATACATGGGATGAACCACTTTTAGGCACAGTACTACCAATAAAAAGGGGAAAATGAAATATATAAAATTTTAAAAATTAAAATTAGTGTAGTGTCTCAACCCTATAAAATAGTTACTTGGCAAGCAGAGTTCAAGGTTGCATAGGGAACAATTATCAAGATCCCCTTCTCAGCTGGAATTTTAGCTTAGTGGTAGAATGCTTACCTAGCATGCATGAAGCCCTGGGTTTGATTCCTCAGTACCACCTAAACAGAAAAGGCGGCACAAGTGGTAGAACATTAAAGTTGAGCAAAAGAAATTAAGGGACAGTGCTCAACCCCGAGTTCAATCCCCACAACTGGCCAAAAAAAGTCCCATTCACAATCAATAAGTAAGTACTTGTGCTTCCAGGTATGTAGGTGTGTATGAGATACATTCTAACACTGTATTCTTTTTTTTGTGTGTGTGATAATGAGTACATTTCTTATCAAGCATTGTAGCCTCCTCCTTTGTTTCCCCTTCCCATCCTTTCCCATCCTTCCCCATGCCCCCCACCCAATCCTCCCCGCCCCCCCCCCCCCCGCACCAAATTTGTAAGTTTCGTTTTCGACATAACGACTTGTACATCTCATTGTTGCAATGGATCCACTTGTATCCCTATTAAAACGATTTGTTTTTCCCCTTCCCCTCCACAAAATATACCGACATGAAATACAGTGAAAGCAGGGTTTATACTGTGGGGGAAGGACATACAAAGCAACAAAGAAATAATCTTATAAATGTATTAGAAACAATCACATGAAAGAGAAAAAAAAAACATTTGAATACATATCTTAGGGTTCATTTCCCTAACATCACCTTATCTGAACTTTTCTGCTTGACTCAGACATATACTAGATATTGCAAATAAGGGAAACCATGGGACCTATGTTTCTTTGGGCTTGCCTTACTTCATTTAATATAATTTTTCCAAGCCTTTCCATTTCCTAACAAACGGGGCAATGTCATTCTTTCTAAAGGAGGCAGAGAATTCCACTGTGTATATATACCACATTTTCTTGATCCACTCATCTACTGAGGGGCATCTGGGTTGGTTCCATATCTTACCCATAGTAAATAATGCTGCAAAAAACATAGTCGTGCTGGTAGCTTTAGTGTGGTCTTGTGTGTCAGCATTTGGGTAAATGCCCAAAAGTGGGATTGCTGGGAAATAGGGGAGCTCTATGTGGCGGAACCTCCATACTGCTTTCCAAAGTGGTTAAACGTTTACACACCCACCAACAATGCAATAAGGTTCCCTTCTGTCGACATCTGCTCCAGGATCTGTTGTTATTAAAGTTCTTGATTTTAGCCATTGTAACTGGAGTGAAGTGGTATCTCAATGTTGTGTGGATTTACATTTCTTTTATGGGTAGGGAGGTTGAGCATTTCTTCATGTGTCTATTGGCCATCCTTCTTTCCTCTTCAGAGAAGTTTCTGTTTAAGTCTTTAGCCCACTTGTTTATTGGGCAGTTGTTTCTTTGAAGATTTGTTGTTGGGATATTTAATTTTTTTAGTTCAAGATATATTTTAGCTATGAGACCGTTGTCCGTTGTATGGCTAATGAAGATATTTTCCCAATCCGTGGGCTTTCTATCTCTCTTTCTAGCTATGTCCTTTGCCATGCAGAAGCTCTGCAATTTCATGCAATCCCATTTGACCAACCTTCCTTTGCTTTGTTGTGTTTCTGGGTCTTTATTAAGAAACTTTCGGAGATGCTGGAGGGGATGTGGACAGAAGGGAACCTTACTTCATTGTTGGTGTGAGTGTAAACTTGTTCAACCACTTTGGAAAGCAGTATGGAGGTTCCTCAAAAGACTTCACATAGAACTCCCCTATGACCCAGCAATCCCACTTTTGGGCCTTTACCCAAATGTTTACAAACAAGACCACACTAAAGCTACCAGCACAACTATGTTTTTTGCAGCATTATTTACCATAGCTAAGATATGGAACCAACGCAGATGCCCCTCAGTAGATGAATGGATCAAGAAAATGTGGTATATATACACAATGGAATTCTCTACCTCCATCAGAAAGAATAACATTGCCCCGTTTGTTAGGAAATGGAAAGGCTTGGAAAAAATTATATTAAGTGAAGTAAGCCAAGCCCAAAGAAACATAGGTCCCATGGTTTTCCTTATTTGCAATATTTAGTATATGTATGAGTCAAGCAGAAAAGGTTCAGATAATGCGGTGTTAGGAAAATGAACCCTTAGATATGTAAATTAAATATTTTTTTTCTTTCATGCATTTGTTTCTAATGCATTTATAAGATTATTTCTTTGGTGCTTTGTATGTCCCTCCCCCACAGTATAACCCCTGCTTTCACTATATTTGATGTCAGTATAATTTGTGGAGGAGAAGGGGAAAAACAAGTCTTTTAAGGATACAGGTGGATCCGTTGCAACAATAAGTACAAGTTGTCATGTCGAAAACGAGCTTTACAACTTTGGTGGGGGGGGGGGAACGATTGCGTGGGAGGGATGGGGGGAGGCAGGGAAGGGATGTGAAGGGTAAACAAAGGAGGAGGTTGCAATGCTTGATAAGAAATGTACTCATTATCTTGCCTATATAATTGTAACCCCTCTGTACAATATGTTCACAATAAAAAAATAAAACTGAATAGCTTATATTCAAAGAATTAATGTGAATGATTTTAAAACAAATAAATCTGTCAAACTGAAAAGAAAAGAAAAGAAAAGAAAATTTCAGCTTATGCCAAGGTGACCTAGGGTTTCTCTTTATTCCATCCTGTAATGTTTTCAGTCTAACAGGCATTCTAACACAATTTAGGGAACCCATGATATTCGTTCAAAGTAACTGCTAAAAACAGGGCCAGGTGTCTAACACTTGTCTAACAGTGCAAGTAAATGAGTTTAATCTATGTACACAGTGCATGTGTACACAACTAGAGTCCTACAACAAGAAAGAGATTCTGATAATTATGTGGTACATATGCTGCCTCTTTCTACTATTTGGTCTTTCTAGAAAAATACCATATGCACAGCAATGGGTGCAAGATGGACTCACCACCTTCTAGGAGATGTGTGGACTGATCATAGAAACAAAAACATGTATATTTTCTCTTGATGTACATATTATAAAAATATATGCATTCTCATATGTGTCTAAAGGTTGAGTATATTTTGTAGCTATATGACTCCATATGTTACATAAGCACTGAGAAATGTAAGGAAGGACTGACTAAAGGTTACCTCAGAAAAATTACTGAGACAGGCCTCTGGACTCATTATTTACTGTTAAATTAGAGATAGAATCTTACAGACTTTTCTGCTTTATGGAGCTTCAAACTACAATCTTCCATGTCTCAGACTCCTAAGTAGCTAGAGTTACAGGCATGCCAGATTGGAGATGTAGCTTTAGTGGGGAAGCATCATCCTTGAGAGAAAAAGCTAAGGAAGTGAATAAGGGTTTGAATTCAAGCACTAGTACTGGGGTATATGAGCTCACACATGCATACACACACACATTAACAAGAATGAAACTGTGGTGTCCCAGCCATATCTGTATACTTTAAATCACCTGTAGATTGTGGTTTAATAATCTAATAATACAAAAATTAATCCTCAAGCTCCCTCCTCTTTATCACATTAGGTGTCTTAATTACCTTATCAGGGTTTTTTTCCTTTTCTTTTTTTCTTTTTTTTGTGTGTGTGTCTGTGTGTCTGTGTGTCTCTGTGTGTGTGTATGTGTGTTATACACACACTCTGGTGTACGTATAACAATACTTAGACTTGAACTCAGTGAATTGGCATGATGCTTTTGCTTCTTCTCTCAAGCCTGTTGATCTACCCCTTGAAGCACAGAACCACTTCCATCTCTTTGCGGGAGAGAAGTGTCCCATTCATTTTCTAGGCCAAGCAGGGCTCAATCAGAGGTCTTTATATCTCACCCTCATGAGTATATTTGTTCTTATGTGCTAAAATCATCAGGTAATAGTCTTATTTAAAATTAAAAACAAATCTGGGACAGTACTTAGGCCTTGATTAATGTCCTAGGACCAGCACAAAAAATAAATGCAGTTTCTTGTGATTATTAGACTTCACTTATTGCTATTTCTAGGATTATCATCTATGTCAAGGGTCTCTGGAATGTGACTTCCTCCATAGGTAAGGGATCATTCTAAATCAATCAGTCAAAAGTAACCATAAATCCTCCATATATTACCTTTGTAATATCAATTACATTTGTTAATTTTTAATTAATGCTATGACATTTTTAGACCTCAAACATCACTAAGGACTTTTTTTAGAAAACATATTTCTATCTCTATTAGTATTCTACCCACTGTGACACTGAAGAAGTGAAATCATACACTACCCAACTTAAAGGCCTACACCAAGAAACAATTAGGTGGCAGACATTGGTACAGGCAAGTTGTACCCTGCATATTCTCCTAAGTCAATTAATACTAAAAACATGGACATAGGCCAGCCTGAGTTGTAGTTGAATATCTTGTCTCAAGAACAAAAAGTGAGGCCTGAAAACGTGGCTTAGTGGGAGATTGCTTGCCTAGCAGCCATGAAGCCCTGAGTTTGATTCCTCAGTAAGATATAAACAGAAAAAGCTAGAAGTACATTGTGGCTCAAGTGGAAGAGAGCTAGCCTTAAGTAAACGAAGCTCAGGAAAATGACCAGACCCTGAGTTCAATCCCCAAGACTGGTTAAAAATAGGTGAATACAGGAAGCAGGGAGAAGAGGTGCAGAGCTATTTATCGGAGCCTACATTCTCCCAGCCTTCATGACCTTTCATCTTGTGATTTGTTTTCGTTCTATTCAGTGGTCAACAAACTAGTTTCCACTGATTCTCTGAATCTTGTGTTATTGAATGTTAAGAATCTTAATTTTGGTATTGGGGATTTTGCTAAATGGAAGAGCACTTGCCTGACAACTGCCAGGCCCTGAATTTGTTCTCAGGTCTGAAAATAAAAATTCTTTAATCTTATTTAGTTTGTGACTTACTTCACAGAAGAAATAAATGAATTCACTCATTCATAGAATCACAAATTGATACATTTTCTGAGCTCATTTGAGAAAATTTACTATGAAAAAGCATAACATAAGTTACACACTTATGGTTCACATTTGTAATCCAAGCCACTCAGGAGGCTGACATTGGAGAATTATGGTTTGAAGCCAGTTGGTGCAAAAAACTCCATGAGTCTCTTATCTCAACCAGTAAAAACCAATTGGCAAAAAAAAAATAACCGTAGCTATGACTCAAGGTGTAGAATGCTAGCCAAGAGGTCCAAAGCTACAGGGCAGCACCCAGTCACTTAGTTCATGTCCCAGAAGAACTGGCAGGAAAAAAAAAGAAATCAAATTCAAAACCGCTTTATTAGGTTCAAAATAGTTCATAATCATTGAGAAAAATTTGCCATTTTGAGCCAAACAATCATTTTTCTACTAATGACACAGAATAAAACACTTTACTTCTTAATTAGTGCTAAATCATGTAGGATTTCACTGTGTGGAAAGATATCTTTTCTAATGATAGCAGAAAATTTCAGCATCACTTTATGTATTATATCCCAGGACTGTAAAACATATAAAGTTAGATTTGGGAGTTTCGGGAAGATGGTGGAGGAGAAGCTGGAGGCAAAACAAGCTCTCACATAGAAAGCAGTTTTAGAGTTCCAATGAACAGTCCTAAGCCAGAGAATCACACCAAGTGTGCCATCACAGGAAAGAGAGTTAGGCCAGAGAGGGAAAATCCAGGCAAGGAGACAGATCCGAGCTCTTGAAAGCAGCTGCCACTGTGGCGGCAGCGGCAGCAGCGGCAGTGGCAGTACCTCCATACCTGAAACAGAGAGAGTCTGGGACGAAAGAGCCAGATGCGGCAGGTGAGCAGATTTTACTCAACACCAGCCAGAACTGACAAGGAACAGACATCTTCATTCTGCAGTTCGCAGACCAGAGACAACCCAGGAACCAAGACTCGGCGTGAGTAGAAGCCTAACATCCTCACTCCTTCCCAGGGAGCAGAGGAGGGAAGGCCACCCCCCCACACCAGTACCGGAGATCTCCATCTTGGATACCGATAAAGCTCAGCGTAGCTGCTAGCTCCAACTCAGGCCTTGGAATAAAACTAGCCTCATTTAGCAGGTCACAAGAACTTAATGGCGGTGTGACCTGCCAGACTCAGCTCCACCCAGGGAAAAGTCACCCAGTTCAGGCACCCACCCTAGTAGTGGCTTTCTTCACCGGGTAATCAGAGCCAGAGGCTGCCCCTCCCTTTAGCAGGCTCGACATCAGTAAACAGAAACCCTGAGAGTGGCTCCAGGCTGGGCTCTGTGAGTTTCTCACAAACTAGCCCCCAGGAAAAGCTACTGTTTGCTGAAAGGCCTCAACTCTACCCAGAACCTAGCCTCATCACAGCATCTCTAAACTTGAGGAAAAAGCCATGTCCCTCTTTTGTGACAATCAAAGCAGATCTCCCTACCATTGAACTAACCTGGGAGGAAGATCGCAAAATCCTGGGTAAAGCAGAGCATTTTTCTGCCTGTCCAAAAAAACTGACTTAAGAAACCAACCAAGCCACAGGACCACAAGCAGACCGGAGATTCCAACCAGAGGCTGATTACAGACACAAGGGAGATACAGGATTTTCCCCAACCCTCCCAAAAAAATCAAATAACTTTTCTTTTCCTCTTCTTCTTCTTTTTTTAAATACTTTTACAACATTTTTTTTCTTCACTAAAACTTTTTAATTTTTACCTTTTTATGAAAAAAATTGTTTTCTAGTAATTTTTTCCCCCTTATAATCTTTATTTTTGGGATACAGGCGTGTGTGCGTTTTTATTTTTTTTTTTAATTCTTTTTAGTTTTTGCTTAGCTTCACTGAACTTCTGATCTTTTTCTTTCTTTCTTCCTCATCCTTCTCACCTTTTCCTCTCTTTTGTCCTTGTTTATGGGACTTAATTGTTGTTCTGCACATCCTCAGATAAACCCGTAATTGATAATTAGATGCTATCCCTCATTGTGTACACACTTAATCCACAAATTTATTACTCAATTCAAAACTTCTGACACTTAAATTCCTTAATAGCAGTACTACCTCTTTATACCTATATAATATTTTAAGTATTTTTTTTAAGATTTCACATCTCCTTTATATCCCTCCCCTGCTCTCATTATATTCACGTTCTTTGAATAGTTTGTTCTCAATTCTGCATATTATTAATTTTTATTTTTCTATTTTTTCTGGTCTTTTTTTTTCTTTCTCTTTCTTCTTGTTTTCTCTCTCTTTACTTTCATCCTATCCAACCTATATCCAGCTTTGAGACTAGGACTTAGTTAAGTTAACTCTCCCTGTAGCTTCCCACATCACTCTATTCCTATTTTGTAACAACATCTCTCCCTAACTCTAACAATTTCTGGTTTACCAAATTCTTCTTTGCGGTTCATAGCCCATTAATATATAGTTGTTTGATGTTGAATAGAGGTATCTGTTGAAGTAGATTGTATCAGCAGACTATTGACTGTGCAAATTCAGACTTTGGTTGACGCTTGCCTTAAGTTACTGTTCTAGCACAAAACTGGTGTTCCTTTCATCCCAAATGGGCAGAGTAAGCCGGAAAACCACAAGAAAAATTGCAAGTCCGGGTATTTCCATTCCCACTCATGATAATCAGGGGACAGAACAGACAATGAATAATCCAGAGGAGTATTCCCAAATAGCTCTACGAAAACTGCTGGCAAACATGATAAATGAAAAGATTGAGAACATACAAAGAACTCTGTATGAGCATGATTGGGAGAGAGAGGAGGGAAACAAAAGGTCAATGCAGGAAAAGATTGAAAACCTAAAAAAGGCTCTGTATGAGTATGATAGGGAGAGAGAGGAGGCAAACAATAGGTCAATGCAAGTAAAGATTGAAAACCTACAAAGGACTGTATGAGTGTGAGAGGGAGGGAGAGGAGGCAATCCAAAGTTTTATACAGGAATATCATGAGAGTGAGGAAGCTACTCAAAAACTGATACAGGATTTGCGTGAGCAGCTTGAGAATACTCATGAGAAAGGCAGGAATGGCATGAACAGGCTGAGAACACTCAAAGAGAACTGCAAGAATGGCATAAACGGGAGGAAGCTAACCAAAGAGAAAAATAGGAGTTCAGAGACCAGGATGAGAACACACAAAGATCACTAAAGGCATTCATGGGATCCATTAACAAAGAGCTGAAGGAAATTAGGGAGACCACAAAGCAAATACTGAATGGAACCCAACAGAAGGAATGGGAGTCCAAGGAAACCATAACCAATCAACTGATTTGAGAATAAACACTTAACACCAAATTAAGGAAGTAAAGAAGTTCATACAAAATCTAAAACAAACTTCAACAAAGAATTTGAAGCGATCAAAGCTGACCAAATAGAAGGAAAAGAAATAAAAAACAAAGTAGAAAACCTTGACAGCAGGTTAGTCCATGCAGAAGATCAAATCTCGGGGATTGAAGATAGCCTAGACATTATAGAGAAAGAATATGCAACCATCCAAGACAAGTCCAAGAAATATGATAGATCTATCCAACACTTGGAAGACACCATCAGAAAGCCTAATCTAAGGATAATGGGTGTAGAGGAGTACCTAGAAACAGAAGTTAATGGTCTAGGAAATTTGTTCAACAGATCCTAGCAGAGAACTTCCCAAACATGCAAAAAGATAGGCCTATTCAGATACAAGAATCTTATAGAACTCCAAATAGACCAGATCAGAATAGGACATCCCACCGTCACATTATAATCCATACAGGATCAACTCAGACCAAGGAAAAGATCCTTAAACTGTGAAGGAGAAAAGATTAATAACCTATGAAGGGAAACCAATTAGAATCACTTCAGATTTCTCCGCAGAGACAATCAATGCAAGAAGAGCCTGGAATGATGTATGCCAAGCCCTAGAAACAAACAACTATCAACCAAGAATACTGTACCCAGCTAAACTCTCCTTCATAACTGAAGGCCAAATAAAAACCTTCCATGGAGAAGAAAAATTGAAACAATACATCTCCACCAAACCAGCCCTACAAAAGATTCTTAAAGAATCTTTTCTTTAAGAAAACTACACATAGAAAACTAACAAGACCACAATAAAGGCCAAGAAACTGCACCCAAACTGAGAATCCAAGAACCATAGGAAGAACCCAGTGTTTGCAACCTCCAAGAAGGTGGATAATATGGCAGGAACTCCCAAATACCTCTCAGTCCTATATCTTAACATTAACGGACTTAACTCTCCAATTAAGTGACATAGACTGTCTAGTTGGATTAAAAAACAAGATCCTTCGATCTGCTGCCTCCAGGAGTCACATCTTGTCCTTAAAAACAAACACATTTTCAATGTTAAAGGCTGGCGCAAAATCTACCAAGCAAACGGCCCCCATAAACAGGCGGGAGTTGCAATCCTAATATCACATAAAATAGACTTCAAATTAAAATTCGTGAGAAGAGATAAAGAAGGTCGCTACATTCTAATTAAGGGATCTCTCCTTCAGGAGGATATTACAATTCTAAATATCTACTCGCCAAACAATGGAGCACCCAAATTTATCCAAGAAACACTACTTTCCCTCATATCCCACATAGGTCCAAAGACGTTAATTGTTGGGGATTTTAACACACCACTCTCTCCACTAGATAGTTCAACTTGGCAAAAACTCAACAGAGAAACCGCAGATCTAAACTGCTGCATAGATCAACTAGATTTAACAGACATCTACCGAATATTTCACCCAGCAGCATCAGAATATACGTTTTTCTCAGCAGCACATGGAATATTTTCTCAAATAGATCACATTTTAGGCCACAAAGCAAATTGTCTAAATTCAGAAACAATGAAGTTATACCTTGCATTCTCTCTGACCACAAGGGAATAAAATTGGAACGCAACACCTAAAGCAACCAAAGAAAGTCCAGTAACACATGCTGGCTGAACAACACACTGCTAAATCACGAGTGGGTCATGGAACAGATTAGAAAGGAAATTCAAATGTTCATGCTGTTCAACAAAAATGAACACACAAATTACCAGCTCCACTGGGACACAACAAAGGCAGTACTCAGAGGCAAGTTTATAGCTCTGAGTCCCTACATCAACAAATTGGAGAGATCTGAAACCAACAATTTAATGAGACATCTGAACCTCCTTGAAAAAGAGCACCAACATAAACCACAATCCAGTAGATGGAAAGAAATAATTAAAATTAAATCAAAATTAAATGAATTAGTATCCAAAAAAAACTATAGAAAGAATCATCAAAACAAGAGTTGGTTCTTCGAAAAAATAAACAAAATTGACAAACCCTTAACAAATCTTATCAGAAAAAGAAGAGAACACACCCAACTAAATAAACTCAGAGATGAGAATAGAAACATGACCACGGAAAAAACCAAGATTCAGAACATTATAAGGGAATACTTCTCAAAACTTTATGCCAATAAGTTTGAGAACTTGACAGAAATGGACCTTTTCCTAGCAAATATTGACATGCAAAAACTAAACCAAGATCAGATAACCAGCTTAACAGGCCCATATCAAGCATTGAAATAGAAACAGCAATATGAGACTTCCCATCTAATAAAAGTCCAGGACCAGATGGTTTTACAGCAGAATTCTACAAAGCCTTCAAAGCAGAGCTCACACCAATACTCCTCCAACTCTTCAATGAAATTGAAAGAGAAAGGTCACTACCGAACACATTCTATGAAGCCATCATAACCCTCATCCAAAAACCAGGCAGGGACTCATCAAAGGAACAGAACTATAGACCCCTTTCTTTGATGAACATTGATGCAAAACTTCTCAACAAAATTTTGGCCAATCGACTTCAACAATTCATCCAAAAAATAATCCACCACGATCAAACAGGAATCATTTCAGGGATGCAAAGCTGGTTCAATATATGCAAATCAATTAATATCATTCATCACATCAACAGGAGCAAGAATAAGAACCACATGGTTATCTCAATAGATGCAGAAAAAGCATTCGACAAGATCCAACACCCCTTCATGATGAAGGTTTTGGAAAAATTAGGAATCCATGGAACAGTCCTCAATACAATAAAGGCTGTGTATGACAAACCTACAGCCAGCATTATACTTAATGGTGAAAAACTAAAGCCATTTCCTCTTAACTCAGGAACAAGTAAAGGATGTCCACTCTCTCCACTTCTCTTCAATCTAGTAATAGAATGCCTAGCTACATTAATAAGACAAGATGCAAACATAAAGGGGATCCAAATAGGGAAAGAAGAAATAAAACACTCCCTCTTTGCAGATTACATGATCTTGTATTTAAAGAATCCCATAGACTCCACTCCCAAATTATTCAAGCTGATTCAAAACTTTGGCAAAGTAGCAGGGTATAAAATTAACCCTCCAAAATCAATGAATTGTCTGTATGCCAACAATGAGAAAAGTGTTGCTGAAACTAGGAAAGTAACTCCATCTGAAATACCCCTCAAAAAATAAAATACCTTGGAATTTACTTAACCAAAGAAGTGAAGGACCTCTATGATGAACACTTTAGAATCTTGGAAAAGGAAATCAAAACAGAACTTCAGAACTTAGAAAATGGCACAACTTCCATGCTCCTGGATTGGAAAGATTAACATCGTGAAACTGGCAATATTTCCCAAGGCTATCTACAAATTCAATGCGATACCTATCAAAATTCCAACCTCATTCTTCAAGGAAATAGAAGAGGCAATACATAAATTCATAAGGAACAATAAAAGCCTCCGAATTGCAAAAACGCTCCTTAAAGGAAAGAACACTGCTGGTGGAATATCAATACCAAATTTCAAACTCTACGAAATAGCCATAGTAATCAAAACAGCTTGGTACTGGCATGAGAACAGACCTCAGGACCAATGGAATAGAATTGAAAACCCAGAAATGAACCTACAGTCCTATAGCCAACTAATCTTCGATAAGGGAGCTAAAATAATAGAATGGAAGCAAGACAACCTCTTCAGTAAATGGTGCTGGCAAAATTGGTTAACTACTTCTAGAAAACTAAAACTAGATCCTTATATATCACCCTGCACCAGAATCAACTCCAAATGGATCAAAGACCTCGGAGTCAAAGCAGAGACTGTGAAAACATAACAGGATGGAATAAGCAGACACTGTGAAAACGTAACAGGATGGAATAGGAGAAACCCTAGGCCTCCTTTGCTCAGGACGAAACTTTCTTAATAGAGACCCGGAAACACAACAAATCAAAGAAAGGTTGGATAAATGGTATTGCATGAAGTTGCAGAGCTTCTGCATGGCAAAGGATATAGCTAGCAAGATCAATAGAAAGCCCACAGATTGAGAGAAGATCTTCACTAGCCATATAACAGACAAGGGTCTCATAATTAAAATATACTTGAAACTCAAAAATTTAAATCCCCCAACAACAAATCCTTAAAGAAACAACTGCCCATTAAATAACTGGGCTAAAGACTTGAAGAGAAACTTCTCTGAAGAAGATATAAGGATGGCCAATAGACACATGAAGAAATGCTCAACGTCCCTAGCCATAAAATAAATGCGAATCAAAACAACATTGAGATACCACCTCACATCAGTTAGAATGGCAAAAATCAAGAACTCTAATAACAACAGTTGCTGGAGGGGATGTGGACAGAAGGGAACCTTACTTCATTGTTGGTGGGAGTGTAAACTTGTTCAACCACTTTGGAAAGTGGTATGGAGGTTCCTCAAAAGACTTCACATAGAACTCCCCTATGACCCAGCAATCCCACTTTTGAGCCTTCACCCAAATGTTTATAAACAAGACCACACTAAAGCGACCAGCACAGCTATGTTTATTGCAGCATTATTTACCATAGCTAAGATATGGAACCAACCCAGATGACCACCAGTAGATGAATGGATCAAGAAAATGTGGTATATATACACAATGAAATTCTATGCCTCCATCAGAAAGAATGACATGTCCCCATTTGTTAGGAAATGGAAAGGCTAGGAAAAAATTATATTAAGTGAAGTAAGCCAAGCCCAAAGAAACATATGTCCCATGGTTTCCCTTATTTGCAGTATCTAGTATATGTATTTCAAGCAGAAAAGGTCAGATAATGTGATGTTAGGAAAATGAACTCTTAGATATGTATTTAAATGTTTTTTCTTTAATGCATTTGTTTCTAATGCATTTATAAGATTATTTCTTTGTAGCTTTGTATGTCTCTCCCCCACAGTATAACCCCTGCTTTCACTATATTTGATATCGGTATAATTTGTGGAGGAGATGGGGGAAAATGAGTCGTTAAAGGATACAGTTGGACCCGATGCAACTATGAGAAGTACAAGTTGTCACGTCAAAAACGAACTTTACAACTTTGGTGTGGAGCAGCAGGGGGGGATTGGGTGGGGGAGCAGGGAGAGGCTGGGAAGGGATGTGAAGGGTAAACAAAGGAGGAGGCTGTAATGCTTGATAAGAAATGTACTCATTATCTTGCCCATGTAATTGTAACCCCTCTGTATAGTATGTTCACAAAAAATTAAAATAAAAATTAAAAAAAAATAAAGTTAGATTTGTGCTCCATGGAACAAATTTCATAACTCATCAAAGAGTATCTTCACAGTACTTAAAGTATTTATATACTCAACACTGAGCCTTTTTCCATTCTGTATTATTAATGAGCACAACATAAATGTTAGTAAGGCTTGTCTTTTCATTGGAAAATTCACAATGATGAATTTTCTAAACTTTCCTTTCTTTTATACAGCAAATAAAACTAAGTATGGTGTGCAGAGAAGTAAGTTAATGTCACCTCTATAATGCTCTGGACCTGCTTGATCATCTCACGTAGCTGCAGCTCTGTCTTCTTTCAGGCATCCTTTCAGGCCAATTGATCTTCCCCTTAGTGCCCAGGTTAGGGAGCTCAGCAACTTCCCTCAAGTCTCCAAGGATACCTCATGGCTGTTTCGTCATTGCAGAAAATAGATTTCTCTATTCTACCAAAAAATAAATGTGATTGGGTTAAGTCTCTACTGACATAAGATTTTATTTTACATTAGTCCATATTTCCTTCAGAGAATTCCCTAAATGTTTAATTAATGGAAGGAAGGGGCTGGGAAAGAGTGAGGGAACAGAAGACACTGTACAAACAGAAATGTATTTATTACCTGACTCATTTAATTGTAATCCCTCTGTACATGTTCTTTATAATACCAATAAAGTAAATTAATAAAAAATGTTCAATTAGACCAACCTGGTCAGAATGTAGACATGTCCAACTAGTCACCTAACAAAACTAATGCTTTACACACACTAAGAAGACAGTAAACTCCCAAATAAAGTGTACTTAAATCATTTGCAAGGCCACTCCAGCCCAGCCGCGATCACCACGCTGGGTCCTTTTTCCAAGATGGGGCACCAGGAACACTGGCTCCTGGGCTTCAATGCAGCTGCTATGAGGGTCTGTGGGGCGCAGCCTTTCCAGCACCGAAGCTGCAGAGTGGAGCCTAGTCAGCGCAGCTTGTTGTGGTACACAATGCTGCTGCAGTTGAAAGGGTGGCAGGCTGCACATGAGGCCTCTGGTGCGCAGCACCCATCTCAGGCTTGAGTCATTGGGAAGCCCCGCGGCGGCAGGGGCAGCTAACATGCTGTGAACTTCCAACTAGCAGTGGGTGCTCCTTGGGCTCAGGCGCCAGCAGCAGCAGGGACTTGGACGGCGAAGCCTCAGGGATCCAGGAGCCTTGGCCCATTGTACCATGCCTCGCCCCTGCTGACGCCTCCTATGGACTGGCCCATGGACCCTGCTCAGCATCTGTGAGTACCAGATGCTGCTCATCAGCAGTCTGAGTCCCACACTGCCAGCTGAGCACCAGCAGCTGAGTACCCCAGGACTGGTTTCTCTACCAGGTCAAGGGCCTCAGGGAGACAGCCAGTGACTGTGCACATGCCCTACCTCCTCCACCAGGCCTACATGAATTTCAGGCAGCCGCAGGATGAGCCAGAGGCCCGGAAGCAAGTCCTGGCCGGCCAGCAGCTGCCCTATAACCCCAGGCTCAAGGCAGAGCCAATGCACCTGCTCTGCAGAGGCAATGGCAGTGATGGAAGCCACGGAGCTCCAGCAGAAGCACCGCTGCCTCCAGGCCATCCCCAGCTGCCTAGGGCACCCACACCGTCAACCCCCAGGGCTGCCCACTCCTGCACTGACGCTGCCCATATAAGCAGTGCTCATTTTCTTCTTTATCCTCCCTTACCCTGCCAAATCCCCGCGGGTGACACTGCCTCCTCTGCCAACTTTGCCCTGGACATTCAGCTGCCATAGAGTCCCCTCATGGAGTTCATAAGGGTTGACGGCACTTCTGTGGACAGCCCCCAGTAAAGAATCAAGGATCAGGGTGATAGTATGCAGAAAAAGGTATTCCACACATATTTTGATAGACTATGAAATCAGAAGAAAGCAAAAATTATCAAATTTAACAAAAGAGATTAACCAGGCACCAATTACATAAGACTTTCTTCCCAGAAAAACACAACTCTAATCTACATAAAAGATATGGTGTTTAAGTGCCTCTTCATATTTATCTAAAATAGTATACACATTGAAAGGAACTCCACGATATGGATATGCTTCTCATGCATGAGAAGCAAGCACTCTATCATGGAGCCACATTCCTAGGCCAATAAACAAAAGACTTATAAGTGTCAGCTGGGCACTGTTGGCTGATATTTGTAATACTAGCTACTCAGGAGGCTAGAAGCTGGGGATTATGGTTCAAGCCAGCCTGAGCAGGTAAATATGTGAGAATGTTAACCAATTAACCACCAAAAATACCAGAAATGGAGCTGTGGCTCAAGTGGTAAAATCCTAGCCTTGAGTAAAAATAGCGAAGGGACAGGGCCCAGCCCCTGAGTTCAAGTCCCACTCCGCACTACCAGGTTAAAAATTTTAAAAAATGATAAAGGAACTTATCTTCTATGGGACTAAAACACTTGTGAGTAGTTGCTGACATACACGCCTGCCTTCCTACACCATGGGACACATGCAACATGATAGACTTAAACATTTCTGTTCATTTCAAGGTTAGGTACAATCACATGATTACAACATATGTAGAAACTACATCAGAGTGAAGCCCAAGTTGATTTCCTTTGCCAGTGATCTTAGAAGTTTGTCAGAGCAGAGTGTCCTTCACAGGAAGAAAAGAAGCTCCTACTGACTCAACTTAAACTCATGTTGTGAGTAGAAATACTGCTGGGCTGTTTGTCAATGCAGCGTTACTTGGCTGGTTTTGACTCATCCTGGTTCCTTGAAGGCAGAGCCCCGTCTGGTTGCATGTTGGGGGCCTCAGAGGAGGTCACCATGAAACAGTAACTGAAGAATATCACCAACTCCCCTTCATGAAGCCAGTGGTTCATATGTATAATCCTAGCTACTCAGGAGGCTAGCAACCTTATGGTTGTGGTTCAATGCCAGCACTCCAATTAAACATCAGAAAATCTGGAAGTGGACCAGTGTCCCAAGTGGTAGTGTGCCTGCCTTGAGCAAAAAAGCACAGGGACAGCCCTAGGAATGGTACACACACACACACACACACACACACACACACACACACACACACACACACACATACACACACAAACACACATATACCACTTATTATTAGCTCGTCTAATGCTCCGAACAACCATATCCCTCAGTTATCCTTGTTTCCATATTACAGAGGAAGAAAGTTCCTGGAGAATCAGTGACACCAGACCCCAAATACAATCCCCTGCCTCAGTACCTTTTCTTGGGAAAAAACCTGTGGCCCAAAAGACAGGCTACAGGCATTTTGTGGTGTGTGTGTGTGTTTGTTTGCTTGTGTGTGTGTGTGTGCACGTGCGTGCGTGCATGCACACACCAATCCTAGGGTTTGAACTTTGAGTCTGTGTGCTGTCCCTTAGCTTTTATTCTCAAGTTTGGCACACTATACCACTTGAGCCACAGCTCCATTTCTTGGTCGTTAGTTTTCCATTGGAGATAAGAGTCTCACAGACTTTTATGCCCAGGCTGGCTTTGAATCATGGTCCTTAGATCACAGCCTTCTCAATAACTAGGAGTCTACATGTGAACCATTGGCATTAGGCATGGATTCTTCACCCTTATGGGTAAACCTGTCTTACCTAGTTTTCCTCAGTATGAATTAGTTTCAATAATGTTTGATCCTAGGCCAGTTGAGACATATATGTCCTTATTACAGTGTCTGGCTGGTGTTTCAGTACAGCAATTCCTGCTCTGCCTGAGATGAAAGTTCTTGAGAAGGACAACTAAGCTAGGTGTTGGTGACTCACACCTTTAATCCTAGCTGGTGAAGAGGCTGAGATCTGAGGACTGTGGTTCAAAGTCAGCATGGGCAGGAAAGACTGTAAGACTCTAGAAGTGGCGCTGGCCCAAGTTGTAGAATTTTAGCCTTGAATGAAGAGCTCAGAAACAGTGCCCAGGTACTCAGTGCAGTCCCTAGGACAAACACAAAATGAAAGAAAAAAGAAAAGGAGTGGGGGCAGGAGGAGAGAGAAGGAGGGAGGGAAGAATTATGGAATTAGTGGCTCAGTTATGTAATCCTAGCAAGAAAACCAGTAGTGGAACTGTATCTCAAAGTAGTAGAGAGCTAGCTTTGAGCAAAAAGCTCAGGGACAGGCCCTGTATTCAAGAACAAAGACTGACAAAAAAGAGAGGGAGAGGATAGAAGGGGAAAGGGAGGGGAAAAGGGAGGGAAGGAATGAACTAGTTCAAGAGTTGAGTGAAATAAAATCTGCTAGGGATCTGGGAACCTACAGAGAACCAGGAAGCACAGGTTTTTAACCACACATCCTTGGCTGGTGCTAAAGATGAGATTCCCCCTACAGAGCCCATGCTGCGCTTTATTTCAGGCCTATTTAATGCTCCCTGGGCCTTGGGAAGGAAGAGCTAGCCTTTGCTTCACTTGTAAAGACTAGGAAACCAAGGACATCAAGGACCTCTCATAGCAAGAAGAGGAAGACATGGGTATCCATTCCCTGGAATCTGATCCTTTCTGTGACATGCCCACTCTGTTCCTTCTCCTATCCTATTATCTTCTGGTAGCCTGGAAAGATGTAAAAATCACCTACATCACCAGGAAAAGAAAGGAAGCCCCCTCAATGGCTATAGGTGGGTCTCTCTACCCCATTTGCCAGTCCTAGTCCAGCACAGACTCTGCCAGAACCGTGATTAGTAGACTAAACAGCTTTGTGGACCAACCCCCCCCCCCCCCCCCCGCTCATTCTATTTTCTGGGGGAATCTTCAAAGACCGAGTATAGATAGAATAGGCTGCTATGTCCCCATTGGCACCAATAGTATTTAGCCATTTTCATCAAAATCACAGCCAGAGCACCAATGATTAAAGTCAAAATCAAATCTGGGAGCAAGTCTTAACATGTAGAGCTAGGACATTTATCATTGCTGGGGGCCTCTGTTGACCTCAAAGGGAGCCAGTGAGATAGGGGCAGGGATGAGGCTGCCGTGGGACTTCTCTCTGTATCCTGTACCTTATAAGGATTCTCAAATCAAGGTCGGGCCAAATAATAATGACAAATAATAAATATTGATTACTAACAACTGTTGTATTGAGAGATGAAGGTTACATTTATTTTATTTTTACCCCATCAAATGTCCATACCTCCCCATAGAGTATTTATTATTATTAATGTCCTTACTTAATCTTCATTTCACATATCAGAAAATGGTATTCAGAGAGATTAAGCCACTGACTAGAGCCACACAGCTCAAAATCAAAATAGTATGACGATAAGAATACTATCTGAGGCAGGTGCTGGTACCTCTTGCTTGTAATCTTAGTTACTTAGTAGGCTGAGGTCTGAGGATCAAGGTTTACAGCCATGATCTCCGATTAACCACTAAAATGCCTGCAATGGAGCTGTAGGACAAGTTGTAGAGTGCTACTTTTGAGTGAAAGAGCTAAGGGATAGTGCCCAGATCTTGAGTTCATGCTCTGGTACTGGCACCAAACAACAACAATAAAAATGGCTCATAACCATCACCCAAGACTATCTCCCACACTCCAACAAAAACCCAGACCCGAAGGTGTGGCTCAAGAGGTACAGTACTAGTCTCAAGAAGAATAAGCTAGGGGAAAGTGTCTACATGTTAATTTCAACCCCTCCCCACTATAAACCTGTGTGTATATGTATACGTATATGTATATGTATATATAATGTGTCACACATATATACACATGTATGAAAGTATACATACATGTGTATATGCTGATTGGGGGATATCAGGCCTGATAGCTCAAGCAAGAGAAAAATTTTTCATCATTCAGCCTATAGATAGAGACTCAGAATTTCTATACTGCAGCTTAGTGGCAAAATTTGAGTATGCTCAAATTCTGAAATTCATCAAATCATTGGATAAAGTCCATTCTATTTAGGAAGGGTAATCATCTTTTTTTGCTTTGTTTTGTTTTTGGTTTTTGCCTTCCTGGGGCTTGAACTCAGGGCCTGGTCACTGTCCATGAGCTTCTTTGGCTCGAGGACAGTGCTCTACCACTTGAGCCACAGCGTCACTTCTAGCTTTTTGTTCATGTGGTAGTGAGGAATCAAACCCAGGGCTTCATGCATGCTAGGCAAGCACTCTAACACTAAGCCACATTCCCAGCCCGTAATAAATCTTCTTTACTCAATGTTAAAAATTATTTAAATCTATCTGTTTATGTTTACCCATGTGATTAAAATGGTAATCACCTTCAAAAATATTTTCATGGCAATATTTACACTGATGTTGACTAAAAAATGAAGCACTACATGCTAGCAGAAATAATGTGTTAAAATAGACCATCTCTAGCCATGTGTTGTTGGCTCAAGGCTGTAATTCTAGCTATTCAAGAAGTTTAGAGCTGAGGATTGAAGTTTTATGAGACTCATTTCCAATTAACTACCTTAGAAAACTAATGTGAATTTATGGTAGAAATGGCAAAAGATCCCAGGGATATTGCCCAGAACCTGAGTACAAGCAATAACACTGGGGTGTGCATGAGCATGAACACACACACACACACACACACACACACACACACACATAGACATACATCACTATCATTAGAATATCATGACTCCACTCACAGAAGATCTGCAACAGTCAAATTGTGAGAAAGGAAGTAGAATGGTAGGTTTCCTGAGACTGGGGAAATGGATGGATGGATGGTGCTGTTTAATAAGTGCTTGATTTCAGGTTGGATTCTGAGAAAGTTCTAGAGGTTGGTATCAGTGAGGCTGCATGAAAATGTGAATAAACTTAAAGCTACTGAAGTGTACAATTATAACTGGTTCATATGACACATTTTATGCTCTGGTTATTTTCCCAGGATGAGAGAACAGATAACAGTGCAGCCAGAGGGGGCCTGGACATGAAAAGATGGGAGGAGGCGAGGCCCCTTTTAGTGTTCATTCATTCAGTTTCTCACCAACAAACATCTGCTGTTGGGCCATTTGTGCTGGGCTTATGCCAGGTTGAAGAAAAAGCAGTGAGTGGCTGTCTGTCACTGGCGCTCTATCATTTCAGCCACATCTGTACTTCTGGCTTTTGTACGTTAATTGGAGATAAAACTCTCAGATTTAGCTGCCTAGGCTGGCTTTGAACTTCAATCCTCAGATTTCAGCCTCAATGTTCTATGTTAAACAAATGATTGGAACTTGCTCTTTGTTGTTGTTGGTTTTGGTTGTCAGGCTAGAACTTGGGGCCCAAGCACTGTACCTCAGTTCTTCTGCTTAAGGCTAGCATTCTACCAGTTTGAATTACTACACTACTTTTGGTTTTCTGGTGATTAATTGGAAATAAGTTTCACAGACTTTACTGCTCAGACTGGCCTTGAACCTTGATACTCTGATCTCAGCCTCTTTAGTAGTTAGGATTGCAGCTGAGCCAATTACACATTGCTGGGAACTTGCTCCTTCATGAATGAAGGGGTTCTGATTATCTCCATTTTCCAGATACAGAAACACAGGAAACAATTTGAAATTACTTGTATGTGATGTCAAACGTTAGTAAATGCTGGAGCTGGGACTTTTCTCCTGGACTTTCCAATTGCAAAACTCGCCTTCAAATAATACTCCATTAGTGTGTGGCTTTTGTTATCCCCTACCCTCACATTCCTGTAACAAGGAATCAAGAATGCCCAGAGGTGTGACTAAGTACATGGCTGTCTAGTGAGGAGAGTGCCTGGGTCTGAGTCTGATCTTCACTACTGAAATTGGATTGAGATGTTTGTTTGACCAGGATTTAAGTTTTGTGATACTGGCCCTGGCAAATCATTGGTTCTGTTCCAGTGTCCTGGTTTGTAAGACTAAGATAATGATTACCTATCTCATAGGTTTATTACCAAGTTCACAAAGAAAAAGGTGGGTTGGTGCCTAGCATACAGTCAGCAACCATTTGACGTCATCTCTTTATTACATTGAATAAAGATGGCAGCCTATGGCTGGTTGTCCAGTTCAGTGGTAAAGCCTATACTTATTTAGCATGGTGTGCAGGAGGAAGGTTGTGAGGGGAGAGGAGGAAGAACCAAGAAGAAGGAAGAAGGGGTGGAATGTGGTCAGGCACAAGCAGCTCAAGCCTGTAATCCTAGCTACTTAGGAGGCTAAGATCTGTGGATGGTGGATTAACCCAGTCTGGCCAGGAAAATGTATGAGACTCTTAAGTCTAATAAAGTACTTAGAAAAAGCTAGAAACGGCATTGTTCCTCAAGGGGTAGAGTACTACCCTTGACTGAGCAAATTAGGCTCAGGGACAGTGCTTAGAACTGAGTTCCAGTTCTAGGCAGGGCTCAATCAATCAATCAATCAATCAATCAAGAAGTAGAAGTGGAAAATTCGGTTGTGTGTTAATCATGAATTTTTTTTGCTATGACAAAATACTTGACAGAAATATCTTAGGAATTTATTTTGCTCAGTGTCATAGATTTCAGACAGTCATGGCAGAGCAGAATATGGTGGACATGGAGAAGGGGGAGGAGTAAGAGAGGGAGAGGGAGTGCTTCCATGGGAGGATTCTCTTTTCTCCTCTTTAATTCCATATGGAAAGCCAGTTTATGGGACTATGCCACCCATGTTTAGGAGGCGTATCTGCTTCAGTTAGTCTGCTATGGAAACCCCCCAAACACACCCAGAGTTAGGTGGGTGCATCTAAACACAATCAAATCAATCTCAATTAAGTTTATCCTCAAGATTAACCATCACAGTTGCCAACTTCATTTACCTCCAAATTTACCTTCCTTGTTCTCTCACAACCCACGTATCATTTATCATTCTTGTTTTTTTTTCACTTTTAGACTATTGTGTGTGTGTGTGTGTGTGTGTGTGTGTGTGTGTGTGTGTGTGCTTTAATTGGAAAAAATTGAATATAAAACAGATTATTCCATTGGGACCTTAGAAAACCATTGTATCAGTCCTATCTCCATTTCCACTAGACCCTCTAAGTTTCCACTTAAGCAATATCATTTCAAATATTTTCTCATCCAATATGAAGAAATCTTCCATTCGGTGTCATGTAGGATTAGAGGACAGAAAAACACATTTAAGAAATAGGCCATGGAGCTTATCTCACAATGGCAAAAGTTAAGGGACCATTATACATTCTCTGGAATATGAAATTTCAAAATCAGACATGTTCTACTCAGACTTGTTGTCCCTGGAGTGACTGAGACCTGCACATCTGAGTTAGGGTAGAAAGAAAGAGAAAAGTGCAGCAGTGGTTTAGTAGTGGTGATTGTGATAAAATGCATGCAGCATACCCCAATGTTTAAAAAATATAACAATTACCATTTATAGTCTGGAAGTAACCTAAGGATAGACAGCAAATGAAGAAAATACTAAAGGTTAGTAAGATATCTGAGTTTTTAGAGAGCTTTTATGTTTATGTTTAAAGAACATAATTTTTTTAAACACAACACTTATATCCTCCCTCTTCAAAGGACAGAAATTCCACAGAGCAGTTGGAGAGAGCCACAGAGGCCTCTCGTCCGTTTAGTTGTAATTGTACAGATTTCTGCCTTCCAAGGTTGGGAACAAGTATCGCTCATCTTAGGCTCCCATATTCCTCTCATAAACAAGACAACAATAAGCTAATATTAGTGGAACTTCTCAGTGTGCTGAAGGCCAAAGAAGCAGCACCTTGCTAGGCAAACCCTGAAAAGCCTGTGGACATACTCATGTTTGGTCCTTGGAACAGCTCTGTAGAAAAGTAAACTTTTCTATAATAGTCTAACTTAGCGGAACCAGAGAAATAAATGAGTTCTGTCCACAGTTTTTATGCTTTGTTACTTTACACGTTCTATTTTATTAACAATGATCAAATATGCAAATAGTCAGTAAGTGTGACCACAATGGAAAAGCATATCTATTGGAAGAGAAGCCCGATTTCAGATTTAATTGACAGATTTTAAGGACTATACTACTACTACTACTACTACTACTACTACTACTAATAATAATAATAATAAGCAGGAAATAGAGCTATTGGAAGATAACCCCAGTGGCAGAGGGAGAGAAAATGGTTTAAAATGTACATTTATAAAGTTCATATAGACTCATATGCTGGTGGCTCATGCTTGTAATACTAGCTTGTCAGTAGGATAGGATCTGAAGACCAGGGGTTAAAATCAACCTGGATAGTAAAATCCAAAATAATATCTAATAAGTTGATCAAAATAATAGATTTAAGTGGTAGAGAGCAACTCCAGAGGGGAAAAACAAAAGGTAAAGGAAACTTCAAACAGGAACAAAAGAAAGTGTTAACAGTTATATATGTAGGATTTCGTATATGACATTTTCATATATGCTTATAATGTATTCTATTTGGTACATCTCCCTCCATTCATCATGATGTAAAATAGTTTGGACATGTTTCATTGTTTTATTCTCATACAAGTAAACAATGTTGACCATGTTTATTCTCTTCTATCAAAATTCTTTAAAAGCATTTACAAAAACAATATAATGAAGTAGGTTAAAATTATATTAGGAAGGAGAGTGGATGAGGAAGTATGATTGAGTGAGGTCAATGAAATAAATTATATTCTTGCATTAAACTGTGACCATGAGACTACCCTGTGTACTGAAAATACGTTAATAAAAATATCTGTTTTTCAAAAAGAACAGTTGATAACCAATATCCTACCTAATGGTGAAACTTCCTATACTAATCTCCTAAAATCAGCAACAAGATATCCTTATCTACTGTTACCACTTGTAAGTTGAAGGAAATGGAGTTGCAAGGAAAATCAATTTGACAATAGAAATGTCCATTTCTGTGTTGATAGGAAGGAGTGTAATTATCTTTTGTGAAGATAACATTATCTTTTATTTATGTCATCCTGGGCCTAGAACCCAGGGATTGTGTTCTGTTCCTGAGCTTTCTACTCAAAGCTAGATTTCTATCCCTTGAACTGCAGCTCCACCCCTGGTTTTTTTTATAGTTAACGGGAGTAAGAGTCTCAGGATTCTCATATACTTCTTTGCAGGGACTTGCTTCCAACTGCAATCCTCAGAAATCAGCCTCCTGAGCAGCGAAGATTACAGGCAGCAGCAACTGGCTCCCAAATCTCACCTTATTTTTTATTTAGAAAATTACAATAATTCGCTAAAAATTATTATGTTCAATAACAGTTCAATGAAGTACTAGGGAATAATGTGTGTTTAAAAATAATTGGATTTACATTTGTGAGCAATAAAAAATTAAGAATAATATAGGGAGTAAGTTCTCTTTATACAAATATAAAAATAAAGTACTTAGAAATAAATGTATCAGAAATGTAACCTTGAACAATGAAAACTAAATTACACAGTAAATCTTGAAAGCACTCCAGTTTTCACTTGATATCCTATTCTGCTTACCTCTCAGGAATTTACTTTTACAGAAAAAACTAATATTTTTTCTTTATATTATTATAAGGACTCTCAAGTGGAAATACATACATCCAAATAAGACCTGCGATCTCCATTTTCATGAGGAATAGATCAGGTCAACAAAAGAGGCATGGAGAACCCATACACTTGAGGAATGAATTTCAGGCATGAAAGTTTCCTCTCCAATCCTCCCCAATCACGTTGTGTGTAAAGGATCCTCCAAAATCACAATAAATCTTGAAGAGAGAAGCATAGGATCTCACATATGATGGAGGGAGTGAAAATATTTATTCCTTAGTCTAATGGGAAGACAAATCTTAGGTCCCCATGTTATGTAGCTTAGAGTTACTGAGAGAAACTTTCAGGAACAAGGAGGTAAGAATTCAAATAAGGACTAAGATCTGCAAAACAGAAAGACAAAAAAAGGCTGATTTGGGGCAAAGAAGCAAGCTTCACATCAACATACACCTATCCTAAACTTCACTCCTCTACCATATTCATTCTGATCACCACAAGCCAACATCTCTTTGAACAGTAATGGAGGCAATGCACTATGCTCTAAGAAACTATTGTAAGGGAATATGTCACTAGTTAGCTGAAGAAATTCTGAAATGAAAGGCAAGTAGAGCACAACAAATGTTCACAGACAGTGAGTGCCCTAGCTGTGAGTTCAAGCCACACAACCAACAGGAAAAAATATAAGAAAACAAAACCAAAAAACTTTAAAGGATAGACAAAATTCAGAAACAACCAAAAATTCTATAAGAGTTCATAGAAGGAATTTGGAACTTTCTAGGCAATTGTTACATTTTGAAAAATCTCAATTGATACAGGATTTTGGTGTTTTATTCATACATATACATATATATATACATATATATATATGTATATATTAGAACAGGTGAAATTGGTCAAGGAATCAGTTTAGTGTCAGTAAACCTTTTGAAGGTGCAATGGAAGATATTCTAAATTTTAAGGAAAAAACATAGCAATTTACAGTCAGCAAATCATACCTGGTAAGCAAAAACAGAAGCAAAAGCCATGTAATCTCATAACCACAATTACATTATCATAACTAAGAATTAAAATGTGAAATTATGTAATTCTCCCCAATATATTTCCATTATCTGATTGGTCTCACAATGTTTCAAGAGGCAAATGGTGATTTTAAAGTAGAAACTCATGTTAGCTGACACAGTTAGGAGATAAATTTCCCTATGCATCAAGGAACTCCTCAGACTTAGAGTCTGACACTGGTCCAACCTATGTAAGACCAACTTCCTCTAGGGTAGCCTACCACATTGTGGGGATTGTAGTGTCCATTGAAGCACAGATGCTTTGAAAGGGTTGGGATTTTTTTTGGAAGTGTGGGGTGGCAGAACCTACTTAATGTGTGCCTCTTCACCCACCATTGTTTTAACTCTGTAAATTCGTTTCTTTCCCTCGTTGCTGCTGGAAATGCTATGAAGTACAGTTTTGCACTTCATAGTTGGAGTAGCGAGGCAGGTGCCCAGCCAGTCTTCAGTGGACCTTGACAACTGTAACTTGAAGGAATCTCAGGCTCTGGAAATAATGTGAGGTGAGAACCCTAAGATGGGTGTAGGACCTGAGTCTACACTCCATGTGTTACTCCTTTCTGGGGTTAATGATTTGCGGTTCATGAGTTTGCATTTCCAGTAGACTATGTGCATGCAGACAACTGAAAATGACTCTTGAAGTAAGTTGAATGGTTCTCCAGATGAGGAGAGCCAAGAGCTTTGTTTCAACTCCATGACCAAGAGATTCTGTTGTTAACCCATGTGAATTTATTCACTTTGCCCAGCTGTAACATGAGCATGGTAACAATTCTAGTGACGTTGTGAATTGTGTGTCTGCCTGGAGTCTTCTTATATTGCAATTTTATTTTGGTATTCTGTGTTGTTTCTCCTACAGGTGTGTCTTTTCTGCTCCTGCCTTGTTAGCCTTCTTAGTGCTCCTTGATTGAGTACATACATGTTTGTACACGACCTTGTGACTACAGACAGGTGTACATATTATGGTAGTGTGTGCTTTTTCTGTATTTGTAGCAATGAAGCCTACCAGTGTTGGAAGGTGAGCATCCCATGAAAAGGAATTAACCTCCTCAAAGGACAGACCTCGTCAACTCTGACAAGTCCTAATGAGAAGATGCAGAAAGTCATAGGAAGGGGAAGATATTTTTAGCATTTCTTACCTTAAGCAAAAATTGGTTCTACTTCCCAAACACAAGATTCCTCTAACATTCTCAATCATTTCGTGTTGCTGGAAGGTTTAGACCAACTTTTAGGAGTGGAGGAGAACTGGGTTTAAGAATAAGCCAGAGACTATCAGCGGGAACATGAGGCTGTGGTTTGGTGTACAGGAGTAACTGTCACAAATAATAGTATCTGCCTATTTACTAATCCTTAATCCTATTCTCACTATCATTTCTGGCACGTGATCTCTCAAACTAATCCTGATCGTGCCATATATAGAATTACTAATTGTAGAGCACATGGGCAGCAAAGATGGCACTGAGAGGGAGTTGAGTGGGCAGAGCCCGATTTACTGTAGAGCACATGGGCAGCAAAGATGGTGCTGAGAAGGAATTGAGTGGGAAGAGCCCAATTTGCTTTATGTTCTGTGCGTAACCAGCCTGTGGAAGCTTAGGTGCATGATAGGGTATGACCTTGACAGTGATTGGTTCCTCTTCCTCCCCTCCCATGCCACCTGGTCTTTTTTGCTTTAAAAACTGCTTGCTCTGTGTTAATAAACGAGGTTTCCTCACTTGAGTTGACTCCTTGCTGTGTCTGTTGTCTCCCGAGCTAAGGGAGGCTGGAGAACCAGCTAGCGGGGGACTTACCATTCCTTGGACCCCGTCCGTCTTTTGTGGGACAGAAGAATACCTGACATCTGGCGCCAAAAGTAGGGCACAAAAGGAAAAGACACCGGTCAAGGCTAAACAGTCTCTCAGGGTAAGTGAAACCCTTACTATGGTTAATGCTATCTCACAGAAGAAGGAGGAGGAGGCAACATTAGGCCTAGAAGGAATAAAGGAGGACTTGGGAAGTGAGAAGGAAAAGGAAAGGGTCAAATTGGAGGGAGAATGCTCTGAGACATGCACAGTGGAAGTCAAAACGAGGATGAAAGTTACCCCCTCTGACTCAGGTGCCCCTGATAGTCGTAGGCTCCCTCCCTATTCCCCCGATTGGGGGGGGGAATAGGGTAGGGCACCCTACAGGACATGCGAGAGGGACCTGCAAGACTTGGACTCCTACCAACGATCCATGGAGGAGTTGAGAGCTGGGGAAGTAACCTACTCGGAGGCCTACCCTGGAAAGGAAGGGCCACCTGGGGGCCTGCAGCCTAGGCCACAGGATTCATGTCCCCAAGTGTATCTGGTCAATCTGGCACCAGGAGCTAACAGGCCCTTGGAATGATATCCATGGGAAGCTAAGGATCTTAAAGAGCTCTACAAGGTGGTGGTGGAGGATGACCCGAACTCTCCTTGGGCCCAGACCCTATTACAGGACATTGCTTATCACCCATGTGTCCATAAGGACTGGCTGGATGTGGCCAAACCTGTTCTCACCAGTTCTCAGTTGATTAAATAGTGTGCTTTCTTTAAGGAGGAATGTAGTGTGCGAGCGGAGAATAACCGGCAGCCTCAACCCGCAATACCTTTTACTTATGCCATGTTAACAGGGACAGGAGAAGGGTACTCCACTGGTGTCCAACAGGCCACAATACCTGGCCCATACTGTGACCAGGTGAGGCAGGCAGGACTTGCCAGATGGTACAAACTGGATGATGGGCCTACTGAGTCCCCCATAGCAGGAGTGAGGCAAAAACCTGGAGAGCCTCTAGCTGAGTTTATAGAATGAGTCCAACAGAGCATTCACTGCAAGCTACCAGCAGGGAACCTCTGAGATCAGTTTGTAAAGCTGCTGGTCTGGGAAGGGATGAATGCAGACCACCACATGTCCTGTGCAGGATTGAGAAAGAGTTCCCTGAGCAGATGGGTGGTGGCTTCCCAGAATGTGGGACAGCAACAGCACCAGTCCCAATCATTAGCTTTAGCTTTACATGCTCAGACATCTGAAATGACTGAGGCTATTACCCAGGCACTGGCAGCCCAGGGCCAAGGGACCCAAAGACCATCTGGGAGGGGTCTCTTGCGGGCAGGAGGGGCTTTTTAAGAGGGACAACAATCCCCCTCCAACTGGCCCGGGGGGGGGGACCAAACCGCCCCCTACACCCTGCCCCAGGTGCAGGAAGGGATACCTTTTGAAAAAGGATTGTCGATCCAAGTTTGATTTAGATGAGAAGCCTTTAAACTAGGGGAGGGGCATCCTCCAGCCCTGTTTGCTCAAGGAGTAACCCCCTCTGCTGCGAGGCACAGGCAGCCTCGCAGCAGGACGACCCAAGCCCATTGGACCGTCCCCCTAGTGGAACGACTAAGCCCTAAAATGAGTATTCTCATAGGAGGAAAGAGGTTTCACTGCTTAATTGACACGGGGGAAGATCAAACCATACTCAGGGAGGAGGAAGTGCCCTTGGAATGGAAGCTTGTACCTGGGCCCCCTATTTTGGGGGTAGGGGGCAACTCCCAGTCCAAAGAGATGGTTGCCATTATGAAATGGACTAACCCAGATGGAGAACAGGGAAAGATATGCCCTTTAGTAGCAAACAGCCTCACTGCCAATTTACTAGGGCAAGACATGCTAAGACAAATGGATGCTGTGGTCATTATGGACCATCAAGCTTCCTATGATGATATCCTGGATGGGGAAGAAGCACAAAGGCTTAAACAGGATCTAGAGGGAGTTAAGAAAAAGGATTTTTTAAAAATTCCATAATTACAGAGAAGAACATAGGGGAACCGCTCGGGTGCACCCCCAATCCTAAAGGCCACTGTTCCCTGAGTACCTCCCATCAGTTGGAAGCCTGGAAGCCCTGTCTGGGTGGAACAGTGGCCATTGACCAAACCTAAACTTGTAGCCCTCCACCTTTTGGTGGAGGAACAAGTAAACCTTGGGCATATAGCCCCTTCTATGAGTCCTTGGAACACACCTGTATTTGTTATTCAAAAAGCCTCTGGGGCTTGCCATATACTCCAAGATCTATTTAAGGTAAATGAAAGGATGGAGCTAGGAGGAACGCCCCCAAGAGGCATGTCCTGGACTCCTGCTATACCTTCAGAATAGACCTTGGTTGTGATTGATATTAAAGATTGTTTTGTTTTTTTTTTTCTGTCCCCGTGCATCCAGATGACTGCAAGAAGTTTTCTTTTTCCATCCCTTCTCTTAAATTTTTCCGGCCTGATCGGAGGTTCGAATAGACGGTGCTGCCACAGGGAATGTCCAATAGCCCAGCCTTTTGCCAACAATACTTGGCCACACTTTTAGGGCCTGTTCTGGGTTCAGATACCTCCCTTGCCTATGCCTACATGGATGATATAATTCTTGGACACCAAGACCTGAGCCGCCTGGAGGGCCTTCTGGCCCAGGTTCTTGCCATATTAAAAAGGGAAGGGAGTTTACCATAGCCCTCACTGAAATTCAAAGGTACCTCCTGTTAAGGTGTTTGGAACCCACTTTACCTTGACTCAGGCCAGACCCCTTAAGCCTTTGCTGGATATTCTAGCCTCCCTAACCTTAACCCAACTTCAGAATCTTTTAGGGGAAGTCAATTGTCTGTTACCATGGGTTCCTGTCCCTAAAGACACTCTTGAGCCCTTATTTGCTCTACTAAAAGACAGGACGCCCTAAGAAGTTATTACAATTACAGATAGCCATTGGGCAATATTTTTGCAGTTCCAAAAAGCCCTGGATAAATGTTCCCTAATGAGGGACTTTATTTTTGAGCCCATTTTCCCTTTGGTTGTTTGCAGGTGTTACATTGATTTCTGCAGTTTTAACTCAAACAGGGGAGCCATTAGAGTGGGTTCACACTCCCCTTGGGGGCACACTTCAGGTGTACTCTCAGGCAGACCAACTTGCAGATGCTATTGTCAAGGGAAGGACCCAAGCCGAAAGGCATTTGGCCTTGACCCTCACTCCATTGTTTTTCCTTTTCAGATGGCAGATGTTGAGTGGGTCGCTCGAGCCAATGCTCGTCTTGCTCTCTCCTTGGAGGGGTTTCTAGGCCAAATTGACTGCCATTATGGGCCATCCAAATGGACTGTCATGTTATGGCGACTTCCCCTCAAAATACCATCTCTATTTTCTCCTAGGTCTATTCGTGGCACCCTCCATGTTTTTACTGATGGAGGAAAAGCAGGCTCTGTGTATGCAGACTTTGAGGAACAACAAAAGACCCCAAGCCAACAAAGATTTCAGCCTTCTTAAGGGTCAGCACAATATAAAGAAATGTTAGCCATAATTATGGCCCTTCAGGACATTCAAAAGCCCTTTAATTTGTATTCTGATAGCCTATATATGATTAACTTGCTCCCTTGTATTCCCCAGGCACACATTAAGCTGGATGAAAACCCTATTTCCCCTCTTATGGTTACCCTTATGAGCCTATTAGAAGAGCGGGGAGCTCCTATTCATATTCAACATTTGAGAGAGCATTCAAAATTTCCTGGGTTTTTATCCCTAGGCAATAATTTTGTAGACCAGTTAGCTACTGGCCCACAACCATTAAAGTTACAAGAGGCTACCTTTTTGCATGATTTAACCCACATTAAT
Source organism: Dipodomys spectabilis (assembly GCF_019054845.1). Classification (NCBI taxonomy): domain Eukaryota; kingdom Metazoa; phylum Chordata; class Mammalia; order Rodentia; family Heteromyidae; genus Dipodomys; species Dipodomys spectabilis. The sequence continues at coordinate 262,682 of NW_024870863.1, read as the reverse complement.
TGGAGAGGTTTTCAGCATAGATTTCCTCAGATTCCTGTAAAGGACATAAAAAGGATAGTACATACCTGTACAACATGCCAGCCCTTCTTAAAAGTATCCCCATTACAACAACCAGGGTTAAATCCCAGAGGCCTTAAACCTAATGTCCTCTGGCAAATGGATGTTACTCATTTCCTAGCCTTTGGTAAGTTTAAATATACGTTTGTCTCTATAGATACCTACTTAGGAGCATGCTGGGCCACAGCACATACAGGAGAAAGAACTAAATATTCATAAGCACATTTTCTTCAATGCTTTGCCACCTTGGGTCTACCAGCACAAGTTAAAACCGATAATGGACACTGTTTTGTTAGTAAAGCAATGTCAGATTTTTTGACAAATGGCATATTAATCATACTATAGGAATTTCCTATATTCCCCAAGGCCAAGCAATTATAGAAAGAAATCACCAGTGTCTTAAGGAGTTATTATTAAATAAGGGGAGTTAGCCCCCATATACAGATACAGATAGATTTGTTTACCATTAATATTTTCAATTTTTCAAAAGGGGTAACTGAATCCAGATTTCAGAAGCACTGGAAACAATAAACCCTAAGCCCCAACTGAAAGTCAGGTGGAAGGACCCCCTGACACAACAATGGAGAGGTCCTGACCCCTTCATGGGCAGGAGATTTGGATGTGTTTTTCCCAAAGGGGAGACAGTCCCCATTTGGATCCCTGCCAGGAACCTTAAGTTTTTACCCATTTCCTCTGTACAAGATGATGCCCAAGGATAAACTAACTAACAAGGAAAGAAAAATGGCTATGGTGGTCAAGGCTTGTATTTAAAAGAGGAAAGCCAGAAAGATAATTACGAACTATCCCCAAGGGCAACCAGACCTTGAGAATCTCTTGTGTTCTCTAACAATTGCAGATGGTGATACTCCAGCTGTTGGCTCTCCTGACCCTCCCAGTCTGGGATATGGCCCTACGGAATCTGCATCAACCTCAATGGGTGACCTGGGCAGTGATTAGTGGTGGCAATGCAGAAATCATCAAATATCTTGTCTTTAGATCTTTTTCAACCCCACAGGCAAATAGCCAGATTAGAACAAGACCCACCTCTGGATTCTGAAGAGGCAGACTGCTATTCCATCCGTGACTAATGTTAAAGGACTGCTAATGACATTGCTTGGCCTGGTAATGCATTTGCTGATGGTTTTCCTATACTTTCCTGGCATTATACGTGCAGTGCAAAACTCTTATGAGCTTAGCCAGACATTTACATAAGATCAAGCTCCAAGTGAATGAATTTCCCCCGAGAGGAATCGCGGCCAGAGATGGGTAAGAAGGGGTATCAGTCTGACCAACGTAAGACAGGGCCTTCCGCTTCACTCTGAAGAAGTTCCCGATGACGGGTAAGACAGACAAGGTGATCCACCCAACCTAATACAGGGGGGTTCGCTTCTTTAAACAAAGACAGGGGAGATGTTGGGAGCCATTGGGAGCTGACAGTAAAGCTCAAAGGTCATCTTGACCCTGTGCTCGTTTAAAGGCATGTACAAGGAACTGGCTCATTTTAAAGACACCATGTGCCAAGGATTGCTTTGCTATGTCTGCAGTTTGTTTTAAATGTTCCTTGTTTTCTGGACTATAGTAGAATGGCCTGAGTGTGGGAGCCCACGAGGATTCACCATGCTGCATGTGTGGAACTCCCAATACCCAGGCTGCTCCTATGTTCTGAAGAGGACAACCTTACAAGATACTGACTTTTATATGTGCCCAGGAATTAATTGAACTGCTTCAGACATTTCTAACGGTGGTGAGACTGATGTTTATTATTGTTCTAGGTAGGGATGTGAGATAACTAGGACGGGCTCTTCGATCATGAACAAGGGCCCTCCCTATCCTTGTCTGGCAAACCTCGACCCCCAGACTTGCCTTGAACCTCCTCAGTAGCCAGTGCTATCCTTATCAATGTAATCCTGTTAAAATAACCTTTACAAAGGAGGGAAAAAGATAACTAACTGGGAGGTGGGTCTGCCATTAAAACAAAAAAGGCAGAATCTGTAGAGCACATGGGTAGCAAAGATGGTGCTGAGAAGGAATTGAGTGGGCAGAGCCCAATTTGCTTTATGTTCTGTGCATAACCAGCCCATGGAAGCTTAGGTGCATGATAGGGTATGACCTTGACAGTGATTGGCTCCTTTTCCTCCCCTCCAATGCCAACTGCTCATTTTTGCTTTAAAAACTACTTGTACTGTGTTAATAAATGAGTTTTCCCGCTTGAGTTGACTCCCCGTTGCTAAGGGAGGCTGGGGAACAGGCTAGCGGCCACAGTTACCTTTCCTTGGACTCCGTCCATCTTTTGTGGGCCAGATGAAGACCCGAGAATTAATGCTAGATCTATTATGTTGGTTTTTCCTGCCTGTTCTGGAGGTGTTGGTCAGGGATCTTTAGCCTTATGAAAAGTTACTGAAGAAAATTTGAAGTAATGTATTTTGCTCAAGTTTGTATGGTTTTTACATATTCTGAAGTTTTACCTAATGTTATCCTTCTTGTCACAATCTGTTCAAAGAAGTATTTCACTTTGGAAATTCCTTTTGGGAATTGAAGTCAGTGAAGCATAAGCACTCCTTTCAAATATCTTATAGAAACATGTTCAACCAATTGTTATCTTCTGCACTTCCTTTTGCGTTTGCAACTTTTAAATTGTTACTAACAGGGTTACACTCCACTTGGTTTATTTGTTATGGACAAATGCCAATTTCTCCAGTATAATAATGAGCCTGTTTTACATCATTTAAAATGAGACTTCCTAAACACGTATTCTAAAACAATTGGTAAAATATATTTTAATACAATCCAATACCATTTTTTCTGTGCTAGTCCTCCTTCTTAAATTTAATGCCTGGGCACTGACCATGAGATTCTTTTGCCAAATGCTAATGCTCTACCAGTTAAGTCACATCTCTACTGGCAACTATTTTTGGTAGTTTATTGGAGATCAGAGTCTCCCAGACTTTCCTCCCACAGCTGTCTTCAATCTATGATCCTAAGGTCTCAGACATTTGGGTAACTTAGATTAAGCAACCAGAGCCCAGTTACAATGCCGTCTTTTAAATAAAGATTATATTTTAATAAAATAATCTGAAATAGAAAATTTTGAAATTTTAAGGAGGTATGTTCAATCACTAGTATATATGAAAATAGTCCAAATCACAAAGCAAAAATAAAATATCCCACCTTGAAGTCTATAATACTCCTGACCTCAAGCATTATGAATATAGACACAGCCTACAATAAATTCTTTTAAGTTATTTTTCTGTTTTTATTTTCTTTTTTGCCAGTCTTGGGCCGGAATTGTGGGTCAAGGGGCTATCTCTCAGCTCTTCAGTTCTAGGCTAGTGCTCTACCACTTGAGATACAGAACCACTTCTGGCTTTTTCTGCTCATGTGGCGCTAAGGAATCAAACCCAAGGCCTCATGCATGCGAGGCCAGCACTCTAAAATTGAGCCACCTTCCCAGCCCTCTTTCTAAATTTTTTGAAGAAACATCGTGGTGATGTAGAAAAACCCAATATTAATGTGTAAACATTGCTTTTAAATGATTCATATTGTCTTTCCTAACACAAACAACCTAACTGATGTGTACAGAGTAGATTTTCAGTTTTGGTAAATGTCAGTGTAAAGTTCATTTAATTTTATATTATGAGTTTCCATTCCATAATATTGTATTTTAAAATATACAGAATTGTGGATAATAGCTTTTCCTGTGTAATAAAACAACTGAAAATATAAAATGACAAAGCTATTTATTTGTTTTAATTTTTATGTATCTAGATTCTGGGGTGTCCTCACCTTAGTATTTTGTGCTAATATTGTTTAAGTAACATATAAGACTTTAGTGTTCTCCTTCCTTGGATGTGGGTGGCTAATTGGCATTGTGTCACTCCGATTACTAGTATTTTATGGTGTGTCTTTATTAAATCGTGTATATCCAGCAAGATCGCCATAGTTTTTCATATCGATGTTTAGGAAAGTGAGGGACTTCTCAAACTGGTGTTTATATCTTTTTTACTGATGTCCATTTGGACAAAGCAGGTTAAATGGTAAATTGCACAGCATTGTGCAAAGTTGTTCTGAGTATTTGTATACAGAAAAAAATTTGTATACTTGACAACCATAATTGAAATTATAACACAAGAAATATCTATTGGATGCATTTTTCCTGTATGAGTTTGGTGAACAGATATGGAATATTCACATACATTGTTCTATGGTTATTAATTTTGTTGATGAATGAGGTAGAGCACAAATTCTAAATTGAGTCCTTAGGATAGTTTTGCATTAATAAAAAGTACTTCATACATCCCTAAGTGTATTTCAGTAATAACTAATTGTACTAAAGTTGGGATGTGTTTTTTCTTTCAATTATTCATTTATTTTTGTGGGAACATTACTTTTAAAAATCCTATATGTATATTAACCTAGAAATTAATTGCTTTTATCCTATCTACCAACTAATAGATTGTGGATTCACCTTTAGTGAAGAGTTTAATGCTCTACTTGACACAGAAAAAATTCTTTTCCCAAGAAGGCTTTATGATTTTCCAGCTCGTTTAGTATATTTTCAACAGGAAAATCTGGGGCTAAATCACAGAGGTTCTTTCCTGACTACCTCATTTGCCAATCTCCCAGCCATGCTTCCAGAATCTTCTGATCATTGTCAACATCAAGAAAGAATGAAAGGATCTCTGGTGAGGTGTTTTTTTTTAATTTCTCACGTTTTTACATTGCATTTTATGCCCTTAAGGGTGTCCAGGCTTGAAAAGGACAAAAACAATTTCAGCTTTAGGAACATGTTTCTAAATCAGATAAAGATGACTTGTAGATTAAGTAATTATAAAATCTTATATTCTAAGTTGAGTGCAGATCTGTTTCCATTTGTGTCTTGTTATTCTGATATGAGAAAAGGTGGTAACATTTGTTATGTGATTCAATGACACCAAGTAGGTGACTTCTGGAAGGTGAAGGTTCACTAGCAACTTGTCAGAGATCACATCCTCATGAGCAACACTGAACTATCTTAATGAAGTTTTACAAGAGTTGCTGAAATAATGTGATCCCATATAATTTTGGATGTTGTAGGGGACTGAGAAACGTGTGTATACTTAAATTACTGTCCTTACATAGTTTTTGGATTGTTCCATGGTCCTTAGCTTACCTGATACTTACCTTATGTTTGATAATATAATCTGTGGCCTTTCTAGAAATCTGTCTGTCTGATTCTAAGGTATCTTTACAAGACTATTTTTCTATGGTTTTCTCTGTTCATTCTGTTTCCTCCTTATTAGATTTCTTTACGTCCTTCTTTCTAATTTGTCTCTTTTTCGCTCTGTCTCTTTCTCTCATTTCCTCTTCTCTCCAATTATCTCTTCCTTTTTTCTTCAAATGTTCTTTTTGGGAGCCAGTTTTTCTTATTGATCAATTTTCCTTTGCTGATATGTCTCTTAAAATTGACATTTCTCTTACCATTTTAGAGGAAAATTGTTGTTAACCATAAACCGACATAGTTATATATTAATCCGGAGCCAAAGAAAATCAGACAAACACATATATAAAGAAAAAGAGATTGCTGGGTCATAGGGGAGCTCTATGTGGAGTCTTTTGAGCACCAATCCTACTTTTGGGTATTTACCAAAATGTTCACAAACAAAACCACACTAAAGGTACCAGCACGACTATGTTTATTGCAGCATTATTTACCATAGCTAAGATAGGGAAACAACCCAGATGCCCCTCAGTAGATGAATGGATCAAGAAAATGTGGTATATATACAGAATGGAATTCTATGCCTCCATCAGAAAGAATGACATTGCCCCATTTGTTAGGAAATGGAAAGACTTGGAAAAAATTATATTAAGTGAAGTAAGCCAGGCCCAAAGAAACATAGGTCCCATGGTTTCCCTTATTTGCAATATATAGTATATGTCTGAGTCAAGCAGAAAAGGCCAGATAAGTTGATGTTAGGGAAATGAACCTTAAGATATGTATTCAAATGTTTTTTTTTTCTTTCATGCAATTGTTTCTAACACATTTATTATACTATTTCTTTGTTGCTTTGTATGTCCCTCCCCCACGATATAACCCCTACTTTCACTGTATTTGATGTTGGTATAATTTGTGTAGGGGAAGGGAAAAAGCAAATCGTTTAAATAGGGATACAAGTGGACCCATTGCAACAATGAGATGCACAAGTCATTATGTCGAAAATGAATTTTACAACTTTTTTGGGCTGGGAGGAGGTTTGGTTGGGTGGGGGGTGGAGGGAAGATGGGAAGGGAAAACAAATGAAGAGGCTACAATGCTTTATAAGAGTGTACTCATTATCTTGCCCATATAATTATAACCCCTCTGTACAGCATTTTCACAATAAAAAAGCAGAAAAAAGCAAAAAAAAAATATAAAAGAGAGATATAGTGAAACCAGGGTTCCCAAGGCTAAGTAGCACTTGGGCCTTGAGTCTCTATAATCAAACATTTTTTCTTGAATTTACATAGAGCAAGTAACCATGGATACATAAAAAAAATAGAGCATCTAGCTAGGTAGATACGAGTTACTCACACCCATAATCCTAGCTAATCAGAAGGAAAAGATATGAGGATTGCAGTTCAAAGCCAGCAGGGTCAGGAAAGTCATTGAGACACTCATCTCAAATTAATCACCAGAAAACCGAAGTGGTGCTGTGGCTCAATTGGAAAAACACTAGCCTTGAGTTGAAGACCTCAGGAACAGTACTGAGGCCTAGAGTTCAAGCCCCATGACCAAGAAAATAAAGAAAGCATCTATCTTAATATTACCATCAGAGCCGAAACAGAGTTTGTGAGAGAAACTTTTTTCCCTTGTTTTGATAGAGGAAACTGCAACCAGACAATGTCTAGACGTGATATACACATCACCTTTGCCTTCAAGGTCAACAGCACTGAAAATTCAGCATTTCCAGCACTATGGAAGGAGTGTGACACTCCAGTCTCTTAACCCTCTCAAGAATTGTCTGTTTTAACCCTTCTGTGGCCAGCTTTCAGCATTCTGAGATGTCAGGGTGGACTTGCCACCTCATAGCATTTCCACTTTTAGCTCGACTTCAGAGTTCTCTGCAGACAGTTAATAGCAACAAAAAGATTTTCCTGACTCTATTTTCTTTTTTTGGCCTAACCTCATTTGATGTGATACGGTTTGTTTTTCCTTGTCTCTCCATTTGAATATTTTTATTTACTGCCAGTATAAGATAGAATTTTGTTTTGAAAATAAATATTGCAGTGACTAGAGTTTTAACATTTGAAATATCAGTAATGGCAAAATCTGAAAGACATTTGCTCAGTAATAGACATTGATCTCTGAGGAACTTTACTACTAGCTAACATGTGTGGCAATATATCCTAAGGAATCCACTGGGGGAAGTGTTTCTGTAATATGTGGCATATTTGAGCAATATTCAGTGAAAATATATAGAAAACTAAAAGTAAGATGCACATTATAATAATTTGTTTCGTTTGTCCACCTGTGTATGTTATTAATGCTATGTACAGTGCCTATTTCCAGATAAAACCTGTTTTAACATGTTTTAAAACACAATTTGTTTGTTATTTCAACACAAAAAATAGATATGCGTGTAGTTATGTTTCTGTAAAATTCACAGAATCCAAAATTTGATTTTTCCATATTCCTTTTGAAGACAGGTGTTCTTACTATGTAGCTCAGAATGCTTTTGAACTTTGAACTTGTTATGTAGCCCAGGGTAGCTGCAAATCTTTTTGTTGTTGTTGTTGGTCGTGGAGCTTGAACTCTGGGCTAGAGCACTGTCCCTCAGCTCTTCAGCTCAAGCCTCGGTAGCGATCTACCAATTGAGGTACAGCCATTTCCGGTTTTTCCTGGTTTATTGGAGATAAGAGTTTCTCAGACTTTCTTGCCTTTGCTGGCTTTGAACCGTGATCCTCAGATCACAGCCTGCTGAGTAGTTAGGATTACAGGCATGAGCCATAGGTGCCTGGCTGCAAATCCTTTTTGAGTTTAAGGAGTATAAGTCTTTTCTATCGTGTGTTGTGATATTAACCATTCTTAAATGTACAATTCACTGAAATTACATATGGCCAACTTGTTGGGCAGTCATCCCTTCCATTCATTCACATCATTATTCATCTTTCATATATGAACCTGTTTGGTCATTAAGTATGCAGTTCCTCTTCCTCTCACCCCTAGCCTCTGGAACCATAATACCTTTTGCCTCTATGAGTTCTTGTTTCTTGGAAGCTCAGTAAGGCAAGTCATATAATGGCTGTGCCTTTATGACTAGTGCATTTTATTTAGCTTATTGTATTAAAAGTTCATGCCTGATGTAAAAAGTAGTAAAATTTTCCTCCTTTGCAATGCATTTATCTGTGATTTTACATTATTTTATCTCTTAGTGGTAATTGTCATGAAGTGATTCTCCAAATATTTCTTTTACTCCCTGCTTTCTCTTTTGTTGAAATAGAAGTACTGAAGCAAATTCCTATGTAAAACTATATTTATTTCTTTTTAGGACTCTCAATACAATCTTTGATTGTTTTACATTCCTGACAGAAATAAACTAGGATTCACAATGTTTTCACGTGCTTCCCAGCATGTGTTAGTCTTCTTGTTGTTATTTAGTTTTTAAAACTGTTTCCATACTTCGTGTATAAAGTAGTTATTTCATTGTAAGTTTGATTTAAATTTTTCTCATTTATATTGATATTGAACATCTATATACTTTAATCAATTATCTTTATATATTCTTTATAGATAAGTTTCTTCAATCCTTTTTATCATTTTAATATCAAATGTTGTGTGTGTGGATTAGTTGTAGGATTTTGTTATATATTTTCTAATTCATTGCAGTTAGTAATCAACTCAAAAATATATGGAAATGTTTTCTCTCATACCATGATTTTTCTCCATGTTGATCATTCATTTTGACGCACAAAGTTTTAATTGTTGCGCTTAATATTGTTTGATTTTGTATCAGGCAATTTTCAGTCTAATGTCATTAAGCTTTCTTCCTCTCCTCTCTTTTTTCCTTCTTTTCCCTTTTCCTCTTTTTCCCTCCTTTTATGTTCACTTTACTTCATTCTTTTCCTTGCCCATTTCCTCTCCTTGTCTGACCCCTACTAATTTTTTTCTCTTTTTGTCTCAGATGAGGAATTACTGTGTTGCCACAATTGGTGTTTAACTTAGAAACTATTGTGATACACCTTACAGATCCTCCACCATGCCTTTCTTGTGCTAGTACTGGACCTTGAACTCACAAGCCTCACATTCAGTAAATTTCATCATTCACTGTTGGCATTTTCCTTTTAGTCATGCCTCAAACATGTTTATTATTATGATTAGTCTGGAGGCTTCCAGACCTCAGCCTCTTTCGCAGCTAGGGAAGGATAACTTGTTGTGTTTGAAGCACTTGTTCTGATTTTTTTGTTTTTACCTGAACATATTTTTACTGGTTTATGTAGTATTAATATTAAACCTAAACTCAAATATTTCATGTTTCAAATTAAATATTGTATTTTCTTTCTAATAAATTTAACTGTTGTTCTAACTGCTGTAGATTTTCTTCAAAGGAAGTAGTTTAGGCTAGTACATTGCATGGAAGAATTTTATTCAAATGACTTTAATTGTTATAACAGAGGTGATATACAGAGAGATTCCAATTATGTGAGTCAGTTAATGAGTATATTTCCTTTCATACACTGTCTTCCATTCCCTCATTCTCTCCCAGTTCCTCCCTTGCATCTATACTCATGAGTTATATAGTTTACTTCATCAATGTCTAATGACCTCCACTACTACACTTTTCCACCCTATTTGCCTTGAGTTCTACAGCTTTCCCTGTGATGAGCAGACTACCAAAGAAAGAATACAATTCTGAATTTAGGACAGAATGGTTATAGTAAAAGAGACCTATCTCAGCCATTCAGAGATTAGAAATGTGGAGAAATATATTCAGTTATGTAGGTCAAACATGGAAGAGAATGTGGCAAGCCCAAAGCCAAATGCCAAAGGGAGAGAAATTTAACAAAATACCCTGAAGTTGAAACAAGTCTTAAAAGGGAGAGCTGGGCTTAATGGGAATAGGGCAGAAGAATGGAGATGGAAATAGTTGACTAATACAGTCATAACCCTCAATGTACATATGTGAGAATATAAATAGAAAACCTGAAGGGAAAGATGGGATTGGGGTAAGTGAAGGAAGAAAAATGGAAAGTTTGACAATAATCCAGATGCATTGTACATTGAAATGCACATACACACTCTCTTCAACACTGACATGATGAAACGAAATCCCTTTGCACAACTAGCTAAAAATTAAGTTTTTGAAGTTTTAATATTGAGACCAGAAGCATAAGCATTTAGAGATAAATTAGAGGATTGCATCGACATATTCTTGACGCTTGTGCTCCTTTCAATATACAAAAATTAATAAGTGTCAAATCTGCTGCAAATGTAAATTTTATTTTGTAAATTCTTTTTGCAAATTACTTAGAATATACAGAACCAAATAACATTATTCCTTCCCTTCCAATAAAAAGTCTTATTGACCTTTAGGTTGCTCAGTTGTTTCTAAATATCTTAAAGTAATGCGTTGGAACTAATTTCATTCTACATTTAAGTTTAAATTTTAAATCACTAAATTCTTTTAAAATCCTCTCACTTTGATACAGGTCTGGATAGATAACTGATGTGGGTAGAATCAAAATTACATATATGCTTACCTAATTTTCTCACTTCTGGACCATAGAATACAGATGGTCCTTGTTAGGAAAATGGAGGCGAGTGGAAAAGGAATAGGGTGGACTTGATCATCAACAAACAAGGACTGTTTATTGATGAACAGTGAGGGGCACAGCCTTTCCAGTGGGTTTGGAGGTTGTGCGAGGGAGTTGGGACAGGATCAGGGTTTTTATAAAAGGTCTGAGCAAGGAGGTAGAGGTTAATGAAAAGCTCCTAGGTCAAGAAAGGTGGGGGGCCTTTCAGTTGGGACCACAATGGGATGTGTACAGCTGGGCTTAGGTGGATTGCCCTTCCTGTAATTCAAAGGAGTTCACAAATACCCGGGATTTAGGGTCAGGGTCAATCCATCATATTCCATCTTGATAGAATGTTAGGGCCAAGAGGTGAGAGGCAAGTTCTTCATATAGGGTCTTTGAGACATAAAAAGAATTGTGATGAGTGGGAGTATCATGGAGTTATGAGAACAAAGCAGATTCCCATCATTTGTAACCCTGAAGGAGTATAAAAGGTGGAGGGGCATCATGGTCTTTTCTGGCTATTTCCTGCTGGCATGAGGGTTTAAAGGAGTCACTGGGGCTGGGATCTTTCAGGTCTGTGTTGGATCCAGGGCAGTGTCAGCCAAGCCTCTGGTTGCCTGCAGTAATAGGATGGCCTTGACTTGGTCCCAGATCCTGAGTGAGGGCTGTTATCCTGTTAGAGGGAAACTTGAAAATGATGAGATCAGTCAAAAGGCTGACAAGGTGGCAGGACTAGTTCATATGAGTGACACAGGAAAACACACCCTGGGCACAAGCCATAAATGTTCCATTTGTATCATGAGCCCATAGCCAGTCAGAAGTTAGGCCTGGATTGGAGAAGTTAAGGGCCTGGTGTGAGACCTTGATCATTTCCTATCAATAGCAGGTAACAAAGGCAAGAATGTAAATTCCTGTCCAGTTAGAAGTTAGACAGATACAGACAGTAGATGGACAAGCTTCTCAACTTGTGTCTATTGACCGCTTGGCTCTGGTTAATTTTGAAAAGGTAGGCACGAAGTGGCTGATGTGACATCATATCCTCTTATTCTTTTCCACCTTGTCCTGGACGTGTAGGTGCTTGTGGCTTAGATATAGGCTTTGAACTCAAGGCCTGAGGGCATTCCCTGAGCACTTCAGCTCAAAGCTAGTACCCTACCAATTTGAGTCACAGGGCCACTTTTAGCCTTTGGCTCGTTAATTTTTGAGCCTGCTTCCAGCCTGGCTCTTTGCTGATTATAGAGTCTCAGAGGGATTTTTCTGCCCAGGCTGGCTTTGAACTGCAATATTTGCCACAAAAATCTTTTATTATTTCCAATTAAAGCAACCAGAGATTAATGGGAACAAGTAGAGCTTACATGCATCCTGTCAAGAATTGATCAACAAATACTTGCCAGAACTCTACAATGACAAAACTCAATTGATGAGATGAGAGTTTGAGCATAGCTTAGATGCCTGGAAAACCTGATAACCAATTTTACAAGAGGCTGTCCTGGCCTACACATGTTTTAACACCATAACAATGCAGCTGGCTTTCTCAGGTCAGGCTTGGAAATGTTTTCAGAGAGTTTTCCAGGAGTCTTAGTTTTTGTAAATCTAAAGCAGTCTTTTACCAAGAATCAGCTGTGTGATGGAGTCAGGCAGAAGTCCAATCTACCATGGTGGAGGTAGGATAGTCCAAGCAAGATCTTGGCCAGAATCTGTCCCTCGGATGAATTGTCAAATCTCCTGCTTTGTTGCTTACAAATTTATACAAAAATTGGTTAAGACACTTGACTTTAGATGGACATAGAGAATGACATGATAGTTTTAATGTAAATCACAGCCAACAATTACATACAAACTTTTACTTATAAACTGTCTCTTAAGGCATATTCATACCATCTTCTACATACTCAAATTTTCTGACAGAAACAAATATGTGGAACAAACATTTTTAGAAAATTTTTACCTCCTTACCGGTGTTTATCCTCACAGCTGGCTAGGAGCTGAGCTGGGTCTCACTACTTTTACTACTACCCTTGAAAAAGATGTTTTCGTATAACAAACAGCACATTTGTTGAGAAATATCACTACAAAGAATTATAAGAAGATAATTTTTACACAGTTTTTATGTATTATAATGAGATTGTGTTGAACGTGCTTTCTGTCTCTCTCTCTGTCTGTCTCTGTCTCTGTCTCTCTCTGTCTCTCTCTCTCTCTCTCTCTCTCTCACACACACACACACACACACACACACACACACACTTAAACGTTTTAAGGCGCGTAGGTTTTTAAAGAAATGAAAATCGGCCATAAGATTTTTTGGAATTCCAATGGCAAAGTGATATTGTTTTGACCAATATGATAAAAACCATGTGTTCAAGGCAATAACAAACAAAATGCAATGCAAATTTTGACAAACAGAATTTCCACCTTTAAACAAACATTGACAACAAGATAAGGAACCCTTTAAATCAATTTTGGTTATGAGGTGGTTTAGAATTTTAAATTGAACATTTTAACCACTAGAAGAGTGAAGAGTAGAGAGGAGATAGGTTGGTGGAAGCGTGGGGGTTGAAGAAAAACCCATCATGTGGTCTTTGTCTCTTGCTAGGATCAGCTTCCAAGGCATTTAGAGAGAATTGGGGAGGAGGTGGTTGAACAGGTTTGTAAGGGGGGAAAAGATAGCACTTTTAACCATGAAGACATTTAAAGGGAGGATGTGGCATAATGAAGTTACTGAAAAGCTAGTGTTTGAATAATTGGATAAAGTTATTGGAAGAGGTGAGAGGGAGGGATTTTTCTTCGGTAGCCATTTAGAGGAGAAATTAAGAATCTAGATTTTGAAGTGAGTGGACTCAGGAAAGAGGAAAGGACTGTATTATTGTCTAAGTCCCTAAGAGAAGAAGGATTGGCTTGTTTCTACTATGGGATTTCAGGGTGGTAAAGGGAGAGAGCAGCAAAAGACAGAGGATGTCCTCAGTGTGTTTGTCAGCCAGCCTCTGTCAGTAACAGATTAATGAAATGTCCAGACCAGAGGACCATTCAATTATGGTCTGGAAGGAAAGAAGGTGTATTAGCCATAGAAGAGGGTTGAGAAATATATAAGTATGGAGGGGTTTGTTTAGAGGGATTTTTAACAGGACTCATAGCTTGTTGTTTTACCTTTGGAGGCCTATGCCCACCCCCACCTTGTGTCAGCTACACAAGCATGCAGACAGGCAGGCACAGAGACCTGGGTCAGCAAAAGGAGTTTGCTTGAAACAGACACAGTTTTAGCCTACAGAATATGGACCAACTGCAAATACCAAGAGTGTAGTTAGAAGAGCAAGGAAGGAGAAAAGGTCCTTTTGTGATGGAGGTCATCAAAGAAAAGAGAGATAGAGGGAAATGGAGAGGGGGAGAGAGACAGATTGAGTTGCTACAAGATAAGGAGTTACTTTTTTAGAGGAAACGTTGGGTGGCTCCTGGCAGAGAAGGGCTTGGTGAGCAAGGCAGGAGAGTGGAGAGGGAGCCCTCTGGAGTGGAGGTCAGAGAAGGACTTGGTGGACCGAACAGAACAAGCAAAGGGAGGATTTTCTGGAGCAGAGCTTGAGGAGGGCTTAGGTTTAGGGGACCTCAGACTCCTCCCAGTTTCATTGGAGAATTGTTTAAATCAGCAAGAGTAAAACCTAAGGTTCTGAATTTAGGTCAGCAGTGCCATGGTAATGAGACCAGATTTTGGAATAAAAACAAGTCAGTTTTGTTTTTTTATGAATGTAAATCAGTCAGCCCAGAGTCTTAAGTGTAGACAGCAGGCATGCCAATGGGGTGTCTCTGGGAGACAATTTGGAAATTTTGGTAGGACTATGGAGCCTGTCCTGATGCTACAGGCAACGCTGGCGCTTTGGGAAGCCAGACGGATGGATCCCAATAATTAAGAGAGGGCATCCCCAAAGGTCCTTATTAAAGGGTATAGGGTATAAGGAAAGAAGAGACTTCTGGAGTCTCTGGACCCCACAGACAAGAAAGAAGGGAGGAAGTCCTGCCCTACTGGTGTCCATGTCAGTTACCTTGTCCTGAAGGCTTTAAGTATTGGGTGAAGCCAGTCAAACAGCGAAGAGCCTCCTGCCTGGAGATCAGAGTCCAGGGACAGGGTAAAGGATAGAGAATAGGGGGAGAGATAAGGCCTTTTCTGAGCTTACGCAGAGGGGCAATAATACCTCAAGCCACAGCAGCGTGGCCATCCACTGTTTGCACTGCTTACAAAAGCAAAGGCTGGGAGGTTTTTCAGGTGTCTGTTTAGCCCAAAGTAAGCTCAGAGGGCTCTGTGCTTCTGATGAAGAAAAGCCTTGGAAGGAGGAGGAAGGTAGCAGAAAGGCTCCGTGAGAGGTGGCAAGGAGGTGGGTGACCCCTTGGCAGAGGGCACCTAGTTACTCCTGGTGCTTTTTATCTCCTGGGTGTCAGCACCATATGTTAGGAAAATGGAGGAGAACGGAAAAAGAATAGGCCTGACTTGATCACCAACAGAAAGGACTCTTTATTGAGGAACAGCCAGGGGCACAGCCCTTCCAGCAGGATTGAGGTTGTGTGAGGTAGCTGGCACAGGATCAGTGTTTTATAGGAGATCTGATCAAGGAGGTAGAGGTTAATGAAAAGCCCTTAGGTCAAGAAAGATGGAGGACTTTCAGTTGGGTCTGAGATGGGGTGTTTACAACTGGGCCTAGGTGGATTGCCCTCCCTGCACATCAAAGGTGTTCACACATACCTGAAATTATGCCTGGAGTCCGTATGGACTTGGGATAATAGGGTGGGGCTCAACCATTCAGGCCAATTGGAAAAAGTTAGCCTTCCGAGCTTTTCTGCATATAAACACTCCATCAACATTTTCTTATTAGAGGATTATTCAAGATTAGCTATATGTTGATTGATAATAACTGAGCTTGACAGAAAGGTGAGGGAAAACTGTCTAGTCTTCAATGAGGTTCTGACTTGTATTTCACAAAGTGTTATGAAAGCCCTCAATGAGAAATCTAGTAGCTGCATTTCTTAAAAGTGCTTGCCTAGGGGCTGAGAAGGTGGCTCAGTGGTAGAGCGCTTGTCTTGCATGCATGGGGCCCTGGGTTCGATGCCTCAACACCACATAAGCAGGAAACAAAAGCCGGAAGTGGCTCTGTGGCTCAAGTGGTAGAGTGCTAACCTTGAGCTGAAGAACTGAGGGACAGCTCCCAGGCCCAAAGTTCAGGCCCACGACCGCACCCCCCCAAAAAATTTAAAAATAAAAGTGCTTGCCTGGTTACACATTCTGATAATGTGTCAATTCAAGTACTTCTTGGAGTTCCAAACCATTCATTCAATTTTGCTGTATTAGAAACTTGTTACGTTTTGCGGACAGCTCTTGGTGATGAAATTTGTGCTTTTTAAAATTGCTTTCCCAATTCCATCCACAAAATGCAGACAAAAATTATCTGAAAAAATTCATATCTGTTGATATTGCATATACATTTACTTTCCTTTATAAACCTAGAATGCGGTAAAATTTCTCATAGCAATTATACTGCGCTAGATTGTGGGCAGTTTCTAATGTAAATAATATATTTATTTTTGTAGAGAATTTGATTATCCAAAATTTTAATATGCCTGTCATCCTAAACACAATACCTTACTGATATTGAGTGACAAATATAACTTCTCATAAGTACAGAAATTTTCCTTGTATCTTTTTAATATATACTTTTATTGTAAAGATACTGTACAGAGGGGTTACAGTTACACAAGTAAGGAAATGAGTACATTTTTTATTGAGCATTGTTAACCCCTCCTGTTTTTCCTCTACCATCCCTTCCCTTTACACCTCCTCAACTCCTCCTTCCACCCCCCTCTGACAGAGTGTCTTGTACATCCTATTGTTACAATGGATCAACCTGTATCTTTTCCTTGTATCTTAAATGAAGAAATGCTGGCTTGTTTCATGCTGATTCTACTTGTGTTAACACACCTAAGGTCACTCTCCAAGTCCAAAAGCACATAAATGAAGTGCAAATCATCTTTTGTCAGTGGTATAATTGTGTTCTACACATTTATTGACAGGATACAAACCTTAATACATATATACATTTGAAGGCATTTGATGTGTGAAAACCCATCAATATAAAATATAAAGTAATTTTGATAAAAAATAAAGGTGACTCAGAAGAAATTATAAATGCAAAAACAGTCTTTACAGAAACAAATTCTTAGAGATATTTCATGACTTTGAAAAAGATAAAGTGGCTGAAATTAATATAAATTTAGAAGTATGACAATTCACAAAAATATAAAAAGATATTCATGTATATCATTATATAAGCCAAAGCAGAAAGCAAATGTTGTTTAGATGACTTTTTAAAATATACTTTCTCAGGAACTGGGAAGGGGGTTCAGTGGTAGAGTGCTTGCCTAGAATGAATGAGGCCCTTTGTTTGATTCCTCAGTACCACATCAGTAGAAAAAGACAAAGGTGGTCCTGTGGCTCAAGTGGTAGCACTAGCCTTGAGCTGAAGAGCTAAGGGAAAGCACCCAGGCCCAACAGTTCAAGCCCCACGACCAACAAAAACAAAATCAAAAAACAAAAAAACACTATCTCTCACTTTTGTGTCCTCAACTCTGTAATACGGCTGCTTCAGCCTAGGGCTAAGATTTTAGCTGTGGACACTTAACACTCCTGATTCAGACTCTACTTGAGAAAAATTTTAATGAATATTTTGTTCTTAATTTTGCTCTTTTTAAATTCATATGCACCTATAAAACATGGTGTGGCCATCCCAGTAACATTCTCAAAGTACCTCCTAATGACGACTTACAAAAAGTTGTATTATATTACAACAAGGAAAACAATGCTACAATAAACAAAACCAATCATTAAATATTAATGATTAATAAATGAAAAATGAAACAATTACCAGTGTTTCCAGTATTTGAAGTATACTACATATTAGGTTTTACTATTTTTTCATAGTTTCAGAGTTTTATAGGCTATGAGTAGTCTTTAAAGTTTCCCATTAAGATTATTATTTATGGCTCATATCATCTGTATATGGCTTATATCATCATTTGTTCCTCGCTAACCTATAAAGTAAGGAAGCCCTAAAGTTTTAACAGAAACTGTGGAATTAACAAAGTCTTAACTCTTCACTCTGCTTCTTTACACAAAGACTTTGCAAATTCTCATTAGTAAAATTTCTATAAACTCTGAAATGTACACACTTAGTAGTATATGCTGCTACAATAAATCTTAAATACTTTATGGAAAAGTTTTATGACCTGTCATACAGTCTTAATTTTGGCATATATATAAGCAAATTCCCAAAACATTAAAACTTTTAACAAACCTTAACACTTGCTTCAATGTTCATTATTAGAGGTGCCTTGTATAGAATAATTGAATTCCTCCTCTTACACATCCCTTGAACAACAAATATCTGGAATTATGTTGTTTGTGACATGTCAATCTTGATTTATTCATAAATGTGTGCTTATATAAGAAATACATGGTTCTAAAATTTCACAACAATTCTTTAGAACTTACTTTTTGTTGAATTGTTTAGTTTAAGAAAATCAATTACACTTTGTATATAAAAAATGTTCTGTGCTCAATTCGCCAACACATACACTAAAATTGAAATGATACAGAGAAGATTACCATGGCCCCTGTGCAAGGATGACAAGCAAACTCATGAGGTGTTCCATATTTTTACAACAGACGCTGAAGTGGATGTGGCCAGAAGGGAACCCTACTGCATTCGAACCCTACTGCATTCTTGGATGGGAGTGTAAACTTGTTCAGCCACTTTGGACAGCAGTATGAAGGTTCCTCACAAGATTCCACATAGCGCTCCCCTATGACCCAACAATACTTCTTCTGGGCATTTACCCAAATGATCACAAACAAGACCATACTAAAACTACCAGCACTACTATATTTATTGCAGCATTATTTACCATAGCTAAAATATGGAACCAACATCGATACCTCTCAGTACATGAATGGATCAAGAAAATGTTATAGATAGATAAATAGATAGATAGATTGATTGATTTCCATTGTGTGTGTGTGTGTGTGTGTGTGTGTGTGTGTGTGTGTGAATAGGAATTCTATACCTCCATCTGAAAGAATGTCATTGCCCAATTTGTTAGGAAATGGAAAGGCTTGGAAAAATTATATTAGTGAAGTAAGCCAAGTCCAAAGAAACATAGGTCCTATGGTTTCCCTTATTTGCAATAAATAATATATGTCTGGGATAAGCAGAAAAGGTCAAAAGCTATGTGCATATGACCAGATAAGATGATGTTAAATGAAATGACGCCCAAAGTAAGTACACAAGTGGGGTTTTTTCTTGCATGCTATTATTTCAAACGTATTTATAATGTACGATGTGTTTTATTGTTTCTTTATATGTTCCTCGCCCACAGTATAACCTCTGTTTTCACTGTATTTGATTTTGGTGCACCTGAATCTTGTATATACACTTAGCTAATTGGGGAGGGGAAAGAAGAAACAAAATGGTTAACTAGGAATACTGGTCGACCCAATTGTGACAATGAGATGCACAAGACACTATGTTGAAAGTTGAACTTTACAATTTAGGTGGGGTTGGGGGGGATGAAGGGGAGTGTACTTGTAGAGGTGCGAGGGAAGGAATGGTGGGGGAAAAACACAAAGGAGGTAGTAACAATGCCTGAGAGGAAATGGACTCATTAACTTGCTCATGTAACTGAAACCCCACTGTACGGTATTTTAACAATAAAATACATATAAAAATGTTCTGAGATGGAAGAGTTTATTTCCCCTATTATACCCATATAATATCATTAACTAAGAAATTAATGCAAAACACTGACGTGAATAAGTGTGTGAGTGTGTGTGTAGGTGTGTGTGCCTGAATGTTGGCGTGCTCAGAGTTTGAACTTAGGGCTTTAAGGTCTTGCTAGGCCTTTCCCCTCTAGTTTGGTGAGCTAGTATATTAGCTACATCTCAGTTCATGCTCTTTTCTAGTTCATTAAAATTTTTGAAAAATAATCTCATGATTTTTTGCTCTGATTGCTTTCCAAATGTTATCCACAGACCTCAGCCTTCTGAGTACATATCCTGAGTAGTCAGGATTACAAGGGTGACCAACCAGCACAAAGCTTTCAGAAACATATTAAATGTAGAAGAAAATTTACATCATGAGTGCCTGTTTTATCATCTACATTTAAAGCATTTTGGAGTGATTATATGTGAATTTATTTCGTTTTTGGATTCTTAAAAGACAGTAAGTGATGATATTTAAAAATTTTAGTACTTTTTAAAAAGGAAACTGGAAATGTGGAATAGAAGAAATTTGGCTCTCTTTGGACCTCAATTTATAAGCTCATCTCTGTGCATGATAACCCAATGTCACCAACACAGTCTGTGTTGAAGACAAAATGTGGCAGAAAACAAACACCCTTGGCAACAATTGCTATGGTATTATTTCTTGGACAATATGTATATTGAATTGAGTTTGTAAGAGAATGGAGAGATTTTACCTACCTTTTTTGTATTGCTGAAAGACTTGTGGAAACTTTGACTGATTTCCTTCCTCATTGTGTGTCTTTGGACCATGCACTTAGTGCCTTTAATTACAATTTTTCCCAACATTATAATGGTAATAACATTAGCATTACAGCAAATATCATCTTAAGAATTAAGAGGCATGACACTGGTGAAATACTTAAGTTTCTATGAATAAGCTTTGAGTTTGGTCAGCAATTTTTAATACTAAATATAATTCCATATGTATTACAGAAACCATTACATGTAGAGAGAACCCAGAACTAATGTTATCAATTGACTGTGATCTGCTTTCAAGGAAGCCAGGTGGATAACTTCTCATGCTGTAATTCAAACTGGTTATCTTGTCTTGATAGTGTAAAAATATCAGGGACAGAATAATGAAGAAATGTTGTGCACTGAGCTGAAGCCCATATGAAAATGTGCAAAACTGATAAAACGTAAACTTATCTCAGCAGTATATTGTGTTTTACATCATTTAAGTTAAATTGCAAAGATAGAGAGACCTAGAAGAATGAATTCTCCTTTTGATACCCTATCATAGGGACTTAGAAGGATGAACTTATCTCATTCTTGGAGAAGCATCATCAGATGAGAGGAACAGTGTTTTTTGTGTTTGCTTCCTTCCATTTATTCTTCAGTTTGAAATCTGAACTACTTGAAACTGAAGGAAACCAAGGGAAATCAGACATGCAGGCTTTGGAAAGAGCAATAAACATAAAATAAAATAAATATAGCCTTGTAAAAGGTCAAACTAAATTGAGTTTTATAGTCTCAAGTGTAAACAGAAAATGATCTAAGCAATATCATGTATTGAAATTTTTAAAATGTTAGGAGATGCTTAATTTTTTCTTTTACTAATATCTTGAATTAATTATTGATTTTGTATAGAGAGCTTAAAGATGAGATTAACAAGTAACATGAATAAAAATGGACAAAAGTTCTGAATAGGCCTGTTTTCCAAAAAGCCCTGAAAATCACAGTGGGTTTACAAAGTTGTATTTAATGCCATTTCGATGCTGGCTTAGTGAACAGAAGTCATTAGAGAAATGCAATTCAAAATTACTATGATACTACTTCATAACTATTATAACTCTTATCAAAAAAACTCAAAAGAACCAGGTGTGGTGGTAAAGGTTTGTAATTCCAAGAATTTAGGAGGTTGGACTAAGAGGATTTGAGTCTAAAGCCAGTCTGGGTTACTTCACCTATTAGAAACATGCACTTTCATAAAACTCAAAAGGTAATAATGTGGGTGAAAGTATGGAGAAAAGAAAATTCTCTACACTCTTGGTCAAAATACAGGCTCGTATTCTCGTTGTAGAAAGTAGTATGCATTTTCTAAAAAAATGCAAAGTTGAAATATCATCTTGACTCACCAATCATGTGATTGCTTCTCTCTGGGTAACTCATAAATATATTTGTAGTTCATTGTTATTCACATTATTCACAACAGCAGCCAAGATATACTTCGAAGTTAAGTTCAAATCCACACAATTAAAGCAACTCTGGTACATGCACAAATACATATTCTGTTTCATCCTTAAAATAGCAAGATACTTCTCCCATGAGCCACAACTTACAATGACCAGAAAGATGTAATCTAAATGAACAAAAATGTTGTCTTCCAATCTTTGTAATACTACACAAACGCAAACACACCAACCTCAAACATTAAGAGAGAATTTTTTTTTAAAGTAAAGCAAACTGGAATCACTAGGGCATTTAGGTCACAATGTAGAAGATAGTAGATATGCAGGATGACCAAGTACAGAGTTGTAATGTACAAGATGAGGTTACAGGGGACTACACTGGCCTTACAAAGGAATGAAGCTAAATAAGTAGGAGTTGTTCTTCCGAATGAAGCTAAATAAGTAGGAGTTGTTCTTCCGAGTAGGGTTTGCTCTTTAAGTTGTTCTTCCTTCAGTAATGGATGAGATTAATGTAATTCTTTAAATATACTTGCCTGTTTGCAGAAATAATATCAAACAATATAGCAATAATGTTCTATGCTCAACATAGAACAAAATGTCAAATTAAAGTACATGAGATTATTCTTGATAAAAACTAATTATTAAAAATAAGGGAAAACCTGAGACCTATGTTTCTTTAAGTCTGGCTTACTTCACTTAATATGATTTTTTCCAAGATCTTCCATTTCCTTACAAATGAGGTGGTATCATTCTTTCTGATGGAAGCATAGTATTCCACGTGCATGTGTAAGTGTGTGTGTATGAGAGAGTGACATTTTCTTCATTCATCTACTGAGGGGGCATCTGGGTTGATATCATATCTTAGCTATGGTAAATAATACTGTGATAAACACAATTGTGCTGGTAGCTTTAGTGTGGCCTTGTTTGTTGTCACGTGGGTAAATGCCCAGAAGTGGGATTAGTGGGTAATAGGGAAGCATTATTGTGTACATCAAGGATAATCTTAGTAGATGAGCAGAATAGCTCACTATCTATTTACATATGATCTTATAAGGTGATTCCAAGTGAAATGAACTCAAAGACATGTTTTTGTTGTTGTAGTTCTTAATGTAGTATATGATTTCTTTTTATCTTTTGTGTTTTCCCCACCAATGTTTATCCCCTGTAGTCACTGTATTTGATTTTGATACCCTGGTTATTGTAAATATGTTGATCTGAAATAGGAAAGGGAGAGGTAAATAAACAAAATAGTGAGACAAAGGACAAAGGGGGAACCTATGCAAATGAGATACTCACAATATTTTGGAAATAATCTTGGGGGATGTTAGGAAGGAAGAGGGAGTAACATGGGGGAAGTGGTAACAAGTTAGAAAAAAATGAATTCACTAACTTACTTATGTAAATCTAACCCCTCTGTACATTAACTTGATAATAAAATTTAAATAAAAAATAAAATACATGAGAGCAGCAATACAGGAGTTGAGAGTGGGGAAAATATTGTACTATACAGAGAAAAGTAGAACAGCTGTGGAGTACAGTAATTTCACTGTAACATAGGAAGTGATAAACTAGCATACACCTTTTCACCCTCACGTCAGTCACTAAACAGGGAAAACAAAATGCAAACAGAGTAAAACAATAGAGATAAAATAGAAAAATAAACAATTAAGGTGAAGAGATGATTTGGACCAAGAATAACAAATGACACAGGAAGCAAATAAGCTGGTAAGTTTAAAAAATATTACCCATAATAGTATTTTTTTACATCACAATTTGTTAGAACTATAATTCAAATCACAGTTTAATAATATATTATTTTAATAATGTTATTATTACTGATTTAATATTGAATGTTTAACATATAATTTTAATTTTAGTAGATATAGAAAAGAAGAAAGTGAAACTAATTTTAATAATATATTTCATGAATTGTAAAATTGAGAAGCATTAGAATTTAAACAAACATATCATTATTTCAATAATAAATCATCATTTCATTTTTGTGAATTAATTTAATAATTCAAAGTTTATTCTACACTTAGCACTCATCATAACATCAGATAATAAATTATTGCATTTGACTCTTGGTATTAGGTGAAAAGGCTCAGCACTGTAGTAAAAATCACACCACACATTCTCCAGGCAGTGTATGAGGGTATGACTCCCCTTGTCTAGCTTAAATTGTGGAAATTTGATTACTACATGCATGTTAAATTCCTGTCTAGGAGACATCCATAAAATTATATACATCCATAAAATTATATACAGTATTTCTGATGATGCTTACAGAACATATTCATTAAATTTTTATTTTGTGCCAAATAAATATTTGTAGAGAGAATGAATTTCTGAGTAGATGATGGTGCATGTGTGCCAGATTATACATATTGAGGCTTATTTTATATTTCTGACATTGCTCCTATAGTTGGATTTAATTTTCCATAAGGTGTTAAGTGTATTATATTGGATATATGAAAGTAATGAATGTTTATTACATTAATCCATTGTCACTTGTCTAATCCCAAGTATAAATTATCCATGTGTTTGAAGTAATGAAAAAAACAACAGATATAAGCAAGATAAATCTGTCTAATCCCAAGTACAAATTATCCATGTGTTTGAAATAATGAAAATGACAACAAATATAAGCAAGATAAATCAGACTCTAGACAAGTATTTCCACCTTTATTTTGATAGTTGGTCCTCCTTTACACTACAGTATATTCTTGGGAAAATGTGCTCCACGCTGACCACAACTGAAGAATATTATGATTTAATCTATCCTAAGAGAAAAAAGGAAGGTAATCCTTCCTTCCAAAATTCTGCTCCCAGAGATGTGATCTCTTTTATGGTAGTGACTTGAAAATGAACATTTTTCACAGTCAACTTTGAAAAGCCATCTTGATAGACCATTGTTAGAGAGGATTATTCATGGCTTTGCAAGGATGCCAGATTGCCTCATTTTGAAACAATGAAAACAGGAATTTAGTCAGCTGTTTTTGTTTCTTTAGGAGAAAAACCTATTGAGTGTAGGCCAGGGGATCATTGGGACCCAGTGAAGCTACTACCTTGAATAGTAATCCTAGACCTCTAAAAAAAATACTCCAGTAAGCACAGCCAGTCAGAGCTGCTATCACAGCCTACATGAAGTCAGGCAAAAAACAGAAGATGAGAGCCATTTAACTGATAAAAACATATTTTTATGAGTCAGACTGAAATGAGACTCTAGAGAGAGGGTCAGAAATACTGATTAGAGAGATTAAATTTGTCACACAAAGATTGGAAAATAGAATTCCTTGTAGAACAAATAAATCATAGAAAGCCTGTGCATGTAAGAATAGGACAGCAGACCAAATTCCAGAAATGCACATTTTCTTAGAGGACAGCTTAATGAATTATCAATGGAAATCTTTGGATTCTTAAATATTTGACCACATGTGGGAGAAGGCCAATTACTGAAGAGAAAGAAAATGTCATCACTCTGTTAGGATGTTCAATATCACGTTACGAAGTAATCAAGCACAGACTTGTAATTTTTCCAAATGAGGGGCTCATTTGATTTGATTTAGTAGTTCTTGATTTATTTGCTAGCAATTCCCATACAATTGATCCAGTCCCACATCTGAGTTGATATTTACTGAAGTATTCCCACATGAAGGAAAAGAGAAAATTTACAAATGTATGATGACATGAATTGAGGGTGAAGTGTTCTAATACTGATATCTGACGTTTAGACACAAGAGAAGAGGTGGATTCTCTTTTTATATAAAAATCCCCCATTTTTTAGCCGGGTGCCAGAACCTCACAGCTGTAATCCTAGCTACTCCGGAAGCTGAGATCTGAGGATTGCTGTTCAAAGACAGCTGGGGCAACAAAGTCCCTGAGACTGTTATCTCCATTGAACCACCAGAAAACCAGAAGTGGCACTGTGGCTCAAGAGGTGGAGAACTCACCTTCAGTTGAAGAGTTTAGGAACAGGTCCCACTCCCATAGTTAAAGACACTTGACCAACAACAACAACAACAAATCCCCCTTCTCTTGGACTGCCTACATCTTTTCCTAACATTCAACAAAAAGCCCTTTTATCACCCGCTACATTTAAGTCCTAAACTAGCTACTGCCAATAGAATGATTTGGTATCTGATGTCAAAAGTTTCATATTTGCGGAAACAAATACCAACAGGGTTAACGTTTTTTTCCATTCCTTGAACTCTTGCCCTGGGCCCTGAACATGGTTATGTGGTAGCTTTAATGTGAGCTTGTTTGTTATTTATTGGGTTACTGCCCATGAGGGGAATTAATGGGTCATAGGGGAGATTTATGTTTAGTCTTTTGAGTACTCTCCATACTGCATTACAGAGTGATTGAAAAAGTTTAATTTGGAAGGGAGTTCCGGGAAGATGGCAGAGGAGAAGCTGGAGGCTAAACAAGCTCTCGTATACAAAGCAGTTTTAGTGTTCCAGTGAACAGTCCTAAGCCAGAGAATCACACCAAGTGTGCCATCACAGGACAGAGAGTTAGGCCACAGAGGGAAAATCCAGGCAAGGAGATAGATTTGAGCACTAGCCAGCAGCTGCTACTGCGGCTGCAGCGGTGGTGAAAACGGCCATAGCTGCCATACCTGCAACACAGAGAGTCCAGGACAAAGGAGTCAGAAGCAGCAGGCGAGCAGATTCTACTCAATATCAGCAAGAAGCAATGAGAGCCTGGAATGATGTATGCCATGCCCTAAAGACAAAAACTGTCAAACAAGAGTACTGTACCCAGCTAAACTCTCCTTCATAACTGAAGGCCAAATAAAAACCTTTCATAGCAAAGAAAAATTGAAACAATATATCTCCACCAAACCATCCCTACAAAATATTCTTAAAGATGTCCCACACATAGAAACCAACAAGACCACAATAAAGGCCAAGAAACTGCACCCAAACTGAGAATCCAAGAACCATAGCAAGAACCCAGTACCTCTAGCCCCCACGAAGGTGAATTAAATGGCAGGATCTCCCAAATACTTCTCAGTCCTATCTCTCAACATTAACGGACTTTATCCAATTAAGAGACGTATACTGTCTAGTTGGATTAGAAATCAAGATCCTTCTATCTGCTGCCTTCAGGAGTCACATCTTGCCCATAGAAACCAACACATTTTCAATGTTAAACGCAGGAACAAACTCTATCAAGCAAACGGTCCCCATAAACAGGCAGGAGATGCAATCCTAATATCAGATAAAATATACTTCAAATTAAAATTTGTGAGAAGAGATAAAGAAGGTCGCTACATACTAATTAAAGGATCTCTCCTTCAGGAGGATATTACAATTCTACATATCTATTCGCCCAACAACGGAGCACAAAAATTTATCCAAGAAACACTACTTTACCTCAAATCCCACATAGATCGAAAGATATTAATTGTTGGGGATTTTAACACACCACTTTCCCCACTAGATAGATTCTCTCAGATCACAAGGGAATAAAATTAAAACTCAACACCAAAAGCCACCAAAGAAAGTCCGGTAACACATGGAGGCTGAACAACACACTGCAGAATCATGAGTGGGTCATGGAGGAGATTAGAAAAGAAATTCAAATGTTCATGCTATACAACAAAAATGAGCACACAAATTACCAGCTCCTCTAGGACACAGCAAAGGCAATACTCAGGGGCAAGTTTATAGCTCTGAGTTCCTACATCAACAAAATTGGAGAGATCTGAAACTAACAATTCAATGAGACATCTGAACCTCCTGGAAAAAGAGCAGCAAGATAAACCCCAATCCAGTAGATGGAAAGAAATAATTAAAATTAAATCAAAATTAAATGAATTAGCATCCAAAAAAACTATAGAAAGAACCAACAAACCAAAGAATTGCTTCTTCGAAAAATTAACAAAATTGACAGACCCTTAGTAAATCTTATCAGAAATAGAAGAGAACACACCCAAATAAATAAACTCAGAGATGAAAATGGAAACATCACCACGAAAACAACCAAGTTTCAGAACATTATAAGGGAATACTTCTCAAAACTTTATGCTAATAAGTTTGAGAACATGGCAGAAATGGACCTTTTCCTAGCAAATATTGATATGTCAAAACAAAACCAAGATCAGATAACCAGCTTAACAGGCCCATGTCAAGCATTGAAATAGAAACAGCAATAAGAGACCTCCCAGGTCTCTGGACTTATAAAAGTCCAGGACCAGATGGTTTTACAACGGAATTCCACAAGTCCTTCAAAGCAGAGCTCACACCAATATTCCTCCAACTCTTCAATGAAATTGAAAGAGAAAGTTCACTACCGAACACATTCTATGAAACCATCATAACCCTCATCCCAAAACCAGGCAAAAACTCATCAAAGAAAGAGAACTATAGACCCATTTCTTTGATGAACATTGATGAAAAACTTCTCAACAAAATTTTGGCCAATCAACTTCAACTTTTGCTCCAAAAAATCATGCACCACAATCAAAGAGAATTCATTTCCGAGACGCAAAGGTGGTTCAATATACGGAAATCAATTAATATAATTCATCACATCAACAGGAGCAAGGATAAAAACCACATGGTTATCTCAATAGATGCAGATGAAGGTTTGGAAAAAACTAAGAATCCATGGAACATTCCTCAATACAATAAAGGCTGTATATGACAAACATACAGCCAGCAGAATACTTAATGGTGAAAAACTAAAGCCATTTCCTCTTAACTCAGGAACAAGACAAGGATGTCCTCTTTCTCCACTTCTCTTCAATCCAGTATTAGAAGCCTAGCTACAGCAATAAGACAAGATGCAAACATAAAGGGGATCCAAATAGGGAAAAAGATGTAAAACAATCCCTCTTTGCAGATGACATGATCTTGTATTTAACGAATCCCATAGATTCCACTCCCAAATTACTCAAGCTGATTCAAAATTTTGGCAAATTAGCAGGGTGTAAAATTAACCCTCAAAAATCAATTGCGTTTCTGTATGCCAACAATGAGAAAAGTGTGGCTGAAATTAGGAAAGCAACTCCATTCATAATAGCCTCACAAAAAATAAAATACCTAGTAATTAACTTAAGCAAAGAAGTGAGGGACTTCTATGATGAAAACTTTAAAAACTTGAAAAAGAAATCAATACAGAACTTAGAAAGGGGCAAAAACTCCCATGGTCTTGGATCGGAAAGATGAACATCGTGAAAATGGCAATACTTCACAAGGCTATCTACAAATTCAGTGCGATACCTATAAAAATTCCAACTTCATTCTTCAAAGAAATAGAAGAGGCAATCCAAAAATTCATATGGAACAATAAAAGACCCCGGAGAGCAAAAACGATCCTCAATAGAAAAAATACTGCTGGAGGAAGATCTATACCAAATTTCAAACTCTACTAAAAAGCCATAGTAATCAAAACAGCTTGGTATTGGCACAAGAACAGTCCTCAGGACAAATGTAATAGAATTGAAAAACCAGAAAAGAACCTACAAACCTATAGCCATCTAATTTTTGAACAGGGAGCTAAAAAAAACAAGAATGGAAGAAAGACAGCCTCTTCAGTAAATGGTGCTGGCAAAATTGGTTAACTACTTGTAGAAAACTAAAACTAGATCCTTACATATCACCCTGCACCAGAAACAACTCCAAATGGATCAAAGACCTTGGAGTCAAAGCAGACACTCTGGAAAGATTACAGGATGGAATAGGAAAAACCCTAGGTCTCCTTGACGCAGGCTGAAATTTTCTAATTGGAGACTCAGAAACACAACAAATCAAAGAAAGG
The DNA here is from genome assembly GCF_019054845.1 of Dipodomys spectabilis. Taxonomy (NCBI): domain Eukaryota; kingdom Metazoa; phylum Chordata; class Mammalia; order Rodentia; family Heteromyidae; genus Dipodomys; species Dipodomys spectabilis. The sequence continues at coordinate 233,138 of NW_024870863.1, read as the reverse complement.
TTGGACAAATGGGATCACATGTAATTGAAGAGCTTCTGCATGGCAAAGGACATAGCTAGCAAGATCAATATAAACCCCACGTATTGGGAGAAGATCTTCACTAACCATACAATGGACAAGGGTCTCATATCTAAAATTTACATGGAACTCAAAATATTAAATCCCCCAACAACAAAGTCTCAAAGAAACAGCTGCCCAATAAATAAGTGGGCTAAAGACTTAAAGAGAAACTTCTCTGAAGAGGAAAGAAGGTTGCCAATAGACACATGGAGAAATGCTCAACCTCCCTACCCATAAAAGGAATGCAAATCAAAACGACATTGAGATACCTCATCCCACTTAGAATGGCTATAATCAAGTACTCTAATAACAACAGATGCTGGAGGGGATGTGGACAGAAGTGAACCTTACTGCATTGTTGGTGGGAGTGTAAAATTGTTCAACCACTTTGGAAAGTAGTATGGAGGTTCCTCAAAAGACTCCACATAGAGCTCCCCTATGACCCAGCAATCCCACTATTGGGTATTTACCCAAATGTTTACAAACAAGACCACACTAAAGCTACCAGCACAACTATGTTTATTGCAGCATTATTTACTATAGCTAAGATTTAGAACCAACCTAGATGCCCCTCAGTAGATGAATGGATCAAGAAAATGTGGTATATATACACAATGGAATTTTCTGCCTCCATCAGAGAGAATGGCATTGCCTCATTTGTTAGGAAATAGAAGGACTTGGAAAAAATTATATTAAGTGAAGTAAGCCAGGCCCAAAGAAACATAGGTCCCATGGTTTCCCTTATTTGCAATATCTAGTATATGTCTGAATCAAGCAGAAAAGGTCAGATAATGTGATGTTAGGAAAATGAACCCTAAGATATGTATTCAAATGTTTTTTTCTTCCATGCGATTGTTTCTAACACATTTATAAAAATATTTCTTTGTTGCTTTGTATGTCCCTCCCCCACAGTATAACTCCTGCTTTCACTGTATTTGCTATTGTTATAATTTGTGGAGGGAAAGGGGAAAAACAAATCGTTTAAATAGCGATACAGTTGGTCCATTGCAACAATGAGATGTACAAATCGTTATGTCAGAAAGGAAATTTACAACTTTTGTGCGGGGTGGGAGGAGGAGAAGGGTGGGCGGGGGGAAGAGCGGAAGGGATGGGAAGGGGAAACAAAGGAGAAGGCTACAATGCTTGATAAGAAATATACTCATTATCTTTCCCATGTAATTGCGACTCCTCTGTACAGTATTTTCACAATAAAAAAAGAAAAATTTTAATTTCCCATCAACAATATAATAAAGTTCCAATTGGGTACATCCATGCCAGTATTTGCTATTGTTAGTTTTCTTGATAATGGCCATTCTAACTGGGGTGAGGTAGAATCTGGCTTAAAGTTTTGTATGCATCTTCTAGCTACCATAAATTAATGAATCCATGAAAACTAAATTTCTTTAAGTCTGCATTCCTTTCTCTTAATGTAATTTTCCCAAACTTTCATTTTCTTGATGACCGGTGAAAAATCTTCCTTTTTGAGAGGTGAATAGAATTCCATTGTGTGTATGTGTGTGCGTGTGTGTGTGTGTGTGTGTGTGTGTGTTGTGTGTGGGTGTAAGATGACTATAGGCCCAGGAGTTCATGTATCATATGTAATTTTGTAATTCTATATTAAATTTGGATTGCTTTCTTTTTTATTTATTTTTAAATGGTTTTTTATTGTGAAAATACTGTACGGAGGGGTTACAATTACATAGGCAAGATAAAGAGTACATTTCTTATCAAGCATTGTAGCCTCCTCCTTTGTTTACCCTTCCCATCCCTTCCCATCCTCCCCCGCCCCCCTCCACGACCCCTCCGTCACCCCCCCTCCCGAACCAAAGTTGTAAAGTTTGTTTTCCACATAATGACTTGTACATATCATTGTTGCAATGGATCCACCCGTATCCCTATTTAAACGATTTGTTTTTCCCCTTCCCCTCCATAAGTTATAACAGCATTAAATACAGTGAAAGCAGGGGTTATACTGTGGGGGAAGGATATATGAAACAACAACGAAATAATTTTATAACTGTGTTAGAAACAATCGCAAGAAAGAAAAAAAAACATTTGAGTACATATCTTAGGGTTCATTCCCCTAACATCAACTTATCTGACCTTTTCTGCTTAACTCAGACATATACTAGATATTGCAAATAAGGGAAAACATGGGACCTATGTTTATCTGAGCCTGGCTTACTTCACTTAATATAATTTTTTCCAGGTCTTTCCATTTCCTAACAAATGGGGCAGTGTCATTCTTTCTGATGGAGGCATAGAATTCCATTGTGTATGTATGCGACATTTTCTTGATCTTGGATTGCTTTCTCTATGGCATTGAGGAATATTGTTGGGATTTTGATGGGTATTACATTGTCAATTGTTTGGGGGCAGTATTGCAGTTTTCACAATGTTATTTCTTCCAACCAAGAGCATTGAAATGCTTTAAAGTTTTCACAGTAGAGGTCCTTCTCATTTTTATTTTAATTAATTCCTAGCTTTGTTGTTGTTGTTTTGTTTCGTTTAATATGATTTGATTTTGAGGCTAAAATATTTGAGGTTTTATTTTGGATTTCAGCGCGGATCTTCCCATTGTTGGTAACACAGAAAACCTACTGATTCTTGTGGGTTTTATACCCTGCTACATTGCTGAAGGTTCGTATCACCTTTACTAACTTGGGGGAGGAAGCTATAGGGTCATTTAAATACAGGAGCATTTAATTTGAAAAAAGGGATAGTTTTATTTTTTCCCTATTTAGAGCCCCTTTATGTTTTTCTCTTGCCTATAGCTCTTGCCTGACAGTCCACTACTATATTGAAGAGTAGTGGAGAGAGTAGACATCCTTGTCTCATTCCTGATTTTAATGTCTTCATGCTTCCACCGTTAGGCACATGCTAATTATCTCTTTGTCATATACATCTCTGTATTATATCGAGGAAAGTTCCATGCATTACTAGTTTCTCAGACCTTTTAATCATAAAGGGGTATTGGAGTTTGTTAAAAACAATTTCTATATCCATATAGGCAATCATGTGCTTCTTCTTCCTGCTTCTGCTGATGGTTTGTATTATGTTTATTGACAAGTATAGTGAATCCAATTTTATCCTAGAATGAATCTTGTTTGATCATACCATCGATACCAACTGTTTTTTCCATGAACTACCTTGTCTTCTCAGAATTTATTTATCTTTGTTTGCAGTCTCCATGAGTTATTTTGCTAATCTTTGGTTGGTATCATCTTATTTACAAATTTCCTTGTAGAGGTTTTGCATGTTTTCATTAATCACATTTTCAGCAGTATTTGTAATGTTTTTTGAAAACTATCTTCCAGGTCCTTGATTGTCTGTTCTAATGCCTGTTTATTAACTGTGTGAATTGTACTACCTTGACATCATTTTTCTTGTATTTTTCTGATTTGTTCTGTCCATTTGGAGGATTTCTTCGTTCTCATTTGGAGTATCTATGATCTTAATATGTGACTCTATGTTCTTGGTTGATTTGCCAGGTGTTAGTTTGATCTTCTGTTGTTATTTGTTGTTCTGGAATTAGGTTTTTGTTTAGATCATTAAGTGGAGGAGTAGAGGTCAGTTGTGGTGAGATGTTGTGATGTTAATATTTGTGGTTCCAGTGAGAGTTTGGACTGTCCAGTGGTATGGTGAATTGTCCCTGTGTTTGGATGTAACTCTGTCTTGTCCACTTTTGTTCCTTCTTTTGTCCCATGTGGTCCTTTTATTCCACACTTTAGTTGTGTTTTGAATATGTTGGCCAACACAGTCAAAACAGTCACCTGCCTGACTAAATATCTTTTCATACATTTCCATTTTCTTTTGAAGACAGTATAAAATCTTCTTTTGAATTGTGTATCTATATATAATTGTAGCTGCCGTGGTGTGAACCTCTAGAAATGTAGTACCTGCTAGGACTCTAAATCTCTGATTGATTAGAGAGAGCTAGAGTAATTTTCTGTTGTTATCCTGCCATTGATTTTCCTCTTCCTCAGGTTTATTTTTTATATTGTCGATTTTTTCATATAATTTAGGATTGGTGATATTGTATCAGGTTATTTTGTTTTTCTGTTTCTGTTACTTTGAAATAGTGATTTCAGGCTTGTATAAAGTGAAAGAATATGAAATGTATCTTATTACATTGAAGGAAAGGGAGTAAACATTTAAAACTATTTGCTACAATAAATTAATATTAAGAAAGCTAATTAAAATAATTACTTATTTACTCTTCAGAGGATGAGTATAGTACTCTTGGATATCTTGGAGGAAAAGACTTTAGACTCATTACAACTGATGCCTTACTTTGAAATTACTGGCTAAACTTTCTTATTCAGAAAGGGGAAAGTGCCATTTCTTTCATATTAGTATTATAAAATCACAATAGCTGTATGTTGATTGTTTTCCTCTACTATTTTCAATCCCGTTCTTCATTAGCTATCTAAGGCTTTGAATGACCAATTCCTTAAAATATCACTACTGCTTATATTGTGATGTAAATCTCAGTAATATTAATATGAAAAAATCTCTGAGTCTCATCTTGAGCTACATTCATAAGAAATTTATGCAGTCTCAAGGAAGAAACCTATTTTAGTCTTTTCTATGTTTTAATCAATAAATCCATTCTTTTTAGAAATATGTTCTCATCTTTTATATTGCTCAAGTAAACATCATGTATTTCAAGTACTTTTACTGCAATAAATATGAAGTTTGTAACAGGAAGACAAACCCTCCCATTATCACTTTAAAGTAAATCCTTGAAGACTATTTTATATATTAAAATAAAAAAGTGTAATGCACATGTTTATACATGATTAATCTAATGATTAAGTCACTTAGACATAAGAACAACCCAAGTCTCAATTTACTTAAAGGCACAAAAATATTAGTGTTCATGAATATCACTCATTTTTAGAAAATGACTAGTCAAAACAAAGTTTGTATTATATTTGAAATTTTAAAATTGAAAATTACACCCAGATTTGCTGTGAATATCGTTTCCAGGAATACATTTATTCAGCAAACAGAGAAAGAAAAAATATAAAAGTTTGAAACATAGAATGAAAGATGTAGACGCATACTGTCGTTAAGATGATAACATTCAAAAAGTGTGATTTATCCATTTATCTATTGAGGGATATCTGGGTTTGCTATGGTAAATAATGCTGCAATAAACATAGACGTGCTGGTTGATTTAGTATAGTCTTGTTTGTGATCTTTTGGGTGAATGCCCAAAAGTGGGATTGCTGGGTCATAGGGGAGCTCTATGTGGAATCTTTTGAAATTCTTCCATACTGCTTGCCAAAGTGGTTGAACACATTTACACTCCCACCAACAATCCACTAGGGTTCCCTTCTGTCGACATCCCCTCCAGCATCTGTTGTTATTAGAGTTCTTGGTTATAGCCATTCTAACTGTAGGGAGGTGATATCTCAATATTGTTTTGATTTGCACTTCTTTTATGGCTAGGGAGTTTGAGCATTTCTTCATATGTCTATTGGCAATCCTTCTTTCCAATTCAGAGAAGTTTCTCTGTCAGTCTTTAGCCCACTTCTTATTTATACACAATGGAATTCTATGCCTCCATCAGAGAGAATGACATTGCCCCATTTGTTAGGAAATGGAAACACTTGGAAAAAATTATATTAATTGAAGTACTACAGGCCTAAAGAAACATAGGTCCCTTGGTTTCCCTTATTTGCAATAACTACTATATGTCTGAGACAACCAGAAACGGTCAGATAAATTGATGTTAGGTGAAATGATCCCCAAGATAAGGACTCAAATGGTTTCCCTATCTTGCTATTCTTTCTAATATATTTATGAGATGATTTCTTTGTTGCTATGTATGTCCGTCCCCCACGGTATATTCCCTGTTTTCACTGTATTTGATGTTGATATAATTTGTGGAGGGGAAGGGAAAAAACAAATTGTTTAAATAAAGATACGGGTGGATCCATCACAACAATGAGATGTACAAGACATTATGTCGAAAAATGTACGTTACAACTTTGACATGGGGAAGGTTGGGGTAGTGGGGAGGGGAGGAGATGGGAAGGAAATAGAAGATGCAATCCAAAAATTCATATGGAACAATAAAAGTCCCCGAATACCAAAAACGCTCCTCAACGGAAACAATACTGCTGGAGGAATATCAATACCAAATTTCAAACTATACTATAAAGCCATAGTAATCAAAACAGCTTGGTACTGGCAAAGAACAGACCTCAGGACCAATGGAATACAATTGAAAACCCAGAAATGAACCCACAGACCTATAGCCATCTAATATTCGATAAGGGAGCTAAAACAATAGAATGGAACAAAGATAGCCTCTTCAGTAAATGGTGCTGGCAAAATTGGTTAACTACTTGTAGAAAACTAAAGCTAGATCCTTACATATCACCCTGCACCAGAATCAACTCAAAATGGATCAAAGACCTCGAAGTCAAAGCAGACACTCTGAAAACATTACAGGATGGAACAGGAGAAACCCTAGGTCTCCTTGGCGCAGGCCGAAATTTTCACAACAAATCAAAGAAAGTTTGGACAAATGGGATTGCATAAAGTTGCAGAGCTTCTGCATGGCAAAGGACATAGCTAGCAAGATCAATAGAAAGCCCACGGATTGGGAGAAGATCTTCCCTAGCCATAGAACAGACAAGGGTCTCATATCTAAAATATACTTGGAACTCAAAAAATTAAATCCCCCTAAAACAAATCCTCAAAGAAACAACTGCCCAATAAATAAGTGGGCTAAAGACTTAAAGAGAAACTTCTCTGAAGAAGAAAGAAGGATGGCCAATAGACACATGAAGAAATGCTCAACATCCCTAGCTATAAACGAAATGCAAATCAAAACAACATTGAGATACCACCTCACTCCAGTTAGAATGGCAAAAATCAAGAACTCTAACAACAACAGATGCTGGAAGGGACGTGGACAGAAGGGAACCTTACTTCATTGTTGGTGGGAATGTAAACTTGTTCAACCACTTTGAAAAGTAGTATGGAGATTCCCCAAAAGACTTCACATAGAGCTCCCCTATGACCCAGCAATCCCACTTTTGGGCATTTACCCAAATGTTTACAAACAAGACCACACTAAAGCTACCAGCACAACTATGTTTATTGCAGCATTATTTACCATAGCTAAGATATGGAACCAACGTAGATGACCCCCAGTAGATGAATGGATCAAGAAAATGTGGTATATATACAAAATGGAATTCTATACCTCCATCAGAAAGAATGACATTGCCCCATTTGTTAGGAAATGGAAAGACTTGGAAAAAATTACATTAAGTGAAGTAAGCCAGGCCCAAAGAAACATAGGTCCCATGGTTTCCCTTATTTGCAATATCTAGTACATGTATGAGTCAAGCAGAAAAGGTCAGATAATGTGATGTTAGGAAAATGAACCCTTAGATATGTATTTGAATGCTTTTTTTCTTTCTTGCATTTGTTTCTAACGCATTTATAAGATTATCACTTTGTTGCTTTGTATGTCCCTCCCCCACAGTATAACCCCTGCTTTCACTATATTTGATGTCAGTATAACTTGTTGAGGAGATGGGGGAAAACACGTCGTTTAAGGATACAGGTGGACCTGTTGCAACAATGAGAAGTACAAGTTGTCATGTCAAAAATGAGCTTTACAACGTTGGTGTGGGTGGGGAGAGGGGGGAGGATTGGGTGTGGGTGTGGGTGGGGAGGCTGGGAAGGGATGTGAAGTGTAAACAAAGGAGGAGGCTTCAATACTTGATAAGAAATGTACGCATTATCCTGCCCATGTAATTGTAACCCCTCTGTAAGGTATTTTAACAATAAAATGTGATTTATTCAAAAGTACTATAAAAATTTATAAAAGGATTTGTGATCAGAAGTCATAGGTAAGAAAAGTAACTGTAACTATATATGTAAATTGAGCTTTCAATATAGGATGACAAGTTTTCAATAAATGAGCCTATAGGATATGATTTTTGTATCTCTAACGCACATCCAGTATTCTACATTTTCCCTCATTGTCTCGTTTTCTTACCTCTATTCCTGATCAATATTCTACTTTCATGATATCAATTGCTACTAAAATAACAAGTTGGATTTTTTTTGGTTTCTAGATCCAATAAATTTTAGTAATTTGGAATAGTATCATAAATTCATAGAGTTTGACTTGAATGTCAAGTTTGAGGATACTGTATTCAGGGTACTGTGAATTGGCCTGAAGCAGCCAGGAACATATTCTGAATACACATAATCCCTGGGACCCCCAGCTAAACAGGCCATAGCCAAGAGAGGAGATGGGGCAGTTCCCGTCCTCAACCTTCTTTCTCTGGCACCTGCTATAGCATATGTTCAGCTCAACTTGATGGAAGGGAAGGGAGGACTGGCAGATGGTATGGAACCTGGAAAAGGGGGTGGGACCAAATTATCTCAAAATAGGGCTGTCCTGGAATGGCTGCTACAGGGGTCAGAGTTGAAAATGGAAAATCAAGGAATGAAGAACAGGGTTCTCACTTACCTCGTGATGTCCTCTGAGGATGGCTCCAACAGCTGGGCCCACACTTAGCAGGAAGGTCATGTGGTATAGCTGAAGATCACTCAGGCTTCCCCAGCTGCTGTGGCAGGCATAAAACCTGTTGAGAGAAGGAGGCAAGGGCTACACCTCAAACCCCATAAATGCCAGTGAACATAGAGTAAACAAGTAATTCTGAAGCTCTACAACCCTTGCTGGGAGGGGAGGCAGGGAAAACTCCATTCTTCATCCATTAGGTATCTAGGGCAATTCCTTAAAATACCTATATTGCTTATATTGTAATGCAAATCTCAGTAATATTAATATGAATATATCTCTGAGTCTGCAACCACCACAACTGGGTTCAGACCAGTTTGGCACCACTTCTGTGTGTTGTGTGTGGACACAAACACACACACACACACACACACATTCCCTCACCTGAACATGTTCCCACAGGAGGGGTTGAACCAGGAAGTGGACAGGGAAGAGAAGAGAGAGTGGGACACTGGGGTCTAAGGTGAATGGGGTTGAGGGTGGTCAGGGAGAGGGGATCAGCTGGGAGGAGTTATGCCCCACTTACCTAAATTCATGGCTGTCCAGAGATGGCTCCTGGAGTTGGGCCCACAATCACGAGGAAAGTGGAGGTCCTCCATGTTGACATTGAAGAGTCAGCAATATTAGCTCCAGTACCAGCAGATGCAGTGGAACTGAGCAAACAAGCATGTTACAAAGTGGAATGTTGGACAGGAAAGACTCTGAACCCCCTTCTCCAATGATTATTTTGCCTTGGTTCAGTCCAATTGCATCACATTCATATGTGCATGCCATGCACATCCTCTCACTCAGAAGGGGAAGGAATGGGGGAAGGATTGGAATGGGTGGCAGAGGAAGCAAGGGATGGAGGATGGAGTGAGGAAAGCAAAGGTTAGCGAAGCAACTGGAGTGAGGAAGCATGGTTTGGGGTGGGCAGGTGAAACAATTGATTGTGGGAAGGGGAAATATGGGGTGGGGGTGGGGATAGCAGAGGTGTAGTGAGGAAGAAGGACACAGGTGGACAACCTGGCAATAGAAAGGAGGAGAAGAAGACAGGTTCAGCCCACTTAACATTTATGAGCCGTGTCCTAGGGATGGCTCCTGCTGAGGAGCAGAGGAGAGAATGGAGAAAAGGGTAATGGAGGGGGCTGAAAGGTGGCACTCACTTACATTGGCTCTGGGTCTTTGCTGATTGCTCCAGCAGTTGACTCCACAGTGACCTTGAAAGTGGAGATCAGCTGGCTGGTGAAGCCAAAGAGGGCCTGGGGAACCACGTCCCTCTAACAGATGCAGCACCAGTTGGGAGAGGTGGCATCTTCCTCACCTCCAACTGCTGGAGGTGCAGCAGTTGCTTCATAGCAACCGTGACTACTGGGGGCTAACCAGAAGGGGATGGGGTTGAACTCTAAGCTCCTATCTTCCTTCTATGGAGGAGCTACATCCTCTCACCCATGAATTTTCCTACACTGAGAGGGGTGGGGCCGAGTTTAGGGTGAGGTTCAGACCTACAGGTGTGGGGAGGAGGAGACTGGTGGGAGTGGGGCCCTATTACATTGGAACTGGGTCCTCTAGGGTTGTCTCTGGCAGCTGGGTCCACACATCCCTAACCCAGTGAAAGTTTGAGGTTCACTAGAGGGCCAGGGAATGGGGTATGGGTGGCCCATGTGATGAGGAGCAAGGGATTGTGGTGGGCCAGGTGTTGGTGGGAAAGGGGAGCCTGTCAGGGGATATTGGGTTCCAGGAAGAGGAGATGGCGCACTTCAGTTGAAAAATGGCCTGAGATGGGAGGCTCCCACAGGGTAGCATAGAAGAAACTGGAAAGAGAGGGGTTTAGGAGAGGGGGTTCCCTTACCTCAAATCGAGGTCATCATGGGATATTGTCTGTGGCTGGGCCCACACTGAGTAGAAAGATGGAGATCCAGGTGTTGAAGCTGAAGATCCCTCAGGAAGATGCAACACCGGTTGAGGAGATGGAGGCAAGATCTTCATCTCCAGTCCTGCAACTGCCAGCAAACTCAGGTAAACCAGAGAGCCCTGAGGCTGTCCAGGCCTTAGCCAGGAAGGGAGGATGGGCAGATTATGACCTGGGCCTTCCTTCTCTGTGGCAGCCATAGTTCATGTTCAGAATATTGTGGCACCTGGCATTGGGTAGTGAGTGCTGGGAATGTGCACATTCCCCATGCTAAGCATATGTTCCCAAGGGAGGGGCTGGACCAGGCAGTTAGGGGAAAGCAGTGAGGCCAGAAGGGGTGGTGGCAGGAAGGGGTGGGGCCAGGAAGGTGGGAGTGGAGGTAAAAGTTGTGGCAGTGAGAAGGGTGGATCAGGAGACTGGATGCAGCCCTGAGGGGATATCTGGCTTCAATAAGTTGTCTGGTCAACAAAGGGGGAGTAGGGCTCATAGAATGGTGGTGGGTTGGGGGAAACATGGGGTGACCATGGGCCAGTGGATGGAGGCGGGAGGTGGGATGATGGGGAGAGGTATGAGACAGGAACCTAGCAGAATGGAAAGAGGAGCAAGAAGAGGGTTTGGGCCCCCTAAACTGGAAACAGGACTGTCCATTATGGCTCTCTCCATGTGCTGTGTGCTATGCTCATCTCTGCTATGTCATGGGTAATCCCAGTCGGTTAGAGTAACCATTCCCCACAACCTGATTACAGGAAAGGAACTCCATCTAACTATTCACCTGGCAGTGGCAAAACCCTCTGGCACTGGAGAAGAGGTTTATTGTGAAGATGGGTGGTTAGAATGGGCCGCATCTAGGGTAACAGATTCATATCACGGTTATCCATGAGGTATAGTTAATATATAAATGCACTCAAACAATAGTTCCTTCTTTTTTTCCTCATTTTTCCCTTCCTTTTCTTTCTTCTTTCAGTACTGGGGCTTGAACACAGCTTCTAAGTGCTATAAAAATTCCCTGTCCAAGGGCCTACTGTTCTTCACCTCCTAGACCTCCATCTTCTTGGTTCCTGTCCGCCCAAGCGCAGGTATCATGGCCAGATGCCTCCTTTCAAGACAAGTGGGAGCCCATCAAAAGGGAAGGGGACCTTTGGTTCCTCCCCTGGAAGAACCAAAAGGAGGATTAAGGGTTTTGTGCTTGTGTATGTGCATTCACACGAATATTTCCTTCCATCAGTGGGACAGTTTTAATACTCTGTCTCTTACTGAACGTCATCAATAAATCATCTGAAAATGGAAGTGCAGGAGCAGGAAGGGAAAAACAAACAAACAACAAAGCAAAAAACTTATCCCACAACTACTGGATACATACAAAGATGACTGAATGAAGGCAAGTAAGACTCAACCTAACAATATTTTACCAAATCTATTATGTTTGAATGGTGAGAGCTCCATAGAAGGAGATGCCAATGCAACCAGGCAGTGTACATTTGGATATGTTCAAGGATGCTGTCATTAATATTTAATCATTTGCTTATTCATCCAGGAAGGGGAGATCAGTTACTATGGTATTTTGATTGTGTTCAATCCAATTAGCATGTTATAAAAATAGCAAGCTTCCAAAATAAAAACTAAGGCTCTTCTACCCAGCACCAGTTATATTTAGGTCACTTCCAAGCCATATTCATCATAAATATATAAAAAAACGAATGAAAGGAAGGGAGGTAAAGTATTAGCATTCTTATGTATTAGCTGGGACCAACACATGGTTCAGTTTGAACTTTTTATCCTCTGTAGTATTACTTTCTTCCTGCTTTTGGATCTGAGTTGTGTGCACTTGAGAACTATGTGCATATTTCTATATACATACTGGCTGAACATACATGTCCATCAACTGAGGTGTTAGCTTGCAAAGGATCGTTTTAACTGGTACAGCAACTGTATGTCAATGTAATTGCTCCTGTTTCCCATGTGCATCTCTCCAAGTTCTACACATGTCACTGACCATTTTACCTATGTGGCTGGTGGCATTACCAATCTTCCTTCTCCCAATTCTCGCTTCAATATCCTGCAGTAAACCACAGCCTTTATGGTTTTGTTTCTTCAGTTGTGATTGCCTGAGGTTTGATTGGTCCAGTTCTAACACACTTGGTAGCTATGGCAGGTGGAGGAGGTGGCCTTTCTTCTTCTACTTCTTCCTGACAGATACCAGGAGAGTCTGTCCTTGTTTCAGGAGTTTTACTTGAATTACTTTCCACTTTCTGGGCTTTTCCTCCTATCTGATTTTTATTCTTCTTTTGTGTTAATGAGGATTGAACCCAGGATATTTCATTAGCTAGGCAAGTACACTCATTGACCTATAACCCAGCCCCAGAACATCTTTTTGAATTCTCCCTATATCTGAGTGTAGGATGGAAATAAATGTTTATTCCAGTATATTGGAATGTTTCAGATTTTTAGGTTTTGATTAATCTAGTTAGATACAATTATAGTCTAGAAACAAATATATTGGTAGAACATGATAAGAGGGATTGTCCTACAGCATAACCTTGGAAACTTAGTGGTAAGGTCTTCAACATGAATTCATCAGGGCCATGAGTTCAACGCAATTGAGTTGCTGTGGTCTGAAGCTTCCCTTCAGGTTCCTCCTTTTGCATCTCGCATGCTACATCCCATATTAGCAATATCCACCATGCTCAGTCTGACTGCTTAGATTTGTTGAAAGGCTGTAAGTGAATGTCTGTGTCATCTTAGATGACTTTATCAAGTGATGTGAAGAACTTCACAACAACAGAGACCAGTGTTCAGTTGCAGTGATGATTTAAGACAAATTTTCATAACTTGACCACAAAACCTCCTTTTTTAGGCCACACACTTTAACTTGAACCAGAATGAGGCTATGGCAAAAATGATCTTCTAATAGAGTTTCTAAATCCAACCACAAAGAACTTTTGCTTAAGGAAGAATGAAGTATGCCAGCCAATATATTCCCAGAATTTTTATCTGTGTTTTGACCATGTTAAAAAAGTTTTTGTTTTTGTGCTTGGTTTTTTTGGTCATGGGGCTTGAACTCTGGGCCTAGGTGCTGTCCCTCAGCAATTCAGCTGAAGCCTGGTGCACTACCACTTGAGTCACAGTGCTACTTCTGGATTTCAGGTGGTTAATTGCAGATAAGAGTCTCATGGACTTTCCTGCATGGGCTCGTTTTGGACCAGAATGTTTATATCTCAGCCTCATTAGTAGCTAGGATTATAGGCGTGACCCACTGGTATAAGGCAACTATGTACAATTTCTAACCATGGTTGAAAATGTTGGGAAAAACTACAGAATACTTGTAAGCAGCAGTAGTTACTTGGGTATAAATATATGTAATGTACCAAATATTTTTTCCAAAATTGAATTCCTTGTTAATCAAAAACATAACAAAATTCATTTGGATCTCTTATAGAACCAAGTTTACCTTACAAAACAAAACTATATAAATAATTAATGCCTTAATATTAATGGGAACAATCATAAATACAGATAGAGAGAGAGTGAGAGAGAGAATGAGAGAGAGAAGATGAGAGAGACAGAGAAAGAGGGAGAAAGAGAGAGAAAAAGAGAGAGAGAGAGAGAGAGAGAGAGAGAGAGAGAGAGAGAGAGAGAGAGAGAGAGAGAGATTTACAGGTTGGAATTCTGTAATTCCCAATTACATATTGTACTGAAGGGGAAATTACAATGAAATCGAAAATTAGACCATTCTGCAAGGATTTAAAAATAAACCGTTCTTACACATTACTTGTTTGTTATCTTGATGTGTTTGTGACTAGTAAGGTCATTTGGTTTGTATTAGGATGAAAACCACATTATCTGTTTCTTAAAATCCCAGAGAAAATTACAAGTGTGCAGTTGAAGGAGGTATATGTATATTGTGATCAACCTTTATTTGCTTAGTTTTCAAACACTATGACATGTTCCCAAATAATAATGGATTTTGCAAATATAAAATAAAGTGTTAATTTCTTTCTTTTTTTTAAATGTATTTCTTATAGCCACATAAGACGTATTAAGTGAAATGAACCTCAAGATAGGGACACGGGTGTGTGTGTGTGTGTGTGTGTGTGTGTGTGTTTGCTATTGTTTCTAATGTATTTATAATGTACCATGTGATTTTTGTTTTGCTTCTTTGTATGTACTTCCCCTATGGTATAACCCCTATTTTCACTATTTGATGTCAGTGACCTGCATCTTGTATATACACTTCTCTAATTTGGGGAGAGGAAGGGAATAAACAAAGTCCTTAAGTAGGGATACAGTTTGACCCATGTAACAATGAGATGTACAAGACATTATGTTGAAAAATGAACTTGACAATTTAAGTGGGGGGGGGGGGGAGTGGGAGTATAGTTTGGAGTTGTGTGGAAAGTGATGGTAGGGGACGAACAAGGGAGGAGGCAACAATACTTGATAATAAATGTATTCAATACCTTGCTCATGTAACTGTAACCCCTCTGTACAGTATTTTTACAATAAAAATCCTATTAAAATGAATTTTTGTTGTGAAAATGCCGTACAACGTGTTTAAAATTACATAGGTAAGCTAATGAGTAAATTTCTTATCAAGCATTCTTGCCTCCTCTTTTGTTTCCCCTTACCATCCCTTCCCATCTCCCTCATCTTCCTCCCCTGCTCCTATCCCTCTTTAAATAATTTGTTTTTCCTTCCACAAATTATATATGTCTTCAAAATAGAAATGTTTTTTAAATTCTTATGCACATTTCCAATTAGGCAGTTCACATGATTTATACATGAATTGTTGTTAGTTAGATTTGCTTGTGTATATGGGTGGTGGTCGTTGGGTTTGAAGTTAGGCCCTGAATGCTGTCCTCTGACCCCATCCCCTTTTTTGGCTGACTCAAGTTTAGCACCTTCCCACTTGAGTCACATCTTCCAGATTTTTGGTTTTCTGTTGGAGATAAGAGTCTCTCTCTTTCCTGCCTGAGCTGGTTTTAAACTATGATCCTCAGATCTCAGCCATCTGAATAAGTTAGCCACTTACATTTATTGTTTTCCTCTTATTAATATATTTTTAATGTAAAGATACTGTATAGGGGGTTACAGTAACATGAGTACGGCAATAGCTACATTTCTTATCAAGTATGGTTACCCCCTCCTTTGTTTTCTCCCCATCAACACTTCCCTCTCCATCTATCTAACTCTTGCCTCCCCTCCCCCATGCACAAAGTTGTAAAGTTCTTTCTCAACATACTGTCTTGTACATCTCATTGTTACAATGAGCCAACCTGTATCCTTATTTAAACATTTTGTTTTTTTCCCTTCCCTTCCCCAAATTAGAAAAATCTATATACAAGGTGCAGGGCACCAGAATCAATGAAGTGAAAATAGGGGTTATACCATGGAGGAAGAACATACCAAAGAAACACAAAATCACATAGTACATTATAAATACTTTTAAAACCATAGCAAGAAGGGGGACCCAGATGGCAACAGGGCAGTAAGAAAATGCCACAGCTCTCTCCAACCAAAAAGAGAGTTCGAGTTCCAATGCTTAATTTCCCCAAGAGACCGACAACAGCAAAAAGACAAATACCCAGGGAAAAACAGGAGACGGGAAAAAAAAACAAAAAAGAAAGAATGAAAAGGAAGAATTTCAGGACACAGAAGCACGAAGAGCCCTCCCCCAACCTTTACTATCTACAGGGCAATACACCAAGCCATGGCCACCCCAGCCCGGCGGGGGCTGCCGGAGTCCCTTTAGACACAGGGAGTCATCTTCAGATCTCCTGCTCAGAAGAAGCCTGAGGTACCAGTGTAGGACACGCTGATCGCGATGTACAGAGAAACCTCCGAGCTGGGAGCCTGCACAAAGATCCCACCCCCTCCTCTCACTCTCCTGGCAGCGTGGCTCCATGCCACCAAAGCCACTCGGTGGGAAGCCCAGCTCTACACGGGTTGCCCACAGAACACTAAAGCAGAAGACTTGCAAGGTACTGGTGCTGATTAGGAGAGCACAGAGACAAACCCAAGTGCTCAGAACCTGCATGGAGATCCCTCTGCCACCCCTCGGCTAGAAGTTGGAGGCTCATCCTGCAGCACTGGCCTGAACATCAACAAAGGCAGGGACAGAGGAGAAAAAACGCAGAGCCACCACCGCCCAGACTAGCCTACAACCACCTCAACTGAACTCTGATTGCAGCAGCAACCCACAACCTACATCACACAAAAACAACAACTAGCGCCATGGTGAATATCCTGCAGGGGACAGTATAGCCCTCAAGAGAGGTCAAAGCTGGTGGAAACCCCCAGACCCTGACCCAAACCACCACCCCAACACCCGGACTACCAGACCCACTACAACTGGGAACTGTTCGAGAGCTCCATCAGCCTGTTGGGTCCACCCAGACCTCCAGGCTGGAGCAAGAGTGCTCCTGGAAGGGAGCTTAAACACCCAAGCTAAGAACAGTGCCACTGGGTCACAACAACCAACAGTGGAAGAAACTTGAACTGTATACTCCAGGCTGTGTAACCCAGGTGGGATACTCAGCAGCAGAGGTCTAACTGTTGTACCCCAACCAGGGGACCAGGACCAGGCCTTGGGACCTACTGCTTGAGAAACACAGCCAACTCCTCCCAACTGAAGTCAGAAGCTGAGCATATGCCTCAGCAGAGGGGGAAAAACAGGGAACTGCACCCCCTAGGAAACATGCTTGTAACAGCAAAAGATCTGGGTGTCCAGGGCAACAGAACAAGAAGCCCATACCCGATCAGAAACCCACCCATATATCCTGGGCCAGGAATTTGACAACTCAGGTTGCCAGCAGGAGCTCAGGCTGGTAAAGTGGCTTAGCGATAGAGAGATTTTCTTGTGTGTATGAGGCCCTGGATCTGATTCCTCAGCACGACATAAGCCGAAAGAGATAGAAGTGGGGCTGTGGCTCAAAGGTAGGGCTCCAGCCTTGAGCTGAAGAGCTAAGTAACAGTGCCCAGGACCAGAGTTCAGACCCACAATTGTCAAAAAACAAACAAACATCAGGAGCCCATAACAGACTCCAGCAACTGAGATAGTACATCCAGCACATTAGATCTCGCCAAGAGCACCTGTAGGAGTAAACAGGAGTAATCCAGCCTACTCAACCCGTCTAAAGGTGGGAACTGACAGTGATCTACAGCAGAGAGCTGAGAACCCGATGTGCGTCAGACCACCAGCTCAGCCCCCAATAGAATCAAGACCAGGTACAGACTCTCTCTACCAGCACAGAAACAGCAGCCAAGCAAAGACAGACACCTATTGACCAAAATAAAATTTCAGATTAGTCTCCAATAATCCCTGAATCCCTATGCGAAAACTGCAGTGAAAAATTACAAGGTTTATCAACACCCAGGATAGCAAGCCACACCCAAAAGCTAGCAGCCACCCAGGGAAGAGCCCGAGTAGGAGCAAAGCAGGAATGGAAGACAAAAGCTACATCCAAGAGATGCTGGAGGCAATGACTCAAGAATTAAAGTGAGAAATAGACCAGAAATTCAAAGAACACAGGGATGAAATATCAAAAGAGATGCAGGATATCAAACAGGATGTGCATGCAAAAATAGAGGCAGTACACACCTCACTAAGAGGTGAAATTAGTACAAAAATAGAGGCAGCACACACCTCACTAAGAGATGAAATTAGTACTTTGAGAACCAACATCGAATCCATAAATGAGTCCATTTCTTCCATGCAAACCACAATGGAAGCCATAGTTAACACAGTGAACGAAATGGAATGTCAAATACAGAATGCACCAACTGGACCTAGAAATGACAGATATGGAAAAATCACTTAAATTATGCCAAAGGGAAATCCAAGAGAAATCAGAAACTGCCAAGAAACTTAACCATCATATAATTGGAGTGGAGGAAGGTGAAGAATATCAAGGCAAGGGAATGCAGCACATATTCAACAAGGTTATCAGTGAAAATTTCCCCCATCTTAAAAAAGATCCTCTTACTTACATAACAGAAGCATATAGAACACCTAACAAGCAAGTTTCCAGGAGAAACACTTCTAGGCACATTTTGGTAAAAATGATAAATCAGAATAATAAGGAAACAATCTTACATGCAGCAAAAATGAAGGAGTTATACTACAACAGGAAAAAATATTTCCACACAGACATTGAATGCAAGAAAAGCCTGGGAAAGTACCATACGTTCCCTTAGAACCATTAACTGCCAACTCAGACTGATATACCCGGCAAAGCTAGCATTCACATTTGATGAAGAACTGAAATTTTTAATACTAAAGAAAAACTAAATGAATATATAAATATTAAGCCAGCATTACAAGAAATGCTAAGAGGGGGAACACAACCTGAAGAAAGCAACCAGGAATGGGGACCTGAACAAGACAGGCATTAATAGAAGTCTAACTGAGCAAGCACAGGAGGATAGGAAAGAAGAAAAACAGGAAAACAGGGGATGATAGGGACCACAATGGATCTCTCTATACTATCTCTTAATATTAACGGTCTTAATTCACCAATCAAAAGATAAAGAACTGCAGATTGGATCAGAAAACATGCCCTATCCATCTGTTGCCTTCAGGAGACCCACTTGTCAGCCAAACATACAAACAAACTCAGAGTGAAGTGCTGGGAAAGGATCTACTTATGAAATGCCCCCAGTAAGAAAGCAGAGGTAGCAATCCTGATACCTGACAAATAAACTTTTCATTAAAATCAATACAAAAAGACAAGGACGGACAAAATATTAATACAGGGAACAATCCAAGAGGAGGATATTACCATTACCAAGTATATTACCTAAACATTGGAGCACCCAAATATGTTAAGCTAATGCTCTCAAACTTACAGACTAAAATAGATCCCAATACGATAATACTAGGAGACTTCAGCACCACACTCTCAGCAAAGGGTAAGTCTACCAACCAGAGGATTGTCAAAGAAGCTACCGAATTAAGTGAGGCCATACTTCTAGAGGAACTAACTGACATCTACCGAGTTTTTCACTCTAAAACAACACAGTAAACATTCTTCTCAGCAGCTCATGGAACTTTCTCCAAGGTAGACCATAACATAGTTCATGCTAGAAACTTAAACAAATACAAGGGATTGACATAATCCCCTGTATCCTGTCTGACCACAGTGGAATCAAGCTAGATCTCATTAACAAAGCAAACCACAGAAATTACTCAAATACATGGAAATTGAACAGCACACTTCTAAACAACACCTGGATAACAGAAGAAATAAAAGAATAACTTAAAAAGTTCCTACAATTCAATGAAAATGAAGACACATCACAAAGAAACTTGTGGAACACAACAAAAGTAGTCCTGAGGGCGCAAATTTATTGCCCTCAGTGTCCACATCAAGAAAATAGAGACAGACAAAGTAAATAATCTCATGTTGCAATTAAAACAGCTAGAAAAACATGAAAAAAAATGGAACCTAAAGTTAATAGATGGAGCCCGATAGTCAAACTAAGAGCGGAAGTTAATGAAATAGAAAATAGGAAAATCATAGGTAAAACTAATAAAACAAAAATCTGGTTCTTTGAAAAAATCACATGGACAGACCATTGGCAAGATTAATTAAGAAAAGAAAGAAGGAAACCCAAATTAATAGGATTAGGAATGCCACAGGAAAAATCACAACAAGAACCCAAGATATCCAAACAATTATAAAGAACTATTTTCAAAAGTTATACTCAAAAAAGAAAGAAAACCTGGCAGAAATGGATGCATTTCTAGAGAAATACAAGTTGCCCAACTGAACAAAGAAGGAAATAAGTAAGCCAATATCTTACAAGGAGATACAGGAAGCAATAAGGTGTCTTCCAACAAGGAAAAGCCCAGGACCAGGTGGATTCACAACAGAATTCTATAAGACCTTTAAAAAAGACCTAATACCCATACTCCTCAAGCTCTTCAGAGAAACAGAGAAGGAGGGAGCTATCCCAAACTCATTCGATGATGCCGATATCACGCTCATCCCCAAACCAGGCAAAGACCCAACCAAAAAAGAGAATTACAGACCAATTACCTTGATGAACACAGACGCAAAGATTCTTAACAAAATTCTAGCTAACAGAATCCAAAAACACATAAAAATAATCATACACTACGACCAGGTAGGCTTCATTCCAGAGATGCAGGGAAATTTTAACATACGTAAATCAATAAGTGTTATCCAGCACATCAACAGAGCCAAGGTCAAGAATCACATGATTATATCCACAGATGCAGAAAAGGCTTTTGATAAAATATGACATTCATTCCTGTTAAAAGCTCTGGAGAAAATAGGAATAGAAGGAACATTTCTTAAAACAATAAAAACTATACGACAGACCAATATCCAATATTATACTTAATGGGGAAAAACTACAACCAATTCTCCTAAAATCAGGAACAAGGCAAGGATGCCCACTGTCTCCACTCCTCTTCAATATATTCCTGAAACCCCTTAGCCAGGGCAATAAGGCAAGAAAAAGACATTAAAGGGATCTGTACAGGCAAAGAAGAAGTTCAACTATCCCTTTTTGCAGATGACATGATACTATAGCTTCAGAATTCCAAAAACTCCTTCCCCAAACTCTTAGAAATTATAAATCACTTCGGCAAGGTAGCAGGGTACAAAATCAACCCACTAAAATCAGTCTCCTTCCTGTGCACTGACAAAGTACAAGCAGAGAGGGAAACAAAGGAAGTAACCCCATTCACTGTAACCTCCCCCAAAATAAATTATTTTGGGATTAACCTAAGCAAAGATGTAAAAGAACTATTTAATGTGTCTTCTGTAATTTCTTTCTTTAACTTTTTATAGTTAAAGAAAGAAATTACAGAAGACACTAGAAAATAGAAAGACCTTCCATGCTCTTGGATAGGCAGACTTAATTTACTGAAAATGGCAATACTGCCAAAATTAATATACAAACCCAATGCAATTCCTATTAAAATCCCAATGACATACATTTCTGAAATACGGAAAACAGTCCAAAAATTCATATGGAACAACAAAAGACTAGAATATCCATAACAATTCTAGGGAAAATAAACAACATGAGAGGGATCTCAATGCCAAACTTCATACTCTACTGTAGAGCCAATAACAAAGACAGCATGGTACTGGGACAAAACCAGACCCAAAGGCCAATGGAATAGAATAGTAGAGCCAGAAATAAAACTACATACCTCCAGTCAGGTGATATTTGACAAAGGAGCCATAGACATACAGTGGAAGAAACACAGCCTCTTCAACCACTGGTGCTGCGAAAACTGGGTGACCACATGCAGAAGACTAAAACTGGACCCCACCTATCACCATGCACCAACATCAACTCAAAATGGGTTAAAGACCTTAACATCAAACCTGAATCTCTGAAAGTATTGCAGGACAGAGTAGGAGAGACACTTGAACTTATAGGCACAGGAAGGAACTTCCTGAACAGAGTCCTAGGGTCACAATAATTTGGAGAGAGACTCGACAAATGGGATTACCTTAAAATAAAAAGTTTTTGCACAGCTAAAGCTATAGTAACCAAGCTAGAAAGACAACCAACTAATTGAGAAAAATATTTACAGCAGTATATCAAACAAGGGGTTAATATCAAGTATATACATGGAACTCAAGAAACTAATCCTTCCCACACCCAACAAACCAATTACTACATGGGCAAAGGAATTAAAGACAGACTTCTCAGAAGAAGAGATAAAAATGGCAAAGAAACACATGAGGAAATGTTCATCATCCCTGGTGGTGAAGGAAATGCGAATAAAGACAACCCTGAGATACCACTTTACCCCAGTCAGAATGGCCCACATCCTCAAGTCAGCCAACGACAAATGCTGGAGGGGATGCAGAGAAAGATGAGCCCTATTACAATGCTGGTGGGAATGTACACTAATACAACCACATTGGAAAGCAATCTGGAGGGGCCTCAGAAAACTGAATATTGACCTAGGTCTCTATCCTGAACAACAAGGACACAAGCACCTCCATGTTTATTGGAGCACTGTTCACAATAGCCAGGATATGGAAACAACCTAGATGTCCCACCACAGATGAATGGATCCAAAAATTGTGGTATCTATACACAATGGATTATTATGCAGCCATTAGAAATGACAAAATAATGGCATTTGCAGGGAAATGGATGGAGTTAGAATTAATCATGTGGAGCGACGTAACCCAAGTGCAAAGAAAAAAACGGCACATGGTGTCCCTGATAAGTGGATATTAAATCCAAAATGTTAGGTGATATGACAAAATTAACAGGACTTCAGAAACAAAGGACTTCCACTCATCTGGTCGAATCACTACTAAATAACCCCCATGCTGCTGATTACATGTATGGTATATATGTCCACAAAAATGGGAATCTAGGAGGACGACAGATCTAGAGGGAATCATGGAAAAACACAATAGCAGGACCCATCAACGGCACTGGACATTGACCAAAATGAACTAAGCAACTCAATGGCAGAGATGGGAGGGAGGGAGCAAGTGGGAAAGAGTAAAAAGCTGATGTTATGCAAAACAAAAGAAATATACGTATCCCCCAACCCCAATGTGGAAGAAATAACTGTATTGCAAAGCTCATAGAACTCATAAATGTTATATGCCATGGTAGACAATTTGTCCTATGAAAGTTAGAATGTGTTTGTGACTTTAACTAAGCTTCACTATCCCACAATACTGTGAAATTAGGGAAATTACGTAACCACTTAATCACAATAAAAAATTGGAAATAAAAACATAGCAAGAAAGTAAAAACCATGTGTGCCTCTATCTTGGGACTCATTTTCTTAACATCATCTTATCTAGTCTTATGTACATAGCTTTTGACCTCTCCTAATTGTCCTAGACAAATATTAGCTATTGCAAATAAGGGATAACATGGGATTATATTCCTTAGTGCCAGGGTTACTTCACTTAATATAATAATTTTCCATGTCTTTCCATTTCCTAACGAATGGGGCAATATCATGATGGATTCATAGAATTCCATTATATATAGATACAGATATATAGATACATCTATATATCTATATAGATGTATCTATATATCTGTATCTATATATCACATTATCTTGATAGATTCATCTACTGAGGGACAACTGGGTTGGTTCCATATCTTAGCTATGGTAAACAATACTGCAATAAACATAGTTGTACTGGTAGCTTTAGCCACTTACATTTAAATCAGTTGATCTACTGAATGTTTCCCTGTCCTCTTTTGTGAAAATACACCTTCCAAACAGCAAAGGTAAAAGAACAAGTTAAAAGTTGTTCTGATACTCCTCACCCAAAGAAGATACATGATATAATTATTTAAGTGCTAAGATAAAAAATTGTAGTTATTTTTTTAATTGGAGTTATTGAAAGACTGAATTTCTTTAGTGTCATTTTGGGAAAAGTGAATCAAATATTCAGAGCATCCCTCGATAAGGAGAATAACGTAAACCTGTTTTTTAAATCTGTTTTAAATCTGTAGTACTAATTAGAAGAAGAATAGTTTTGTGTCATTAGTGTAGCCTACTTGAAATAGTTAGAAGGTACACATTATCAGGTATATTTTCTAATGTAGTAGACACTGAATCCTAAAATTCTTAGTTTTCCTCTGCATTTTAACTTTGTTCTGAACAGCTGTCTCATTTGAAACATACACCTTGGTACCAGGGTTTCTGTAGTTATTTTACATTTTACAAAAATAATTTTAGGTTTTTTAAAGCAGAAAAACTAATAATGATAATGATTCTCTGATATCCTTCACCAAGGTCTCCACAATTAATTGTATTGTTTTAATATGCTATTAGTATATTTATATGCTATAAAATTTGGTTTTACTTTTGGTTTTTGTGCTTGTATTGGGGCTTGAAGTCAATACCTTGGTCTGTCACAAATGCCAGGCATTAATGGATCATGCCTGTAATTCTGGCTACTCAGGTCGCTGAGATCTAAGGATCAAGGTTCAAATCCTGCCTGGGCAGGAAACATGATGATACTCTTGTCTTCAATTCATGACTAAAAAGCTAAAAGTGGAGTGTGGTTAAAGTAGTAGAGACCGGCCTTGAGCAAATAAGTTAAAGGGTAGTACCTAAAGGATAGTGCCCAAGTACTGGGTTTAAGTACCACTACGAGCACACACACACACAATGTGCGTGTGTGTGTGTTGTGGTCGTGAAATCCACTGTTTTCTTTTTCATTCAGTTGGTGAGTTTTCCCCAGGGAGACAGCTCAATGGTGTTACCTGACTCCTGGGGGTTCAGTGATTCTGCTGGGATGACAGGTCTGACTTAGTGAGCAATGAGATTCCAGGAAAACTCCACAAAGCAAATAGATAGAAACATGAGAAGATATGCATTCAGGTAATTCTTCAGTCTATCTTCCTCCTGCCAAGGGTCTTTCTCTCTCTGTGGGCTGAGTTACTTTTCTTACCAGGTAAACCTGAACAATGTATGACTTTGAGAGTGTACCCACAGGCGAATAAGGCTTTTGTGAAATGTCAGCCATCACAAGCTTGCTCTTTTTTCTTCTCTCACTATTAGTGAGTTTGTTGGCAGCCTTCATTTTTCTGAGAAAAATGGAATGTTCTAGAAGTTGTCATAGAATATGTATAGATGTAGGGCAGAATTTATGGTTCTTTTGCTCCAGAGAATTGAGAAATATCTATGTGAATTTATAGATAGCCTATAGTGAACTAATTTCTATGGTATAGATGGATTTTTGGATATGATATCCGTATGGAAAACCAGAGACATCTTTAAGTACTTTGTCTAAATGAAGCAGAAATTGAGAGCACTTCAAATTTTTCAGTTTTAATCAGAACCTTATACTAATTTTCATAAAATATTTTAAGTGCTGCAATAAATTAATTTCATTTGTAGGACAAATGACAGAAAGGATTGTGCCTGAAGATATAGTATAAGTTTTTCCTTTTGATTAATTAAGAACTTTGTGTTTAATATCAACTAAGGTAAGGTATTGTGAGAAATACCAAGATATGAGATCCAGTTTCTGCCAATAATTAGATTAAATTGGTAGGAAAGGTCCTCTGTTTGCAGTAACAATTGCAATATTATTTATAAAAAGTGTGTGGTCAGGGTCTGGGAAGTTAGCTCAGTGGTAGAGCACTTGCCTTGTATGAATAAGGCCCTGGGTTCGATTCCTCAGCACTACATAAGCAAAAAGAAAAAAGCAGGAAGTGGCACTGTGGCTCAAGTGGTAGCGTGTTAGCCTTGAGCTGAAGAGCTGAGGGACAGCGCTCAGGCCCAGAGTTCAAGCCCCACAACCAGACCCCCTCCCCCCCAAAAAAGTGTGTGGTCAACACATTTGTGTAGTTGTGTACTTAGCTTTGTGGTAGTGTTATAGAATTTTAATAAATTTCTTCAAGCACAAGGAAAAAGTTTAAGTCATGTTAGAGTTTCACACACAACAAAGAAAATACCAGGTCGTTTTCAATGTTTTCATTTTTCAATTTGTGTGTGTGTGTGTGTGTGTGTGTGTGTGTGTGTGTGTGTGTGTGTGTGTGTGCTGGTACTTGGGTTTCCACTTAGGCTAGTGTGCCATACCACCATTTCCATTTTTTCTATTTATTTGCAATATGAGTATCACAGACATTACTGCTTGAGATCCCTTTGAACCTAGATCCTCAGATCTCAGACTTCTATGTGCTGGGATTACAGGTGTGAACCATCAGCATTGAGAGATGCTTTTGTCATGTTGTGTGGTAAATTACTAGAAATTTAATGTTTGCTCACTGAATACAAACTATTGTAGGCTTCACGTTTGGGCTAATAGTTTGGGTGTTGCTTGTCTATATTAGTTGCTCAGTTTCTAGCAGGGGGGCACCAGGATATAGTCTCTCATGAAATATGGGGAACTCTTCCAAGCTTAAAGGATGTCTGGTAGGGTTAGGTCCTCTAGCTGTAAGATTGTGGTTTCTGCTGTCTGGTCACCTATCATACATCCACTGTTGTCAGCTCCTAGATACCCCAATACTTCCTTGACAAACATACCCTCCTTAATGTTTCATTCACTCAGTTTGTGTTACTGCCTCCTATAAAGGCCTTAATTTGCACTCACTCCTTAGAAGTGAGTGCATAACTAACTCTTGGGCAAAATAATTACATCTGTAAACTTTAATTTTGTTATCTATTAGAGCATATTGTGGGGTTAGATACTACTCAGAGTTGAAAATAAAAGACTTCCCCAGCATCTGGATTGTTGTGCATTGACTAAGGTAGATTATTAGCTATTTATTATTATAAGTGTCCTCAATTTCAGTCACTGGTAGCATTGTTTGAGTTTAGCTGATGAAGTGTGCAGTTTAAGAAAACGAAAGATAAATCTTTGAATTGAGTAGAAAATAATTTGCCAGTTACAGTGAACGAAAGGCAGTTAGAAGTTAAACAAATGAATCAATAGCACTGGCAGTGGCTTCAGAGATGGACGGGAATAAACCGGTTAGACGTATTTTTAAAAGAAAACATGTGGCTGGGATTATGACTTAATTGTAGAGTGCTTGCATAACATGCGTGAAGCCCAGGGTTCAATTATTCAGTACCACATAATGAGAAAGTGGTGCTGTGGCTCAAGTAGGAGGGTGCTAGCCTTGAGCAAAAAAGCTCAGTGGAAGTGCCCACGCCCTGATTTCATGCACCAGGACTGCCAATAAAATAAAAAGAGAGAACAGGTCAATAATGGACGAGGGAGGAATTCAGAAGCCAAATTCATCACTGAATTTTTCCTCCTCTATTCCAAAATCAAGACATCATTCTCAGAGAAACAATGGGCCAAAAAGATGATTCAGAAAGAATACAGCTTATGAAGTAATAACTAGAAATTTTTAGTGCAACTGTCCTGTAGAGATAATCCATTAAGTATAATTGTGTCTTGCAATAGCACAAGATTTCATTGTATTAGCACAAGTGCTATCTGGAGATTTTGTATGGGTGCTCGTCCTGAAACTTGATCAGAGCCTAGTTGCTATTCCTATTTTTTTCCTCAAGGCTAGTACTCTATTAGTTAAGCCACAGTTCCACTTCTGATTTTTTGGTAGTTAAATGAAGATAAGATTATCATGGACTTTTCCTGGCTCACCTGGCTTCAAAATATGATTCTCAAACCTCAGCAATCCGAAGAGCTAGAATTACAGCTGTGAATCACTAGCACCCAGAGAAGCAATTTTTTTTGAGTGAAAGGAATTAAGAATACGGATTATTCAGGAGATTCACCCTCAGTCCTGAATAAATCACCATGACCAATTTCTATGAACACACACACATACATCTCAGTGGTCAGAGTAGTGCCTTCTAAGTGGCAAAGTGTGGTGTCACAGGCCTGTAATCCCAGCTACTGAGAAGCAAAGGTTTAGGAGGACTGGGTTGTGAGGCTGGCTTCAGTGATGTTAGCCCAAGGCCTTATATGAAAAGCAAACTGTAAAAGAAAAAAAGGGTTGGAGTCATGCAACGCTCAAGCAGTAAATATCGGCCCAGTAAATGAAAGGCCCTCAGTTTAATCCTCAGTTCTATGGAAAAAGCAAAAAGTATAGCATCTCAGTCCATTTTGTCATGATTTAACAAAAGCTTTGAAGTTGTATACTTCATAAGGAATAAAAATATTTCACTCAAAATAGTGGTGGCTGGAAACCCTAAATAGCATGGTAGTACATGGGACAAGGCCCCTAAGTGCATCACATCATGTAGGATCTCGGAATCATGGCATGTGCTAGAATGAGAGTGAGTAAGGGACCTAGGGTGTTTTTTCTAACTGTTAACAGTGATCCTGTTAGTCCCTTGAGAGTTAACAAGATGGCATTAATCCATTTATGATGGAATCCTCTATTAAAGGTACTACCTCTTGACACTGCTACATTGAGAAGTTAAACTTCAGTGTGAGTTTTGATGTCAGGCCATTAACAGGCCTCTGGCAGAGATAGATGAGACCATTGGAAGCCGAGGACATTCATACAACTAGGCAACTTGGACAGCTGCTTGGATCTCATTGATTTTGGTATTTGCTATATTTGGGGCCATATCACAGCCAGGATCCATCGAGTCCATGTCTGTTCCATGTGCCAGCTTCAGTTATGCTGACTGTGATACAAACTACTGGACAATAGGGAGAATAAGAATGGATATGGTCACAAAACAGAGGTTTGTTATTCTACATGACACTTAATTAACATTAGTTGGTGTATGTAGGAAAGTCATTAGAAAGCTGTATGTCTACACACAGCTATGTAATAACTACTGTATGACCCAGAAAGATACCTTGTAGAGCACTCTGTTTACACATAATGCAGACATTCCTCTGAACACAAAAGATAAACAAACAAGTTCCTGCCTACAAAATTAATTTTTATTTAATGAATGGTTATGGACCAATACTAGGCCTTGAAATTATAAGCCTTCTTCTTCCACATTTCCAACTGGGATCTATATCTGTCTTTAATTTTTTGTTAATCTTTTTTTTTCAAGGATAGATCTAAAAACACTGTTCCCTAATTTTTGTCTAAAATAAATTTTGAAAGTTTTCCACTGACTGAAATGTTTTAATTACCTTGGTCATTCTATTATCTTCAAATTTCTAGTGCTCCTTGGAAGTTAAAGACAGGCCTTCTGTAGCATTTAAAAGGAAATCTTTTCACTAGCCCCAGTCTATAATCCTAGCTTCTAAGGAAGCTGAGATGAGGAGAATGCTGTCTTAAAGCAAAGGCAGAGAATTTCATGAAACATCTTCTCCAAAATTTTGTATATTTTTACAAATATAATTGTATATATTGTATTTAATATGTAATATCGTTGTGATATATATACATACTGCATATTATATATATATATGTGAGTGTGTGTGTGTGTGTGTGTGTGTGCATGTGTGTGTTTGTGTGTGTGTGTATCTCACAAATTAAGCCAGATTCAATTACTGAAAGATTCAATAAGTAAACTTGAAAACCACAATTTACTCCCATAGCCATCCTTTCTTTAAATATTAAGTAAGTTTTAATCTGAAAATGTAAATCCTTGATCAAAAAGGAAAATCCTAAATTTTTTTACCTATTCTAGACCTTTTGTCTCCACAATTTAGAGTACTAAAACACCTACCTGGACAAGGGGTATTTTCTATGTCATCCAAAATAATGAATGATTTTTATGTGAAGTGTCCAAGTCTGTAGACAAGGATTCAAGTTGGAATTCCCTAGCTTGAAAATGAATTGAAAACCTGGGTACTGTTGTTTTGTTATAGAAGGGCTCTGAACCCTTTCTCCAGAACAACTTTCTTTGTAATCTGTGAAGATTATTTTTAGGTCTGCACACAGCATCGTATTCTTCAAATACTGGTAGCTATCCTGATAGCTATACTCCTCCAATCCTGTCTCTTAATTGAGATAGAATTTATGATCTTATTGTTCAGCTACCCAGAGGAAAGGACTTTTTCCTCTTACCAGCATCTCTCATTGCTCCTCATGAAGAAAGAAGAACTAAAGGAAACCATAGATTCATGGTGTGTGATCATGCTGTAACAGGGGTTCTTCTGCAGGAAGCAGAGGAGAATGGAAGGAAGAGTAGCACTTCTCTTCAGTATTGATGGTTTGTCAACATAGCACAATTGAAGTTCAGATGACAGGCAGGAAATTGGGTTCAACTCATTACATAGTTGCTCATCAGGAAATAGGAAATATTCCTCAACTTGCTTGAGCCAATCTCCATTGTTTGTTCTATAGTGTGCCTCTGCTTTGGGTCTTCAGTTTACAGTTTCAAGGTGATAATTTTTGCTATTGGCGACAGATGAATGGAGCAATGTAGGTGACCTCCATGACAATTACCTGTATCCGGCTAAAATTCATATATTCAAGTGGGAAATTTGCCGTCTGTATAAAATACAAAAGATGATTCCCAAGCATCGGATGTCTACCATATAGTCATTGTAATTTTCATGCAGGAATATTTTATATGGACAAAATCAAGGTACCAAATATGTCCTTCAGCAACCACCCTTGGGTAATGCTTATGCTCACGCCAAAGTCATTGACCTTCACATTGCATTTGTCATCCAACATGATGTTATTGGGTTTAAGGTCTCAGTGTGCACTTCTGTTTTCATTAAAGTAATGCAGATTATTCACATTCTGTTTGAACAATCTCCTAACTTCATTCTTGAATAGATGGAATGATTTTCACATTAATCTCAAGAGGTCTCTGGGTGGCCAGTTCAATTACCAAGTATTGGTGCTCATCCTTCTCCCTCACCTGGTACTACCTGATCATGTGTGTGTGTGATGGAAAGTCTTAATAATATCCATCTCAATTTTGATCTGACAATTGTTGAACTCTCCCTTCACTATCACCTTGAGGTTAATGAGGTGTTGCTAGGCCAACTTTACATATGCATAACTAGTAATTCCTAACAGGCCTTTGTAACACTTTAGTCCTCATACCTGATACTGGGACCTATTGGGAAAGGCAGAGGGCAAACTTCCAACTATTGAAGACTTCTTCCTTTGTGAATTATGAGCTATCACCTTCAGTTATGTGGTACCAGCACAGACTTGGCTCAGGGCTGTGAACGTGAGTGTAGAAGATTGAATCTTCATAGTGTGAATAGAAATTTGGCCTTGTTCTAAGCTAGCAGTTTGGGGAATCTCTGGTAGCTGTGGATAAAATGTCTCCTTTTAATAGCCTGTCCTTTGTGCATATTTAGTTTAGATGCAGGAATTCATAACTAACTAGTAGCAGTGGTCACCCCAGGGTGGAGCAAGAGAGCCACAGTAGAGGGACAGAGGTCAAGCTCACACCATCTGCCTTTTTATGATTCTTGAATTGACAGGTTACACATGTATTTTACTAATTCAAGAATAAAAATTAATATTAAATATAGATTTTTAATTACCTCTTTGTTTCTGACTCTACTAGATTATTTATCTAAGAGAGGATTGTGAGAATCCTAGATCAGAGGCTCCACTTCCTTGGGGAAAGATCAGGGAGTCAATAATCCCCACTATTAACCAATTGTGAGACCTACAGTAATTCCTTGCACTTTCTGGCCTCAGTTAATGTATCTTCTATATATCCTCCTGCTATCCTCTGGAAATTCTATTGAGCCTATCTTATGTGTCAGAACAACGTGTGGCCAAAAGGAAAAACTGTTCTTCCTGTGCCAAAGATTAGGTGGGGTTGGGTTGGGGACAGGCAAGGCCGTGAGGGACAGTGTTGGATAGCAAACACTGGGTCCCTCCAGATCAGGAAGGTAGCCAACCCTGGCACGGGATCTACATCATCTTGTCTCCAACTTGTTAGCCAAACCCCTGTGAGTCCCTCATCCAAGGTGCTGGCTGTAGGATCTGTTCCCTGATAGACTTCCATTGAACTTCTCTACAGTTCATGGTCCACTTTACATAATGAAGACTGCTGCCAAATAGGTGTGTGTGTGTGTGTGTGTGTGTGTGTGTGTGTGTGTGTGTGTGTGTGTGTACAGCACGTTATACTTAACACTATGTCATAATATTCTTATGAGAATTGTTTGCTTAACCTACATGAAAAAAACTAGCTAGTACCAAAATACACAAAAAGTGCCAGCTGATATTTCTACCATTCATGGGTTAGTATTAACACTAGCGTTAGTATAAGTCAGAGTATGTAGAAGGACCCATCAGATCTAACAGTTGAGAATTCAGGAATCATTTCCTCCTCTGCTGAATCTCAGGCATTCAAAGTCAAATCTTTTAACAGACTTGGGGAAGAAGGAGTTAACTCCACCTGTGAAGCCCAAAAGAAGAAAGAAGCCCCATGGTGGCATATGAGTACTATCATATATACATACACATACACACCCCCCCACACACACACACACCACACACTTGTAGGTCCAGAAATATTCTCAAGCATCTCCTCTGATCTATGAACTCTATACAGCAAAGTCTAGAATTGGGTGGAAACAGGATCAGAGCAGCTTGTCTACACTTCACCAGCTGTTAGACTGGTCTTCCACTGCCCAATAGTAGATGGATGTTATCTTAGATGCACTGCTCTGAGCTGAAGGGAAAGTGTCTTGTCTTGAGAGGACAGTGAAGGGATTAGAGAATCTACACAGGTAATGTGAGGAGTCCTGCATCAGGAAAATACTTCCTTTAAGTGCGAGTTTATTAGAAAGCTTTGAGAACAGTTGGCCAGTACTAACATATATTCATGAATTCTCCCTAATTTGTTTAAATAAAAATCAATATTTATGATCTCTCATTTCTCCTTGCCCCTTCTGGTATATTCCTGTCATATCTATTGCCTCACTTTATAGCTTCATTCCCCCCTTTCTCTGGTGAAGTTTGGTGAGAGTTATCAAGTAATTTTCTTATTTAATGCAACCAAGACGAAGCTGATGAAGAAAACAGTGTTACCTTCAGGCTAGCATAAATATCTGCTCTGATAAAGGAAGACGAGGGTCTTACAACCATCACGCAAAAGGTCCTGCCTCTGGAGATAGGGGATTCCATTTCCTCTGCCATCCTAGCTTCCAGGGTAACCAATGGCCTCTCAGTAAAGGAATTCCTTTCTAAGAATAAAAAGCATGCCAACAAATTTCAGAATGCTAGCAATCCACATTATTGCTGCTTAAGAACAATTCTCCTACAATATACTGATGATTCACACCCATAACCCTAGCCATTCAGGAGTCTGAGAGGACGGGATCTTGGTTCAAAGCTTGTTGGGGCAAGAACAGTCCATGAAACTTTTATCTCATTCACCACAAAAACCCAGTAGGAGAGTTTTGGGCCAATCGGTACAGGGCTACCCTTAAATAAAAGAGCTCAAGGACAGTGCCCATTCCTGGAGTTCAAGTCTAATACTGGCATGCACACACAAACACACAGAGACACAGACCCAGACCCAGACCCAGACCCAGACCCAGACAGACAGACAGACAGACAGACAGACAGACAGACACACACACACACACACACACACACACACACAAGAAAAGCTAGAAGTGGAGATGAGGCTCAATAGTATAAGTTTAGTCCCTTTTCTGTACGTTTTTTTTGTAAAAATGCAGGCCAGAAGGGTTACAGTTACATGAACAAGGTACTGAGTACATTTCCTATTGAGCATTGTTGCCTTCTCCTTTGTTTCCCCCTACCATCCCTTCCCTCCCACCTCCACAACTACCCTCCCCAACTCCAAACCCCACCAAAGCTCTAAAGTTCATTTTCAACTTAGTGTTTTGTATATCTTATTGTTACACTGGGTCAACCTGTATTCCTCCAAAAAACAATGTTTAGTCTTATGTGAAATTTTTCGCTAAGGAAAAATGTTAATGCCCAGAGTTCAAGCCCAAATAACTATACACATTTTTTTAAAAGACTACTTTTGATAAGTTTTCCAGACATAACTGGTTCTCTTCTTTTTTATGGTACTGAGGTTTGAACTCAGGGTCAACCTGGAAAGCCCTGCTCCTCCCAGCTCCATTGCCTACCCTGTGTTTAAGGGGCCCCTGAGCTCAGTTTCTGCTCACTGAACTTGCCCACATATTCTGAAAAGAGCCCAGAGAAGCCTTTGGCATTTATTGTGCCCCAGAAGTCAGGCCACAGTGAGGCTTCTGCAGCCCCTAGCCTTGCTCCTAGCACAGTCACCAATAGGGTAGTGCCCACAGGATCCAACGCATACTTCTAACTTGGGTAAAAACCGAGGCTGTGTTTAAGTCTCCCAAAGTCAGAAGTCACAGTCCTGGCACAATGGCATCTACTAAGGCCTCACCAGTAGCTATGGGAGCTCTGACATCAAGACAGAGGCAGACACACCCATGCAGGCTGATTTGGAGCAGATCTTTTTCCAGGTGCAGGTGTGGTTGCCTTTGAAGCAGAGCTTGACAGTGCACACACTAGTTCATCACAGCGCACAGTAGAAGAACTTCGTAAGCAATGGTCCTGTGCTCACACACTTGACAGAGGCAGGAAATCAGAGAGAGAGAGAGAGAGACAGAGACAGAGAGAGACAGATAGAGAGAGAGAGAACTCTAGGCTAGCTCTGATTCTGTACTGGTTTCAATATCCTTGCTGAAAAATGCATATTTTCAGCAAGAAATAAAAAGGAAAACTTCTAACTCTAACTCTGATGGAGTAACTGAGATCAAACTACAGTTCCTACCATAAACAATCAAAGAAATAGAAGTTATATGAAAAATAAATATATGTATATAAATGTATATATAATATAAAAATGTAGAGATATATATGTATATTCACATATACAATGTGAATATGTAATGTATGTATAATGTATAATGTATATATGTATAATGTACAGGGAGAAAAAAGAAATACATAGTATTTGAAAGAATAATGACCAAAACCTTCCCAAATTTGATTGAAAGCATGAACCCTTCTATGCAGGGTTCTAGCAGCTTAAAGAAGTCAATTAACATAAGTGCACAGGTCCACACTAAGACACATTCTAATTAAACAAAGACAGAAAACCTCCCAAAGCACAGACACACACACACAACTCATCACACACACAAGTGATCTTCAATGATATTATGACAAATTTCTCATTAGACACTAGATTAACTATTAGACAGCAAGGGCAAAAAATTTAAGGTGCTAAGAGGACATACCTAATACCAACCTTTCTAACAAATATATATACTTTCTCCAAATGTGAGAGATGAGCTAAGTACCTAAAGATGGCTCAGGCATATAATCCTAACTACTCAGGAAGGTGAATTGTGAAGATTGTGGCTCAAAGCCAGCCTGGACCTTGTCACCTCAGAAGCAAGTTGTAGGACAGCTGTCCTTGAAAAGGACAGAGGCCTTTTTGCCATGTCATTGCTGGAACAAGATGTAGGATAAGGTGTCCATCAAGAATGGAGGCTATTGGCTAGTGTCTCCACAGAAGCAATTTATGAGACTCAGGAGTTTTCTAGAAGGTCAGAGGACTTTGACCACTGTCGTAGTGGTTTCAGGAATGGCATAATAATGAAAAGAGCAACCTCAAGCTCACATGGATTCCTTAGCAACAGTCTTTGAAGCCTATGAGCTAAAGTATCAAAGCTGGCAAACTGTGATTGGTCCACTTTTTCTCTGACCTCACTGGCCCAGACTCTGATTGGTCCATTTCCTCTATGATGTCACTATGCCGGGCTGATATAGCTCCATTTTGAGAGATCATGCAGGATATAGAGGAAGCCACTGTGCTCCAACTTATGTTAGATACCACCTCAGGAGCTCTTGATTGGTGACCCGCTGGACTGATTCAAACCTAAATTCGTGACTTTTTGGTTGGGAAGGTGAGTTGTCTTTTGGATTTTGGTATTTCTTTTTATTTTTTTTCCTGGGTTTTCCATTATTTTATTTAGTTAATTTTAGGTAGGCTTGCTACCTGCCATCATAGCATAAGGATGGAAGAATACAAAGAATCATACTCCAGATCCTTGAAGGAGGAGATCATCAAACAAAACCAGATGAAAGAGCTCATCGACCATGGTACCAATGGACAAGTGAGGCTGGCCCATACTCACCTCACACACATGGAAGTGGCAGTTAAAATACTCCTGAAGGGAGAATTCCCCCAGTCATCAGTTAAAGAATGAGGTGGACATTTTAAAGATGGTATGACACAAACACATCAAGTTGTACCAGGTGATGGAGAAGGAAGAGTATTTGTATCTCATCATGGAACTGGCCAGTAGGAGATACCTCCTGGCATGGATCTGAAAATCCTGCAGCGTATATTAGGATGAAACCAAGAGGCTCTACAAATAAATTGTAAGTGCTGTTAACTGCCCACACCAGAACAGAATCACACACCAAGAGCTTAAGTCCAACAACATCCTGTTGGATACCAAAGACAATATCAAGGTCAGTCATTTGTTCTGAGCATCTGG
The DNA here is from genome assembly GCF_019054845.1 of Dipodomys spectabilis. Taxonomy (NCBI): domain Eukaryota; kingdom Metazoa; phylum Chordata; class Mammalia; order Rodentia; family Heteromyidae; genus Dipodomys; species Dipodomys spectabilis. The sequence continues at coordinate 196,756 of NW_024870863.1, read as the reverse complement.
TTCTCCCTGGTGCAATTGCTATTGAATGTATGTGCTGCTGTGCTATTCCACCCCCTAAATTTTCCTGGATGAAAGAAATGATAGCTGGATGCTGGTGGCTCACACCTGTAATTCTAACTATTCAGGAGGCTGAGATATGAGGATGACAGTTCAAAACCCGCCCAGCCTGGCTCTACCCACTGAGCTGACTCATACTGATACCAAAGACTAATTTGAGGAGGAGATGGCAGTGGATACAGGTGGCTAGCAAAATAGCTACCACTCTTCTCAGAACAAGCTGCTGAATGTGGGCCCAGGAACAGAGCAGTTCAGACAAAGGGGAGGAAAGCCCTAAGAGATATCAAAGACAACTTCACTTGAAACTCAGAAGACCCTGCTATTGAGATAGGAGAGATTTGTAGGTGGTCTACTAAAAAAAGAGTTGTAAGTGTGATCCAAGAATGGAGATCAAACACTGATTGCCCAGCAACACCCTTAATCCAGCCAAGAATACAGGTGCATCAACTGCCTTAGTTTTCCTCAGGAGGGATTCCAGCAAAGGGGTACCTTGTACTGCAGTGTAAATCGAATATCGTAGTTATCAAAGCATGTAATTTTTGTGCGTTGTATCAGTTCCTTGCGCATATAAAACTACTTGAATTACACTTGAACTACATCCTAGTCTTTAAAAATATAGTTTGTTTAATTTTATTCTATGTTATTCTTTAAGATGCAGTCTCATTATGTAGCCAAGTCTGATCTTAACTTCATAATTCTACTGCCTAGTCTCCAAGTGTTGGGATAACCGGTGTGTACATCTATGTCATCCATAATACTATTATCTGCACCTTTCCTTAAGTTTTAATACTTTATGTTATCCCTTGGCAGTACTGCGGTTTTGATTCAGAGGCTGGTGTTGGGCAAGCAAGTGCTCTACCCCTTGACCCCTGCCCCCATCCCTGCTCTTCATTTTACTTTAGATGAGCTCTTATTGTATTATTTTGCTTGGGTCATTATCAGACTGTGATTGTAAGGTTTTTCCTGCTGGGAAGCTTTTTTGTCCTTTTATATTTTCTGTAAGTATAATTTTTCAACCAAGGGCCGGTGGCTCACATCTGTAGTCCTAGCTACTCAGGAGGCTGAGATCTGAGGATCAGAGTTCAAAGACAGCCCTGGCAGAAACAACCATGAGACTCTTATCTCCAATAAAACACTAGAACCGGAAGTGGCACTCTAGTTCAAGCAGTAGAGCACTCGCCTTGAGATGAAGAGCACAGGGACAGTGCACAAGCCCAGAGTTCAAGACCCACGACCGACAAAAAATAAAATAAAATAAAAATTAACTTTTTATTTTATTAAAAATGAAGCTAAACAGAGATGTTACATTTATATGTCTTTTTAAAATTGAAAACCTTATTTTAAAAGAGTAAAAATGCATATGATAACTAAAATTTATCTCTAGAAAAAAGTGACTACCAGAATAAATGTTTTTGGAGGCTGGGTCAATGGCATTTGTTATTGTTATAACTTCAACTCTAGACGATGCTACATAGTTCCAGGCCTGCATGGCATAAATATAAACAAGTACAAAGTAAAAAAAAAAAAAACAAAATGATCCTTTAGGGCACAGCTGTGAAAGATTTGAAACACTCTTGTACATGTTATTGACCATTTGTACATTTCTGTGCTGATGAAAAGTGATATATCAATTATGGTAGAATTTTACACATTCTTCTAACCTAACATAGCATTACCACATTATGCAGCAATTCCATTTCTCATTGCATAACTAAAATAACTGAAATGAAAAAAACCAATAGCTCATATGCCAATGATAACAGCAAAGTTCACAGTAGTCAGAAGTTGGAAATACCTGGCGTGTCTACCAGATGAACAGGTTTATAAAATATGAGGTATACATAAATGGATTATGACTTATCCACAAAAAGGCTGAAATTAATATATGTCTGTCTTGTATGGACACAAAAAATATTCTACTATTTATGTGAAACATATTGACTAATCCATTTCAAAAGAGAAAATGGAAGATTAAAATTTCTGGGGCAGGTCATTGGGGTGATTATTACTCTATGATTGTGTGGATTCCATCAGTATCAAAAAGATAGTTCACAAATAGAGGTAATTGTTACAAAGCAGTGTGGATATAATTAATCTCACTGAATTTTATACCTACCTATCAAGCATGAGGCCCTGTGTTCAACCCCCTGCACATCCAAAAAATGCTAAATCTTTCTTCTGTTACCTACCTTGAGTGGTAGGTGCTTTTCTACTGTTTTGATTGTATTCTTCAGAGGATCTCTGGTGGATCTCTGATGTTTAGTCATGCTTTACAGATAATTCATTATTTAAACATTAATTTTGAGTTCTAAAGGAAACATCGTATATTAAAATGAGGGCAATGGCTGCAGTTCTATCTCAAGAGGCTAAAGCAGGAAGATCTTTACACAATCAAGGATGCATAGAGAGGTCATGCCTAAATCCCCATGGTAGATGCTGAAACTGAAGGGACAATTATTGTAAGCACTTACAAGTGAGAGATAAGTGAGAGATGTTTCTGATCACATTTAATTTGGCCATGTCAGCTTGTATTTAATATTTACATTAATTTTATTTTTTTTTCCTTTTCCTATACTCTCAGTATGTCATTTTGAAACTTTGTACTATGTTCTCATTTGCCACATTTAAAAAGAAGCATAGTTTTCCTTTGTATAACATTAACATTTTTTTTATATTACAACTACTATAATGTAGTGACTGGCCACTGTCTCAGAGGTTTTTCCCAGTTCTGCCAATTGAGCCACAGCTCAAGTTCCAGCTTCATTCATTTGAAAAGTCTCATGCAAAGCCCAGCACAAATAAGGAGGCTGAAATCTGAGAATCTTGGTTTGAAGCCAGTCTGAGCAGCAAAGTCTGAGATTTTTATCTCCAATTAATCACCAAAAAACTGTGGTAGTGGAACTCTAGCCTTGAGTAAAACAGGGCAAGTTCATGCCCTAGTACTGGTAATTACACAAACAAGTGTCTTTCTTCCTTGGGCTGGCTTTGCAATGCAGACCTTAGATTTTACCTTCCTGGGTAGTTAGGATTTACAGGCATGAGCAACCAACCACTGACTTATTTTAATTTTTTTTTCTTTTTGTAGTTCATGGGGCTTCAACTCAGGGCTTGGGTACTGTCCTTGTGCTCTTCAGCTCAAGGCAAACACTCTACCGCTTAAGCCCTAGAACAACTCCCAGTTTTCTGGTGGTTTATTGGAGATAAGAGTCTCATGGACTTTCCTACCCAGGCTGGCTTTGAACCATGATCTTCATATCTCAGCTTCCTGAGTAGCTTGGATTACAGGCTAGATCCACCAGTGCCCTTATGTTTCTGTGATTTTTGACACAAAGATGATGTTATACAACTTCAACCACAGCTCCACTTCTAGCTTTTTTTGCTGATTGGACATAAACTTCTAATGTACTTTTCTGGATAGACTGGCTTCAAACCATGATCCTCAGATTTCAGCTTTTGAGGTGCTCCAATTATACACATGAATCACAAATCCATTGGTCATTCGAAAATATTAATATTTTCCCCTTTCATCTTTTAAAATTTTTCTTTTAAAAAATTTTTTGTATATGTACTAGTCCTGGGGCTACAAATCAGGGCCTGGATACAATGCCAGAGCTTTCTCTTCAAGACTAGTGGCTTACCACATGAGCCAAAGTATAGCTTGTGGTTATACTTGTTTTGTCTTAATGCTTCAACTAAAGCTCTGGGTGCTGTTCTAGAAAGTGATTGCCCATATTGTATTCGGGTCACAGCTCACTTCCAGATTTTGTTTTTCAATTCTTGATAGTTAATAGGAGATGAGTCTTATGCAAAGCCCAGCATGAATCATTTGGCTGAAATCTGAGGATCATGGTTCAAAGCGAACTAGGGCAGAAAAGCCCATGAGACTCCTAGCTCCAATCGATCACTGAAACGCTGGGAGTAGTAGAGCTCTATCCTCAAACAAAACAACATAAGTTCAAGCCTCAAGGTGGCATACAGATGCAAACACAGAGACTTTCTTGCATGGACTTTCTTGCATGGGCTAGCTTTGGACAATGATTCTCAGATTTCAATATCTCTTCATCCTCTTTCTGAAAATTTTATTGGTCCTGTGGCTTGACCTCTGACTCTGGGGCCTATATCTTAGGTTTTACACTCAAGGCTTTACCACCTCAGCAAAAGATCAAGGCTTTGTGCAGTGTAGCTGGAGATAAGAATCTCAAGCATGTTCCTTACCAGGCTGACTTGACACTGCAGTCCTCAGTTATCAGCCTCTTGTGTAGTGAAGATTACACACATGACCAGGAACACTTGGGTCATTTTAAAACTTTAATATGTGCTTGCTTCCTCCTTCGTTTCTTTTTTCATTTTTGCTTCTCCTGGGAGTAGAAATTGAAGCTCAGATGTTCAGGACATACATGGGACCAACCATAACATTAGGCTTTTGGGGGAGGTTAAATGGAGAGAAGAGAATCATGTAGAGCTAGGCCAGATTCAGGAGGCTGAAAATTGAGGAGAGTCCATGACACTCTTTTCTCCAATTAACCACTACAATCTGAGAGTAGTCGATCATTGAGCAAAATATTGCAAGTTCAAGCACCAGGACTGGCACAAACACACAAACACACACACACACACACACGTGCGCGTGCGCGCACACACACACACTCGTCTTATGAGCACCTATACCTGAGCTGAGCTTTAAACGGTATCCTCAAATTTCAGCCTGAGTATGTAGAATGAAAGATATGAGCCACCAATGATTGTTTGGCTCATTGAAACCTCTGTTTTTGCTCTTTCTTCTCTTCTTCCACCCTTCGTTTCATTTATTTCATTCTTTTTTTGTGTGTTCGTCTCAGAACTCTGAGCTCATGCAAGGCCTGTCCTGATTCAGGAGGCTGAAATCTGGCCATCATGGTTTGAAAGTGGCCTGAGCAGGAAAGTCCATGAAACTCTCATCTCCAATCAACCAACAAAAACCTATCCCCAGTGTGGTGCTACACACAAAACAGTCTCCTGGAATTTCTTGATTAGGTTTGCCTTTACACAGGATCTTATATTTCAGCCTCTTGCATTTCTAGAATTACAGACATGAGCAACAGTGCTAAGTTCTCTACCTCCAACCATTTAATTTTCTTATTGTGATCCTGAGGCTGGATCTCTGAGCCAGGGCACTGTTTCATGGGTTTTTCTCTCAAGGATGGTGCTTTATAACTACAACCATAGCTTCATTTTCTGGCGTTTTTTTGCTGGTTATTTGGAGACTTATGCATTTCCCTGTCCAGGCTGGCTGTGAACAACAACCTTCAGATTTCAGGTTTGTGAGTCAGTAAGATTACACATATTGAGCAAAAACTCATGCATGGCTCATTTTGAAACTTTAATTGGATTTTCTCACACCGTTTTTCTTTTTTTCCTAGTCCTGGGGCTTGAACTCAGGCCTTGGGCACTGTCCCTGAACTTCTGTTACTCCAGGTGAGAGCTGTACTACTTGAACGACCATGCCTCTTCCAGCCTTGTAGCTTATTTTTGGTGCAAATTAGATATATGAGTCTCATGGACTCTCCTGCCTGGACTGGTCATGAACCGTGATCCTTAGATTTCATCCTCCTCAGTACCTCTTATAACATGTGTGAGAAAAAAATTTTAGATTCATTTCAACCACCGTCAGTGACTCTTCCTTTTGTATTTCTATCCTCCTTTTATTTTACTTCTTCTCTGTTTGTCCTGCGGCTAGAACTCAGGGTCTGGGTTCTTTTTCCCAGTTTTGCCAGTTGAACTACAACTAAATTCCAGGGTTTTTTTTTTCTGTTTTGGTGTTTAATTAGAAATGAGTATCATGTAGAGCCAAACCAGATTCATGAGGTTGCAAACTGAGGATCAAAGTTTGTGCCAGTCTGGGGATGAAAGTCCATGATATATCCAATTATAGCCACTAAAAAGCTGAGATTAGTAGAACCTTGAGAAAAACAGTACAAGTTCAAGCAAGAGGACTCACACACAGACATACACACACACACACACACACACACACACACACACACACACACACACACACACACACACACACTCACACACAAGTCTTATGAACTTTCCTACTTGGTCGGGTCTTTAAATATTATCCCCAGATTTTAGCTTCCTGAGTAACTAGAATTGCAGTTATGAGCCACCAATGATTGGCTGATTGGCTCATTGAAGCCTCAGTTATTGGTTCTTCTCTTCTACCCTTCTTTACATTTAATCATTTCATTGTTTTGTGTGTGCTGGTCCTGGAGCTAGAACTCATGCAAGGCTTGGCATGTTTCATGAGGCTGAAGTCTGACCATCATTGTTCAAAGCCATCCTGAGCAGGAAAGTCTAAGATCCTTACCTCCAATTATGTGCTAAAAGCCTGGGACTAATACAGTTCCAGCCCCAAGATGGCCCACAAACAACTGACTTCTGGAATTTCCTGCTTGGGTTGGCCTTTACACTGGATCCCCATATTTCTGCCTCCTGAGGTTCTAGAATTACAGGCCTGAGTCACCAGGCCCAGGTTCTCTTCTTATTACCATTTTTGTGATCCTGAGGCTGAATCTCTGAGCCAGAGCACTGTTTCATAGCTGTCTCACTCAAGGCTGGTGCTTCACTTCTGTTTTATTGTTTGTTTTGATGGTGATTTGATGATGAGACACCATAATCCTCAGATTTCATCTATCTTTGTATCTAGGATAACAGACAGGAAACAAAAATTCATGGCTCATTTTGAAAATTTAATTGGATTTTTCCGAAACAGTTTTTAATTTCTATTTTTTATTTTTGTAGGTATGCTGGGCATGGGGCAATAAATCAGAGCCTAGGTATTGTCCCAGTTATTTTTTTCTCCTCTAATTTTTTTTTATTTTTTATTTTTATTGTGAAAATACCATATAGAGGGCTTACAATGAATTACATGAGCAAGGTAATGAGTACATTTCTTATCAAGCATCGTTGCCTCCTCCTTTGTTTCTTCTTACTATCCCCTTCCATCCCTCACCCCAGCCGTCCCCCTGACACCCCTGAACCAAAGTAGTAAATTTGTTTTTCAACATAATGTCTTATACATGTCATTGTTGCAATGGTTCCACCTGTATCCTTATTTTCTTTTTGCCGGTCGTGGGGCCTGAACTCTGGGCCTGGGCGCTGTCCCTCAGCTCTCCAGCTTACGGCTAGAGCCCTACCACTTGTGCTACAGCGTTAATTCCATCTTTTTCTGCTTATGTGTTGCTGGGGAATTGAACTCAGGGGCTGAGGAATTGAACCCAGGGCCTCATGCATGAAAGGCAAGCACTCCCCCACTGAGTCACCTTCCCAGGCCTGTCCCAGTACATTATTAATACTAACCCTCTAATACATGAGCCGCAGCACTATTTGGGTTGTTTTTTTAAAAAAAAACAAAACTGTAGTTGACTAATTAGAGTTGAGTCCATGGACTTCCCTGCCTTGGCTGGCCTTGAACACTGATCCTCAGATGTGAGACCCTTGAGTAAGTACAATAACAAGTGTAAGCTACCTCAGTTTTGCTCATTTTAACATCTGAAATTGTCTCTCCCTTTTCTTCTTCCACCTTTCTTTTCATTTATTTATTTTATTCTTGTATGTGCTGGTTCTGCAGCTTGATCTCAAGGTGTGTGTGCTGTCCCAGAAGTCATTGTCTCATTTCTGCCATTGTAGCCACAGCTCAAACTCCAGGTTTTTTTCTTCTTTATGGTGGTTCATTGGAAGTAAGAGTCTCATGCAAAGCATAGAATGTCTGAGGAAGCTGAAATCTGAGGATCACAGTTCGAAGCCAGCCTGCATAGGAAATTCCATGATACTCTTTATATCCAATTATCTGGTAGTGATTTCACCAATAAGCTGAGATTAATAGAACTCCAGCCTTGAGTAAAGTAAAACAAATTCAATCCCCATGACTGGCACACACAGAAAAATGGCCAATGGATTTTCCTGCTTGGGCTTGCCTTTAAATGGTATTTTCTGACTTTAGCCTCCTATGTAGTTAATACAACATGTGTAAGCCATCAGTGATTGATTAATTTAAAACTCTGTCACTGGCTATTGCTTCTCTTCTTCTATACTTCTTTATTTCTTTTGTGCTGGTCCTGAGGCTTGAACTTGGGGCCTTGGTATTCATCCTTTTATGTCTTTTATATAAGTTGTTTCAGTTCTGTTGTTCTAATGTTTCATTTGTTTATGTTCCTTTATATATCTTGTATAAGTAAATTTTTATATCTCACAAAAATAACTTTTAGCTTGGTACTGGTGGCTCATACCTGTAATCCGACTCAGGAGGCTGACATCAAGGATCACAGTTTGAAGCCAGCACAGGCAGAAAAGTCTAGGAAATTCTTATTTCCACTACACTACCAAATATACTAGAAGTGGAGGTATGACTCAAGTAGTAAATTGCTTGCCTTGAGCAAAAGAACTCAGAGCACTGGCTGCAAGTTCAAGCCCCTGGATTGGCACAAAAAGAAAACTTTCATTAGCTTATATTATACTAGGATTACTGGTGTGAGAAGACCATCCTGGTTTTCAGAACCAGATTTTGTACAGCTGCCACTTTTGATGTTTTCCTTAGGAACTTTTATTTTTTTTTTCCCCTTGCCTTATATTTACATTCCACTAGTGGCATTCTTATATTTTTGTTTGGAGATACAATTCAATAATTCAAAGACATATGGAAAAAGGCATGTCTTGAATTTTTCTTTATTTTAAATAGGAAAGGGAAATGCTGAGTCTGAACCCAGCAGAGAGTGAATGATGGTTTGATTGCAGAGCTGTTAAATGTATTCCAGGACGTGGGAACATGCCATTTTGGGTGCTTTGGTAGATGGGTCTTCCTACAGCTTCACAATAAACTTCGATGTTATTACAACCAACTTTGCCATCACAACGGATAGGTGTCAACCACTTATCTCACCCTTATGTGGACTTAGATACACAAGGAGGAAAAAATTATTAGAAGAAATGACTACTAACCATAAGACAACAACTTGATGAGCATTCTTGAATGAATTCTGAGATTACATGAGCAGAGCAGATTCATCTCCACGCAAGCACTAAGGACCAGACACTGTTGCAGGCAACTGGAGAAACAGGTGTGAATACAACTGCAAATGGCCTGTTCCATGCAAATTTCATGCTGAAGGAGAAAACCAGAAATATCAATGATAAAGTCAGTGAATCAGAAGGATGGTGATGTGGGGAGACAGCTTCACATTGAGGATGGGAGGAAGAGACATATGATCTAAAAGCAGGGAACATCCATGCATTTATTGCTTTTCCACTCTGTCTTCAATCTCAATCCCAGATCTCATCCTTCTGAGTAGGAAATTATATGTATAAGGCACCTGCAGTGAGCTCTTTGATATAAATCTCTATAACCAAAATTTTCTAAGTTTCTTGGAAGATTTTTTTGAGCAGAAGTTTCAAAATTAAATATATTTTGTGTCCTAAACATTCTTTTCATTATCTTCTAATTATCTGAATATGAGCTCTCTTCTTCACATTTGGGAAAAATCAAGACAATTGTTCTAATTGTTCAAATCCTGGGGAGGGAAGGAAAATCACAGCTTCTTAGCCAAACTAGAAATTAATAGTCATTTCAACTTACCAGTTTTGCCAAATAGTATGTCTTGTCCTTGATGGCTTTTTCATCCTCAACAAGGTTAGATGAATGAAATTATAAATGGGACAAAAGCAACTACATAGTAGCAAGTTTATCACAATGACAGATATAAGCTCTCTGCTTTCTACCCAATGAAAACATTTGCCACAAACTGCAAAAACTTGAATAAAAACTTGGAGATTCTTCTTCTTTATACAAAGTTGGATTTCTTGTTTTGTTTTGTTTTGATTTTTGTTGGTCGTGGGGCTTGAACTCGGCCTGGGGACAATCCCTCAGCTATTCAGGTCAAGGAAACACTCTACCACTTGAGCCACAGCACTACTTCTATTTTTCTGGTACCTATTTAGAGATAAGCCGCACAGAATTTCCTGTCCAGGCAGACTTTAAATTGCAGTCCTCAGATCTCAGCCTCCTGAGTAGCTAGAAATAGACGTGAGCCACCAGCACCTGGCCAAATTGTATTTTTTTCAGTTTTGCTGCCTTGAATGCTTACCAAGGAAAAAATAAAAAATTGTTATTGTGTGCTAAAATTTGCAATAGTTTTATCACGTACAATAGAGAAATATTTAGCATTACATATTTTGAGATAGTATAGCTGATTAGCTTTTATGTTTTAAAATAATAAAATATATCTCTTTTTTTGTAGACACTGAAGTCTGAGTTCAGAACTTACATTTGTTGGCAGGCACTCTCCTGTGTGAGCCACATCCTTCTGATCATTTTTTAATCAATCATTTATTAAATAATTTGAAGCTCACAAATCATCTTCTGTTAAGATTAAATAAAATATGTCTGAACTCCTGCCTTTTGAGTAACAGAAGAAATCCTAATATCTGGAATGTACAGACTATAAAAAAATGAAATACCCTAAGAAGAATAATCTTATCAATAAATAGGCAAGTGAATTCACTAGATTGTTCCCAAAAACAGATACAGGTGTCTGTGGAATACATTTTACTTTTTTATTATAACTTTTTTAAATTTTTATTTATTTTTGTTGTGAAAATACTGTACAGAGGGGTTACAATTACATGGGCAAGATAATGAGTACCTTTCTTATTAAGCATTGTAGCCTCCTCCTTTGTTTTCCCTTCCAATCCCTCCCATCCTCCCCGCTCCCCCCCCACCAATGTTGTAAAGATCGTTTCGAATTGTACTTCTCATTGTTGCAACGGGTCCACCTGTATCCTTATTTAAACGACTTGTTTTTCTCCATCCCCTCCACAAATTATACCGACATCAAATATACTGAAAGCAGGGGTTATACTGTGGGGGAGGGACATATAAAGCAACAAAGGAATAATCTTATAAATGCGTTAGAAACTATCACATGAAAGAAAGAAAACATGCGAATACATATCTTAGGGTTCATTTCCCTAACATCACCTTATCAGACCTTTTCTGCTTGATTCAGACATACACTAGATATTGCAAATAAGGGAAACCATGGGACTTATGTTTCTTTGGGCTTGGCTTACTTCACTTAATATAATTTTTTCCAAGTCTTTCCATTTCCTAACAAATGGGGCAATGCCATTCTTTCTGGTGGATGCATAGAATTCCATTGTGTATATATACCACATTTTCTAGATCCACTCATCTACTGAGGGGCATCAGGATTGGTTCCATATCTTAGCTATGGTAAATAATGCTGCAATAAGCATAGCCTTGCTGGTAGCTTTAGTGTGGTCTTGTTTGTAAACATTTGGGTAAATGCCCAAAAGTCATTTGAGGAATCTCCATACTACTTTCCAATGTAGTTGAACAAGTTTACACTCCCACCAACAATGAAGTAAGGTACCCTTCTGTCCACATCCCCTCCAGCATCTGTTGTTATTAGAGTTCTTGATTTTTGCCATTCTTACTGGGGTGAGGGGGTATCTTAATGTTGTTTTAATTTGCATTTCTTTTATGGGTAGGGAGTTTGAGCATTTCTTCATGTGTCTATTGGCCATCCTTCTTTCCTCTTCAGAGAAGTTTCTCTTTAAGTCTTTAGCTCACTTATTTATTGGGCAGTTGTTTCTTTGAAGATTTGTTGTTGGGGGATTTAATTTTTTGAGTTCCAGGTATATTTTCGATATGAGACCCTTGTCCGTTGTATGGCTAGTGTAGATCTTCCAATCCGAATGCTTTCTCTTGATCTTGCTAGCTATGTCCTTTGTCATGCAGAGGTTCTGCAGCTTCATGCAATCCCATTTGTCCAACCTTTTTTTGATTTGTTGTGTTTCTGGGTCTCTAGTAAGAAAATTTCGGCCTGTGCCAAAGAGACCTAGGGTTTCTTCTATTCCATCCTGTAATGTTTTCAGAGTGTCTTCTTTGACTCCGAGGTCTTTGATCCATTTGGAGTTGATTCTGGTGCACGGTAATATATATGGATCTAGCTTTCGTTTTCTAGAAGTAGTTAACCAATTTTGCCAGCACCATTTACTGAAGAGGCTGTCTTTCTTCCATTCTATTTTTTTAGCTCCCTTATTGAAGATTAGATGGCTGAAGGTCTACAGGTTCATTTCTGGATTTTCAATTCTATTCCATTAGTCCTGAGGTCTGTTCTTGTGCCAGTATCAAGCTGTTTTGATTACTATGGTTTTATAGTAGAGTTTGAAATTTGTTATTGATTGAAATACATTTTAATAATCAAGGAAATGCAAATCAAATCTATCTTGAAGTTCCATGTCTGCATAATCAGAATGCCTATTAAATAAAAAAACGAATAGTGCAAGGAGGTAAGAAAAGATACCCTACACAATATTTGCAAGTGAATCAGTGCTGCCCCAACAGAAACCAGTGTGGAAGTTCCACCCAAGAAATCCTACATATACACCTAAAGAAATCTAAGTCAGCCTTATAGTAGAGCTATCTGAATACACATGTTTTATAGCAGGATTCAAAATAATCACATTCCAGAATTGGCCTCCATATGCAGAAAAGTGTGTAAAACTGTTATCTCCAATTAACAATTAAAAAATCTGGAGTAGGGCTGTGGACCAAGTGGCAGAATACCAGCCTGGATGGGAAAAATCCAATCGAGATTAAGGCCCCTGTTTCAAGCCTCAGAATTGGCAAACACACGTACACACACACACACACACACACACACACACACACACACACACACACACACATACACAAACACAAAACCAATGCTTCCTGTATTTTTAGCCAAGTTTATTAATTCCCTAAGATTCGTGTACCTGTGACAGAGCTAGATATAAAGGGAAAGCGATATTTATAATGATAAACTTCTACTCAAGAACGCAGGTTTTTTTTTTTCTTGTTTTGTTTTGTTTTTGTGGTCATCGGACTTGAACTCATGGCTTGAGTGCTGTCCCTGAGCATTTTCTCTCAAGGTTGCTGCTCTACCACTTAGCTATTGTGCCACTTCTGGGTTTGTGGTAGTTTGTTAAAGATAAAGAATCTCAAGGACTCTGTCCTCCACACACTGATTTCTATTTGCAATTCTCTGATTTCACCTTCCTAAATTGGTATAATTAAATGCCTGATCCACCAATGCTGGGGTAGAATCTGAGTATTTTCACCACTGCTCAATGGAAGAGTTCAATTCTTTTTACTCCCGAATACTTGCCAAGCACAGTTCTTTCTGGATGGCAATCAAGAAAATAGGCACCATTAGCTCACACCTATAAATCCTATCGACTGAAAAGTCTGAGATCTGAGAATCGTGTTCAGAGCCAGCCCAGACAGGAGAATCTGGAAGACTTTTTTTTATTATTGTGAAAATAGTGAACGAAGGGGTTACAATTACATGTGCAAGACTTTTATCCCCAATTACCCACAAAATATGCCATATGTTGAGCTTTGGCTCAAGCAGTAGAGCTCTAACTTGATCAAATAACTCAGGGATACACCTCAGGCCCTGAGTTCAATGCCCAAGCCCAGTGCACATGCACACAAACACACAATTTTATAACATAATTCTCAAACCTAGCAAGGTGCCATCCTAATCCCTTAATGTCATGCTTTCCTAAGAGAACTAGAAAAGTCTATCCTCTGGCATGGGCTGCAGTCCATGACGGTAAACAGCATCTGGAGAGAGTAATTAGCTCAGAGCCTGTCGGACCGACCCAGACCAGAAGCAGGAGTGAGGTGTTGTGACACATGGCCCCTACTCCCCTACTCACCCAGACCTGAAGCAGGAGTGAGGAAATGTAGGCACTTGGCCCCCACTCACACAGACCAGAAGTGGGACTGAGGTGACAAGGGCACCGGCCCGACTTATCTAGCCAGGAAGCAGTAGTGAGGTTGTGCAGGCACATGGCCCCTACCCACCCAGACCAGATTCAGCGGTGAGGTGACACAGGCACCATGGCCCCTACTCCCCTACTCATGTAGACCAGAAGCAAGAGTGAGGTGACACAGGCAATCGGCCCTAACTCACCCACACTGGAAACAGGCGTGAGCTGACACAGGCACACATCCCCCACTCACCTAGATTGGAAGCAGGAGTGAGGTGACCTGGGCATGCAGCCCTCACTCACCCAGAATTGAAGCAGGAGTGAGTTGGTACAGGAACACAGGCCCTATCCACCCAGCCTGGAAACAGTGACATAGGCACGTAGCTCTGACTTATCCAGCCAGGAAGCAGAAGTGAGGTGATGTTCTCATGCCACATCAGAGGAGCCTAGCATTCAATGGGGCCCCCTTCTCTCCCATCCTTTATGAAGGGCTACTGGGTTCCATGATGCACTCTGGTGGTCAAGGGGCTGGAGCCAAGGATACTGCTGCCCTCCCCCAACTGGTATAGCACCTGTTGCTGCTACGGTAGCAAACTTAATAAGTTTTAATTCACAGAACATATGCTATGAACTATTAGTGTCTTCAGGTACTGTGTGCCACTTGCTAGTCACGTAATATTATAGTTGCCAATGTTTAAGTGCTCACTGACTTGTAAATATGCTGGAATGGAAATCCTAATGTCACTGATGTCTTTTAATTTCTAGGAATGATGATTTTGAAATGGCCCTTTCTGAAGAGAAGGTGAGGGGATATGGACCCAACTGTTTATGAGTGCCTTTGCGTGACACTAAATTGGCCGAAGAATGAGGCGACACAGAAGGTATCCAGTTACTTTGGATAAGTCTTTTGGGTCATACTTTCTGTTTGGCCTTGAAGAGTCTTACACTTCTCTTTGGAGACACAGAATATGGTAAAGTAATTGCCAAGTGTTATATAGTCAGGAGCCATTTACTTTCTGCCCTTCTGAGATGGCATCTCACTACATAGCCAGGACGGCCTTGAACTTACCATGTTTCTGCTTTAACCTCCCAAGTGATGGAATTACAGGCTTACCATACCATGCACAGCTAACTCTCATGGTCCATTTGTAACAGAAAAATCATGACATGTGTGCTGTATCTACTAACAAACTTGTGCAAAGATCAAATAACTTACAACTCATTTCTTAAGTATATAGACTCAGATTCAACTGAATTTCAACTTCAATTTTGGTTATTTACCTGCTTTGGGTTAAAGAGGAAGACACTATATCACTGAGGTTTATTCACTTGTATAGAAATGTGGATGGAGTCAGGGACAGGTGGCTCATGCCTATAATCTTACTCAGGAGGCTGAGATGGAAGGATTGTATTTCAAATCCAGCCCGGACATAAAAGGGCCTATGAGATTCTTAGGTCCAGTTAATCACTCACAAACTGGAGGTGGGGGGCTGAGAAGGTGGCTCAATGGTAGAGTTCTTGCCTTGCAAGCATGAGGCTCTGGGTTTGATTCCTTAGCACCACATAAGCAGAAAAAGCTGAAAGTGGGGCTGTGGCTTAAATGGTAGAGCTCTTGCCATAAGCTGAAGAGCAAAGAGACAGTGCTGAGGCCCAGTGTTTAGGCCCCATGACCAACAACAACAAAAAACACAGAAGTGGGGCTGTGGCTCAAGTGGTAGAGTGCTAGAAAGTGGATCAGGGACTGCACCCAGATCCTGAGTTCAAAGGAGACTGGGCACAGGTGGCTCATGCCAGTAGTCTTAGCTACTCAGGAGGCTGAGATCTGAAGATCACAGTTCAAAGCCAGCCCAGGCAGAAAAGTACGTGAGACTCTTATCTCAAATAAACCATTAGAAAACCAGAAGTGGTTCTGTGGATCAAAGAGTAGAGCACTCTCCTTGAGCTGTAGAGCTCAGGGACAGCACCCAGTCAGAGAGTTCAAGCCACATGATGAACCAAAAAATGACTAAAGCAAAAAGAGCAGGTGTATGTCTCAACTGGTAGAGCGCCTACCTAAAATGCATGAGGCCCTGAGTTTAAGTTCTAAGATAGAAACGGGGGAAGGTTGTGAACAAATGGAAGGAAGAAAAGAAGGAAGGGAGGACTTATTCTGTATCTTGTACTTGCCTAGTCATTTCATTAAGGTGTCTTCTCGTCCTGGATCCTGTTCCTGACCTTTTGGGCTCAAAACTAGTGTTCCACCACTTTGAATTATATTGTCACTTACAGTTTTCAGTAGTTAATTGGAAATAAGAATCTCATAGAGTTTCCTGACCAAGCTGATGTTGAACCTTGATCCTTAGATCTCAGCCTTCTGACGAGCTAGACTTACAGGTACAAGCCCCTGGCTCTGGGTACTCATTTATTTTTTCCTTATTACTTTTTGTCAATCATGGGACTTGAACTCTGGGTGCTGTCCCTGAGCTATTCAGCTCAAGTGAAGCACTCTACCACTTGAGCCAAAGCCCAATTCTGGTTTTCTGGTTGTTAATTGGAGATAAGAATCTCATGATAGAGGTTCAGAGGAAAATGGCTGAGGAGAAGTTGGAAGCTAAATAAACTCGCGCAAAGAAAGCAGCTTTAATGTTCCAGTGAAGGCTAGAGAATCATCCCCAAGTGTTCCATCACATTACAGAAAGTTTGGCCAGAGAGGGAAAATCCAGGCAAGGAGACAGAACTGAGCACTTGCCAGTAGCCGCAGCTGCAGCAAATGCGGCATCAATGGTAGTAGCCGTAGCTGCCATACCTAAAACTAAGAGAGTCCAGGACAAACGTGCCAGGCACTGAGGGAGAGCAGATTATACACAGCACCAGCAAGAAATGGCAAGGAGCAGATATCTTCATCCTGCAGATTGCAGACCAGAGACAGCCCAGAAAACAAGACTGTGGCGTGAGTAAAAACCTGACATCCTCATTCCTTCTCAAGGAGCAGAGGAGGTATAGGCCACCCCTCCCTCACCACCGGAGGTCTCCATCTTCCATACTAGCAAAGGCCCAGCTGTACAACTAGCTCCAACTCAGGCCTTGGAAGAAAACAAAAGCGTAATTTAGCAGGTCAAAAGCACCTGACCTGACCTGCCAGGCCAGCTCCACCGAGGGGAAAGTCTTACAGCCCAGGCAGAAGCAGCTCCGCCCAAGGAGGAGTCACATTCTTCACTAGGTAAATAGAGCCAGAGGCTCCCCCGCCCTCCAGCAGCCTAGACAATAAATTGAAATTCAGTAAATAAAACCCTAAGAATGGATCCAGGCTGGGCTCTGTGAGTATCTATGGAGCTAGCCCCTCAGGGAAAAGCAACTGTCTGTTGAAAGGCCACAACTCTATCCAAAACCTAGCCTCATCACGGGGTCTCCAAATTAGAGGAAACAGCAATCTCCCTCTTTTGTGATACTCAAAGCAGATCTCCCTCCCACTGAACTAGCCTGGAATGAGGATCACAAATTCTTGGTTAAAGCAGAGCATTTTTCTGCCTGCTCAAACAAACTGACTTAAGAACCCAATCAAGCCATAGGAAAACCAAACACCACAAGCAGGCCAGAGACTACACCAAAAGATGATATGGACACAGGGGAGATACAGGATCCTCCCATTCTCCCCGCCTCCCCTCGCCAAAAAAAATCAAAGAACTCTGTTTGTACCTTTTTAAATTTTTTTTTAATTTTTATAATTGCTTTTTATGAATCTTTATTTTCTTCTCTAATTTTAATTTTAGGTGTATGTGTGTGTACTTTTTTCCCTCTTTTGACCTTTTGGGCCTTTATTTATACTTTTCAATTTTTTTCTCTTTCTTTTTTGTGTGACTTAATTGCTGTTTTGCTCATCCCCAGCTATATAAGCATCATCAATTATTCAACATTTTCCTCCATTGTGTACATACTTAATCCAGAAATTTATTACTCAATTCACAAATTCTTAGGCTTAAATTCTTAAACAGCAGTATTATATCTTTATAGCTATATAATTTTCAAGTAAATAATTTTTAATATTTTATTTTATTTTTTTTTCACTGTGAAAATACTGTACAGAGAGGTTACAATTACATGGTCAAGTTAATGAGTACATTTCTTATCAAGCATTGTAGCCTCCTCCTTTGTTTCCCTTTCCCATCCCTTCCTATCCTTCTCCCCGCCCCCCCCCCCACCCAATACTCCCAGCTCTTCCCAACCACCCCACCCCCCGCACCAAAGTTTTAAAGTTCGTTTTTGACTTAACGACTTGTACATCTCACTGTTGCAGGGTCCACCTGTATCCCTATTTAGACGATTTGTTTTCCCACTTGCCCTCCACAAATTACACCGTCATCAAATACAGTGAAAGCAGGGGTTATACTGTGGGGAAGGGACATACAAAGCAACAAAGAAATAATCTTATAAATGTGTTAGAAACAATCCCATGAAAGAAAGAGAAGAAAAACATTTGAATACATATCTTAGAGATCATTTCCCTAATATCAAATTATGTGAAGATTTGTGCTTCACTCAGACATATACTAGATATTGCAAATAAGGGAAACCATGTGACGTAGGTTATTTTGGGCCAGGCTTACTTCACTTAATACATTTTTTTTCCAAATCTTTCCATTTCCTAACAAATGGGTCAATGTCCTTATTTCTGATGGAGGCATAGAATTCCATTGTGTATATATACCACATTTTCTTGATCCATTCATCTACTGAAGGGCATCTGGATTGGTTCCATATCTTAGCTATAGTAAATAATGCTGCAGTAAACATACCAGTCGTGCTGGTAGCTTTAGTGTGGTCTTGTTTGTGATCATTCGGGTAAATGCCCAAAAGTGGGAGTGCTGAATCATAGGGGAGCTCAATGTGGAGTCTTTTGAGGAATCTCCATACTACTTTCCAAAGTGGTTGAACAAATTTACAATCCCATCAACAATGAAGGAAGGTTCCCTTCTGTCCACATCCCCTCCAGCATCTGTTGTTGTTAGAGTTCTTGATTATAGCCATTCTAACTGGGGTGAGGTGGTATCTCAATGTTGTTTTGATTTGCATTTCTTTTATGGGTAGGGAGTTTGAGCATTTCTTCATGTGTCTATTGCCCACCCTTCTTTCCTCTTCAGAGAAATTTCTCTTTATGTATTTAGCTCACTTATTTATTGGGCAGTTGTTTCTTTAAGGATTTGTTATTGGGGGATTTAATTTTTTGAGTTCAAAGTATATTTTAGATATGAGACCCTTGTCCATTGTAGGGCTAGTGAAGATCTTCTTTCAATCCGAAGGCTCTCTATTGATCTTGCTAGCTATGTCCTGTGCCAAGCAGAAGCTCTGCAACTTCATGCAATCCCATTTGTCCAAATTTTTTGGATTTGTTGTGTTTCTGGGTCTCTAGTAAGAAAATTTCGGCCTGTGCCAAGGATACCTAGGGTTTCTCCAATTCCATCCTGTAATGTTTTCAGAGTGTCTTCTTTGACTCCGAGGTCTATCATCCATTTGAAGTTGATTCTGTTGGACGGTGATACATAAGGATGTAGCTTTCGTTTTCTAGAAGTAGTTAACCAATTTTGCCTGCACCATTTACTGAAGAGGCTGTCTTTCTTCCATTATATTTTTTAGCTCCCTTATCGAAGATTAGATGGCTATAGGTCTGGAGGTTCATTTCTGGGTTTCCAATTCTATTCCATTGGACCTGAGGTCTGATCTTGTGCCAATACCAAGCTGTTTTGATTACTATGGCTTGATAATAGAGTTTGAAATTTGGTATTGATATTCCTCCAGCAGTGTTCTTTCTGTTGAGGGTTGTTTTTGCTATTCGGAGTTTTTTATTGTTCCATATAAATTTTTGGATTGCCGCTTCTATTTCCTTGAAGAATGAAGTTGGAATTTTGATAGGTATCGCATTGAATTTGTAGATAGCCTTGGGAAGTAGTGCCATTTTCATTATGTTGATCTTTCCAAACCAAGATCATAGGAGTTTTTACCACTCTCTAAGTTCTGTTTTGATTTCCATATTCAAGTTTTTGAAGTTTTCATCATAGAGTTCCTTCATTTCTCTGGTTAAGTTAATTCCTAGGTATGTTATTTTTTGTGGGGCTATTAAGAATGGACTTGCTTTTCTAATTTCAACCACAGCTTTCTCATTGTTGGCATGCAGAAAAGCCATTGATTTTTGAGGGTTATTTCATACCCTGCTACTTTGCCAAAGTTTGAATCACCTTGAGTAATTTGGGAGTGGAATCTGTGGGTTTCTTTGAATACAAGATCATGTCATCTGCAAAGAGGGAGAGTTTTATTTCTTCTTTCCCTATTTGGATCCCCTTTATGTCTGCATCTTGTCTTATTGCTGTAGCTAGGCATTCTAATACTAGATTGAAGAGAAGTGGAGAGAGTGGGCATCCTTGTCTTGGTCCTGAGTTAAGAAGAAATGGCTTTAGTTTTTCACCATTGAGTATAATGCTGGCTGTAGGTTGGTCATATACAGCCTTTATTGTATTGAGGAATGTTCCATGGATTCCTAATTTTTCCAAATTCTTCATCATATGGGGGTGATGGATCTTGTCGAATGCTTTTTCTGCATCTATTGAGATAACCATGTGGTTCTTATTCTTGCTGCTCTTGATGTGATCAATAATATTAATTGATTTGCGTATATTGAACCAGCTTTGCATCCCTGAAATGATTCCTGTTTGATCGTGGTGGATTATTTTTTGGTTGAATTGTTGAAGTCGATTGGCCAGAATTTTGTTGAGAAGTTTTGCATCAACGTTCATCAAAGAAATGGGTCTATAGTTCTCTTTTTTGATGAGTCCCTGCCTGGTTTTGGGATGAGGGTTATGATGGATTCATAGAATGTGTTCGGTAGTGAACTTTCTCTTTCAATTTCATTGAAGAGTTGGAGGAGCATTGGTGTGAGCTCTGCTTTGAAGGCCTTGTAAAATTCCGCTGTAAAACCACCTGGTCCTGGACTTTTCTTAGCTGGGAGGTCTCCTATTGCTGTTTCTATTTCAATGTTTGATATGGGCCTGTTAAGTTGGTTTAACTCATCTTGGTTTAGTTTTGGCATGTCAATATTTGCTAAGAAAAGGTCCATTTCTGTCAAGTTCTCAAACTTATTGGCATAAAGTTTTGAGAAGTATTCCCTTATAATGTTCTGAATCTTGGTTGTTTCTGTGGTGATGTTTCCATTTTCATCTCTGAGTTTATTAATTTGGGTGTGTTCTCTTCTTTTTCTGATAAGATTTGCTAAGGGTCTGTCAATTTTGTTAAGTTTTTCGAAGAACCAACTCTTTGTTTTGTTGATTCTTTCTATAGTGTTTTTGGATTCTAATTCATTTAATTCTGATTTAATTTTAATTATGCCTTTCCGTCTACTGGATTGGGGTTTATCTTGCTGCACGTTTTCAAGGAGGTTTAGATGTGTCATTAAATTGTTAGTTTCAGATCTCTCCAATTTGTTGATGTAGGAGCTCAGAGCTATAAACTTGCCTCTGAGTACTGCCTTTGCTTTGTCCCAGAGGAGCTGGTAACTTGTGTGTTCATTTTTGTTGAATAGCATGAACATTTGAATTTCCTTTCTAATCTCTTCCATGACCCACTCATGATTCAGCAGTGTGTTGTTCAGCCTCCATGTGATACCGGACTTTCTTTGGTGGCTTTTGGTGTTGAGTTCTAATTTTATTCCCTTGTGGTCAGAGAGAATGCAAGGTATAACTTCAATGTTTCTGAATTTAGACAAGTTTGCTTTGTGGCCTAAAATGTGGTCTTTTTTAGAAAAAGTTCCATGTGCTGCTGAGAAAAACGTGTATGCTGATGCTGCTGGGTGAAATGTTCGGTAGATGTCTGTTTAGTCTAGTTGATCTATGCAGCTGTTTAGATCTGCTTCCTCTCTGTTGAGTTTTTGCTGAGTTGATCTATCTAGTGGGGTGAATTGTGTGTTAAAATCCTCAACAATTAATGTCTTTGGATCTATAAGGGATTTGAGGTAAAGTAGTGTTTCTTTGATAAATTTGGGTGCTCCATTTTTTGGCAAATTGATATTTAGAATTGTGATATGCTTCTGAAAGAGAAATCCCTTAATTAGTATGTAGCGAACTTCATTATCTCTTCTCACGAATATTATTTTGAAATTTATTTTATCTGATATTAGGATTGCAACTCCCGCCTGTTTATCAGGGCCGTTTGCTTGGTAGATTTTGTTCCAGCCTTTAACATTGAAAATGTGTTTGTTTTTATGGGCAAGATGTGACTCCTGCAGGCAGCAGATAGAAGGGTCTTGTTTTTTAATCCAACTAGACAGTCTATGTCGCTTAATTGGTGAGTTCAGGCCGTTAAAGTTAAGAGAAAGGACTGAGAGGTATTTGGGAGTTCCTGCCATGTTATCCACCTTCTTGGGGGCTGCGAAAACTGGGTTCTTCCTATGGTTCTTGGATTCTCAGTTTGGGTGCAGTTTCTTGGCCCTTATTGTGGTCTTGTTGGTTTTCTCTGTGTAGGACATCTTTAAGAATCTTTTGTAGGGCTGGTTTGGTGGAGATGTATTGTTTCAATTTTTCTTTGCTATGGAAGGTTGTTATTTGGCCTTCAGTTATGAAGGAGAGTTTAGCTGGGGACAGTATTCTTGGTTGATAGTTGTTTGTTTTTAGGGCATGGCATACATCATTTCAGGCTCTTCTTGCTTTGATTGTCTCTGCTGAGAAATCTGAGGTGATTCTAATTGGTTTCCCTTTATAGGTGATTAATCTTTTCTCCCTGACAGCTTTAAGGATCTTTTCCTTGTTCTGAGTTGATCCTGTGTGGATTATAATGTGACAGTAGGATGTCCTATTCTGGTCTGGTCTATTTGGGGTTCTAAAAGCTTCTTGTATATGAATAGGCCTATCTTTTTGCATGTTTGGGAAGTTCTCTGCTAGGATCCTGCTAAACAAATTTCCTAGACAATTAACTTCTGTTTCTAGGTGCTCCTCTACACCCATTATCCTTAGATTAGGCCTTCTGATTGTGTCTTCCAAGTGTTGGATAGATCTATCATATTTCTTGGACTTGTCTTGGTTGGTTGTATGTTCTTTCTCTATAATATCTAGGCTGTCTTCAATCCCTGAGATTCGATTTTCTGCATGGTCTAACCTGCTGTCAAGACTCTCTACTTTGTTTTTTATCTCTTTTCATTCTAATTGGTCAGCTTTGATGGCTTCAAATTCTTTCTTGAGGCTCTGTTTTAGGTCTTGTATGAATTTCTTTACTTCCTTAATTTTGTGTTCATTGTTTATTCTTAAATCAGTTAGTTGATTGGTTATGGTTTCTTTGGACTCCCATTCCTTCTGTTGGGTTCCATTCAGCATTCCCTTTGTGGACTCCCTGACTTCCTTCAGCTCTTTGTTAATGGATTCCATTAATGCCTTTAGTGATCTTTGTGTAGTCTCTTCCTGCTCTCTCAATTTCTGTATTACTCTTTTATTAGCTTCCTCCCATTTGTGGGATTCCTGCAGTTCTCTTTGAGTGTTCTCAGGCTGCTCAAGCCATTCCTGCCTTTCTCTTTGAGTATTCTCAAGCTGCTCACACAAATCCTGTATCAGTTTTTGAGTAGCTTCCTCACGCTTATGATATTCCTGTATAACTTTTCGGATTGCCTCCTCTCTCTGTCTATCACGCTCATATAGAGTCCTTTGTAAGTTTTCAAAATTTTCATTTATCACGTTTGCCAGCAGTGTTTGTAGAGCTATTTGGGAACTCTCCTCTGGATTATTCATTATCTGTTCTGTCCCCTGATTATCAAGATTGGGAATAGAGATACCCGGATTTGCCATTTTTCTTGTGTTTTTCCGGTTTACTCTGCCCCTTTGAGATGAAAATAGCACCAGTTTTGTGCTAGAACACTATCTTAACGCAACCATCAACCAAAGTGTGAATTTGTACAGTCAATAGTCTACAGATACAATCTAGTTCAACAGATACATCTATTCAACATCAAACAACTATATGTTAATGGGCTTCGAACCACAGAGAAGAATTTGGAAAACCAGAAATTATTACGGTTAGGGAGAGATATGAGTAAAAAATAGGAATAGATTGGTGTGGGGAGGCACAGGGAGAGTTAACTATGTCTTAATCTCAAAGCAGGAAATAGGTTAGGTAGGATGCAAGTAGAGAGAGAGAGAGAGAAAGAAGAAAGGGAAAGGGAAATGAAAAGAGACCAGAAAAAAATAGACAAGTAAAAATTAATGATATTATGGAGATCCAAGAACAATCTATTTAGAGAGGAATGTGAGTATATTGAGAGAAGGGGAGGGACATAGAGGAGATGTGAAAAACAAAAAAAATGCTTAAAATGCTATATAGGTATAAAGAAGTAGTACTGCTATTAAGGAATTTAAGTCTCAGAGATTTTGAATTGAGTAATAAATTTGTGGATTAAGTGTGTACACAATGGGAGATAAGGTCTACTAGTTAACTACGGGTTTGTTCTGTGCAGGACAAGAGTTAAGTCATATAAAGAAGAACAAAGGAGAGGAAAAGGTGAAAAGGATAAGAAAGGGAGAATAAAAAGATCAGAAGTTCAGTAGAGCTAAACAAAAAACAAAAAGATAATTAAAAAAGAAAAAAAAAAAAGAAGAGAAGAAAAGAAAGAAAAACGCACATTCACATATCCCTAAAATAAAAATTATAAGAGGAAAAAAAAAGTTACTGGACAGCAATTTTTTTTTCAAAAAAGGCTAAAATTAAAGATTAATAAAAGTTTTAGGAAAGAAAAAAAAATTTTTTTATATATAATAAAGCTACTGTCTGTTGAAAGGCCTCAACTCTACCCAGAACCTAGCCTCATCACTGCATCCCCCTCTTTTGTGATTCTCAAAGCAGATCACCCTCCCACTAAACTTACCTGGGAGGGGGATCTCATAATCTTGGGTAAAGCAGAGCATTTTTCTGCCTGTTCGAACAAACTGACTTAAGAAACCAATCAAGCCACAGGACCTCAAGCAGACCAGAGTCTCCAACAAGAAGCTGGTTACAGACACAAGGGAGATACAGGATTTTTCCCACCCCTCCCCAAAAAATCAAAGAACGTTTTTTTTTCTTCTTCTAAAAAATTTTACTTTTTGTTTTTTACTTAGCTAGACTGAACTTCTAATCTTTTTTTCTTTCTTCCTTATCTTTCTCACCTGTTCCTCTCTTTTGTTCTTCTTTATGGGACTTAATAGTTGTTCTGCACA
Organism: Dipodomys spectabilis; assembly: GCF_019054845.1. Classification (NCBI taxonomy): domain Eukaryota; kingdom Metazoa; phylum Chordata; class Mammalia; order Rodentia; family Heteromyidae; genus Dipodomys; species Dipodomys spectabilis. The sequence continues at coordinate 171,680 of NW_024870863.1, read as the reverse complement.
TCCACAGATAAACCCGTAGTTGACTATAAGACCCTATCCCTCATTGTGTACACACTTAATCCACAAATTTATTACTCAATTCAAAGTCTCTGAGACTTAAATTCCTTAATAGCAGTACTACCTCTTTATACCTATATAATATTTTAAGTATTTTTATTTTTAAATTTTTCACATCTCCTTTATATCCCTCCCCTTCTCTCATTATATTCACGTTCTTCTCTGCATAGCTTGTTCTTGATAATGCATAATATTATTAATTTTTACTTTTCTATTTTTTCTGGTCTCTTTTCTTTTCCCTTTCTCTTTCCTCTTTTTTCTCTCTCTCTACTTTCACCCTATCCAACCTATTTCCTGCTTTGATATTAGGACTTAGTTATGTTAACTCTCCCAGTGCCTTCCCACATTACTCTATTCCTATTTTTTACCCACATCTCTCCCTAACCCTAATAATTTACGGTTTTCCAAATTCTTCTTTGTGGTTCGTAGCCCATTAATATATAGTTGTTTGACGTTGAATAGATGTATCTATTGAACTAGATTGTATCTGCAGACAATTGACTGTGCAAATTCAGACTTTGTTTGATTCTTGCATTAAGATAGTGTTCTAGCAAAAAACTGGTGTTATTTTCATTCCAAATGGGCAGAGTAAGCCGGAAAAAAAACAAGAAAAATGGCAAGTACAGGTATCTGAACTCCCACTCAGGATAATCAGGGGACAGAACAGATAATGAATAATCCAGAGGAGAGTTCTCAAATAGCTTTACAAAAACTTCTGACAAACATGATAAATGAAAAGATTGAAAGCATACAAAGGACTCTTTATGAGCGTGATAGGGAGACAGAGGACCCAAAAAAAGGGTCAATGCAGGAAAAGATTGAAAACCTACAAAAGACTCTGTATGAGTGTGAGAGGGAAAGAGAGGAGGCAAACAATAGGTCAATGCAGGAAAAGATTGAAAACCTACAAAGGACTCTGTATGAGCGTGAGATTGAGAGATAGGAGGCAATCCAAAGGTTTATACAGGAATATCATGAGCGTGAGGAAGTGCAAAAACAGATATAGGATTTGCATGAGCAGCTTGAGAATACTCAAAGAGAAAAGCACGAATGGCATGAACAGGCTGAGAACACTCAATAAGAACTACAGGAATGGCACCAACGGGAGGAAGCTAAGCAAAGAGAAATGCAGGAATGAAGAGAGCAGGATGAGAATACACAAAGATCACTAAAGGCAATCATGGGATCCACTAACAAAGAGCTGAAGGAAATCAGGGAGACCACAAAGGGAATGCTGAATGGAACCCAACAGAAGGAATGGGAGTCCAAGGAACCATAACAAATCAACTAAGTGATTTGAGAATAAACACTGAACACCAAATTAAGGAAGTAAAGAAGTTCATACAAGATCTAAAACAAAGCTTCAACAAAGAATTTGAAGCCATCAAAGCTGACCAATTAGAAGGAAAAGAAATAAAAAACAAAGTAGAAAGTCTTGTCAGCAGGTTAGAACATGCAGAAGATCGAATCTCGGGGACTGAAGACAGCCTAGATATTATGGAGAAAGAACATACAATCATCCAAGACAAGTCCAAGAAATATGATAGATCTATCCAACACTTGGAAGACACCATCAGAAGGCCTAATCTAAGGATAATGGGTGTAGAGGAGCACCTAGAAACAGAAGTTAATGGTCTAGGAAATTTGTTTAACAGGATCCTAGCAGAGAACTTCCCAAACATGGAAAAAGTTAGGCCTATTCATATACAAAAAGCTTTCAGTACTCCAAATAGATCAGATCAGAATAGGACATCCCACCGTCACATGATATTCCACACGGGATCAACTCAGACCAAGGAAAAGATCCTTAAAGCTGTCAAGGAGAAAAGATTAATCACCTATAACGGGAAACCAATTAGAATCACCTCAGATTTCTCAGCAGAGACAATCAAAGCAAGAAGAGCCTGGAATGATGTATGCCAAGCCCTAAAAACAAACAATTATCAACCAAGAATACTATACCCAGCTAAACTCTCCTTCTTAACTGAAGGTCAAATAACAACCTTCCATAGCAAAGAAAAATTGAAACAATACATCTCCACCAACCAGCCCTACAAATGATTCTTAAAGATGTCCTACACATAGAAAACCAACAAGACCACAGTAAAGGACAAGAAACTGCACCCAAACTGAGAATCCCAGAACCATAGGAAGAACCCAGTTATCTATTGCAACCCCCTAGAAGGTGGATAACATGCTAGGAACTCCCAAATACCTCTCAGTTCTATCTCTTAATATTAACGTACTGACCTCTCCAATTAAGCGACATAGACTGTCTAGTTGGATTAAAAAGATCCTACTATCTGCTGCCTTCAGGAGTGACATCTTGCCAGTAAAAACAAACACATTTTCAATGTTAAAGGCTGGAGCAAAATCTACCAAGCAAACAGTCCCAATAAACAGGTGGGAGTTGCAATCCTAATATCAGATAAAATAAACTTTAAATTAAAATTCGTGAGAAGAGATAAAGAACGTCGCTACATAATAATTAAGGGATCTCTCCTTCAGGAGTATATCACAGTTCTAAATATCTATTCGCCAAACAATGGAGAAATCAAATTTATCCAAGAAATACTACTTTCCCTCAAATCCCACATAGATCAAAAGATATTAATTGTGGGGGATTTTAACACACCACTCTCTCCACTAGATAGATAAACTCGGCAAAAACTCACCAGAGAAACCGCAGATCTAAACAGTTGCATAGATCAAATAGATTTTACACTCATCTACCGAATATTTCTCCCAGCAGCATCAGAATACACGTTTTTCTAAGCAGCACATGGAACATTTTCTAAAATAGACCACATTTTAGGCCACAAAGCAAACTTGTCCAAATTAAGAAATATTGAAGTTATACCTTGCATTCTCTCTGACCACAAGGGAATAAAATTAGAACTCAACACCAAAAGCCACCAAAGAAAGTCCGGTATCACATGGAGGCTGAACAGCACACTTCTGAATCACGAGTGGGTCATGGAAGACATTAAAAAGGAAATTCAAATGTTCATGCTATTCAACAAAAATGAGCACACAAATTACCAGCTCCTCTTGGACACAGCAAAGGCAATACACAGAGGCAAGTTTATAGCTCTGAGCTCCTACATCAACAAATTGGAGAGATCAGAAACCAACAATTTAATGACACATCTAAACTTCCTTAAAAAAGAGCAGCAAGATAAACCCCCATCCAGTAGACAGAAAGGAATAATTAAAATTAAATCAGAGTGAAATGAATTAGTATCGAAAAAAAAACTATAGAAAGAATCAGCAAAACAAAGTGTTGGTTCTTCGAAAGACTTAACAAAATTGACAGACCCTTCGCAAATCTTATCAGAAAAAGAAGAGAACACACCCAAATAAATAAACTCAGAGATGAGAATGGAAACATCACCACGGAAACAACCAAGATTCAGAACAATGTAAGGGAATACTTCTCAAAACTTTATGCTAATAAGTTTTAGAACTTGGCAGAAATGGACTTTTTCCTAGCAAATATTGACATGCCAAAAGTGAACCAAGATGAGTTAAACCATCTTAACATGCCCATATCAAGCATTGAAATAGAAACAGCAATAAGAGACCTCCCATCCAATAAAAGTCCAGGACCAGATGCTTTTACAGTGGAATTCTACAAGGCCATCAAAGAAGAGCTCACACCAATACTCCTCCAAATCTTCAATGAAATAGAAAGAGAAAGTTCACTACCGAACACATTCTATGAAGCCATCAAAACCCTCATCCAAAAACCAGGCAGGGACTCATCAAAGAAAGAGAACGATAGACCCATTTCTTTGATGAACATTGATGCAAATTTTCTCAACAAAATTCTGGCCAATCGACTTCAACAATTCAACCAAAAAATCATACACCACGATCAAACAGGATTCATTTCAGGGTTGCAAAGCTGGTTCAATATACGCAAATCAATTAATATTATTCATCACATCAACAGGAGCGAGGATAAGAACCACATGGTTATCTCAATAGATGCAGAAAAAGCATTCGACAAGATCCAACAACACTTTATGATGAAGATTTTGGAAAAATTAGGAATCCATGGAACATTCCTCAATACAATAAAGACTGTATAGGACAAACCTACAGCCAGCATTATACTTAATGGTGAAAAAGTAAAGCCATTTCCACTTAACTCAGGAACAAGACAAAGATGCCCACTCTCTCCACTTCTCTTCAATCTAGTATTAGAATGCCTACCTACAGCAATATGACAAGATGCAAATATAAAGGGGATCCAAATAGAGAAAGAAGAAATAAAACTCTCCCTTTTTACAGACGACATGATCTTGTATTTAAAGAATCCCATAGACTCCACTCCCAAATTACTCAAGCTGATATAAAACTTTGGCAAAATAGCAGGTTATAAAATTAACCCCCCAAAATCAATGGCTATTCTGTATGCCAACAATGAGAAAAGTGTGGCTGAAATTAGGAAAGTAACTCCATTTGTAATAGCCCCTCAAAAAATAAAATACCTATGAATTAACTTAACCAAAGAAGTGAAGGACCTCTATGCTGAAAACTTTAAAATCTAGAAAAATGAAATCAAAACAGAACTTAGAAAATGTCAAAAGCTCCCATGCTCTTGGATTGGAAAGATTAACATCGTGAAAATGGCAATACTTCCCAAGGCTATCTACAAATTCAATGCAATACCTATCAAAATTCCAACCTCATTCTTCAAGGAAATAGAAGCGGCAATCCAAAATTTTATATGGAATAATGAAAGACTCCGAATAGAAAAACGCTCCTCAATGGAAAGAACACTGCTGGTGGAATATCAATACCAAATTTCAAACTCTACTATAAAGTCATGGTAATCAAAACAGCTTGGTACTGGCATAAGAACAGACCTCAGGACCCACGGAATAGAATTGAAAACCCACAAATGAACCTACAGACCTATAGCCAACTAATCTTCGATAAGGGAGCTAAAACAATAGAATGGAAGAAAGACAATCTCTTCAGTAAATGGTACTGGCAAAATTGGTTAACTACTTGTAGAAAACTAAAGCTAGATCCTTATATATCACCCTGCACCAGAATCAACTCCAAATGGATCAAAGCCCTCAGAGTCAAAGTAGACACTCCGAAAACCTTACAGAATAGAATAGGAGAAACCCTATGTCTCTTTGACTCAGGCTGAAATTTTCTAAATAGGGACCCGGAAACACAACAAATCAAAGAAAGGTTGGACAAATGTGATTGCATGAAGTTGCAGAGTTTCTGCATGGCAAAGGACATAGCTAGCAAGATCAATAGAAAGCCCACGGATTGGGAGAAGATCTTTACTAGCCATACAACGGAGAAGGGTCTCGTATCTAAAATATACTTGGAACTCAAAAAATTAAATCTCCTAACAACAAATCCTAAAAGAAGCAACTGCCCAATAAATAAGCGGGTAAAGATTTGAAGAGAAACTTCTCTGAAGAGGAAAGAACGATGGCCAATAGACATATGAAGAAATTCTCAACCTCCTAGCCATAAAAGAAATGCAAATCAAAATAACATTGAGATACCACCTGACACATGTTAGAATGGCAAAAATCAAGAAGTCTAGCAACCACAGATACTGGAGGGCATGTGGAGAGAAGAGAACCTTACTTCATTCGTGGTAGGAGTGTAAACTTGTTCAACCACTTTGGAAAGTAGTATGAAGGTTCTGAAAAGACTTCACATAGAGTTCCCCTATGAACCAGCAATCCTGCTTTTGGGCATTTTTCTAAATGTTTACAAACAAAACCACACTAAAGCTATCAACACGACTATGTTTATTTCAGCATTATTTACTATAGCTAAGATATGGAACCAATCCTGATGCCCCTCAGTAGATGAGTGGATCAAGAAAATGTGGTATATATACACAATGGAATTCTATGCTTCCACCAGAAAGAATGACATATTCCCATTTGTTAGGAAATAGAAAGGTTTAGAAAAAATTATATGAAGTGAAGGAAGCCAAGCCCAAAAAACATAGGTCCCATGGGTTCCCTTATTTGCAATATCTAGTATGTGTATGAGTCAAGCAGGAAAGGTCAGATAATAAGTTGTTAGGAAAATGAACCCTTAGATATGTATTTAAATGTTTTTTTCTTTCATGCATTTGTTTCTAAGTTATATATACGATTATTTCTTTGTAGCTTTTTATATCCCTCCCCCACAGTATACCCCTGCTTTCAGTATATTTGATGTTGGTATAATTTGTGGAGGAGATGGGGAAAAACGAGTCGCTTAAGGGTACAGGTGGACCCTTTGCAACTATGAGAAGTACAAGTTGTCATGTCGAAAACGAACTTTACAACTTTGATGCTGGGGGGGGGGGAGGCTTGGGTGGGAGAGAGGGTGGAGGCTGGGAAAGGATGGTAAGGGTAAACAAAGGTGGAGGCTGCAATGCTTGATAAGAAATGTACTCATTATCTTGCCCATGTAATTGTAACCCTTCTGTACAGTATGTTCACAAAAAAATAAAATTGAAATTGAAAAAAATGTACAACAAAAAATAAGAAAAAGAAAATCAAATTCTATTCAAAGTCTAAAAAAAAAAATCCTAAACCATTAACTTCTGTTTCTACGTGTTCCTCTACACCCATTATCCTCAGATTAGGCCTTCTGATGGTGTCTTCCTAGTGTTGAATAGATCTATCATATTTCTTGGACTTGTCTTGGATGGTTGTATGTTCGTTCTCTATAATATCTAGGCTGTCTTCAATCCCCAAGATTCGATCTTCTGCATGGTCTAACCTGCTGTCACGACTTTCTACTTTGTTTTTTTATTTCTTTTCCTTCTAATTGGTCAGCTTTGATGGCTTCAAATTCTTTGTTGAAGTTTTGTTTTAGATCGTGTATGCACTTCTTTTCTTTCTTAATTTGGTGTTCAGTGTTTATTCTCAAATCACTTAGTTGATTTGTTATGGTTTCCTTGGACTCCCATTCCTTCTGTTGGGTTCCATTCAGCATTCCTTTTGTGGTCTCTCTGACTTCCTTCAGCTCTTTGTTAATGGATTCCATGAATGCCTTTAGTGATCTTTGTGTATTCTCATCCTGATCTCTCAATTCCTGTATTACTCTTTGCTTACATTCCTCACGTTGACATCATTCCTGTAGTTCTCTTTGAGTGTTCTCAGCCTGCTCACGCCATTCCTGCCTTTCTCTTTGAGTGTTCTCAAGCTGCTCACGCAATTCCTGTATCTGTTTTTGAGTTGCTTCCTTGGGCTTATCATGTTCCTATATAACCTTTGGTTTGCCTCCTCTCTCTTCCTATCATGGTCATACAGAGTCCTTTGTATGTTTTCAATCTTTCACTTATCATGTTTAACAGTAGTGTTTGTAGAGCTATTTGTGATCTCTCCTATGGATTATTCATTATTTCTTCTGTCCCCTGATTATCATGAGTGGGAGTTGAGATACCTGAACTTGCCATGTTTCTTGTGTTTCTCCTGCTTACTCTGCCCATTTGGGATGAAAGTAACACCAATTTTGTGGTAGAACATTATCTTAAGGCAAGCATCACCAAAGTATGTATTTGCACAGATAAAACTCTGCAGATACAATCTAGTTCGACAGATATATCTATTCAACATCAAACAACTATATATTAGTGGGCCACGAATGGCAAAGAAGTATTTGGTAAGCCAGAAATTATTAGGTTTAGGGAGAGATGTTGGTAAAAATAGGAATAGAGAGATGTGGGAAGGCTCAGGGAGAGTTAACTTGACTAAGTCCTAATCTCAAAGCGGGAAATAGGTTTGATAGGATGAAAGTAGAGAGAGGAAAAAAAAGAAGAGAAAGAGAAAAAAAGAGACAGGAAAAAATAGAAAAGCAAAAATTAAAAATTGAAAATAGCAATGGTTAAAAAATATGTAGATCTGAAATCAAATTATTCAGAGAAGAAATCAAAATATTCAGAGAAGATCGTGGATATAATGAGTGAAGAGGAGGGCTATAAAGAAGAGGTGGAAAATTAAAAAATAAAAATGCTTAAAATATTATGTAGGTATCAAGAGGTAGTACTACTATTAAGGAATTTAAGTCTAAGAGGTTTTGAATTGAGTAATAAATTTCTGGATTAAGTGTGTACACAATAGGGTATAAGTTCTAATATTCGACATTGGGTATATCTGAGGATGTGCAGAATAGAAATTAAGTCACACAAAGAAGAACGAAAGAGAAAAAAAGGTGAAAAGAATGAGAAAGATAGAAAAAAAAGATTAGAAGTTCAGTAGAGCTAAAAAAAAAAATTCTTTTAAAAAGAAAAAAAAAAAGTCCATACACATATACCCCTAAAATAAAAATTATATGAGGAAGAAAGAAAAAAAAGTTACTAGAAAACAATTTTTTTAAAGAAAAGGTAAAAATTTTAAAAAATAGAAAAAATAATTCATAAAAGGTACAAAAAAAAAACAGAAAAAAAGTTCTTTGATTTTTGGGGGAGGGGTGGGAAGATCCTGTATTTCCCTGTGTCCTTAACCAGCCTTTGTTGGAGTCTCTGGTCTGCTTGTGGTGTTAACCCATTGTGGTGTTAACCCATTGAAGAGAGCCACTCCTGGGTCTGGCCCCCTGAGCTGGGTGGCTTTTCCCTGGGTGGAGCTGAGTCTGGCAGGTCAGGTTAGGTTCTTGTGACCTGCTAAATGACTCTAGTTTTCTTCCAAGGCCTGAGCTGGAGCTAGCAGCTCAGCTGGTCCTTCAAAGATGGAGATCTCTGGTAGTGAGGTGGGGATGGGTGGCCTTCCCTCCTCTACTCCCTGAGAAGGAGTGAGGACATCTGGGTTCTACTCACGTCGAATCTTTGTTCCTGGGTCTTCTCTGGTCTGCAAGCTGCAGGATAAAGGTGTCTGTTCCTTGTCGATTCTTGCTGGTATTGTGTAGAATCTGCTCACCCGCCGCATCTGGTGCCTTTGTCCCGGACCCTTTGTAGCAGGTATGGCAGCTGCCTCCACAGCCACAGCTGCTTGCAAGTGCTCAAATCTGTCTCTTTGCCTATATTTTCCCTCTCTGGCCTAACTCTCTATAATGTGATGGCACACTTGATGTGATTCTCTGGCTTAGGACTGTTCACTGAAACACTAAAACTGCTTTCTATGCGAGAGCTTGTTTAACCTCCAGCTTCTTCTCCGCCATCTTCCCAGAACTATCAAGTAAATAATTTTAAGAACTTTTATTTTTTAGTTTTTCCTATCTCCTCCCATGCTATCCTTTTCTTCTCTCAATAATATTCTTTAACTTATGTAATTATTAAGATTTCACATTTTAAATTTGAATTTTTGTTTCTCCATTTTTTCCTTTTTTTAAAAATCTCTCTCGTATCATTCTGTCCAATCCATTTCTCTCTCTGAGATTAGGATTTGCTTAAATTCATTCTCTTTTCATTTTTCCACATATTCTCCCTTAACCTAATAATTTCTGGTTTGTCAAATTCTTCATTGCTGTTCTCAGCCCATTAATTCATAGTTTTTTAATGTTGAATAGATTGTATCTGTTGAATTAGAATGTATCTGCCTCCATGTTGACTGTGCAACTACAGGTCTTTGGTTGATGCTTGCCTTAAAATATTGTTCTAGCACAAAATTGGTGTTACTTTCATACTAAATGGGCAGAACAAGCTGGAAAAACACAAGAAAAATGGCAAGTCAGGGTAGCTCTACTCCCACTCATGATAATCAGGTCACAGAACAGTCAATGAATAATCCCTAAGAGAGTTCCCAAAAAGTTTTATGAGCAATGCTGGGAAACATGGTGAATGAAAAGATTGAAAACCTGCAAAGGACTCAGTTTGAGCATGATAGGGAGAGAGAGAAGGCAAACCCATGATTAATACAAGAATCTCGAGAGTGTGATGCGGCTACTCAAAGATTGAAACAGTATTTGCGTGAGCAGGTTGAGAAGAGAAAAAAAGAGAAATAAAAAATTGTGTGATCAGGTTGAGAACAGTAAAAAATAAAGACAGGTATTGTGTGAGCAGGCTGAGAACAGTCAAAGAGAATCACAGGAATTGATTGAATGTGAGGAAGCTAATCAAAGAGTAATACAGGAATTGTGAGGGCAGGATGACAATAGGCAAAGAACAATACAGGAATTCATGGAATCCATAAACAGCTGAAAGAAGTCAGGGAGACGACAAAGGAAATGCTCAAATGAGCCTGAGAGAAGGAATGGGAACCCAAGGAAACTAAACCAATCAACTAAGTGATTTGAGAATAAATACTGAATACCAAATTAAGGAAGTAAAGAAGTTCATAAAAGATCTAATACAAAGACACAACAAAGAATTTGAAGCCATGAAAGAATACCAATTAGAAGGAAAAGAAATAAAAAAAACGAAAACCTTGACAGTAGATCAGACCATGCAGAAGATCGAATCTCAGGGATTGAAGACAGCCTAGATATTATAGAGAAAGAACATTCGCCTATCCAAGACAAATCCAAGATATATGATAGATCTATTCAACTTTTGGAAGACACCATCAGAAGGCCTAATTTGAGGATAATGGCTGTAGAGCAGCACCTACAAACAGAAGTTAATGGTCTAGGAAATTTGTTTAACAGGGTCCTAGCAGAGAACTTCCTGGACATGCAAAAAGATAAACCTATCCAGATACAAGATGATTTTAGAACCCCAAATAGACCAGACCAGAACAGGACATCCCACCATCAAATCATAATCTCCACAGAATCAATTCAGACCAAGGAAAAGATCCTTAAAGCTGTCAAGGAGAAAAGATCAATCACCTAAAAAGGGAAACCAATTAGAATCACCTCAGATATCTCAGAAGCAAGAAGTAAAGCAAGAAGAGCGTGGCATGATATATGCCATGCCCTAAAGAAAAACAACTATCAACCAAGAATACTGTACCCAGCTAAACTCCTTCATAACCGAAGGTCAAACAAAAATCTTCCATAGCAAATAGAAACAGAAACAATATATCTCCACCAACCCAGCTCTACAAAAGTTAATTACAGATGGCCTAAACACAGAAAACCAACAAGACCACAATAAAGGCCAAGAAACCGCACGCAAACAGAATCCAAGAACCATAGGAAGAATCGAGTTCCTGCAAGCACCAAGAAGGTGGATAACATGGCAGGAATTCCCAAACACCTCTCAGTCCTAACTCTCAATAGTAACTGATTTATTTCCCTTTAAGTGATATAGACTGTCTAATTGGATTAAAAAGCAAGATCCTTCTATCTGCTGCCTTCAGGTGTCACACCATGCCCATAAAAACAATCACAATTTGAAAGTGAAATGATGGAACAAAATCTACCAAAATCTAACAAGTCCCCATAAACAGGCGGGAGTTGCTATCCTAATATCAGATTAAATAGACTTCAAATTCAAATTAGTGCGAACAGATAAGGAAGGTAGCTCCATACTAATTAAGGAATCTCTCCCTAAGGAGGGTATTACAATCCTAAATATCTGTTTGCCAAACATCACAGCACCAAAATTTATCCATGAAACACTATTTTCCCTCAAATCTCAGAAACATCCAACGACATTAACACCACTATCCCCACTAGATAGATCAACTCTGCAAAAACTCAAAAGAGAAAACACAGATCTAAACAACTGCGTACATCCACTAGATTTAACACACATCTACAGAATATTTCACCCAGCAACATCAGAATACACGTTTTTCTCAGCAGCATATGGAACATTTCCAAAATAGATCACATTTTAGGTCACAAAGCAAACGTCAAAATTCAGAAACATTGAAGATATACCTTGCATTCTCTCAGACCACAAGGGAATAAAATTAGAACTCAACATCAAAAGCCACTAAAGACAGTCCTGTAACACATGGAGGCTGAACAACACACTGTTGAATCACCAGTGGGTCATGGAAGAGATTAGAAAGGAAATTCAAATGTTCATGATATTCAACACAAATTAACACACAATTTACCAGCTCCTCTGGGCCACAGCAAAGAAAATACTGAGGCAAGTTTATTGCTCTGAGTTCCTACATCAACAAATTGGAGAGATCTAAAACCAACAATTTAATGAAACATCTGAACCTCCTTGAAAAAGACCAGTAATATAAACCACAATCCAGTAGACAGAAATAAATAATTAAATGAAATCAGAATTAAACAAATTAGAATCCAAATAAACCATAGAAAGAATAAAAAAGGTTGATTCTTTGAAAAAATAACAAAATTGAGAGAGCTTTAGCAAATCTTACCGGAAAAAGAATAGAGTACACTCAAATAAATAAACTCAGAGAAGAGAATGGAAACATCACCACAGAATCAACCAAGATTCAGAACATTATAAGGGAATACTTCTCAAACCTTCATGCTAATAAGTTTGAGAACATGGTAGAAATGGACGATTTCCTAAAAAATATTGACATGACGAAACTGAACAAGATGAGGTCAACCATCTTAACAGGCCCATGCCAAGCATTGAAATAGAAACAGCAATAAGAGACCTCCCATCCAAGAAAAGCCCAGGACCAGATGGACTTACAGCAGAATTCTACAAGGCCTTCAAAGCAGAGCTCACATCAATACTCCTCCAACTCCTCAATGAAATTGAAAGAGAAAGTTCACTACGGAACACATTCTATGAAGCCATCATAACCTCATCCAAAAACCAGGCAGGGACTCATCAAAGAAAGAGAACTATAGACCCATTTCTTTGATGAACATTGATGCAAAACTTCTCAACAAAATTTGGCCCAATCAACTTCAATCATTCATCCAAAAAATCATATAACACGATCAAACAGGATTCATTTTAGGGATGCAAAACTGGTTCAATATATGCAAATCAAATAATATAATTCATCACATCAACAGGAGCAAGGATAAGAGCCACATGGTAATCTCAACAGATGCAGAAAAAGCATTTGACAAGATCCAACCCCTTTATAATGAAGGTTCTGGAAAAAATAAGAATACAGGGAACATTCCTCAATACAATAAATGCTGTATATGACAAACCTGCAGCCAGCATTACTCTTAATGTTGAAAAACTAAAGCCATTTCCTCTTAACTCAGGAACGAGACAAGGAATTCCACTCTCTCCACTTCTCTTCAATTTAGTATTAGAATGCCGAGCTACAGCAATAAAACAAGATGGCAACATATTAGAGATCCAAATAGGGAACAATGAAGTAAAACTCTCCCTCTTTGCAGATGACATGATTTATCCTTAAATCCCACAGACTCCATTCCCAAATTAGTCGAGCTGATTCAAAACTTTGGCAAACTAGCAGTGTATAAAATTAACTGTCAAAAATTAATGGCTTTTCTGTATGCCAACAATGAGCAAAGCGTGGTTGAAATCAGGAAAGCAACTCCATTAGTAGTAGCTCCACAAAAAATAAAATACTTGGAATTCATTTAACCAAAGAATTGAAGGACCTCTATGATGGAAACTTTAAAAACCTGTAAAAGGAAATTAAAACAGAACTTAGAAAGTGTAAAAATCTCCCATACTCCTGGATTGGAAGGCTCAACATCGTGAAAATGGCAATACTTCCTAAAGCTATCTACAAATTCAATATGATACCTATCAAAATTCCAACCTCATTTTTCAAGGAAATAGAGGCAATCCAAAAATTCATATAGAACAATAAAAGACTCTGATTAGCAAAAACGATCCTTATAGAACAGTGCTGAAGGAATATCAATAACAAATTTCAAACTCTACTACAAAGCCATAGTAATCAAAACAGCTTGGTACTGGCACAAGAACAAACCTCAGGACCAATGGAATAGAAGTGAAAACCCAGAAATAAACCCACAGAGCTATAGCCATCTAATCTTCAATAAGGGAGCTAAAAAAATAGAATGCAAGACAGCCTCTTCAGTAAACGGTGCTAGCTTAATTGGTTAATCACTTGTAGAAAACTAAAGCTAGATCCCTCTATGTCACCCTACACAAGAATCAACTCCAAATGGATCAAAGACCTAGGAGTCAAAGCAGACAATGAAAACATTGCAGGATGGAATAGAAAACGACCTAGATCTGCTTCGCACAGGCCGAAATATTCTAATAGAGACCCAGAAACAAAACAAATCAAAGAAAGTTTGGACAAATGGGATTGCATGAAATTGCAGAGCTTCTGTTTTTCAAAGGACTTAGCTAGCAAGATCAATAGAAAGCCCAAGAATTGGGAGAAGATCTTCACTAGCCATACAACGGACAGGGGTCTCATATCTAAAATATAATTGGAACTCAAAAAATTAAATCCTCCAACAATAAATCCTTAAAGAAACAACTGCCCAATTAATAAGTGGGCTAAAATCTTAAAGAGACATTCTCTGAAGAAGAAAGAAGGATGGCCAACAGACACATGAAGAATTGCTCACCTCACTAGCCATAAAAGAAATGCAAATCAAAACAGCATTGAGATACCACCTCACCCCAGTTAGAATGGCTATAATCAAGAACTCTAATAACAATAGATGCTGGAGGGGATGTGGACGGAAGGGAACCTTACTTCATTGTTGGTGGGAGTGTAAACTTGTTCAACCACATTGGAAAGCAGTATGGAGGTTCCTCAAAAGACTTCACATAGATCTCCCCTATGAACCAGAAATCCCACTTTTGGGCATTTACCCCAGTGAAAACAAACCAGACCATACTACATATACCAGTACAACTAAGTTTATTGCAGCATTATTTGCCATAGCTAAGAAATAGAACCAACCCAGATGCCCCTCAGTAGATGAATTGATCAATAAAATGTGGTATATAAACACAAACGAATTCTATGCCTCCATCAGAAAAAATGACATTGTCACATTTGTTAGGAAATGGAAAAACTTGGAAACAATTATATTAAGTGAAATAAGCCAGACCCAAAGAAACACTAGGTCCAACCTTTCCCTTATTTACAATAACTAGTATATGTCTGAGACAAGCAGCAACAGTCAGTTAAGTTAATATTAGGTGAAATGAACCCCAAAATAAGAATTCAAATGTTTTTTTTCTTTCTTGTGATTGTTCCTAACATATTTATAAGATGATTTCTTTGTTGCTTTGTATGTCCCTCCCCCACAGTATAACCACTGTTTTCACTGTATTTGATACTGGTATACTTAGTGGAGGGGAAGGGATAAAAAACATTTTTTTTTAAATAGGGGTCCAGGAGGACCCATTGCAACAATGAGATGTACAGGTCCTTATGTCGAAAAACAAACTTTACAATTTCGGCAGTGGGTGAGAGGTGTACTGGGGTAGAGTGTTTGGGAAGGGATGGTAAATGAAAATAAAGGAGGACCGAAAAATGCTTGATAAGAAATGTACTCATTACCTTGCCATGTAATTTTAACCCCTCTGTATGTTATTTTTACAATAAAAAAAAAGAAACTGAAAAAAATAATCTCATAAGCTTTGCTAACTGGGTGGCTTTGAACTGCAGTCCTCAGATCTCAGACTCATGAGTAGTAAGGTTTACATTTGTAATCCATCTGCACCCAGCTTCCTCGTTTATTTTGTTATGGTGAGTTCTAGCTGATTTCTCTACTCCTTGTAGTTCCTAGCAACTACAAAGTAGGTCTAGAGGTACCACATACATTATAATAGTCCTTAGGTCCAAGTGACAGCTGAGTGCAGGAAGGAGATGAGTCTAATATAAAATACACTGCTGTCTTGGTATTAAAAAAAAACAAAAACTAACAAACACCTGAGAGTAGTTCACATCTGTAATCCTAGCTACTCAGAATGATGAAATCTGAAGATTAGTGTTTAAATACTAGATAAATTATGCTGAATTTTGATTAAAGCTCCTTTGGTGTTTTTTATTGTAAGTTTTATTTATTTTCCTATTTTATTGTTTCTTACTGTGACTAGTGAAAAGCTGAATGACTTCCATGGCTTGTATTCCTAGATGACTTTGGAGGTATTCTAGTGAATTCATCAGAGGCCAGAGTTGTTCTACTCAGTTGAGTAGCCCGACACAAACCTGTGAATGACAATACTTAAATTAAGCAAAATTATATAAAATTAAAAATTCAGTCAGTTTACCTAGCCATATTTCAAATAAAAATAGAATTCAAGGTGTTCTTCCCAAGGTGTTCTTAAGCATAAAAGGTACCTAATGAATCATGTTCATTTTCTCTTTATGTTCGCCTTAATGGAACAGAGAATTCTAGTTAATGTCACATTGGTACAGTCATTGGGTCAATGTGAAGATGATCCTGCATGAGCTCATGCAGAGAGGCCATGAGATCACTGTCCGGACATTCTCTGCTGCCATTCATGTGGATTCCAGAAAATCATCCCCTTTTAAATTTGAGATTTTCCAAATGTCTTTGAATACGAAGGAGTTGAAAGTCATTTCAAACAATGGGTCAATGAATGCACAGATGAGTTCCAAAAATACTTATTCTGGAAATTTTATTCAATATCGCAAAGCATTTCTGTAGAATTTTCTGGTGTTTTTGAAATCCTCTGTAAAGACATGGTTTTAAACAAGAAAATTGGATGTCCTGCTAGCAGACCCCCTGGTTCCCTCTGGAGAACTGCTGGCTGATCTACTGAAAATTCCTTTTGTGTACACTCCCCGCTTCTTCACTGGCAATGAATATGAGAAACAATGAGCTGTTCTTCCAAACATTTAATGAGAAGAAATGTAATCAGTTTTATACTGAAGTTCTAGGTAAACTACCATTTAAATTATTATTTTTTATTGTGAAAATACCGTATGGGGGGGTTACAATTACATAGGCAATGTAATGAGCACATTTCTTATCAAGCATTGTTGCCTCCTCCTTTCTTTCCCCTTCCCATTCCTTCCTATCTCCCGACCCCCCGCCTCCCTCCTCCCCACCAAAGTTGTAAAGTTTGTTTTTAGACATAATGACTTGTACATCTCATTGTTTCAATTGGTCCACCTGTATCCCTATTTAAACGATTTGTGTTTTCCCTTCTCCTCCACAAATTATACCAACATCAACTACAGTGAAAGCAGAGATTATACGTGGGGGAGGGAAATACAAAGCAACAAAGAAATCATCTTATAAAAATGTTAGAAATAATCGCATGAAAGAAAAAAAAACATTTGAATACTTAACTTGGGGTCATTTCACCTAACATCAAATTATCTGAACTTTTCTGCTTGTCTCAGACATAAACTAGTTGTTGCAAATAAGGGAAACCATGGGACCTATGTTTTTTGTGCCTCGCTTATTTCACTTAATATAATTTTTTCCAAGTCTTTCCATTTCCTAACAAATGGGGCAATGTCATTCTTTCTGATGGAGGCATAGAATTCCATTGTGTATATATACCATATTTTCTTGATCCATTCACCACTGAGGAGCATCTGGGTTGGTTCCATATCTTAGCTATGGTAAATAATGCTGCAATAGACATAGTTATGCTGGTAGCTTTAGTATAATCTTCTTTGTGATCATTTGGGTAAGTGCCCAAAAATGGGAATGCTGGGTCTTAGGGGAGCTCTATGTTGAGTCTTTTGAGGAGCCTCAATACTACTTTGCAAAATGGTTGAACAAGTTTACATTCCCACCAACAATGTAGTAAGGTTCCCTCCTGTCCACATTCCCTCCAGCATCTGTTGTTATTAGAGTTCTTGATCATAGCCATTCTAACTGGGGTGAGGTGGTATCTCACTGCTGTTTTATGGCTAGAAAGGTTGAGCATTTCTTCATGTGTCTATTGGATATCCTTCCTTCCTATTCAGAGAAGTCTCTGTTTAAGTCTTTAGCCCACTTATTCATTAGGCAGTTGTTTCTTTGAGGATTTGTTGTTGGGGGATTCAATTTTTTGTGTTCCAGGTATTTTTTCGATATGAAACCCTTGTCCGTTGTATAGCTAGTGAAGATCTTCTCCCAATCCGTGGGATTTCTATTGTTCTTGCTAGCTATCTCCTTTGCCTTGCAGATTCTCTGCAATTTATTATTATGATATAATCCTAGATTTTCTGTTTCTTTAAAGGTGAGCTGAAGTAAATACCAATTCTAAACACCCGAAAGAAATACAGATCACTGAAAAGAAAGGCTTACATTAGAGAAGGAGTTAAATCTCTCTGGCCATCCTCATTCAGCAACATTTCTAGAAGGACTACCTCTGCTACTTGAATCATAGACTACATTTCCAGAGAATTATGTATTTTAGTATAGTTTTATGTCACTTTAAAGAATAATATTCCAGGTACCAAGTGCTAACACTTGTAATCCTTCTTACATGGGAGGCTAATAGTTCAAACAAGCTCAGCCAGAAAAGTCTGTGAGACTTATCTCACATGAAACAACAAAAGAGAAGAAGTACAGCTGTGGCCCAAGTGTGGTAGAGTGCTAATTTTGACCAAAAAAAAAAAAAAGATCAGGGAGAGAATGTTTGACATTAACCTAAAATAATTCACCCATTACCTGATTGTGCAACTGTAACCCCTCCTTAAATCACCTCCATAATAACATTAAAAATTGAGTGATTATAAAAAAAACTCAAAAACATTACCCAGATCCTGATATCAACCCCAGGACATGTACAAAAAGCAAGAAAATAAAGTATTAATCTCATTAATGTCTTCTTACAGTTGGTGATTTATTACCAAAATTATGTTCAAAAAGAAAAATGTCCCATGTTTTGTAGCTTACTTTTCTCAATTATAATCATTTACATATAGTTGTAGGAAAGATCCTTTACAATGATTAAATATTGTCTATCACCCAGAGAAAATGCATTAATGACTGCATCTCTCTCTGTCTCTCTGTCTCTCTGTCTCTGTCTCTGTCTCTGTCTCTCTCTGTCTCTCTCTATCTCTCTCTTCCTTGAGAGGTGGAGAGTAATATTATCAATTCTTAATATGAAACAAATGCAGTAGCACCACTCTGAATTTAGTCAGACTCTCAAAAACTTACTCTTCTGGAAAATAAATCAAGGATCAACAAAATTCATGTTAAACTGAAGAAACCTCCTAGGAAAGCTTTTTTAGAGTATGTGATATTAATAATTGGTTCTGGACATCCATATGATTCTAATATTTCATTTGATACTTTTATAGCGTTGAGAAAATGTGTTTTATATACAGAGTAATACATGTGTCATTATAAACAAATATCCCTTATCAAAATACAATATCTAAATGTCTTACCTACATTATTTCAACTTATTTCATTAAATCATGTGCTGTATTTTAGGGCAAAGTTTTTCATGATCCTTCCTATCACATTCTTTTCTCCATTCAGGAAGACCCATTACAATCCTTAATCTCATGGTCAAACCTAATATATGGCTCATTAGGACTTACTGGGATGTCTATTTCCCTCGCCTACTGTTACCAAATTTTGAATTCGTGGAAGGAATCCACTGAAAGTCTGCCAAACATCTGCCTGAGGTAAACCTATCCCTATTGACTTGGTGTACTCTCTCCCTCTTTTCTCTCTTGCTTTTCTTCTCCCTCTTTCTCCTTTCTGCACTTCTTAAAGGCTTTGCATCCTCTCTCAGGGGTCTCCATCAACAAAATATATGTGAGAGAGGGGATGAAGTGTCTTGTTAATTGTGGAGTCGTGTATTTCCATTCAACTCTCTATGTTTCATGACTGTCAAAGAAATGGTAGGATAACGGGAATCTTGGGAGGATATGATCAGTTAAATTGAGCCCTCATTGTTGAAGTCATATTTAAGAATGCATTATTTATGTAAAGATTATTTACTGACCACAATATACCAGTAGAAAATGGTGGCTATCCAGTAAAAGGAAATAGAAGCAGATTCTGAACACAGATTTTAATTCCATTTAGATGGGGTAACTAGAAAATAAAAATTATCTGAATGTGTTTCCAGACAATAGCAGGGCTGAAGTCTCTGCTCCTAGAAGGGTGTGCTGGGCTCCTAAACCAAGGTAGCCAGCGAGGTAAGGTAGAGTGGAGTTATGAAGCAAGGGTCTGTCTCATTAGTTGCTCTGTAGCAGCAAAACCATGGTGTACTTAAGCACAGGAAGTGCCTCTGTGCTCTGAATCCAGTTGAGGAATCATTGGATTTTGCTGTTGGGTCCAGCTGGGTGTGTTTCTGGTGTCTGGAGCTATGTAGGCAGGGGGGTCCAGTTGTGGTACAGGCACAGGGCTGATGCTGCCTGTCTGCTGGTTGCAAGAAGGAAGAATGAATTCCCTCCTGGACAAACTGTGATCCTCAGATTGCTAATTTTTAGTAGCTAGGATTGCAGACGTGAGCTACTATTGCCAGGCTCATTGTAGAAGCCTTACGTGCTTTTCTTTTTTCAATATTTTTAAGTCCAAGACCAGGACTCCCAAAGGCCACCTAATGCTTTCACTCCATGTTTCTACTAACTTAGCCAGGCCTCTCCATCCCCTTAATGCCTCTTTTCTTCCAACTAAGTTTTTCCTTTTATTTTTTGGTTTGACATTGTTAAATTTTAATTAATGAATTTATTTATTTTTCTGTTGCTTCTAGCACTTGAACTTAGGGCCTGGCCACTGTCCCAGGGTGTTTTTGCTACAGGTTTACACTCTTTATAACACTTGAGCAGTAGCTCAAATTTTTTCTTGTGTGTGTGTGTGTGTGTGTGTGTGTGTGTGTGTGTGTGTGTGTGTGTGTATGTGTGTGTGTGTGTGTGTGTTAGAGAAATTTATTGGAAATAAGAGTCTCATTGAAACTCCTGGCTTTGGGTAGATGTGGCGCATACCTAAAAATCTAGCAATTCAGAAGATGAGATCTGAGGGTCCCAGTTTGAAGCCAGCCTGGAAGGAAAGTTTTTGAGACTCTTAGCTTGAATTACCTACCAAAAGACAGAAGTGCAGTTGTGTCTCAAGTGCTAAAATGCTTGAACAATAGAAGCTCAAGGATAGAGGCCAGACCCTGAGTTCAAGATCCAGGAATACCTCTCTCTAATGAATGTCTTTAGGGCTTAGATGTGTGGCTCAGTGTGAAGAGTACCTGCTAATGAGCAGAAGCATTACATACTCAGTTCAAGGGCAGGCCTTTGTAATATAATTGGCCTGAAGAGGAGTCTGAAGTTCATTTTCGATTTCTTTTCATCTGTCTCTCGCTTTCACTACCTCAGGTTTCTTTGCAATTTTTACTCCACTTTAAAACTTCAGACAAGTGACTTCAAACACTTCCCACTGAGCATCAATTTAACTCCTAAGTGAAGCATATAACTTAACTTATGAGCTAACGAATTAAAGGCAGAATTTTTAATTTTCTTACAATCCAAGAGAGTCAGCATATTGGGAGCAAACTCAACTTTCAACATGAAAATGTGTCTTAAAATATTTTCCAACCAGGAAGAAATAGTAGTGAATACACCGTTATTTATTGAAATTAAGGAAGTTGATGATGTAGCTTTCAAAATATCCAAACACATAGGAAAGAAACTCAGACATGTTACTGAGAAACAGATACTCTACTTGCTCTAGCTGAGAATTGTGTGTGTGTGTGTGTGTGTGTGTGTGTGTGTGTGTGTGTGTGTGTGTGTGTCTGTGTGTATCCACCCCCTACAGGTCTTCAACTCAAGCCTAGGTCCTTTCAACTGCTTATTCTGTGCAAGGATGTCGCTAAACCACTGAGCCACAAGTCTTTTTCTGGCTTCTTACTAAAAAGCCAGGGGTTTTCCAGTCGATTTTATTTTCTGATCCTCCACTATTACTGTGGGTGCTGCCACAAAATGACAGTTCATTGAATTAGGAGTAATATGGAAGTCACTTTTGCAAGATGCAAAGTAACCAGTTCATTAATTGGGAGTTACACAGAATCACAATTAGAGTGCCTTCAAACACATTGTTTCTGAAGAATTTATATGAAGCCCAGAGCATAATCAAAACCCATTAGCCACAACATGTGAGTAGCATATATTTATTATATAGAATATGTAAAATGAATTTTATCCTGAATTAAAAGCTATGCTGGGTGTGGTACTTAAAATAATCACAAATAAGTGTCATTTAAATGAAACCCAGACTGGAGGCTTACCGTAAGCAGCAGAGCATCTGCTTTGTGAGTACAAGGCCCTGATTCCTAGCCCCAGGACCATAAAGAAGAAGTAGAAAAAAGTGAAAGGGAAGGAGAAAAAGAAAATAAAAAGGGCAATGAAGGGATGAGAAGAGGGAAAAGGAAACAGAGGAGAAAGGAAGAGCAGGAGAAAGAGGAGAAGGAGGAAAAAGGGAGAAAGAAGAGGGGACAATGTGGGAAGGAATAGGAAAATGGACCAGGGGAAAGAGGAGGACAGGAAACAGGAGGAGAAAGATAAGTGCAATATAACAAGAAGAATGTTGGAAAACATTTTTCATAAGTGATATGCATGTGTGTGGCAGGATTATTTTTTAATCAGAGAGACAGCTAGCCCAATAACAATGTGGGTAAGTACCTGCTGCTAGATCACTTTATTCTGAAGGCATGCACTGCTCCACATTTCTGCATTGAGGAGTTCAGAAGACATCTGGAGTTTGCTGTATTACAGATTCACCTCAGGATTTCTTTTTCATGTATCATATATGGGAAAGAACTAAATGAACCCTTCCTTAATTAAAAAAAATAGAAGCTACATTCATTTGTGTTACTGTGCATGAAGAAATCCTGGAGATTTCTGGTTAATTCAGAGGGTCTGAAGAAAAATTATAGGACAAGAGGAAAGTAAACTGTTTTTTATTTGTTTTGTTTTGTTTTGTTTTTGGTCCGGTCATGGGGCCTGAACTCTGGGCCTGGGGGCTGTCCCTCAGCTCTTCAGCTCAAGACGAGCGCTCTACCACTTGAGCCACAGTGCCACTTCTGGCTTTTTTCTTTTTTTCTTATGTGGTGCTGAGTTATCTAACCCAGGGCCTCATGAATGCAAGGCAAGCACTCTACCACTGAGCCACCTTCCGAGCCCTAAAACTGTTTATAAAGTATAAGTTAGCACTGATGTAAATATTTAGGGGATGATTTTCCTTTTTTTTTTTGCCAGCTGTTCAGTGCTACACCAAGGCTGTGCCCTCAATCCCCTTCTGTGTCACCATGTGATCTTCCATTTTACTAGTTCCTGTGGGAGTGGGTTCCATCTTCAGGTTACCTGTTGGGAAGTGGGACCCCCCTGTCTTGGGGTGTATGCACATTGAGAGGCTGTGTGCACATGCTCCACAGCACTGCCAGATGAGCCTGAGTGGAACTGCAGAGGCTGGCTGGGGGTCTTAGCCTACCCATACTTCCCACCCTAACTGCCTCCCCTCACAGCCTTGCTTCCCTGATTTCATCCAGGAGACGGCAACCATGGGGTTGGAGTCGAGTCCACTGCCACCCTCTCCTCCTCCAGCTGTGCTGGTACTGGTCTGCAGTGGTCCTGGGTGTGAGTGGCATCCCAGGGAGACTCCATTCTGAGGTCACCACCTGCCCCCCTGGGTGCATACTGAACAGTCCAAGGGAGAAGAAAGGCGGGGCAGGCAGACAGCACACTGGTGGCTGAGCAGCCCAGCCTTGGTCCATCTCACCAGTCTTTATGCCAGTCGGGGGACTGGAGCCCTGTGCTGGTCTCTCTCCAAGTGGGCTTGTGACAGCTGCAGCAGCTCAGATCCCTGGAGCCACTTCAACATCTCCACAGACCTCCATTTTCTGGTCCGCTACATGGCCATCCCAGCATATGCCCATCATCACCAGAGGAGCTTGGCCTTACAGCACACTCACCACAGCACTGGGGACCTGAAGCCCCTCACCTTTCTTTGCCACTTTCCCTCCATCATCTTCCTGGTCCATGTGAGCCTGGCTGTGGGTGTCATTCTAGGGACACACTGTCTGGAGGCAATAGGCTCACCTACTCTCACTGGGATCCAAAGCAGGGGAATGGTTCTGACCTTGGGAGTGTAGGCCACCCAGATGGAAAGCAGCACTTGGGGTCTGCCCTGCCTCTCCTGGCTTTGGCCCCTGAGGCTGTGTTGTTTGGTTTGGTCACTGATGGAGTTTTGTTGGCTGCAGCCCACCACAATGGGTGCTGCACTTGCTGCAGCAGAAATGTGGTGCCCAACACCTCCTCAGGGTCACCACACAGACCTCTGATTGGTCTACATGGGCTGGGTGAGAGTGACTTCCCAGGACTCACATTGGAAATGTCACTCCCTTTTATGGGACCAGAAGCAAGACGACATATATAATTTACAATTTATAATGTTTTCCTTCACTGAGATAAACAGTACTAAGAGAAAAATATTATATTTTATTTCAACAAAATGCATAACCTATATCACTTCAACCTGTTAAACCATTGTAATATTTTATATCCAATAGATATTTTTTCTGTCATTCTTTTTCTTTACTTTTGAATATAACTAAAGTAATATATTTTGTGCATTTTATCAAACTTCATTTGCAGTTACTTCATTTGCAATTTTTTCAACTTGTTAGACTTAATAATGTGTTTTTGGAAAACAATTTTATTTTACTTTTATTTCAATTTGCCATTATGGTCTTATAAATACAAACAATAAAGTCCATTCTTGCTAGTATCGAGTTCAATGTCTTTTGGATACTACAGACTAAATGATATAACATTAAATATCATACAGTAATGTGTATCACTTTGATTAAAACTGCTCCATAAAATAATTAGTAATTCAGGCAGCAGCTGCATTATCTGGCATGCTAAGCTAGTAGGAACCTAGTTGCAGCCCACCCACCTCCAGCATTCTAAAGCGCCAGGCCTGGGGACTGTTGGAGATCAGGTTGTACCTGCTGTTGGGCTAGGGCAGCCCCCAGTGGCCACTGTATGAATGGCAGATGCCATCGACACACATCTAGTGCCCACCTGCTCCATGGGCCTGGGCCCTGACTATTCAGCCCTGGGAGTGCATACACACATTGTGGTGGGGCCACCTGCCTGGGAGTGCAGAGTGAATAAAAGCCACGCTCCTTATCCACTTGTACAGTATTTATCCTACGTGGAGCAGGAGATGACTCTGCTTGGTTGTGGGGAGAAGATAAGAAAGGCAGGCTCAGGCAGAGTGATGCCATCTTTTGTGCCGAGGCTGGCATGGAAACTTTCCTCTGTGCACTGCTCTCATAGGCTCCGGCTGCCCTTCCAAGCTTCTTGTCTGGGGAGTAGCAGCCATTGACACTCATGTCTGGTATTCGTGGCTGCTCTTTTGGATTGGCTTGTTACTTTATACAAAGAGAGCCCCACCTTCAGACAGCAGAGTTACATTCTGGGCTGTGTAAAACGTTCTGTATTTGAGCATTCCAGTGTAACTTTTCTGAAATGTTTCCTGTAAAAGTGTTGTGAAATTTGTATTTTAGGTGTTGAGGTGAGGAGGATCCAGATTATGAACATAGTTTCCTACAAGCCTTTCAACTAAAAATCAAAACAGATTGCCCCTAAAAATGCCTATCAATAAATAAATTTAAGAGGGAAAAAGGCTGTTTTCTCGTAAGATCGAAATACACTACTTCGATAGTAATTCCCTATTCTGGAAATGATTGGCCAGACCTAAGAGTTAAGTGCCTCATTAGAGGCAGAATGTTTATTAGCTTTATCCAAAGAGAGGGAAGAAAGATAAAATCCATGGTTTATTTTACAGACTCAAAGTGGTAATACAAAATGAGAATCACAAAAAAAAATCTCTGCACTGTCTAGATCTCCTGTGCTGCACCCAGCATGGCACTTTCTGCCTTTTCCAGCTGTGGTTAGGTCCACCTGCCCAGTGGATCAGTTGTCGTCAAGGCATCTTGGTCCTGAAGTGGGACTTGGATTACCAAATGGTGGTTGGGATGGGACCTGGCTAAGGACAGTATAAAGACCACTTCCATGGCATGACTTCTTTGTTCTCCATGCAAGTAAGATTACAAACGAATTTCTCTGAATTTTACTCCAGAAAACAATCACTGAACCCAAAGGCTAGACCACCAAACACCTTCTACCCAACTCCATCCCCCCCTTCCTCCCTGCTTGGGAAAGAGCAAAATAATTTTGCAAGTTTTGGTACACACAAAAATCACCCATCATCTCTCCTAGTAAACTGGGTAGCAAGTGACTAAGTCATGTAACTGCATAATGCTCCACTCATTATTCTGGACAACATCTTCAGGTTGTTTGATGCTTTATTTTTTTTTTTCTTTTTGTTGGTCATTGCGCTTGAACTCTGGGCATGGGGATTAACACATCCTGAGCTACTCAGCTCAAGGCTAGCCCTCTACCACTTGAGCCACAGTTCCACTTTCTGTTTTCTGGTGATTAGTTGGAGATAAGAGTTTGACAGACTTCCCTGCTAGGGCTTGCTTTGAACCGTAAGTTTTTAATTGTAAAATTGCTGTACACAGGAGTTACAGTTACATGAACAAGGTAATGAGTATATTTCCTATTGAGCATTGCTGCCTCCTCCTTTGTTTTCCCCTTACAATCGCCTCCCTCCCACCTCCCCAACTACACCCCCTCGGTAGCCAAAGTTGTTTTCTTTAAATAAATATATATATGTATATATAGTAAAAATGTTGTACACCTGGCTACACTTTCATGAATAGGGTAGTGAGTACATTTCATAGCAAGATTTGTTACCTCCTCCTTTGTTTTCCCTCTACCATCACTTCCCTCCCGACCTCCCCAATACCTCCTGACCCCACCCACATTGTAAAGTTCGTTTTCAACATAGTGTCCTGTGCATCTTGTCTTAACAATGGGTCAGCCTCTATCTTCATTTAAGCATTCCTTCCAGTCCCCAAATTACAAAAATATATATACAAGTTGCAGAACACTGGCATCAAATCCAGTAAAACAGGGTTTATACTGTCGGGGAAGTACATACAAGAGAAACAAACATTCACATTGTGCATTATAAGTACATTAAAAACACTAGCACTAGCAAGAAAGAAAAAAAAAAACCAGTGTCCCTGTCTTGGGGTACATTTTGCTTAACATTATCTCATGTGGTCATATGTATATAGACTTTGACTTCTGTTTGTCATAGACATGTACTAGTCTTTGCAAAAAAAAGGGAGACCATGGGACCTATGTTTCCTTGGGCTGGCTTACTTCAACTATAACTTTTTCCAAGTCTCTCCCGTTCCTAACAAATGAGGCAATGTCATTCTTTCTGATGGAGGCATAAAAATCCATTGGGTATATATACCACATTTTCTTGATCCATTCATCTACTTAGGGGCATCTGGGTTTGTTCCATATCTTAGCTATGGTAAATAATGCTGCAATAAACATGATTGTGCTGGTAGCTTTGGTATGACCTTATTTGTGATCATTTGGGTAAATGCCTAAAAGTGGGATTGCTGGGTCATAATGTAGCTATCTGTGGAGTCTTTTGAGGAATCTCCATACTGCTTTCCAGAGTGGTTGAACAGTTTACACTCTCACCAACAATTCAGTAGTGTTCCCTTTTGGCACATCACCTCCAGCATCTGTTATTATATTTCTTGATTATAGCCATTCTAACTGGGGTGAAATGGAATCTCAGTGTTGTCTTGATTTGAAATTCTTTTATGGCTAGAGAAGCTGAGCATTTTGTCATATATCTATTGGCCATTCTTATTTCCTCTTCAGAGAAGTCTCTAAGTCTTTAGCCCATTTTTTAATCAGGCAAGTGTTTCTTTGAGGATTTGTTGTTGGGGATTTAGTTTTTTGAGTTCTAAGTATATTTTAGATATGAGACCCTTGTCCATTGTTTGGCTAGTGAAGATTTTCTCCCAGTCCGTGGGCTTTCTGTTAATCTTGCTAGCTAAGTCCTTAGCCTTGCAGAAGCTCTGCACTTTCATGCAATCCCATTTGCCCAAACATTCTTTGATTTGTTGTGCTTCTGGATCTCTATTAAGAAAATTTCGGCCTGTGCCTAGGAGCCCTAGAGTTTCTCCTATTCCTTTCTGTAATGTTTTTATGGAATCTGTTTTTATTTCGAGGTCTTTGATGCAATTGGAGTTGATTCTGGTGCAGGGCGATATATACAGATTTAGTTTTCTACATGTATTTACCCAATTTTGCCAACAACATTTACTGAAAACGCTTTTTTTTTTTTTTCTTTCCATTCAATATCTTTAGCACCCTCATGAAAGATTAAGTGGTTATAGGTCTATGGGTTCATTTCTGGGTCTTCAGTTTTACTCCCTTGATCCTCAGGTTAGTTCTTGTGCCAGTACTAAGCTGTTTTGATTACTATGGCTTTGTAGTTGAGTTTGAAATTTGAAATTGATATTCCTCCAGTGCTGCTTTTTCAACTAAGGCTTGTTTTTGCTATTCTGGGGCTTTTATTGTTCCATATGATTTTTTGGATTAATTCTTCTATTTCATTGATGACTGAAGTTGAGATATTGATAGGTATCACATTGAATTTGTAGATAAACTATGACAGTATAGCCATTTTCACGATGTTAATCCTCCCAATCCTGGAGCATGGAAGGTTTTTCCACTTTCTTAGTTCTCCTTTACTTTCCTTTTTCAGATTATTAAAGTTTTCATCATACAGGTCCTCTACCTCTTTTGTTAAGTTAACCCCTAAGTGTTTTATTTTTTGTGGGGATATTAAAAAAAGGGGTTGCTAATTTCAGCCGTGCTCCTCTCATTATTGGGATACAGGAAAGCTATTGATTTCTGAGTGTTAATTTTATACTCTGCTACTTTGCCAAAGTTTCCAATCAAGTAATTGAGAGTTGACATTATGGGGTTTAAATACAAGATCATGTCATCTGCAAAGAGGGAGAGTTTTACTTCATTTTTCCCTATTTGGATCCCCTTTACGTCAGCATCTTGTCTTATTGCCCTAGCTAGGTATTCTAATACTAGGTTGAAGAAGAGAGGAGGGAATAGACATACTTGTCTTTTTCCTGAATTTAGAGGAAATGGTTTTAACTTTTCACCATTATGTATATTGCTGGCTGTAGGTGTGTTTTATACATCCTTTATCATATTGAGGAATGTTCCATGGATTCCTAATTTATCCAGAGCCAGCATCATAGATTATTGGATCTAGTCAAAGCTTTTGCCGCATCTATTGGGATAATATGTGGTTCTTATCCTTGCTCTTGTTGATGTGGTGGATTTTATTAATTGTCTTGTGTATATTGAACCAGCTTTACATCCCTGAAATAATCCTGTTTGATTGTGGTGTATGATTATGTTAATGAGTTGTTGAAGTCAATTGGCCAAGTTGTTTGACAAGTTTTGCATCAATGTTCATCAAAGAAATGGGTCGGTAGTTCTCTTTTTGATGAGTCCCTACCTGGTTTGGGGATGAGGTTTTGTCCTGAATTCATTAAAATAGTGTGGTAGAGAAGTTTTGCTTTCAATTTCATTGAAAAGATGGCGGAGTATTGGTGTGAGTTCTGCTTTGAAGGTCTTGTGGAATCCAGTTGTAAATCCGTTCAGTCGGGGGCTTTTCTTTGGTGGGAGGTCCTATATTGCTGCTTCTATTTCAATGCTTGATATGGGTCTGTTATGATTGTTTAAATCATCTTGAGTTAGTTTGGGCACGTCAATATTTTCTAGAAATTTGTTCATACTTTTCTTATTTTCAAACTTACTATCATAAAGGTTTGAGAAGTATCACCTTAATATATTGTGAATCTTGGCCATTTCTGTAGTGATGTTTCCATTCTCATTTCTGAGTTTGTTTATTTGGGTGTGTACTCCTTTTTGCTCATAATATTTGCAAAGGGTCTGTCAATTTTATTAATTTTTTAATAACTCACTCTGATTTGTCAGTTCTTTCTATAGTTTTTTTACTCTAATTCAGTTAATTTGGATTTAATTTTAATTATATGTTAGTGTCTACTGGATTGAGGATTAGCTTGTTGTTCTTTTTCAAGGAGCTTTAGGTGCCTCATTAAATTGTTAGTTTCAGATCACTCCAATTTGTTAATGTAGGAACTCAGAGCTATAAACTTCCCTCTGACTACTGCCTTTTCTGTGTCCCAGAGGAGCTGGTAATTTGTGTTTATTTTTGTTAAATATCGTGAACATTTGCATTTCCTTTCTAATCTCTTCCTTGACCCACTAGTCATTCAACAGTGTGTTGTTCAGTCTCCATGTGTTACAGTATTTCCTTTGATGGATTTTGGTGTTGAATTCTAGTTTTATTCCCTTGTGGTCTGAGAGAGTGCAGGACATAATTTCAATCTTTCTGAATTTGGACAGATTTGCTTTGTGGCCTAGAATGTGGACTATTTTGGAGAATGTCCCATGTGCTTCTGAGAAGAAGGTGTAATCTGATGCTGCTGGGTGAAATATTTGGTACATGTCTGTTAAGTTTCATTAATCTATGCAGATTTTAAGATCCAAGTTTTCTCTGGTGAGATTTTGCCGGGTTGATCTCTCCAGTGGGGATTGTGCTGTGTTAAATACCCCAACAATTAATATCTTTGGATCAATGTGAGAGCTGATTGAAAGTATGTTTTCTTGGTTAAATTTCGGTGCTCCGTTATTTGGTGAGTAGATATGTAGAATCATAATATCCTCCTAAAGGAGAGATCCCTTAATTAGTATGTAGTGACCTTTATCACTTCTCATTTATTTTAACCTGAAGTCTATTTATTTAATATTCGGATTTAAAGGCTTGCCTGTTTATTGGGTCCATTTGTTTGATATTTTTTAAATTCCAGCCTTTCACTTTCAGAATATGTTTTTTTTTAACTTTTATAATTTTTTTTGTGAAAATTCTGTATAGAGGGGTTACAATTACATGGGCAAGATAATGAGTACATTTCTTATCAAGCATTGTAGCCTCCTCCTTATTTTTTGTGGGCAAGGTGTGTCTCTTGAAGACAGCAGATAGAAGGAACTTGTCTTGTTATCCAATTGGACAATCTATGTCGCTTAATTGTAGGGTTAAGACCATTAATATTGAGGGTTAGGACTGAGAAGTGCTTGTCTTTCCCTACTTTTTTATTTATTTTTGAGGGGGTGGGAATCTGTGGCTTGGCTGTTCTTGTTGTGATTACATAATTCTCTGTTTGTGGACTGCATCATTGCCTGTATTCTGTTCTTGTTGGTTTTCTACAGGTAGAACGTCTTTGAGGCCTTTTTGAAGAGCTGGTTTGGTAGCAATATATTGCTTCAGAATTTCCTTGTTGTGGAAGGTTTTTATTTGTCTTTGTGCTGTGAATGAGAGCTTAGCTGGGTAGATTATTCTTGGTTGGTAGTTATTTGTCTTTAGGGCATGACATACCTCTTTTCAGGCCATCCTTGCTTTTATAGTGTCTGCTGAGAAGTCTGAGGTAATTCTCATTGAGTCTCCATTACATGTGATTGTTCTCTTCTCCCTGGCAACTATAAGAATTCTTTCTTTTGTGGCTATTGAGCTGGTACAGTTTATAATGTGTCAGTGGGATGAACTTTCTGTTCTGGTATATTTGGGTTACTAAAAGCTTTTGGTATCTGGATGGGCCTGTCCTATTGTATATTTGGGAAATTCTCTGCTAGGATTCTGCTAAATTCATTTCCTCATCCATTGGCTTCGCTCTGCAGGCCCTCTTGTATTCCTATTATTCTCAGATTAGGCACTCTAAATGTATCCTGTATTTCCTGCAGTGATCTGTCATGCTTCTTAGTTTTGTTTCTCTATGGAGTCTAAATTGTCTTCAGCCACCAATATTCTTTCTTCAGCCTCTTCCATTCTGTGTTGAAGGCTTTTAACTTTGGTGTTTAACTCCGTTTCTTCTTGCTGGTCTTTCTTAATGGTGGCCAGTTCCTTATTAAAGTTTGCTTTCAAGTCTTGAATAGATTGCCTTACCTTCTGGAGTTGGTTATCCATTTTCTCTTTTCACTCTTTAATCTGGGTTCCTAACTTTTCATTTGATTCTTTCTCCCTCTGCTGGAGTTCCTCTATCTTTTTATTTGTGGAGGCCATGAAATCATCTATTAGCTTCTAGTTGGCCTCATTTCGTTCTTATAACTCTATGTAAGGTGTCCAATTTTTCATTCAGCAGGTTTATCAGCCATACTTTTAATCTATCTTTAACTTTATCCTCTAGGTAATTCTGGGACTGCTCTCTAGCTTGCTTATGTGAAGATGGTGTTGGGGTTTGTTGATTGGCTATTTTTCTTGTGTTTCTTCAGTTAGTTCTACCCATTTGGAGACAAGAACCACACTGGTACCACAGTAGGACAGTCGTTTATGAGAGAAGCCAACCTGGTGTCATGTAGATGTGTAGATCTTAGAGTTTCAAAGTTATGGGTAGATGTTTTCCTATTTAGCTCTCTTTTCTTTGCTTGGAGGGAGTCTTGTGGCTTTGGCATAGACATTACATATAGTTGTAACTTTTGAGACAATCTAAGTTTGGCTAATTAGTCTGCTCCTTAGAGTCAAGAGGAGTCCCTTGTACTGAAAGTAGTCAAATGGAATCAATTTTGTAGTCATATATAGAACCAACTGGGTTGGGTCAGGTATAAGTCATTAGGGATCAATGGGCTGGATCAGATAGGGAAGTGAAGGGTGTGATTGGAGAGATATGAACTTAAGTTCTGAAGAGAACTTATAATGATAGTAGAGGGCTAAGAACAGCTTAGGGGTATATGTAGTAGTAGGAGAATAAATATCTTGTTACTGAGTGTAAGAGGTTGAAAAGAATTCAAAGAAAGGTTATGTAGGGAGCAGTTTAGAGATCGAGATGAAGATAAGAAAAATAACTTATGTATAAGTGTATTTGGGAGACTTGCTGAGATTAGAAAAAGATCATTTAGATATTATTGGAAAGTTGCTTAATCTAAGTTAACTCCTGTAATTATTTTTTACATACATAAATGGAGGCCTTACTTTGTGTATAGAACTAGACAGGGTAGTTCTGATGGAGTAATAATATAACGTGGAGAGAGAGGAGAAGGAGGGAGTGAGAAGAAAAGAAAGAAGAAAAAAATACAAATTAGAAAATTTGAAAGTGGAAGAAGAAACCAACTAATAATGAAAAATAGAAGCTTTAAGTGAAATAGCAAATCCTAAATTACAATACAAATAAGTTACACATAGAAATACAAATGAACAACAAATGATCAGACATAAAAATTAACAAAGCAAAAAAAAAACCCACCAAGAATAAAATACTAAAGAATGGGTTTTTGGGGTTCTTTGCGGGAGCTTTATTCTCCCTGTAATCCTCAGAGCAGCTTCCAAGTGGAACCTTGTATGCCTTGCTGTAGTCCACTTTCCTTGTGGCTTGGTTGGAAGCAGATGGTCTTTTGATGGAGGAGGGTGCCTGCTATATAGAGTCCCACTTTCAGGCCCATTGGCAGGGAGTTTGGGGGGTTTCAGGTTTGTAGACTGCTATCATAGACCTGGAGTTGGGTTCCCAGGCTTTCCAAGATAGCCACAAGAGCCTTAGGAACAGAGCTTTTGTCTGTGTTCTGTTTTGATGTGATCCTTCCCTTTTGGAAGGGGGCTTGTGTCAGGGGGCTTTGGGATTCTACAGGGAATTGCCACCCCCAGGGAGTGGACCCCATTGTGTTACACACAAGGTCTGTAGCTGGCAGTGTGTTGGACCACAGAGCCTGTGCTGTGGTGGGTAAGATGGAGTTGGCCGGTTCTCAGTCAGAGGGTCTGGGTATTAGCAGGTCCAGGTGTGTGTGGGGGGGAGGGTGGCTCGGCTGATTCTGAAGAGTCTCCTCTGTTGCAGCGTGGGGATTCCTGGCACTGGGAGGACTAGGTGGAGGTTGGTGCAACAGGCTAATGTGGACTGAGGCGGTCCATGCTGGTCTGCAGCAGATGTGGTGGGAGGTGGTGCGTGGTGTTGGGCAGCCTTGGAGGTTTAGGCTTGTGGTTACTAGATGTGTCAGCAGAGATGCCTGCAACAGCTTGGTGGTGCAGCAGCTAGGAGAGTCTGGGGTCTGCGCAGGGTGGCAACAGGGAGAGAGCCGGTCCCAGAAAAGTGCACAGTCGGCAGGGCAGTTGCCAGCAGAGCATATAGCAATTGATTGCCTGCAGCTTTGGTTTGCTGGGGACCTTGTGCAGAGTTGGTGTGTGTTGGGGGGGGCTCACGGGGATCCTGCCAGTGCTGCAGGTACGGGCTGATTTGGGTGCTTACCTGGTGGTGCCAATTTATGGCAATTGTAATGGTGGTCGTATTGCTTAATTCACTCCTTCCCTGTAGCCACTCTGGGGGGAGGGCGGGTTTGTGGGGCATTTTCCAACATTTCACCAGCTTCCCTCCTAAATTTCTGCGGGTCTAGTATTGAGCACTTTCTTCAGCTTTTGGGTGTTCCTCCGTTTACAGTATACAGAAAGTCCCAGGCCAGCATGGCGTGGAGTTACGTGGTGCAGCTGCTCTGGAGGAGCCCCATTTACTGCTTCTCTTTTGCCTTGTATTTATTTGCCTGCTGGATAGACCTTTTGTAGTAGAAAAAGCCTTTAGGTATTTAAAGTTTGATTGGAGTGGATCTCTTGATGTAAAGTGTGGCTCTTTTGGTAAGAGAAACTTAGTGGGGCTACCTGTGAGTGTGCTGCCATCTTCCCACAATCCGTCTGAATTTTTAAAATATATTTATTCTAGGTGTTTACTGGAGCATTGCAGTTTTTTTGGAATTTAAGGTTTTCTGTAAAACTTTGTCTCCAAGTAATCAAACAGCATTAAATATTACATTTAAAAGGTATCACATAGCACCTACATTTTGGAATATAATATTAAGATGAAATTCTTATTGTTTGTACAAAAACCCTTTTAAGTCCAAATGGGATATATGCTCATTTCAGCAGCCTTGGGTCTCCTTACTCTTTTTTTGTCTCCAGTATCTTTCTTGTTTTGGAACAAGTGTCAAGGACTGTTCATCCCTTCCAAAGTAAGATTATTCCATTAATTTCATAGAAAAGGAATCCAGACTGCCTGCATCTCAAGAGAGCTTTGAGTATAATGATAATCTGATAACTCACATCAGTGAATTTTCAAATTGATATTGATAATTTTTGTAAACTATTCATTAAAGAGTTTCCATAAAGCAAGAATAAAGATAATGTTCTGCTTTCTAAGAAGATTAAAAACAGTATAATTCAACAAAACACATTCTATTCGCAGATTACATGGTGAAGAATTTCTCTTTCATTATAGTACTTACTACTGACCCTCCCTTCAAACATGTAGCTTTATTCAATTTTCCTGTTCTAGATTTCATTTCGGTACTAGCATCAGTAATCTCTTTCTAATATTTGACAATGAAATTCCATTTATTGATAGAAAGCTCAATTCATATAGACAAAGGCAGACTCATGAAAATATCATAGAGCATAAAATATTGAATATCATTAACGTGATTATATGCAAATATTCTATGAATCAATATAAGCACCACATAAATGTGCATTTTCATATAATTTTAAACTGCAAAACAGTGATATATCTATGTCAAAAATAACTCAGATCACTACTAGAAAAGAATAAGCTAAACCTATTGTATAATTTCCAGTATTTTTTGTAAAAATTTTTTTTTCATTAACTTTCTCTTTGGGCCCTTCTTTTCCTAGCAACCAGTTATATGTCATTGTCCCTAGATTTTAGTCACCTCTGAGTAACCTCTTTCATTTCCACCTCCAGTTAGTCCCTCATGTTAAATACCTGAGGAATAACTTGTCCCAATGTGTCTGCAAGAGGACAGCAGTACCCAATTCAACTGGCTGTGCCCATTCTTCCCTTGTTTGGTTAGGGAAGGGGGTATCAGCAACAGGGGTGTCAGGGATCAGGTGGCTGGAACCATGGTGTTATGAATTATGGGTAGCAGAACGGAGTAGCAGAGATTAGGATACCAAGGAAAGGGGAATTGTTACTAATCACTGAGTTGCATTGGCAGGATATTGGGTTGCAGAAAGAGTTTAGAAGGGATTGGGGTACCTAATACAGGTATCCAGACAGTTTAGCAGGGACAAGAATCCAAAGACAAAGTGAAAGACTAAAAATTGTGAGGGATTAGGATGTGGCACAATCAGGGTAACAAGGTCATGGGTGTGCAAACTGGGTAGCCAGTACTAGGATAGAAGCAATTGGCATGGTAGACTGTTGTGGTGTAGAGCTCAGGAATTCCCTCTCCGGTTTTTGCTGTTAGATCTTTAGAGAACTACTGCTACCAGCTCATTGTCAGCATGTTGGTATGAGGCATGTGCCATCCATAAATGTCTACTCCAAGTAGATTGCATTCTTTGACACGAGCTATAGGATTTTTGCCCTAAGCATCCTGAGGGACCACACTCCACAATGCTGCAGAACAGGCTCCAAATAGTAAGCTGCAATCAACTTTTACAAACCTCACTGCTCCTCTCTAAAATCAATTATCATGATAGCAAAGGATCTGAGGAGTGCTCAGCAGCAGTGCTCTGGGAAGCTCTCACTTCTTACCCTGGCATTCTGGGAGCTCATTTGAAATGGTCAAGAGCACTTGCTCTGTCTTCTCTGTCGAGGTGCTCATCACCTTCAAATGTCTCTCCTTTTCCTCCAAGGTAGCTTGCTTCTTCTCCACATCCTTTGATTTCTGCTTTGGATCAACCTGTGGCTTTCACACCAAACCCTTCCAATTTCCCATCTGCCTCTTTAGCTGTGAATCTGGCACAATAAACTACATGTAACTTCTGTATCTGTTTATCAGGATTTAATCTGGAATCCTAGGTGGTACTAGGCAACCAAAAACATGGGTAGCATTTTAAAACTCCCCTGCCAATCACTGCTCATTGAGAAATGAGCAAATGTGCTGTGGTCCGTCTCTCCTCCATTTCTGGTTCAGTAGAATAAAATGAATCACAATGGGGCCACCAGAGAGGTACTATGGCAGCAACTGAACCAATCATAGATAATTTAGTGAGGGGATATGAATCAAATGTAGAAGGGAAAATGCACAGATTTATTTTCCTGATCTACCTGTCCATTGAGTGGCATAGTCCATTTCTAAATATGATTTCTTGTACTATTACGCTTTTGCTTTCAATGTTTTGGGAAATGACTTACTATCATTTGCCTAATCTTGTGCATACACTCTATTCTATAACAAAATCCATTCTATCAATTTCTAGTCTGGTGGTTTACGTTTCTATATTTGTTGGCTCCTATAAATTCAAGGAGTTCATATTTACATATGAATCTGTTTTTAGGAGCAAGACTAAATGTTCGCTTGTATATTCTTGACACTCGTTAAAAATTTATTATATAATTATATATACATGCATATCCATATACAATTTAAATAGATATGACACACATATATGAATATATGCATATATATATATACACACATACATATTTTTGTGCTAGTAGAAGGAATTAAATTTAGGGCTTAGTTTCTTTTGGTTTTGCTTTTTGCTCAAGGTTGGCACTCTTCCATTTGAGCCACAGCTCCACCTGTAGCTTTTGGTTCTTAGATGAAGATAAGAGTCTCATGGTAAATTTTACTTTGTCTTGAAAATACGATCCTCAGCTTTCAGCTTTCTAAATAGTTAGGCTTAAAGGCATGCAGCACTAAAACCATCCCTATTATATTTAAATTAAAAATAAATTTAAATAATGATAACTTGTGTTTTCAAATAAATATTTTTCCTTTAAACTAAAACAAATTGCTTATTTGTTTTTCTTATTCCAACTCACCTACCAAGAAATGAAAGAAAAAATGCAAAACTGAAGAACCTCTGAATGTAACAATTCTCAAGCTTGCTAGCCACAGTTTCTTTGCTGGGAAATAGAAGAGGGTGCTATTGACTACAGGAAAAGTGGGAGAACATGCTCTTCACTGAAGCTGCTGAAAGGCTGATGACAATGAGAACAAGCAACTTTATGCAGGAAATGTCATAAATGGTATGCTGTGGTCGGCTGACTCTCGTGGATAAGTGTAGCCAATCTTAGAGGATGTTCATAGCGATGAGGAGAATAATGAAAGGTGAATATGTAATTAGAGAGGTGTGCTTTCTTGAAGATGAATGTCCTTGATGTTGCTAAGCTTGCCATCCATCTTGAACGCTCTTGCCTTGCTGCTGGCCCTTTTCAACTGTTCACCCATTTGCTTCAGCTGGGCCTTCTTTTAACTTAACACGGTTATGACCTCCATATGGTCCTGGTAAGTTATGAAAACATAAAGCTCCATTATTACTGCATCTCTCTTTTTTACTTTTATTTGTTCCACTATGAGAACTTCAATTCAAGGCCTGGGCACGGTGTTTTAGCTTTATCTGTTAAGGCAGGTGCTCTATAACTTGAGCTAAATCTACATTTCCATGGTTTTGAGGACTAAAGGGAGATTTTCTCTGGACTAGATTTGAACTTCAATCTTCAGTAATCAGACTTCTGAGTTGCTAAGATTACAGATTGAGCCATTAGTGCCCAGCCTTCAAAAGCATTTATTCCTTAGCCACAAACATGGAGTGACTCCTAAAAAGTTTTGTAAATGAGAAATTCTCATCATATGTGATAGTTAATGCAATTTCACAGGGAAAGGTTGGAAAGTCAAGAAAGGCTCACTAAACATATTCAAATTATGGTTTCTTCTTACTTTCTTGATGTAACAGCCCCACTGATTTCTCTCATGGATATCTTCCATTCTAATTTACTTGGGAATTCACAAGTGTATATAACTCAGTTTCATTTAACTATATGAATACCACTCTTGTTACATGTATTACTGAGCTGCATTACATCTGAGGCCTAGTGACTATCTGAAATCATCAACTTCACTGTAGATGACCTCTGTTCTTGTGCAATAACCTTCACTGGTCTGAGACACCAAGATACTTCAGGAGACCCAAGCCAGTCCTCCTATCTGACTTGCCAATGCAAACAAAGCAACTGTTCTCTTCAACCCTTATAGGAAACATGCCTGTAACATGTGATTCTCAGCAGTGAGAAGGGTGTTCAAACTACACCTGCCTGGACACTGCTGGCTCACCTTCTGAAACTTCTCAAGCCTTTCTTCAATGATGCTGTCTGCTGTCTGTAGAACTGTTGTCCATCTACATCAGCCATCCACACAGCTCCTTATTCTCTTCATTGAATAAGAACCACGAATTGAGTCTGTCTACAATCTCATCTTTGCTGATAGTCACATGCAAAGAAAAATGCATTTGGCTGTTGAAGATAGCAAACACTCCTTTTAATGGACTGAGCATTTCATTCATTTTAGTCAGCATCTTTGAGGTCTTACATCTGTGTTTCTTCCTCTTAAAAACCTAGAGTTCAACATCCTCATACATTGTCATACTTTTGCTGAAGTAACACCTTTTTTTGAACAACTGGAATTTTACCCATTGCAAATCTGTTACTAACAGGTCACAGCAAACCTTATAAGCAAGAAAGGCTGAATATATAAAGCACCACATAAATTCTTCTGCTTT
This sequence comes from Dipodomys spectabilis, assembly GCF_019054845.1. Classification (NCBI taxonomy): domain Eukaryota; kingdom Metazoa; phylum Chordata; class Mammalia; order Rodentia; family Heteromyidae; genus Dipodomys; species Dipodomys spectabilis. The sequence continues at coordinate 132,428 of NW_024870863.1, read as the reverse complement.
ATGTCCTTTCAATATTGATTTTTGAGTGATGATTTAATTCTGATATTTTCCCTTTTAAAATTAATCAAATTCTAGGGCTGGGAAAGTGCCTCAGTGGTAGAGTGCTTGCCTTGCATGCATGAGGCCCTGGGTTCGATTCCTCAGCACCACATAAAAAAGAAAAAAAGCCAGAAGTGGCGCTGTGGCTCAAGTGGTAGAGCGCAAGCCTTGAGCTGAAGAGCTGAGGGACAGCGACCAGGCCCAGAGTTCAGGCCCCAAGACTGGACCCCACCAAAAAATTAATTAAATTCTTATCTCATTCAGGTCACATGTCCTGCTTATTTAATTTAAAAACTATAATTCACATCATACTAAAACCAAATATTTAAAATACAACATATTAGAAGATTAAAGCCACATATATGATGGAGGATATATACATAGCAAAATAAAAGAAATCTTAAAACAATGCCCATCACTCTTTTGTTCCCACACTTCTAATCGAGCAGGGTGATTTTACCTATAAATCATGGAAATGTCACTTCAATCCAGTCTACTCTACACAGGCTAAGCCAGAAATACCCAATGGCTCATTGCTTACAAACAACCCCAGCAAGTAGACTTTATTTAGCAGAGGATTCTCCTTCCTACAATGATAAATGGATTATGCTAATAAATTTGAAAGTAAATAGTTCAAAACAGCCTGGCTAACAGTACAAAAGGATTCTGAGGTCTTAAAAAACTTATAATACTTCCAGTTAAAAAGTGGCCATAGAAGGTCCTTTGCTAAAGTTTTATCGTGCAGTTCATAAATAGGTAAGAAAAATGAATTTTCTTCTTACCCACAAAAACCTCGCCAAGACAGAGTGAGGCAAAATTAAAAAATGTAGCACCATCTAACCATCCAAATGTGTTGAAAAGATTTGAAAGTCTATCCCTAGAAAGCTCTTTGTTTCCATCACTCTGACATGTATTTATTTCAGCTTTTAAAACTCTAGTCTTTCATAGCTCTGAATTCCTAATTAATCTCACAATGGCTCTACATTCTTCTCTTCTGCTCTACATTAATTTTTGGAGAACTTTCCTAGGAGACCAAAAACTTTCTTTTTGTATAAAATTTAAATAACAAGCTTAAATTGACATTTCAAAATGAGACAAGCATTTTTTTTTTTTTTTTTTTTTTTTTGGCGATCGTAGGTTTTGAACTCAGGGCCTGGGCACTGTCCCTGAGAATATTTTGTTCAAGGCCTGTGATCTACCACTTTGAACCACAGTGCCACTTTCCACTGAATTTTATGTTCTTAAAGATCTTTAAGACTACTTGAAGCCTTCAATTTGCTTTGATTTTATCACTTATATAAACTGTCTAATACACTAACCCGGACTATCCTGAGTAGAAGTGAACAACTAAGTACCCGTACCCTCTTGAGTTCAAGCAGTTAATCTGATAGCTTCTAATAGTTTATAAAACCCACTACTTCTAAAAGGAAGCTGATTATATGTTTATGTAGAGGAGCCCAATATGATCCCAGCTGTTAGGCTCAGATGAGGTGTTGCTCAAGCAAGGCGAGAGGCTTCTCAACATACAGACAACACTTGTCACCATCTAAACAATAATAGCTGAACCCCATTAGAATACCATCCCTCTCATTGTTCTCCTCCCTGATGAAGTATGTTTTAAAACGTTCCATAAATATGTACAGACTTGCAGCATCCAGTGCTGTGGAAACAAGGGGTTGTTTCTGTTAAGCATGCAATTGCCTTCTAAAACTACAGAATCTAAAGGAACAGTGGAGAAGCAGGGATCCCACTGAAAAGGAACTTTAACAAAATTAAAGCTCCTTTCTAACATTGGAATTTTGGGACATTGAAGTTTCCTATATGCAGACTTACTGACTTACACAAAGGAGTAAGAATGTGCATGTTCTGTGCAAAAGTTCTATCTGTTCTTTGCCACCACCATGTCCTCCTCCACGATGTGCTGGCTCAGGTTGGTCTTCATATTTGGAAGTTCTTTCAAAGTTAGAGTTCATGCAGCCAGTGAATTTTCTAGTTCCTGCATTTAAACACAAGAAAGAGGATTTAAAGAAAATCTTCAACTCAAGCTGCTGCTGTTCTCCCACATATAAGCACTTCCTCTTATTAGACTCAAGAGGAGGAGGACCAGTCAAGGAAAGGCACCTTAGGAAAGAGAAACAGCCCTGGCCTCTTGAAGACCTATCTTGGTGGCCAGCCTCAAACCAAGTTGCTCTGAAAGGAACATTTCTTCCTGCACCCCTTTTCATTGCCTCAGTTAACTCCCTAACGTTTATACTCACTCTGATATAAAATATAGGTAAACACTTCAATTTAGAGGATAGTGAAGTTAATATTTAGTTGAAATTTTAATAATGTTTTATATATATATATATATATATATATATATATATATATATATATATATATATATATATGGTGACAAATAGGTGACGTCCTTTTTAAAAAAAACCAAAAAGTGTTTTGTTGTTGAAGTAGTCATCACATACAATTTCTATTCAACTGACATTATTTTTAGGTTAACTTTCTAAATGAAAGAGTGTAAGACTTTTTAAAATTATAATTAGTGCAGATATATCAGGAAAAGTTTCATCTGGCTGTGGATACATACTTTGTTGGTTTGTCTATTTTTCTTTGTGGTGGCTATAAAATTCAGCATATTAGGAAAACTAGGCAAACTATCACTAGCCATACCTGTGATTATTTTTGGGTTCTGTTTATTTTATTTTTTTTGTGCTGATCTTGAGACTTGCACTTATTGCATGAGCACTGTCCTTAAGCTTTTTCTGATAAAGGCTATGACTCTAAAACTTGGGCCACAGTCTTACATCCAACCTTTTGCTTGTTAGTTGGAGATAAGACTCAGACATTCTGTCATTGGGCCCAACTTCAAACTGAGGTTCTTATGTCTCACCCTCCATAATATCAAGGATTATTAACATGAGCTACTGTTAGCCATATGTGTTTTTTTAAAGCATCTGTCAATAATAATGATTGAAAATAATAGAAAGCTATTATTATAGCTAAAGGCTCAAACCTGTAATCCCAGCTATTTCAGACCTGAGATCTATAGGATCATGGTTTAAAGCTAGACTGGTCAAACAATTCAGAGTATGTTATTTTTTTTTAACACGCTGTCCCCAGGGTTTAAATTCAGGCCTAGGCACAGTATATGAGTTGCTTTTCATTAAGGGCAGTGCTCTACCTCTTGAGCCACAGTGACACTAGAAGCGTTTCCTGAGTAGTTTATTAGAGGGAAGAGATATGGAGACTGCACAGTCTGGCTCTGAACTGCCATCCAAAAATTAATCCTTCAAAGTAGTAAATCAGTGATTCTTGCCTTCAATTAAGCAACAAAAAATCTGAAGGTCTGGCTCAAGTGGTGTAGGGTCAACCGTGCTTGGAAAAAGTTAAGGAAATTCAAGCCTCAGTATTGGCACATATGTACATAGAAGCACTCACATACATACATATAAAGGGTCCTATACTCAATTCCATGGGATGAAAAAAAGAGATAAAAATATTAAATTAAATTAGGACAAAAATAAATAATTTCCATTGTTAAAAGAAAAAACTACTATAGCCGGGTGGCAGTGGCTCACACATGTAATCCAACCTACTCAGGAGGCTGAGATCTGAGGACTGTGGTTCAACTCCAGGCTGGGAAGGAAAAGCCCATGAAACACTTATCTCCAAATAACCACGCAGATTCTGGAAGAGGCACTGTAGCTAAAATGGTAGAGCACTAGCCTTGAGTTGAAGAGCTGAGGGATAGCACGCAGGCCCAGAGTTCAAGCCCCATGACCAAGAAAAACAAATAAACAAAAAAATTGCCATAGCTGATCGTCACTTAGGTGGTAGAGTGTTTCTTCCCATAAATGAGGTATGAGTTCAATCCCCAGTGTTGTTCATACCAATACAATCCAATAAAACACACTAAGAACTATCTAACAAAAAATACATCATACATTGTAAAGGAAAATTCACACTTACAAAAATAATTGAAATAGAGCTAAAAGAAAAACCATGGCTCAATTGTGAACAGCAGCACACAGCATCAAGTAGGTATTAATTTCCATCAAAACAATCTATACATTGAATGCAATAGTATGATGTCTTCATAACAATTTGTATAGATTGGAGGCACCATCAATTAGGAAAAATAAGCCTTGAGGAATGGCAGACAGGAAATCAGAAAGAAACAAAATATTTAGAAACAGGCAAACACTTCTTCTTTGCTTTTAAATAAACCCTGAGAAACAACAAGATGCATTCCTCATCTTAAGGATAAACATCTGTTGTATGGCAAAATGTATTTTTTCCTGGAAGACATATACTAAAGGGTGAGTTGCCAAATAAATAATCAAGAACTCAAAAGGTGTAACACCAAGAATGATAAAGAGCAAAGATAAACAATTATCTATATGACTTTATGACAGACCTTGCTTTATCAGAGAAACGCCCCTGATGTCAAACAGCTCTATGCTTCTCTCAGTGACAGCACCCACATACTCCTTTTGATGAGTTAAGAAGTTTAAGTTTAATTTCAACTAAGATACAAATCCTGTTTTTGCAATTAATTAGATTAAATTAATAGGAAAGGTACTTTGTTTGCAGTAACAATTACAATATGATATATAGAAATGGCTGTGGCCAACACATTTGTGTAGTTGTGTAATTAGATATCTTTATGGTGGTGTTATAGAATTTTAATAAATTACTTCAAGCACAAGGAAAAAGTGTGAGAAATGTTAGAGTTTTATCCAGAGCAGAGAAAATACCAGGTGGTCTTCAACAAATGTTTTCATTTTTTCTATTCTATTTTTGTGTTGTTTTTATTTTTTTTGTGTGTGTGTGTATGTGCTAGTATTGGAGTTTCAACTTAGTGTCTTGTGCTTTTAATTATCTTTTCCCTTAAGGCTGGTGCCCTACTACATAAGCTATACCACCATTTCCAGGTTTTTGTTATTTATTGGCAATATGAATATCACAGATATTGCTGCTTGAAATCCTTTTGAATCTGGATCCTCAGATCGCAGTCTCTTATGTACCTGGGATTAAAGGTGTGAGGCACCAGCGCTCTGAGAGATGCATTTATTTTGTCATATTATGTGGCAAATTACTAGAAATTTCTTTGTTAATCCATTGAATACCAAATATTGTAGGTTAGAAATTTGGGCTGGTAGTTAGGGTGTGGTTTGTCTATAGCAGCTGCTCAGTTTTTAGCAGGGGGCCACCAGGCTATAGTCTCTAATGGAATGTGGGGATCTCTTCCAAGCTTAAGGGATGCCTGGTTCGGTTTATGTCCTGAGGTTGTGAGACAGTGGTTTCTGCTTTCTGGTCACCTATCATACAACCACGGTTGTCAGCTCCTACACACCCCCACACTTTCTTGACAAACATATTCTCCTTACTGAAAACAGTTGGCTTCACTGACTTCTAGAAAAGCCTTAATTTGCACTCACTCCTTGGAAGTAACTCATACCCAACTCTTGTGGGAACTAATTATGTTTGTAGAATCTCTTTAATTTTGTTACCTACCAGAGTATATTGTGGGGTTATATCCTGCCCAGACTGGAAGATAAAAAACTCCCCAAGGGTCTGAGTTGTTGTGTATCACCTGATACATATGAAAAGCTATTTATTAGCTGGGAACTGGGGGCTCATTCCTGTAATCCTAGCTATTCAGGAGGATGAGATCTGATGCTCCCGGTTCAAAGCCAGCCCGGGCAGGAAAGGCTGAGAGACTATTATCTGCAATAAACTCAGAAAACTGGAAGTGGCACTGTGGCTCAAGTGTTAGAGGACTTTCCTTGAGCTGAAGAGATGAAGGACAGTGCCCAAGGTCCAGAGTTCAAGCCCACGGCCAAAAGAAAGTAGAAAAATATTTTTATTATTTTAAGTATCCTCAATTTCAGACACTGGTAATGTTGAGGTATTGTTTGACTTTAGCCAATGAAGTGGGAAATTTAAGAAAATGAAAGATAGTTCCATGGGTCCAATGGAAAATAATTCGGCAGTTATAGGGAATGAAAAGTAGTTAGGAGTTAAACTGAGGATATATTCAAGAGTAGTGGCTTCAGAGATGGGACAGAGGTAAACATGTTAGACATATTTTAGAAAGAGAACATGTGGCTAGGAATGTGGTTTAGTGTAGAGTGCTTGCCTAGAATGAATGAAGCCCTGGGTTCAATTACTCAGTACCACATAAACAGAAAAAGCCAGAAGTTACGCTGTGCATAGGGTCCTAGCCTTGTGCAAAGAAGAAGCTCAGTGACAGTGCCCAGGACCTGAGTTCATTGCCAAAGACTGCTAAAAAATAAAAGAGAGAACATGTTAATAATGGATAAGGGAGGGATTCAGAGACCAAATTCTGCACTGAATATTTCCTCTACTTCAAAATCAAGACACCATTCCAGCAAGAAAAATGGGGCATAAAGCTGGTCCAGAAAGAACATATCTTATGAAGAAATAAAAGATTGTTTTTTACATTGCAACTGTCCTGTAGAAATAATCCATTAGACATAATGGCGACTTGTAATGGCATAAGTGCTATCTGGAGATTTTGTATGGGTGCTGGTCCTGAGCCTTAATAAGAGTCTAGGTGCTATTCGTATATTTTTCCTCAAGAATATTACTCTATTACTTAAGCCACAGCTCCATTTTTAACATTTTTGGTGATTAAATGGAGATAAGAGTGTCATGGACTTTTCCTGGATCGCCTGGTTTAACAATGTTATCCCCAAATCTCAGCATTCTGAAGAGCTAGGATTACAGTTGAGAGGCACTTGCACGCAGAGAAGCATTTCTTTTTCAGTGAAAGGAATGAAGAATACAGATACTTCAGGAAGCCTCTCCCTCAGTACTAAGTAAATCACCAAGAACAGTTCTCCTGAATACACACACACACACACACACACACACACACACAAAACCCCCCTTAGGCATCTCAGGGGTCTGTAGCTCTTTCCCCAAAAGAATAGCATATTCTAAGAGGCAAACTGTGGTGTCACAGGCCTGTAATCCCAGATATTGGGAGGTAGAGTTATAGGAGAATGGGGTACTTAGGGTGGCTTGAGTGAAGTCAGCACAAGACCATATATGAAAAGCAAGCTGAAAAAGAAAAAAATTGATTGGGGGCATGCTGGCTCAACTGGTACCATATTTGCCTAGTAAGTGTAAGGCCCTCAGTTTAATCCTCAGTTCCATGAAAAAGATAAAAAGAATAGCATCTTAGTCCATATGGTTATGGTTTAACAAAATCCTTGAAGCTGTACACTTCATAAGGAATAAAAGGTCTATTTCAATCACAATAGTAGTGGCTGGAAAGTCTAAATTGCATGGTAGCACATGGGACAAGGTCCCCTTGGTGAATCATATCACAGAAGATCTTGGCATCATAGCATGTGCTAGAATGACAGGGAGTAAGGGGCATAGGTTGCTTTCAAAAACTGTTAACAGTGATAATGTTAGTCCCTAGAGAGTTGATGAGATTTTATTAATCCATTTATGACTGAAATCTCTCTTAAAAGTTCCACCTCCTGACATGGCTACACTGAGAAATTAAATTTCCGTGTATGCTTTCATGGTGATAAACCATTACCACGCTTCTGACAGAGGCAGGTGAGTCTATTGGAAGCCAAGGACATTCATACAATTAGGCACCTGGGACAACTGCTTTGATCTCATTGATTCTGATATTTGCTGTATTTGGGGCCATTAACAGCCAGGATCCATAGAGTCCATGTCTGTTCCATGTGCCAGCTTCAGTTATACTGACTGTGATATAAACTGCTAGACAATAGGGATAGCAAGGATGGAGATGGGCACAAAAATGGAGGTTTGACATTCTTCATGACAATTAACATTAATAGATTTATGTAGGTAAATCATTAGAAAGCTCAATGTCATTACACAATACTTACATGGAGCCATGTAATAACTACTACATAACCCGGAATGATACCTTGTAGAGCAGCCTGTTTACACAAAATACAGACACTCCTATGAACACAAAAGGTGGAAAAAACCCAACTTCTGGCCTACAAAATTAATGATCAACCTCAGAGTCAAAGCATTACTGGATGGAATAGGAGAAACCCTAGGTCTCCTTGGCATAGGCAGAAATTTTCTTAATAGAGAACTAGAAACACAACAAATCAAAGAACGGTTGCACAAATGGGAGTGCATGAAAGTGCAGAGCTTCTGCATGACATAGGACATAGCTAGCAAAATCAATAAAAAGCCCATTGGTTAGGAGAAGATCTTCACTAGCCATACAACAGACAAGGGTCTCATATCTAAAATACCCCTGGAACTCAAAAAACTAAATCCTCCAACAAAAAATTATCAAAGAAAGAACTGCCTGATAAAATAAGTGGGCTAAAGACTTAAAGAGAAACTTCTCAGAAGAGGAAATAACAATGGCCAATACAGACATGAAGAAATGCTCAACTTCTCTAGCCATAAAAGTAATGCAAATCAAAACCACATTGAGATTCAACTTTCCCCGGTGAGAATGGCTATAAATAAGAAAGTTAATAGCAACAGATGCTGTAGAGGATGTGGCCAAAAGGGAACTCTACTACATTGTTGGTGGGAGTGTAAAACTTGTTCAGCCACTTTATAAAGCAGTATGGAGGTTCCTCAAAAGACTCCACATAGAGTTCTCCTATGACCCAGCAATCCGACTTTCAGGCATTTACACAAATGATCACTAACAAGGCCATACTAAAGCTACCAGCAAAATGCTGTTTATTGCAGTATTATTTACCATAGATAAAATATGGAACCAACCCCGATGGCCCTAAGTAGATGAATGGATCAAGAAAGGTGATTTTATATATATATATATATATATATATATATATATATATAGAGAGAGAGAGAGAGAGAGAGAGAGAGAGATGTATCTATATCTCTATCTCTATCTCTATCTATCTATCTATCTATCTATCTATCTATCTATCTATCTATCTATCTATCTATCTCATGGAATTCTATGTCTCTATTAGAAAGAATGATATTGTCCAATTTGTTAGGAAATGGAAATACTTGGAAAAATTATATTAAGTCAAGTAAGGCATGCCCAAAGAAATATAGGTCCCATGGTTTCCTTATTTGCCATAACTAGTATATGCCTAGGACAAGCAGAAAAGGTCAAAAGCTATGTACAAGTGACCAGATAAGATGAAGTTAAGTGAAATGAACACCAAGATAGGGACACAAGTGGTTTTTCCTTTCTTGTTGTTGTTTCTAATGTATTTATACGGTACTATGTGATTTCTGGTTACTTTATATGATCCTCCCAGAATGTACAACCCCTGTTTTCACTGTATTTTATTCTGATGCCCTGCATCTTGTATACACATTTCTATAATTTGGGGAGGGTAAGAGAAAACAGAAAATGTTTAAATAGGCATACAGGTTGACCCATTGTAAAAATGTGATATACAAGACACTACATTAAAAACGATCTTTGCATCTTTGGAGGCGAGTGGAGTTGTTGTGTAGGTGGAAGGGAAGGGAAGGTAGGGGAAAAACAAAGGAGGAGGCTACAATGCTTGACAGGAAATGTACTCATGACCTTGTTCATTTAACTGTAACCCCTCTGTACAGTATTTTTACAATAAAAGACTTACAAAAACTAATGTAATGTATGGTTGTGGGCCAGTATTAGGACTTGAACATATGGGCAGTCCACTTACTTTCACATTTCCAAATGGGATCTATATCTGTCTTTAATTTTTTATTAATCTTTTTTCATGGAAAATCGAATAACACTGTCCTCTAATTTTTTTGCATTATGTTTTTTATTGTGAAAATACTGTACATAGGGGTTACAATTACATGGGCAAGATAGTGAGTACATTTCTTATCAAGCATTGTAGCCTCCACCTTTGTTTCCCCTTCCCATCCTATTCTCCGCACCCCCAATCCTCCTACCCCGCCCCCCGCCTAACAAAGTTGTAAAGTTCTTCTTCGACATAACGACTTGTACGTCTCATTGTTGCAATGGGTTCACCTGTATACCTATGTAAACGATTTGTTTTTCCCCTCTCCCTCCACAAATTATACCAACATCAAATACAGTGAAAGCGGGGATTATACCGTGGGGGAAGGACATAAAAAGCAACGAAGAAATAGTCTTATAAATGTGTTAGAGACAATAGCATGAAAGAGAAAAAAACATTTGAATACATATCTTATGGTTCATTTCCCTAACATCAACTTATCTGACCTTTTCTGCTTGACTCAGACATGTACTAGTTATTGCAAATAAGGGAAACCATGGGACCTATGTATCTTTGTGCCTGGCTTAATTCCCTTAATATAATTTTTCCAAGTCTTTCCATTTCCTAACAAATGGGGCAATGTCATTCTTTTTGATGGAGGCATAGAATTCCATTGTGTATATATACTACATTTTCTTGATGCATTCATCTACTGAGGGGCATCTGGGTTGGTTCCATATCTTAGCTGTGGTAAATAATGCTGCAATAATCATGGTTGTGCTGGTAGCTTTGGTGTGGTCTTGTTTGAATATTTGGATAAATGCCCTAAAATGGGATTGCTGGGTCATAGGGGAGCTCTATGTGGATTCTTTTGAGGAACCTCCATATTACTTTCCAAAGTGGTTGAACAAGTTAACACTCCCACCAACAATGCAGTAAAGTTCCCTTCTGTCCACATCCCCTCCAGCATCTGTTGTTACAGTTCTTGATTATAGCCATTCTAACTGGGGTGAGGTGGTATCTCAATGTCGTTTTGATATGCATTTCTTTTATGGCTAGAGAGGTTGAGCATTTCTTCATGTGTCTATTGGCCATCCTTCTTTCCCCTTCAGAGAAGTTTCTCTATAAGTCTTATCCCACTTATTTATTGGGCAAATTTTTTTGAAAATTTGTTGTTGGGAGATTTAATTTTTTGAGTTACAGGTATATTTTAGATATGAGACCATTGTCAGGCTAGTGAAGATCTTCTCCCAATCTGTGGGTTTTCTATTGATATTGCTATGACCTTTGCCATGTAGAAGCTCTGCAATTTCATGCAATCCCATTTGTCCAACCTTGCTTTGATTCGATGGGTTTCTAGGTTTCTATTAAGAAATTTCGACCTGTCCCCAGGAGACCCAGAATTTCTCCGATTCCATCTTGTAATGTGTTCAGTGTCTGCTTTGACTCCGAGGTCTTTGGTCTGTTTGGAGTTGATTCTGGTACAGGGTGATATATATGGATCTTGCTTTAGTTTTCTACAAGTAGTTAACCAAGTTTGCCAGCACCATTTACTGAAGACGCTGTCTTTCTTCGATTATATTTTTTTAGTTCCTTGATCGAAGATTAGATGGCTATAGGTCTGTAGGTTCATTTCTGGGTTTTCAATTCTATTCCATTGGTCCTGAGGTCTGTTCTTGTGCCAGTACCAAGCTGCTTTGATTACCATGGCTTTATACTAGAGTTTGAAATTTGGTATTGATATTCTGCCAGCACTATTCTTTCTGTTGAGGAGCGTTTTTGCTATTCGAGGTCTTTTATTGTTCCATATGAATTATTGCATTGCCTATTCTATTAACTTGAAGAATGATTGTGGAATATTGATAGGTTTTGCATTGGATTTGTAGATAGCCTTGGGAAGTATTGCCATTTTCACGATATTGATCTTTCCAATCCAGGAGTACGGGAGTTTTTGTCACTTTTTAAGTTCTGTTTTGATTTCCCCCCTTTTTCAAGTTTTTAAATTTTTCATCTCCGATGTCCTTCACTACTTTGGATAACTTAATTCCTCGGTATTTTATTTTTTTCTGGGGCTATTAGGAATGGAGCTGCTTTCCTAATTTCAGCTACCCTTTTTTCATTGTTGGAATGCATTGATTTTTGAGGGTTAATTTTATACCCTGCTACATTGCCAAAGTTTTGAATCAGCTTGAGTAATTTGGGAGTTAGGTCTATGGGATTATTGAAATAGAAGATCATGTCATCTACAAAGAGGGAAAGTTTTACTTCTTCTTTCCCTATTTGGATCCCTTTTATGTTTGCATATTGACTTATTGGTGTAGTTAGGCGTTCTAATACTAGATTGAAAAGAAGTGGAGAGAGTGGACATCCTTGTCTCGTTTCTGAGTTAAGAGGAAATGACTTAAGTTTTTCACCATTAAGTATAATGCTGGCTGTAGGTTTGTCATAGACAGCCTTTATTTTATTGAGGAATGTTCCATGGATTCCTAATTTTTCAATTACCTTCATCATAAAGGGTGTTGGATGTTGTCAAATGCTTTTGCTGCATTTATTGAGGTAACTATGTGGTTCTTATCCTTGCTCCTGTTGATGTGATGAATTATATTAATTGATTTGGGTATATTGAACCAGCATTGCATCCCTGAAATCAATCCTGTTTGACCATGATGTATAATTTTTTGGAAGAATTGTTGAAGTTGATTAGCCAAAAGTTTGTAGAGAAGTTTTGCATCAATATTCCTCAAAGAAATGGGTCTATAGTTCTGTTTCTTTGATGAGCTCCTGCCTGGTTTTGATAGCTTCATAGAATGTGTTTGGTAGTGAACTTTCTCTTCCAATTTCATTGAAGAGTTGGAGGAGTATTGGTGTGAGCTCTGCTTTGACGGCCTTGTAGAATTCTGCTGTAAAAGCAACTGGTCCTGGGCTTTTCTTACATGGGAAGTCTCTTATTGCTGTTTCTATTTCAATGCTTGATATGGGCCTGTTAAGCTGGTTTAACACATCTTGGTTTAGTTTTGGAATGTCAATATTTGCTAGGAATGTTCCATTTCTGCCAAGTTCTCAAACATTAGCATAAAGTTTTGAGAAGTATTCCCTTATAATGTTTTGAATCTTGGTTGTTTCTGTTGTGATGTTTGCATTCTCATCTCTGAGTTTATTTATTTAGGTGTGTTCCCTTCTTTTTCTGATAAGATTTGCTAAGGGTCTGTCAATTTTTTTTAATGTTTTCGAAGAACCAACTCTTAATTTTGTTGATTCTTTTTATGTTTTTTTTTGGATTCTAATTCATTTAATTCTGATTTAATTTTAACTATTTATTTCCATGTACTGGATATGGGTTTCTCTTGCTGTTCTTTTTCAAGGAGGCTCAGATGTCTCATTAAATTGTTGGTTGCAGATCTCTCCATTTGTCAATGTAGGAACTCAGAGTTATAAAACTGGCCTCTGAGTACTGCCTTTGCTGTGTCCCAGAGGAGCTGGTAAATTATGTGTTCATTTTTGTTGAATGGCATGAACATTTGAATTTCCTTTCTAATCTCTTCCATGATCCACTGGTCATTCAAGAGTGTGTTGTTCAGCCTCCAGGTGTTACAGGATTTTCTTTGGTGGCTTTTAGTGTTGAGTTCTAATTTAATTCCTTTGTGGTCTGAGAAAATGCAAGGTATAGCTTCAATGTTTCTGAATTTGGACAAGTTTGCTTTGTGGCCTAAAATGTGGTCTATTTTGGAAAATGTTCCATGTGCTGCTGAGAAAAACGTGTATTCTGACGCTGCGGGGTAAAATATTTGGTAGATGTCTGTTAAATCTAATTAATTTATGCAATTGCTTAGCTCTGCGGTTTCTCTGTTGAGTTTTTTCTAAGTTGATCTATCTAGTGGGGAAAGTGGTGTGTTAAAATCCCCAACAATTAATGTCTTTAGATCTATGTAGGATTTGAGGGAAAGTAGTGCTTCTTGCATAAATTTGGGTGCTCCGTTGTTTGATGAATGGATATTTAGAATTGTAATATCCTCCTGAAAGAGAGATCACTTAATTAGTATGGAGCGACCTTCTTTATCTCTTCTCACTAATTTTAATTTGAAGTCCATTTTATTTGATATTAGAATTGCAACTCCTGCCTGTTTATGGGGGCCGTTTGGTTGGTAGATTTTGTTCCAGCCTTTCACATTGAAAATGTATTTGTTTTTATGGGCAAGATGTGACTCCTGAAGGCAGCAGATAGAAGGATCTATCTTGCTTTTTAATCCAACTAGAGAGTCTATGTCGCTTAATTGGAGAGTTAAGTCCGTTAATGTTGAGAGATAGTACTGAGAGGTATTTGGGAGTTCCTGACATTTTATCCACCTTCTTGGGGGCTGCAACAACTATGTTCTTCCTATGATTGTTGGATTCTCAGTTTGGTTGCAGTTTCTTGTCCTTTATTGTGGTCTTGTTGGTTTTCTATGTGTAGGACATATTTAAGAATATTTTGTAGGGTTCGTTTGGTGGAGATATATTGTTTCAACTTTTCTTTGCTATGGAAGATTTTATTTGACCTGTGGTTATGCAGGAATGGTTAGCTGGGTACAGAATTCTTTGTTAATAGTTGTTCGTTTTTAGGGCTTGGCATACGTCATTCCAGGCTCTTCTTGCTTTAATTGTCTCCTCTGAGAAATCTGAAGTGTTTCTAATTGGTTTCCCTTTGTAGATGATTGATCTTTTCTCCTTGACAGCTTTAAGGATCTTTTCCTTGGTCTGAATTGATCCAGATTGGATTGTAATGTGACGGTGCATGTCCTTTTCTGGTCTGGTTTGTTTGGAGTTCTAAAAGCTTCTTGTATCTGAACAGACCTATCTTTTTGCATGTTTGGGAAGTTCACTGCTAGGATCTTGCTAAACAAATGTCCTAGACCATTAACTTCTGTCTCTAGGTGTTCCTCTACACCCGTTATCCTCAGATTAGGCCTTCTGATGGTGTCTTCCAAGTGTTGAATAGATGTATCGTATTTCATGGAGTTGCCTTGTATGGTTGCTTGGTCTTTCTCTATAATATCTAGGCTGTATTCAATCCCAGAGATTCGATCTTCTTCATGGTCTAACCTGCTGTCAAGACTTTCTACTTTGTTTTTTTATTTCTTTTCTTCCTAGTTGGTCATCCTTGATGGCTTCAAATACTTTGTTTGAACTTTGTTTTAGATCTTGTATGAACTTCTTTAATTCCTTAATTTGATGTTCAGTTTTTATTCTCAAATCACTAAGTTGATTGGTTATGGTTTTCTTGGACTCCCATTTCTTCTGTTGTGTTCCATTCAGCATTCCCTTCGTGGTCTCTCTGATTTCTTTCAGTTTTCTGTTTATCGATTCCATGAATGTATTTGGTTATCCTTCTGTATTCTCATCTTGCTCTCTCAATTCCTCTATTACTCTGATTAGCTTCCTCACATTCACACAATTCCTGTAGTTCTCTTTGAGTGTTTTCAGCCTGCTCACACCATTCCTGACTTTCTCTACGACTGATCTCAACCTGCTTATGCCATTCCTTTATTTCTGTTTTACTTCCCAAGCTGCTCATGCAATTCCTGTATCAGTCTTTAAGTACCTTCCTCTCGCTCATGATATTCCTGCATTGACCTTTGTTTTACCTTCTCTCTCTCCCTATCACGCTTATATGGAGTCCTTTGCAGGTTTTCAATATTTTCATTTACCATGTTTCCCAGTAGTGCTTGTAGAGCTTTTGGGAACTCTCCTCTGGATTATTCATTATCTGCTCTGTCCCCTGATTTTCATGAGTGGGAGTTGAGATACCTGAACTTGCCATTTTTCTTGTGTTTTTCCAGGTTGCTCTGCCCATTTAGGATGAAAGTAACACGTTTTGTGCTAGAAAACTATTTTAAGGCAAGCATCAACCAAAGTCTGTAGTTGCACAATCAAAAGTCTGCAGATACAATCTAGTTCAACAGATATATCTATTCAACATCAAGCAACTATGTATTAATGGGCTAAAAACCGCAAAGAAGAATTTGGCAAACAGAAATTATTAGGTTTAGGGAGAGATGTGGGTAAAAATAGGAATATAGGGATGTGGAAAGGCAGAGGGAGAGTTAACTAAGTCCTAATCTCAAAGCGGGAAATAGGTTGGATAGAATGATAGTAGAGAGAGAGAAAAAGGAATAAAGAGAAAGAAAAAAGACAAGAAAAAATGGAAAAAGAAAAGTTATAAATAAAAAGTGCAACACTTTAAAATTATGCAAAATGAGAATGTAATATTCAGAGAAGAACATGAATAGAATAAGTGAAGGGGAGGTAGAGAAAGGAGATGTGAACAACTTAAAAATAAAAATGCTTAAAATATTATATAGGTATAAAAGATAGTCTTGTTATTAAGGAATTTAAGTCTAAGAGGTTTTAAATTGAGTAATAAATTTGTGGATTAATTGTGTTCACAATGGGGCTAAGGTCTAATAATTGATTCCGGGTATATCTGAGGATGAGCAGAACAGCAATTAAGTCAAGCAAAAAAAGAACGAAAGAGAAGAAAAGGTGAAAAGAATGAGAAAGAAAAAGGATCAAAAGGCCAGTAGAGCTAAACAAAATACAATTTGAAAAAAAAAAAATTATAAGAGGAAGAAAAAAAAGTTAATAGAAAAAAAATTTTAATCTTAAAAATTAAAAATTAAAAAAATTTGGAAAAAATTTTTATAAAAGGTACAAAAAAAGAGTTCTTTGATTTTTTTGGGTGGATGGGAAGATCTTGTATCTCACTTGTGTCCATAACCAGTGTCTTGTTGGAGTTTCTGGTCTGCTTATGGTGTTTGATTTTCCTGTGGCTTGGATGGTTTCTCAAGTCAGTTTGTTTTAGCAGGCAGAAAAATGCTCTGCTTTACCCAGGTTTTTGTGATCCTCCTCCCAGGCTAGTTCAATGGGAGGGAGATCTGCTTTAAGTATCACAAAAGAGGGAGATGGCCATTTCCTCTAGTTTGGAGATGCTGTGATGAGGCTAGGTTCTGGGTAGAGTTGAGGCCTTTCAGAAAACAACAGCTTTTCCTTGAGTATCTAGCTCCTGAGAAACTCACAGAGCCCAGCTTGGAGCCATTCTCAGAGTTTTTTTTACTGAATTTCAATTGATTGTCAAGGCTGCTTAAGGGAGGGGCATCCTCTGGCTCTGTTTACCCGGTGAAGAAAGCTACTCCTGGGGCTGGCGGCCTGGGCTGGGTGACTTTTCCCTTGGTGTAGCTGAGCCTCGCAGGTCAGGTTAGGTTCCTTTGACCTGCTAAATGACTCTTGTTTTCTTACAACGCCTGTGTTTGTGCTAGCTGCTCAGCCAGGCTTTTGTCACTATAAAAAATGGAGATCTTCTGTAGTGGCGGGGGAGGGGTGGCCTTCCTTCTTTTGCTCCCTGAGAAGGAGTGAAGATGGCAGGCTTCTACTCATTCTATAGTCTTGGTTCCTGGGTCCTCTCTGGTCTGGGAACTGCATGATGAAGGTGTCTACTCCTTGTCAGTTCTTGCTGGTGTTGAGTAGAATTGTTCGCCCGCCACATCTGGTGCCTTTGTACGGGACTCTCTGTGTTGCCGGTATGGTGGCAACAGCCACCGCTGCTGCTGCTGCTGCAACCATGGCTGCAGGCAAGTGCTCAGATCTGTCTCTTTGCCTTGATTTTTCCTCTCTCGCCTAACTCTCTGTCCTGTGATGGCACACTTGGTGTGATTCTCTGGCTTAGGACTGTTCACTGGAACACTAAAACTGCTTTCTATGTGAGAACTTGTTTAACCTCCAGCTTCTCCTCAGCCATCTTCCAGGAACACCTCCCGTAATTTTTGTATAAAATAAATTTTGGAAATTTTACACTGAGTTAAGTGTTTTATGTTACATTCATCATTCTACTATCTTCAAGTTTTTAGTATTTCTTGGAAGTTAAAGACAGACTCTCTGCTGCATTTATTAGGAAATATTTTGCATGGTCCTGTTCTATAATCTTAGCTCCGAAGGAGGCTCAGATGAGGAGAATGTTGGCTTGAAGCAAAAGCAGAGAATTGAATGAAACTGCATCTCCAAAATTATGTATATTTATTAACATATAATTATATATAATATATTTAATATGTAATATTTTTGTGAGATATATACATATATACATACTATATATCTGCAGGAGATGGGCACACTGAAACAAAAGAAGGCACTGATTTAATTCTGCTGTCATTTTACTTTGACACTTTTTTTAATAAAAAAATAGATGACCATGATTTCATTTAATATCCTGTCCAATATCATTTTGTTTATATCAGGCAGGCTGTACCTCATGTCACACATGAGTGCAAGAATAATAAGGGTTAGTGCATTACATAATGGCTCATTAGGACATAGGAAACATTCCTCAACTTAGTTGAGCCAATGTCCATTGTTTTTGGCTGTGGGGCCTGAACTCTGGGCCTGGACACTGTCCCTCAGCTCTTCAGCTCAAGGCTAGTGCTCTACCTCTTGAGCCACAGCACCACTTCCAGCTTTTTTTGCTTATGTGGTGCTGAGGAATCAAACCCAGGGTCTCATGCATGCAAGGCAAGCACTCTACCACTGAGCTACCTTCACAGCCCCCAATGTCCATGTTTTGTTCTATACTGTGCCTCTGTTTGGGTATGCAGTTTACAGTTTCAGGATGATATTTTGTTCTTTTGGGTACAGATGAATGTAAAAATGCATGTGACCTCCAAGACAATTATCTGTATCTGGATAAAATTCATATATTCAAATAGAAAATTTGCTATCCCCATAGAGTATGAATGAGACTCCCAAGAACCAGATGTCTACTTTGCTGCCATTATAATTTTCATGCAGGAATATTTTATAGGGACAAAATTAAGGTACCATGTATGTCCTTCAGCAACTTACCCTAGGGAAATCATTACGCTCATGACAAAGTCATTGACCTTCACATTGCCTTTGTCATCCAACACGATGTTATTGGGTTTAATGTCTCAATGTTCATTTCTATATTCGTTAAAGTAATGCACAGTCCTCACAATCTGTCTAAACAATCTTCTGACTTCATTCTTGAATAGGTGGTATGATTTTCACATTTCTCGCAGGAGGTCTCTGGATGGCCAGTTCCACTGCCAGGTATTGGTGCTCTTCCTTCTCCCTCACCTGGAATGACCTGATCATGTGTGGGTGATGTGAAAATCATAATAATATCCATCTCATTTCAAAGGTTTTGTCGGTTCTGGGGCTTGAAATTTGGGCCTGGGCACTGTCGCTGAGCTCTTCAGTTAAAGGCTAGTGCTCTACCACTTGAGACACAGCATCACTTCTGGCTTTTTCTGTTCATGTGGTGCTGAGAAATTGAACTCAGGACCTCATGCATGAAAGGCAACATCTAACACTGAGCTACCTTCGCAGCCTGTCCATCTCATTTTTGATCTGAAAATTGTTGAACTCTCCCTTCAGGATTATTTTCACTACCATCTTAGTGTCTATGAGGTGGTGCTAGGCCAACTTTACATATCCATAGCTACCATAGTCAATGATCTCCTCCTTCACACTGTATTGTTCAGGGAAAATCTCCTCCTGCATAGCCAATGATCTCCTTCATACTGTCTTGTTCAGTGAAAATCTCCTTCTCTGAAGATCTGGAGGATAATTCACTGTGTTCTCCCATCTTTTTGCTAGGACGGCAAGGAGTAAATCTACCTAAACTTAGCTAAGAAAATAAAAAAACAGAGCAATAACGAAAAGAAAATACCCAAAACCCAACAAAACTTAGCCCCCCTCCACAAAAAACCACTCAAAATTGTCAACATAGGACTGAATCTAGAAGGTTAAGAGGAACACCCAGCACTGTAATGGACCTTAGAGACCACTCAGAATGGCTGGAATGGACCAATCACAGCTTGGCATGAACCGACTGGAGGACTGTTGACAATATTTCCACATGGATGCGAGGTGCACAGAGTGATGCCATTGCTGCTGCCATGGTAATGTTGCAGGAACTTCAAGTCCATCAGAAAGTGCGTTCTGTTCTTGGTGGCTTCCAGGTCCTAGTGTTTGCTACCAAAGATTTTGTCCTTGAGTACTATCCATGTCCTCATGTCTGCTTCTGCTAGGACCCTGGCCATGTGCAAGAGACAAATATACACCAACCAGTGGCTTCCATTCACCATTTGTGCATGTCTTGGAATTTGCTCCAACAATCTAAAAACAAAGTGGATTCTCATATGTTTCTAGGTGCAGGAGGCACATGACAAAGAGTCCAATTGGAAATTTTCCCTAGAGTGGATCCATATTTTTTTAACTTGACAAGAACGAGAAAACTCAAAGAAGTAGTTAAGGCACAGCAGGTGTCCCTATTTGTTGAATTATAACTCCTTTGAACAACTGCTTAACATAAGCTTAAAGTCTTTATTAGTTATGGAGTTTATTTATTGTTGGCACCATACAATAGATCATTTCTGGTCTTTAAAAAGTTATAATATCCATATGCACTTTGGTGTTTTCTAAATGGAATCCAAGATGTGTCCCATAGCTCTTGAGTAGAACTAAAACAATATCACACTCAACAATTGCATGTAGTTGAAAGAAGGCAGGGAGTATCAGCCTACTGTATAGTGACTATTGCCAGGATGAATCCCCTGTAGAAATACTTGTTTTCCTTTTCAATATTTACTAATAAAACACATCCATGTATTAATGGCAATACATTACTACTTTAATACAAATTAGGCATGTTCTCTATTCAACTCAGTGAATTTTGACAATTTAATTATATAATGCTATCTCCTTATAAAGTCAATAAGTTGGCACTTTTGTCATTTCCATTAAAATGGGAAGAAATTAAGACCAACAAAGTTTTAATTATGTGGGTCATGAAAGTGGCTGTTTCATCACTTGGAATTTAAATCCAGTAAGATACTTCATGGAAACCATAATCTGAAAAGCTGCTCTAACTTTTGGCTTTTAAAGACCTCATCAATTTATTCAAGATATCCAATGATTTTTTCTTTAAATCTAGAATGACTGTTGTCAAAAGAATAGTGGTATCACTTCAGAATCATCTGATACTGTAGCAAAATGCCTTGTGCCATACATCTCCATGAAGTGGGTTATTAACATCTATAGGTGTGAGAGAATAGAGAGAATCATCATTTCTCATGATAGTTTCTTATCAAAGAGTTTATATCAGAATCCTTGAAATCTAAGACAGTGTGTTGATATGTTCAAAGTGAAGAAAAAGTGCTGCAGTAGGGGAAATATGTAATAGAACCCCTGTCCAGAAAATTGGACTCTCCTAGTGCCAAGTTCATCAGTCTTCCTTTTGCAAAAGAGGTATAGCTGTGTATTTGAATTCCATTGTGATTCTATAGCAAAATTCCTTAAGACCAGGTCCCAATAGCTTAGAGCAAGTGATTTGTACTCAACAGAAATTCCGAAGGACAAGATCTAGAACCTATAAAATTCAATGTACTGAGAGGTCAACTTCACCAGAGCTTTAATGTGCTCTCTTGTTGCATACTCACATGGTGGAAAGGCTAGAAACTTTCTAAAAGAAAAAAATACAGCTGACAGACTTCTTCCCACAATCCAGATAAAGTTTAATTTGTTTCAGATCTCTATTATTTCTTCTGTCATGTCCATTCTCCTCTTGTTTTTTAGCTGACTGGCCTAGAACACTTGAAACGCCAAAGAATGGATGTTTGGATTCCAAGTATATATCACCAAAATCATCTGCTGCTACTTCTTTTTTGGAAGTAAACCACTTACTTGTCCCAAACCATGTGCTTTATTGTCCTTTTTGTATAATTTTTTTAAAAAATTTCTGGTCTGTTATGCATTTTGCAGCTGATTAACAAGGACCCTTCACAGATAATAGGCAAATACTCTACCACTAAGTTACAAATTGCCGGCATAGACTTTTTTATTTTTTATTTTTAAATAAGTTTTTTTATTGTTAAAATAATGTACAGAGGGATTACAGTGCCATGAGCAAGGTAATGAGTACATTTCTTTTGCCTCCTCCTTTGTTTTATCCCTACCATCCCTTCCCTCCCATCTCCACAACTATGCTCCCCCACCACCACCTAAAGTGTAAAGTTTGTTTGAGATGTACAAGATTTTTTTTATTTCTTTATTGTTTGACTTCATATTAAACTAACATACTGAAAACTTGTAAATATGTAAACCTGTAAACATTGTTGTATTTTTATGTAGACTACCATGCCATCTTGCTCACAAATTAAAGTATTTTCCTTCCATTGCATCTCTTTCTCCTCCTTCTCCTCCTCCCCTTCCTCCTCCTCCTCCTCCTCGTCCTTGCTCTTCCTCTTCTTCTTCCTCTTCTTCTTCCTCTTCTTCTTCTTCTTCTTCTTCTTCTTCTTCTTCTTCTTCTTCTTCTTCCTCTTCTTCTTCCTCTTCTTCTTCCTCTTCTTCTTCTTCTTCTTCCTCTTCCTCTTCCTCTTCTTCTTCTTCTTCTTCTTCTTCTTCTTCTTCTTCTTCTTCTTCTTCTTCTTCTTCTTCTTCTTCTTCTTCTTCTTCTCCTCCTCCTCCTCCTCCTCCTCCTCCTCCTCCTCCTCCTCCTCCTCCTCCTCCTCCTCCTCCTCCTCCTCCTCCTCCTCCTCCTCCTCCTCCTCCTCCTCCTCCTCCTCCTTCTTCTTCTCCTTCTCCTTTCTCTTTTTCAGTTAAAATATCAAATGTGTTGTCAAATTCCATCATTGATAACAAATTTCTCTCTTAATTGCATCAGAAATACCTCAGCTATTTTTTAAAGAATATCGTAGTTGCTTGATAGATATTCTACATAAGCTAAAGCTATTTTCCTTGTTTCAGAGTTTTCAGTAATATTAAAAATATTATTAAATGCTTCTGTGTCGGCATCTATTGAGATTATATGAGATTTCTTCTTTACTCAGTGTGATAAATTGCATTAGATTTTCTAAATTGTAACTATGTAAGTGGGGTTGCAGCTTGGTGGTAGAATAACTTGATTACCATGTGTGAAGCCTGTGTTAAATCTTCAGGAAAACACACACACAGGAAAAAATGGAAAAAAAAAATGTAAACTCCATTTTACTTCTCAAACATATTCTCTTTTGTTTAGGATTTTTTGCCTTTCTCTTCATAAGTAAAATTACTATAAATACATACTAATTTTGTCATGCAGCTTATGAAGTTAATTAGGAAGTGTTTCTTCCTTTTTAAAAATTTCTGGAGCAGTCAAATAGATACATTGTGTGAGATGGCATATACCAATTATTCCAAGTAAGCATGGCTTATCCCCACAAAAGAAAGAAAGGAAGGATGGAAGGAAGGAAGGAAGGAAGGAAGGAAAAAAAGAAAGGAAGAAAGAAAGAAAAAGAAAAAAGAAAGAGAGAAAGGAGAGAAAGAACAAGAAAGAAAGAAAGAAAGGAAGAAAGAAAGAAAGAAAGAAAGAAAGAAAGAAAGAAAGAAAGAAAGAAAGAAAGAAAGAAAGAAAGAAAGAAAGGAAGGAAGAAAGAAAGAAAGAAAGAAAGAAAGAAAGAAAGAAAGAAAGAAAGAAAGAAAGAAAGAAAGAAAGAAAGAAAGAAAGAAAGAAAGAAAGAAAGACTGCTGACCAAACGAACTGAAAAACACCATTTAAGTAAAAGGGCTTGGGGCATTACTCAAGTAGTAAAGGACTTGTATACAATGGGCAATTTTCCAGGTGACACCTAACAATAGGGAAAAAAAGAAATTATTTTCCTTGACAAAATTTCCCAGGAAATATTTGGTCAGAATTGTTTTTTCCCCTTTTATTTTTTATTTCTTTTATTTCAGAGACATAGTTTTTCTATAATCTATATAACAACTTTCAATCCTCGCAGTTTAGCTCCTAAGAGTTGAGATTACAAGCATATATTTTCACACCTGAACTTGTTGGCATTTTTTAACAATAAACTGTGTTAGATACGTATAGTATACAGAAAAGTTTAAATGTTGTAAACAGTTTGTATGTCCCCTCATTTCCCTGTTAATGGAATGTAAAAGTACTATATGTTTGTAAAATAAAAAAAGCAACATTGGTCTATTGCTATTAATTTAATTGCAACCCTTTACTTTATTTTGCCAATTTTTGTACTACTTTCCTTTCCTTTTCTAGTATCTACTACTGTTGCTTTTCCCTCTTCCTTTCTCCTTTTTTCATGTTATCTACTGAGCTGTTCCATCAATGAGGAAAATTAAAAGTAGGTTAAAAATCACCATTTACCAGGCACCAGTAACTCATGATTATAATCAAAGGTATTCAGGAAGCTGAGATCTGAGGATCACAGTCCAAAGCCAGCCTGGTAAAGAAAGTGGGAAACTCGTTAAAAAAAACCGAAGAGCTGGAATGTGGCTTATTGGTAATGTGCTTGCCTAGAATGCATGAAGGCCTGAGTTTGATTCCTCCGTGCCAATTAAACAGAAAAAGCTGGAATTAGCGGTATGGCTTAAGTGGTAGAGTGATCACTAGCTTTGAGCAAAAGACCCTCAGGGACAGTGTCCAAGCTCTGAGCTGAAGCCCCAGGACTTGCAAAACAAACAAAGATGTAGTTTCCCCATTGTTTTCTATGTAGTGTTCCAAGTCCATGGTGCACATTATCCTTACAGCAAAACCAATACAACACCACAATTTACAGTGCTCAGCATTCTCATGTGGTCATTAGCTACCATATTGTACACAGATTTACAGAGTTAAGGAAGAAATATAAAGAAAGTCACTAGGAAAACCTATCTTGAGACTATACAAGAATAATATAGGTTCTAGACTATGCTTTGACTAGATGTGTGGCTTAAAGAATTTGAAAAAAATATTAGATTTTGACCTTTCTACCTGTAAAACTGGGGCAACCATACCTGTCCATCACTAGGATTGAATTATAGAAAGGATTGTTCCGAAAGTATAAGCCTTGCTAACTTTGGCTCCCACTGAACAGGAATATAGAGTTCACAATCAATAATGCCTGGACTCAAAGAGAGAATTCACAAATGGTATTGTGTCAAACTAAGAAGTTTCTGCATGTCAAAGGATATCATTAGCAAACTAAAGAAAGCCTATGGAAGGACAGATCTTTGCCAGGTCTACTTCAGAATATACAAAGAGCTCAATGAATTATACTAGCAAAGAATTAAAAACCCAATTAAAAAATGGGCAAACAAGCCAAGTAGAGACTACTCGAAGGAAATACAATTGGACAGTAGTCACATAAAAATGTTCAACATCTCTGGCTATAAAGTAAATGCAAACCAAAACACTTGAGGTGAGCTGGGAAGGTGACTCTCTCGTAGAGTGCTGGCCTTGCAATCATGAGGCCCTGGGTTTGATTCTCAGCACCACATACACAGAAAAAGCTGGAAGTTGTTCTGTAGCTCAAGTGGTAGTGTTCTATCCTGGAGCTGAAGAGTTGAACTTCAGTACCTAGGCTTAGAGTTCAGGTCCCATGACCAAACAAAAACAACAACAACAACAACAATACACAGCCACATGACTTGCTGCTCTTTTTCCATCTCACTTTAGGGTGATCAAAAACCATTGTTGGTGGGAATGTAAACTTTTTCAACTACACTGAAAAAAAAAACACAAAACAACTAGATCTACCTTGTGGTCCAGTACTACCTTTCTTGAACATTTATGCAAAAGACTAAATATCAGGATAAAGTAAGGCCACCTACACAACTATGTTCATTGTCAAGGTATAGATATAGCACAAATGCCTTCAATAGATGAATGGATCAAGAAAATATGGTATTTTTGGATTTATTTATTTATTTTTAATTTAATTTAATTTATTTTTAATCTTTTTATTGTGAAAATACTGTACAGAGGGGTTACAATTCCATGGGCAAATAATGAGTACATTTCTTATCAAGCATTGTAGCCTCCTCCTTTGTTTCCCCTTCCCATCCCTTCCCATCCTCTCCCCGCCCTCCCACCCAATCCTCCCCGCTACTGCCACCCCCACCACAAGTTGTAAAGTTCATTTTTTGACATAATGACTTGTACATCTCATTGTTGCAATGGGTCCAACTGTATCCCTATTTAAACGATTTGTTTTTCCCTTCCCCTCCACAAATTATACCGACATCAAATAAAATGAAAGCAGGTGTTATACTGTGGGGGAGGGACAGACAAAGCAACAAATAAATAATCTTATAAATGTGTTAGAAACAATCAATTGAAAGAAAAATACATTTGAACACATACCTTAGTGTTGGTGGGAGTGTAAATTTGTTCAACCACTTTGGAAAGTAGTATGGAGGTTCCTCAAAATACTCCACATAGAGCTCCCCTATGACCCAGCAATCACACTTTGGGGCATTTACCCAAATGTTTACGAACAAGGCCGCACTAAAGCTACAGCACGACTATGTTTATTGCAGCACTATTTACTATAGCTAAGATATGGAACCAAACCAGATGTCCCTCCGTAGATGAATGGATCAAGAAAATGTGGAATGTATACACAATGGAATCCTATACCTCCATCAGAAAGAATGACATTGCCCCATTTGTTAGGAAATAGAAAGGCTTGGAAAAAATTATATTAAGTGAAGTAGCCAGGCCCAAAGAAACATAGGTCCCATGGTTTCCCTTATTTGCAATATCTAGTATATGTCTGAGTCAAGCAGGAAAGGTCAGATAAGGTGATGTTAGGGAAATGAACTGGATCCATTAGAATATTGCATCATTTTTAAAGAAATGGGTGGACCTGGAAAAAATTTTGTGAAGTCAGTGTGTATGTTTTCTCTCATATGTGGAAGCTCGGTCAATATGTAAACATATAGAGTGTTGTATGCACATATACATATACATATATATATATATATACATATATATATATATATATATATATTTCATGAAGTACAGTATATGTTGGAAAGAATTTAAATGGTGTAATCCTTTAGAAAATCTAACGGTACAATAAAATGTATATGAGGAAACTGACACTTGAAAAGCAGAAGGAGATGAATGAAATCACAATTTTCAACTCATACTCAATGAAACTAGAAAAATTGAGAGGAAGGAGTTGAGTTTCAGGGATAGGGGAGTTGATGAAAAAATGTCACTGATTAGTATTCATTGTACTTACAATTAAAAATGTAATTAAAATAATTATACCTGAGCCTACCACCTATGATTTCCGTATTCACACTTCTGAGTAGCCATCCCCCTTCTAAACAACCATGAACCAACTCATCTTACTTAGAAAAGGTACCACCTTGCTGTCTCTGTGAACCAAAGAATTGTAGGCAGATCAAATAAATGGTCTCCACATATAAGGCCAGAAACCATGAAAATATTACAAGAAGTGGCAGAGGAAACACCATGGCTCCTAGAACCCAGCTCCAAAGTTTCTAACTAAAGATACAGAATCACAAGAAATCAAAGAAAAACTGGATAAACGGGATTGCATGAAACTTACAAGTTTCTGTCTGGCAAAGAACATAAGCTAAGTACAAAACCCACAGAATGGGTAAAGAATTTTGTGAGCTATTCATCAGACAAGGACCTAATAGGAAAAATATAAATAGAGCACAAAAGATTACCCCCAATAAACCCTCAAGTAACATCCCAATTGATAAATGAGGTAGTGCCCTAAAGACAGACTTCTCAGAGTAAGTACGAATGGCCAATCGACACATAAAGAAATGTTCAACATCTCTGAACATAAAGGAAATGTAAACCATTCAACACTGTAATTCCACTTCACTGCAGTAAGGAAGGCTAATAAAAACATGAAAAAGTGATTAGTAAATAATGCTGTCATGGGTGTGGCCAAAAGGGAACTCTATCACTGCTGGTGAGAATGTAAATTGTTCAATCATTCTGGAGACTGAGATGTGAGTATTGTGGTTTGAAGTCAACTTTTGCAGAAAAGTCCATGTATTTTTCATCTCCAATTGGCCACTAAAAAGACACAAGTAGAGCTATGGTGCAAATGAGTAAAGTGTTAGCTTTCATTTCAAAATCTCAGGGACATTAACTACATCCTGCGTTGAAGCTCCAGTATTAGCTCTCTGTGTGTGTGTGTGTGTGTGTGTGTGTGTGTGTGTGTGTGTGTGTGTGTGTGATGTGCGTGCGTGCGTGCGCTAGTGATTTTTTGACTGCATCAAATGTTTTGGTGTTTTTAAATTATTAAGAAACAAGGTTTAAATGTCCTGTGGTTTTTTTGAGTGTTTCTGTGTTTGTATGTAAGTGTCTATCTGGGGTAGTTGTGGGCTCGGGTGTGCACATCTGTATGTGCACTTACTTTTTATTATGCTTGTTCTCCACCTGTTTTAACACAATTGTCAGGCTTGAAAGGTGGACACTACTGTTTAATATTATGACAGTTTTCCAAGCATTTTTTTCAACAAATGATTATTTGAATTCTTTGCTTAAGGACAGAGAGGGAGGAGAAAGAGAAGGGGAGAAAAATTGGAGTTCTAAATCTAAGACTGAAACAGCCCATATTCTAGAACAATGCTGCAGAACTAGGTATAAGCTTGATCCAGTGCTGTGCCATCGGTCATCTAGCTGTAAGAAAGCCCACATTTGGCCACAGGTGTGTATTGTAGGAAAAAAGAAATTTCAGTAAAAACATTCAAATAATCTGTAACACTTACACAAGTTCTGGACATCACTTCCTCTTGGGCTGCTGCTGTGCAGGCCCAATATTTGATCTGAAGCGAAACTTGGAAATACAATAGTTAAAACCCAAAGTCAATTAAACTCTAAAAGGCCTGTGTAATTCCTTAGTCCTCATACCTGATACTGTGACTTAGTCGGAAAGGCAGAGGGCAGATTTCCAGCTATTGCAGACTTCTTCCTTAGTGAACAATGAGCTACCACCTTCAGTCATGTGGTTCCAGCACAGAATTGGCTCAGGTCTGTGAACCTGAGTATAGAAGTTTGAATCTCCATAGTGTGAATGAAAATTTGACCTCCTACTAAGATAGTAGTTTTGGGGACCATGGGTAGCTATGGGCAAGCCTGTCCTTCGTGCACATTTGTTTTAGATACAGGGATACATAACTAACTAGTAGCAGTGATCACCCCAGGGTAGAGCAAAAGTGAAATACTAGAGGGAAAGAGATCAAATTCATGCCATCTTCCATTTTATATTGCTTGAATTAACATGTTCTTCATGTATTTTAGTAATTCATGAATAAAAATTACATGGGAATTTTAAATTGCCTCTTTGTTTCTGACAAAAATTAAAAATGAATTTAAATAGAAAGGCAGTATGGTAAGAGCAGGGAAGAGGAATGGAGCAATGATCATGGGCATCTCCTGAGTTCCAATCTGGAGGCTTTATTTACCAACATTGTGGAATAAAATGAAACTATGTAACAACACAGGCCTGCATACTTTCTTTCAGCAACAAGGCAGCCCTGTCTGCTTTCCTTAGGAACGTGACAGCCCTGCCTGTCTTTCCTAATTTATGCTAGTGCCAAAGGGCTCAGTAGAACATGACTAAAGGAGGAAGTTAGAGCTGTCTTTGTATGATGAAAAAGAACAATCCATGGATATGTCTAGAAACCGAGTAAACCTCTGGAGCCTTGAACTGTTAGGCCTTTCAGGCACCGGTATTCCACAGAAACTAAACATTCAGAGAGAAAGCCAAGATGTGCTCTGAGTTATGTAGATTGCCATACTCAAAGAAAGACCTCCCAATGAATCAATCTTCCCTGCCTACACAGCCCTTCAGAGTGAGGCTCATGGAATAAAAGAAACACTAAACTTTTCTACCTGCCAGAAACCAGCCCAAACCCTGAGGGTACCAGGACAGCAGGGAGGGAGGGCTCAGCCCTGTTGCAAACCAAGGATGAAGCTCAGAGGACCACATTTATTTTCATAATGTACTCAGACCTCCTAAAGCTCCACAAGCTTCCAGGAGGTGTCTGCAGCCCTTCAAAATGACCAAGCTGTGATGCCCAGCTCTAAAGCCCTAACTCTACACACAGTATTAGCGTTATTTATTGACATACAAACCAAGTAGGGCTCTCTGATAAATTTCCTAAAACCACTGGGCTCCATGCCAGCATCCAGCCATTTGTCTCCTGGTGACAATGCCTCTTGATCATTCAGGACAGAAGCAGCCATGACCTCAACTCCACCTGCCATGGGCAGTTCAGCAAAACTTACTCTTTTGCTACTCAGCGATTGGTTTAATTTTGTCATAACTTCATCAACACTGTCTCCTAATATCACTGCTTCCAAGGGGTGAACTGCCCCACCCAACCAAACAGTCAAACAATCTGGAGGTGTTCTCTTTGAGCAGGACAGACCAGCCTTTCCATGAGCCCATTTCCAGGGGCTCCCCTTCCCCTTGAAAGATGCATCTGCTCTCTCCATCAGCAGGCCTGCCACTCTTCCCAGACCCACACTAACCAAAACAGCCTCTTGCCAGCTGGACATTTCATGTCCAAGTTGGAACAGCTGCTGTCTCCAAGTTCTATGGTTGAGGAGATGCTAGGCAGGTTCTTGTGCCAGTAGGTTGGGGACTCTGCAAAGCCATCCAGCAAGGTTTCACCTACCAGCCTGCCCAGTGTGCAGCTGACCAACCCTGGTGTCTGCTTGGGCTCTGGCTTCCCTGGATCTGCAGTGTTATGGAACCTTCAGATTCCCTCTGCCAGAGAAAGCATTTAATTGCTGACAAACAACACCAAATGATCCTGGTCCATCTACTGCAGTCTTTAGCAGTTTCTTCCCAACAGCATGGGACTCTCTGGTACAACCAGAGAGTTGTACCAGCTTTTCTTCTGGAAGCCAGCAGACTACTAATATAGGCTCATCATCTCCCCCCTGCCAACCTGGAAAAATTCTGCCCTTCCCAACTCCATTGCCCACCCTGTGTTTAGGGTCCTCCTAAGCTCAGCTTCTCCTACTGGACCTGCCCATTTATTCTGAAAAGTCCCCAGAGAAAACTGTGGCATCTGTTGTGCCCCAGAAGCCAGGCTACAGTGAGGCTTCTGCAGCCGTAAGCTTTGCTCCAAGCATAGCCACCAACAGGGGAACACCCCCAAGCTCCAGCGCAGACCTCCAATGGGTAAAAAAAAGAGGCTGTGCTTGTGCCGCCCACAGTCATCTTACATCAGACCTGGAACAGTGGATCTGTTAAGGCCACCCCAGTAGGTTCAGGGACTCTGACATCAAGACAGAGGCAGGCAGGTGCACCCATGCAGTCTGACTTTGGAGCAGCCCCTCTTCCAGGTGCAGGCCTGGTGGCCATTGAAGCAGAACATGACATTGCAAAAGATAACAGCATACACTAGAAAATAAGCAATGGCCCTGTGCTCAGAAACCTGAGAGAGTCAGGAAATCAGAGAGGGGGGGGGGTGGCTAGCTCTGCTTACTCTAACTCAGATGGAGTAGCTATGATCAATCTAAACTTCCTACCATAAATAATCACAAAACTGGGAGCTATGTGAAAATAAATATATATTTATAAATGTATGTACGATATAAATACGTAGGCATATATGTATATTCCATATACAATGTGAATATGTAATGTATGTATAATGTATAATGTTTATATGTATAATATAGACATTTATATTAATATTTATAATGTTTATATCTTTAATATAAACAGAGGAAAAAAGAAATACAGAATAATTGAAGGAATAATAACCAATACCTTCCCAATATTCATTGAAAGCATGAACCCTTCTATGCAGGAATCTACCTGCTCAAAAAGTCAATTAACATAATTATACAGTTCCACACTAAGACACATTCTAATTAAACAAAGACAGAAAACCTCCCAAAGAGCAAAGACACAACTTATCACACACAAGTGATCTTCAATGATATTATGACAAATTTCTCATCAGAAACTAGATTAACTAGTAGTCAGCAAGGATAGCAAAGATAGCAAATTTAAAGTGCTAAAAGGACATATCTAAAACCTACCTTTCTAACAAGTACACTTCCTCCAAATGTAAGAGATGAGCTAAGTACCTACCAATGGCCCAGGCCTATAATCCTAACTACTCAGGAAGGTGAATTGTGAGGATGGTGGCTCAAAGCCAGCCTGGAACTTGTCCCTTTAAAGGAAGTTGTAGGACACAGCTGACATTGACAAGGAGGGAGGCCTTTGTGCAGTGCCATTGCTGGAAAAAGATATAGGATAAGGTGGTCATCAAGAATGGAGGCTATTAGCTAGTGTCTCCAGAGAAGCAATTTAGAAGAAGTAAGATGCAGTAGTTCTCTAGAAAATCAGAGGATTTTGACCACTGTCCTAGTGGTTTCAGAAATGCCATGCTAATGACCAGAGCAACCTCAAGCCCACCTGGAGTCCTTTGAGGCTTAAGAGTTAGTGTCAAGGCTGGCAGGCTATGATTGGTCCACTTTTCCTCTGACATCAGACTCTGATTGGTCTATTTCCTCCATGATATCACTATGCCTGGTTCTGATTTCTCCATTGGGTGATGTCATGCAGGATATATAGGAAGCCACTGTGTTCCAACCTATGCCAGTTAATAGAGTTGGGAGTTCTTGCTTGTTGACACGCTTGACTGAATCAAAGCTAAATGAATTTTTTGGTTACAGGGTCTGGTTGTCGTTTGGATTTTGGTATTTCTTTTTACATTTTCTGGCTTTTACATTATTTTATTTAGTTTATTTTAGGAAGATTTGCTACCTGCCAACAAAGCAGAATGATGAAAGAACACAAAGTATCATCCTCAAGCTCCTTGAAGGAGGAGATCATCAACCAATACCAGATAAAAGAGCTCATGACAAAGGTCCCTATGGACAAGTGAAACTGGCCCATCCCCACCTCACCGACAAGGATGTGACATTCAAAATACTCTGGAAGTTAGAGTCCTCATCATCTGCTAAAAAATGAGGTGGACATTTTTAAGAAGGTATGGCAAAAACACATCATCAGGTTGTACCAGGTTATGGAGAAGGAAGGGTATGTGTATTTCATCATGGAACTGGCCACTAGGTGATACCTCCTGGAGTGGATCTTAAAATCCTGCCACCTATATGAGGATGAAGCCAGGAGGCTCGTAACACAAAATTTAAGTGCTGTTCACACCAAAATAGAATCACACACCGAGACCTTAAGACTAACAACATCCTTTTGAACTCCAAAGGCAATATCAAGGTCAGTGGATTTGTTGTAAGCATCTGGTTCACCCCTGGGCAGTTGTTAATGAATGTATGTGCAGCTGTGCTATTCCATTCCCTTGAAATGTTCCTGGAAGAAAGAAATGATGGCCGGTTACAGGTGGCTCAGGCCTGTAATCCTAGCTATTCAGGAGACTGAATCAGGATCACGGTTCAAAGCCAGCCCAGGCTGGCTCTACCCTCTGAACAGACTCATACTGATACCAAAGACTAATTTGAGGAGGAGATAGAAGAGGATAAAGGTGGCTAGCAAAATAGCTACCACTCTTCTCAGAACAAGCTGCTGATTGTGGGCCCAGGAACAGAGCAGTTCCAGACAAGGGGGAGGAGAGCCCTAGAGATATAAAAGATAACCTAACTTGAATACCAGAAGGCTGTTATTGGGAGAGATTTCTAAGGTGTCTACTAAAAAAAAAAGAGTTGTAAGTGGTATCCACGAATGGAGATCAAAATACTGTTTGCCCAGGAATGCCCTCAGTCCAGCCCAGAAGACAGGTGCAACAACTGCCTTAGGTTGCCTCAAGAGGGATTCCAGCCAAGGGGCACCTAGTACTGCATTGATAAACTGACATTGTAGTTAATAAAGCATGTAATTTTTGTGCATTGTATCAGTTCCTTGCACATGCAAAACTGCTTTAATTACAATTGAACTACACCTTTTCTTTAAAATGTAGTTTGATTTCTTTTATTCTATGTTATTCTTTAACATGCAGTCTCATTATGTAACCAAGACTGATCTTAATTTCAAAATTCTACTGCCTAGTCTCCCAAGTGTTTGGATTACTGGTGTGTACCACCATGTCATACATCATACTATTATCTGCACCTTTCCTTATGTTTTAATACTTTATTTTATCCCTTGGCAGTACTGGGGTTTTGATTCAGAAGCTGGTACTTGGCAAGCAAGTGCTTTACCCCTTGAGCCCTGCCCATAGTCTTTACTCTTCATTTTACTTGAGATGAGCTCTTATTGTATTATTTTGCTTCGGTCATTATCAGACTGTGATTGTAATGTATTTTTCTGCTGGGAAGCTGACATCTACCTTAGATAGTTCAAACCCGTTGGTCTTTTTATATTTTTTGTAAATATAATTTTTCTTATTATAAAGATGGTACACAGAATGGTTACAGTTTTATGTCATTTTAAAATTCAAAGTGTTATTTTAAAAGAGTTACCATGCATATAATAACTAAAATTTATCTCTAGGAAAAAAATTATTACCAGAATAAATATTTTTGGAGGCTAGATCAGGGGCATTTGGTATTGTTCTAACTTCAGCTCTAGACAATGCTACATACTTCCAGGACTGCATGGCCCAAATAAAACCAAGTTTAAGTTAAAAAATGATCCTTTAGGGCACAGCTGTAGAAGATTTGAAATATTTTTGTACATTTTATTGAGCATTTGTACATTTTTGTGTTGATGAAAAGTGATATAGCAATTATGGTAGAATTTGACACATTCTTCTAACATAGGATAGCATTGCCACTTGACCCAGCAATTCCATTACTCATTGCATACCCAGAAGAAATGAAAACAAAAACTAATGGCTCATATGCTAATGATAACTTCAGCAATGTTCACAATAGGAGTTGGAAACACCTGGAGTGTCTATCAGATGAATAGGTTTATAAAATATAAGGTATGCATAAAATATGACTCATCCAAAAAAGTCTGCATTTAATATATGTCTGTCATGGATGGACACAAAAATAATCTATTTATGTGAAATATATTGACTAAACTATTTCATAAGAGAAAATGCAAGGTTAAAATTTTCTGGGGCAGGTCATTTGGGGTGATTATGTGGGGTGATTGTGTGGATTCCATCAGTATTGAAAAGAATGTTCACAAACAGAGGTAATGGTTACAAAGTAGTATGGATATAATTAATGTAACTGAATTTTATACCTGCCGAGCAAGCATGAGGCCCTGCTTTCAACCTCCTGCATACGAAAAAAAAAAAAAAAAAAAAACCCTAAATCTTCCTTCTGTTACCTACCTTGAGTGTTATGTGCTCTTCTATTGTTATGATTGTATTCCTCAGAGGATCTCTGGTGGATCTCTGATGTTTCTTCATGCTTTTACACATAATCCATCATTTCAATATTGATGTTGAGTTTTAAAGGATAATTTGTGTATTAAAATGAGGGCAATGCATGCAGTTATAACTCAAGACGCTAAAGTAGGAATATCCCTGCATAGAGAGGTCATTTCTAAATCCCCATACTATATGCTGAAAATGGAGGGCAATTGTGTGTTAACAATTACAAGTGAGAGATCTGAGTGAGAGATCACAGTAGATTTTGGTCATTTCAGTTTGAATTTAATATTTACATGAATTTATAAAATTTTCTTTTTCCCCTTACTCTCACTATGTCATTTTGAAACTTTGTAGTTTGTTTTGGCTTGCTGTATATAAAAGAAACATAATTTTCCTTTGTATCATATTAAACATTTTTTTCTGTATTACAATTTATTATTTATTTTTGAAAATTTTTGTGTTTCTTTTTTCTCCAACTAGGGACTGGCCACTGTCTGAGATTTTGCTCCGTTCTGCCAATTGAGCCACAGCTCAACTTGCAGCTTCTTTCTTTTTTGTATAGTCTCATGCAAATCCCAGCAAACTAAGGAGGCTGAAATCTGAGGATCTTGGTTTGAAGCCAGTCTGAGCAGCAAAATCTGGGGTTCCTTTACTTTTTTTCTATTGGTTGTGGGACCTGAACTCTGGCACTGTCCCTCAGCATTCCAGCTTAAGGTTAGCACTCTATCGCTTGAGCTGCAAAACCATTTCTGGCTTTTTCTGCTTATGTGGTTCTGAGGAAACAAACCCAGGGCCTCATGCATCAAGGCAAACTCTCTACCACTAAGCCAACTTCCGAGCCCGAGTCTGGGATTCTTATCTCTATTTAATCACCAAAAAGCTGGGGGTGGTAGAACCCTAGCCTTGAGAAAAACTGGGCAAGTTCAAGCCCTAGTGCTGGTAATTACACAATTACTGGTTATTACACACAGCTACGACTGGCTTTGACTGCCGCCCTTAGAATTTGCCTCTTGGGTAACTTGGTTTACAGGCCTGAGCAACCAGCCTCTAACTTTTTTTAATATATTTAATCAGGTATTGTCTTCAACCGCAATGCTTTTTTATTGTGGTCAATAGACCCTATCTCTGAGCCTCATTGCTATTTCTTACCTATTTTTAAGGAGGGTACGGGTTGAACTCCGGACCTGAATACTGTCTTTGAATTCTTCAGCTTAAGGCCAATGCTGTACCATTTCAGCCACTGTGTCACTTCTAGTTCTCTGGTGGTTAAATGGAGATAAGAGTCTCATGGACTTTCCTTCCCAGGATGGCTTTAAACCATGATCTTCATATCTCAGCCTCTTGAGTAGCTAGGATTACAGGCTAGAGCGACCAGCGCTCATCTATTTCTGAGCTTTTTGACACAACGTTGATGTTTTACAACTTCAACCACAGCTCCACTTCTAGTTTTTTCTGGCTTATTGGACCTAAGATTCTAGTGTACTTTTCTGGTTAGTCTGGCTTCAAACCATGATCCTCAGATTTCAGCTTCCTTAGGTGCTCCAATTATACAGATGAACCACAAACCCATTGCTCATTTAAAATTTTAACATTTTATTTTTTCCACTTTTTCTTTTTAAAAATGTCCTTGTTTTATATTTCTGTATATGTGTAGTCCTGGGGCTACAAATCAAGGCCTGTATGCAATGCCAGAGTTTTTTCTTCAAAACTAGCGGCTTACAACATGAGCCAAATTATAGCTTTTGGCTATACTTGTTTTGTCTTGGTGCTTGAACTAAGGCCCTGGGTGATTTCCTAGAAAGTGATTGCCCAGTTTGCCACTTGAGTCACAGCTGAACTCCAGTTTTTTTTTTAAATTCTTGGTAGTTAATAGGAGATAAGACTCTTATGCCAAGCCGAGCATGAAACAGTTGGCTGAAATCTGAAGATCATGGTTCAAAGCCAACCAGGGCAGGAAAGTCCATGAGACTCTTAGCTCCAATTAATCAATGAAAAGCTGGGAGAGGTGGAGCTCTATCCTGAACAAAACAGCACACAGATGCACACAAAGAGAAAGCCTCATGGACTTTCTTCTATGGGCTAGCTTTGAACCATGTTCCTCAGATTTCAGCCTCTATTCATCCTCTCTCCTTTGAAAATTTTATTGGTCCTGTGGCTTGACCTCTGACTCTGGGGCCTATATCTTAGCTTTCACACTTAAGGCTGGCGCTATTACCAGCTCAGCCACACCTCAAGGTTTTGTGCTTTGTAGCTGGAGATAAGAGGCTCAAGCATGTTCCTGCCCAGACTGACTTGACACTGCAATCATCAGATGTCAGCCTCTTGTATAATTAGGATTACACACATGACTAGCAACATTTGGGTCATTAAAAAATTTAATATGTGCTTGTTTCCACATTCTTTTCTTTTTTTTTTCATTTTTTCTTGTCCTGTGAGTAGAAATTGAAGCTCATCTCAGGGCACACATGGAACTAACCATAACATATGGCTTTTGGGGAGAGGTTAATTGAAGAGAAGAGAATCATGTAGAGCTAGGCTAGATTCAGGAGGCTGAAAATTGAGAAAAGTTCTTAACAACCTTTTATCCAATTAACCACTAAAAATCTGAGAGTAGTATATCATTGAGCAAAATAGTGCAAGGTCAAGCTCCAGGATTTACACAGAGAGACAGAGACAGAGACAGACAGAGACAGAGACAGAGACAGCAAGATTTTATAAACTCACATACCTGAGCTGAGCGTTAAACAGTATCCTCAAATTTCAGCCTGAGTATCTAGAATTACAGATATGAGCCACCAATATTTGGTTCACTGAAACCTCTGTTATTGCCTCTTTCTTCTCTTCTACCCTTCTTTTCATTTATTTCATTCTTTGTGTGTGTGTTGGTCCTGGAACCTAAACTCATGCAAGGCCTCGCCTGATTCAGGAAGGTGAAATCTGTCCATCATAGTTTGTAAGCAGCCTGAGCAGGAAAGTCCATGAAACACTTATCTCCATTCAATAAACAAAACCTATCCCCAGTGTGGCCACCACATGCAAAACAGTCTCCTGGAATTTCTTGACTGGGTTTGCCTTTACACTGGATCTTATATTTCAGCCTCCTGTATTTCTAGAATTACAGACATGAGCCAACAGTTCCAGGTTCTCTGCTTCTAACCATTTAATTTTTTATTGTGATCTTAAGGCTGGATCTCTGAGCAAGGGCACTCTTTCATACTTTTTTTCACTCAAGGGTGGTGTTTTACGACTACAACCACAGCTTTATATCTGGCTTTTTTTGTTGGTTAATTGGAGACTTATGTACATCTCTGCCCAGGCTGGCTATGAACAACAAACTTCAGATTTCAGCGTTCTGAGTCACTAGCACCCACCAAAAATTCAGGGCTCATTTTGAAATTTTAATTGGATTTTCTCACAACATTTTTTCTTCTTTTTCCTAGTCCTGGGGCTTGACCTCAGGGCGTGGGTACTGTCCTGAACTTACTTTACTCAATGAGAGAGCTCTACTACTTGAGCCACAGTGCCACTTTCAGCTTTTTCTACTTATGAGCTACTGAGGAAACAAACCCAGGGATTCAAACATGCTAGGCAAGCACTCTATCACTAAGCCATATTCCTAGCAATTCTTATACTTTTTTATTTGTATTTTTATTTCCTTGTGTATGGTGATCCTGGGTCTACAAATTAGCCCAGGTGCTGTTCTGCTGTTGTTTAATCATGATTAGCACACTAAGTCATGAGCCATAGCAAAACTTGTGGCTATTCTTTTGATGTTGTTTTGTTTTAACCAGCTATTTAGAGTTGAGTATATGAATTCTCCTACCTGGGCTGGCTTTCAACTGTGATCCTCATATTTGAACCTCATGAGTAGCTACCATCACAGGTGTGTGCCTCCTATGATTGGCTCATTTTAAACTCTGAAATTGACTCTTTATTCTCCCACACTTCTCTATATTTATTTATTTTATTCTTTGTAAGTGTGTTAGTCCTGAAGTTAATATCAAAGTCTGGGTGCTGTCCCAGAAATTCTTTTCTCATTTCTGCCACTGGAGCCATAGCTCAATCACCAGGTTTCATTCTTCTTCCTTTTGATGGTTAATTGTAAAGCCCAGCAAGACTCAAGAGGCTGAAATCTGAGTATCAAGTGTGAAGCCATCATGGGCAAGAAAATCCTTGAGACTTTCATCAACTAATATGAAGCTGGTAGTGGTAGAGCTTCTAAACAAATTCAAGTCCCAGGTTTCCACACATACAGAAAACAAGTCCCATGGACTTTTCTGATCGGTCTGGCCTTTAAATAGTATCTTCAGACTTCAGTCTCCTGAAAGCTAAAATTATAAGCATGAACCGCCAGCCCCAAGCTTATTTTTGAATATCAAATGGTCATTTCTTTTCTCCTTTCAGTTTTCTTTATGGTCGACTTTGGGCTGAATTATGGACCAGGGAACTGTTTCCCAGGTTTTTCACCAAATTTCAGTACTTTACAACTACGATCACACCTTCATTTCCAGCTTTTGCTGGGTAGTTGGAGATAAGAATTTCAATCCCTTGTGTGTGTGTGTGTGTGTGTGTGTGTGTGTGTGTGTGTGTGTGTGTGGCGTGCACGTGCGTGCACGTGTGTGTATGTGTGTGTGTGTGTGTGTGTATTCAAGGAAATTGGTCATGGTGGTTTGTTTAGTACTGAGGGTGAATCTTCCTGGATAATCTGTATTCTTAATCCCTTTCACTCAAAAATAATTGCTTCTCTAGGAGCTAGTGAGTTACAGCTGTAATCCTAGCTCCTGAGAATGCTGAGATTTGAGGATCATATTTTGAAGCCAGGTGAACCAGGCAAAGTCCATGACACTCTTATCTTCCTTTAAACACCAAAAAATTAGAAGTGGAACTGTGGCTTAAGTAATAGAGTACTAGCCTTGAGGAAAACAAATAGGAATAACAACTGGGCTCTGATCAAGTTTCAGGACCAGCCCTCACACAAAATCTCCAGATAGCACGTGTGTTATTGCAAGACACAATTATACTTAATGAATTATCTCTACAGGACAGTTGCACTAAAAAGTTTAGGTATTACTTCATAGGATATGTTCTTTCTAGATCATCTTTTTCCCCCTTTGGTTCTCTGAGAATGATGTCTTGATTATGAAATAGAGGAGGAAAAATTGAGTGATGAATTTGACCTCTGGATCCCTCCCTCATTCATTATTGACATGTTCTCTCTTTATATTTTTTGGCAGTCCTGAGGAATGAACCAAGGGCCTGAGCACTGTTACTGAGCTTCTTTTTTCTCAAGGCTATCACCCTCCCACTTGAGCCACAACACCACTTCCAGCCTTTTCTGTTCATTTAGTACTGAGTAATTGAATCCTGGACTTCATGCATGCTAGGCAAGTACTCTACCACTAAGCCACATTCCCAGCCACATGTTCTCTTTTAAAAAATATGTGTAACCTATTTACCTCTGTCCCATCTCTGAAGTCACTGCCAGTGCTCTTGAAACCATTTGTTAACTCCCAATTGCCTTTCATTCACTCTAACTGGCAAATTATTTTCTACTCTATGCAAAGAATTATCTTTCATTTTCTTAAACTGCACACTTGATCAGCTAAACTCAAACAATTCAATACTACAAGTTTCTGAAATTGAGGCCACTTACAATATTAAATAGCTAATAATAAATAGCTAATAATCTACCTAAGTCAATGCATAACAACCCAGACACTTGGAAAGTCTTTTATTTTCCAATATGAGTAGCATCTAACCCCACAATATGCTCTGGTAGATAACAAAATTAAAGACTACAGATGTAATTATTTCGCACAAGGGTTGGTTATGAGATACTTCTAAGGAGTGAGTGCAAATTAAGGTCTTTCTAGAAGTCAGTAACACAAACAGAGTGAATGAAACAGTAAGGAAGTTATGTTTGTCACAGAAATATGGGGGTATCTAGGAGCTGACAACAGTGGATGTATGATAGATGACTAGACAGCAAAAACCACAGTCTTACAGCTAGAGGACCTAAATCCTACCAGGCATCCTTTAAGTTTGGAAGAGGTCTACATATTTCCTGAGAGACTATAGCCTGGTGGCCCCCTGCTAGAAACTGAGCAACTGCTACAGACAAGCCACACCCAAACTATTAGCCCAAACTTGTAGCGTACAACAGTTGGCATTCAGTGAGCAAACATTAAATTTCCGATAATTTGCCACACAACATGACAAAAGTTCTCTCAGAATGCTGGTGGCTCACCTCTGTAATCCCAGCTATATAGGAGTCTGAGATGTGAGGATCTAGATTCAAAGGGATCTCAAGCAGCAATCTCTGTGATACTCATATTGCCAATAAATAGAAAAAAAAACGAAATTGTGGTATGGCAAAATACCCTAAGTTGAAGCCTTTCTACCATCACACACACATATACACACACTCACATATTGAAAAATGAAAACATTTGTTGAAAACAACCTGGTACTTTCTTTGCTGTGTGTAAAACTCTAACATGTCATAAACTTTTCCTTGTGCTTGAAGAAATTCATTAAAATTCTATAACTACAAAACTACCTAGCTGCACAAATGGGTTGACTACAAACTTTTTAAATATCATGTTGCAATTGTTAC
Organism: Dipodomys spectabilis; assembly: GCF_019054845.1. Taxonomy (NCBI): domain Eukaryota; kingdom Metazoa; phylum Chordata; class Mammalia; order Rodentia; family Heteromyidae; genus Dipodomys; species Dipodomys spectabilis. Next base: position 90,929 of record NW_024870863.1, on the reverse strand, counting down.
TGCTACAGAGGACCTTTACTACTAATTTAATCTAATTATTGGCAGAAACTGAATCTCATATCTTGGTATTTCTCACAATACCTTAGTTGAAATTAAACATAAACTTCTTTATTAATCAAAAGGCAAAAAAACTGAAAAATTTGAAGTGCTTTCAATTTCTGCTTCATTTAGACAAAGTACGTAAAGTTGTCTTTCATTTTCCATAAATATTTCGTATCCTTTGGTTTTCCATAAATATATCGTATCCAAAATTTCATCTATTCTGTAGAAATAAGTTCACTATAGGCTACCTATAAATTAACATAAATGTTTCTCAATTCACTAGAGCAAAAGGACCATAAATTCTGACCTACATCTATAAATATCCCAGGAAAATTTCTAAAACATTCCATATTTCTCAGAACAATGAAGTCTTCCAACATAATGACTAATAGTGAGAGAAGAAAATAGAGCAAGTTTGTGATGGCTGACATTTTTCAAAGTCCTTATTCACATATGGGTACAAAAACAAAGCCATACATGGTTCAGGTTTACCTGATAAGAAAAGGAACTTACCCCCCTGAGAGAGAATGACCCTTGGCAGGAGGAAGATAGACTGAAGAATTACCTGAATATCTTCTCACATATTTCCATCCATTTACTTCATGGAGCTTTCCTGGGGTCCCATTGCTCACTAAGTCAGACCTCAGTCATCTCAGCAGAACCACTGGCACCCAGGACTCAAGTAACACCATTACTCTGCTCTTCCTGTGTAGAAATCACCAACTAAATGAAAAAGAAAACAAAGTAGATTTCAGGGTAAAGAACACACACACACACACACACACACACACACACACACACACACACACACACACACACACACAGAAACCACATGCTTTGGGGAGAAAGAAAACGTGTGTGTGTGTGTGTGTGTGTGTGTGTGTTTGTGTGTGTATGTTGGTAGTGGTACTTAAACCCAGAACTTGGGAACTATCCTGTAGGTACTATCTTTTAGCTTCTTTGTTCACGGCCAGTGCTCTACCACTTGAAACACACTCCACTTTTAGCTTTATAGTAATGAATTACAGACAAGAGTATCATAATATTTCCTGCCCAGGCTGGCTTTGAACCTTGATCCTTAGATCCTCCTGAGTAGCCAGAATTACAGGCATGATCATTAATGACCGGCGTTTGTGACAGACTAAGGTATTAATTTCAAGCCCCAATACCAGCACAAAAAACAAAAGCAAAACCAAACTTTATACCATTTAAATATACTGATAGCATATTAAACCAATATAATGAAATGTGGAGATCTTGGTGAAGGATATCAGAGAATGATTATCATTATTAGCTTTTCTGCTTTAAAAAACCTAAAATTACTTTCATAAAATGTAAAATACAGAAACCCCTGGTACCAAGCTGTATGTTTCAAGTAAGACACCTGTTGAGAACAAACTGAAAATGCAGAGAAAAACAAAGAATTTTAGAATTGATTGCTACACAAGAAATATACCTGATCATCTATACCTTCAAACTCTTTCAAGTAGGCTACAGTAATGGTACAAAAACTACTTTTCTTCTCATTAATACTCCTCATTTAAAAAACAGGTCTACTTTATTCTCTTTAGGAATGCTATGAATATTTGACTCACTTTTCCCAAAATGACACATAAGAAAGTCAATCTTTCAACAAGTCCAAATTTTTTTTATCATAGCACCTAAATAAGTACATCCTGTATCTTCTTTGAGTTGGGAGTATCAGAACAACTTTTAACTTGTTCTTTTACCTTTGCGGTTGGAAAGGTGTATTTTCACAAAATAGGACAGGGAAACACTCAGTAGATCACCTGATTTAAAGGTAAGTGGCTAAGGCTACTGCACAACTATGTTTATGGCAGCATTTTTTTTTACCATAACTAAGATATGGAACCAACCCAGTTGCCCCTCAGTAGATGAACTGATCAAGAAAATGTAATAGATATGTATATATATATATAGATATATATACATATATCTATATATAATGGAATTCTATGCCTCCATCAGAAATAATAATATTGCCCCATTTGTTAGGAAATGGAAAGACTTGGAAAAATTATATTAAGTGATGTAAGTCAGGTGCTAAGGAACATAGGTCTCATGTTTTCCCTTATTTGCAATAGCTAATATTTATGTAGGATAAGCAGAAGAAGTCAAAAGCTATGCACATATGACCATGTAAGATGATGTTAAGCAAGATAGGTACACACGTGTTTTTTTCTTTCTTGGTATGGGTTTAAACGTATTTATAATGTAGTCTGTGGTTTTATTTCTTTGGCATGTTCTTCCCCCATAGTATAACCCCTGTTCTCACTGTATTGATTCTGGTGCCCTGCATCTTATATATACATTTTTCTAATTTGGAGAGGGAAAGGGAAAAAACAAAATGCTTAAATAGGGATACAGGTTAACCCATTATAACAATGAGATGTACAAGACACTATGTTGAATACAAACTTTACAACTGTGGGCGTGGGAGAGGGGATGGAAGAGTTAGGTAGGTGGAGAGGGAAGGGATGGTAGGGGAAAAACAAAGGAGGGGGTAACAATGCTCGATAGGAAATGTAGTCATTTCCTTACTAATGTAACTGTAATCCCTGTGTACAATATCTTTACAATAAAAGTATATGGTAATAAAACGAAAACAATAAATGTAAGTGGTAACTTACTTAAGCAGCTGAGATCTGAAGAACATGGTTTAAAACCAGCTCAGGCAGGAAATAAAGAGACTAATCTCCAACTGAAAACCAAAAATCTCGAAGATGTGACTCAAGTGGGAAAGTGCTAACCTTGAACAAGCAAAAAACGGGGGTAGGGACAGAGGACAGCACCCAGGGCCTAACTTCAAACGTAATGACCACCACACATACACAATAAAATCTAGCTAACAACAATTCATATATACATCATCTGAACTGCCTAATTGGAAATATGCATAAGAATTTAAAAATATTTCTATTTTTAAGAAATACATTTTAATACTTTTTTATTGTAAAAAATACTGTATATAGGTGTTACAGTTACATGAGCAAGGTAATAAGTACATTTAATATCAAGCATTGTTGTCTCCTCCTTTGTTTTTCGCCTACCATCCCTTCCCTCCCACCTCTACAACTACACTCCTCCTCCCTCCACTACATAAATTGCAAAGTTTGTTTTTCAACATAGTGTCTTGAACATCTCATTGTTACAATGGGTCAACCTGAATCCCTATTTAAGCATTTTGTTTTTGCCCTCCCCCTCCCCAATTTAGAGAAGTGTATATAAAGATGCAAGGAACTGACATCAAATACAGTGAAAATAGGGGTTATGCCGTGGGGGAGGAACATACAAAGAAACAAAGAAATCACATGGTACATTATAAATACGTTAAAAACAATGACAAGGTAAAAAAAAAAAAAAAAAAAAAAAAAAAAAACAACCTGTGTCTCTATCTTGAGGTTCATTTGACTTAACACATCTTATCTGGTCATAAGAAATACATTTAAAATAAGAAATACATTAACACTTTTTTATATTTGCAAAATCCGTTATTACTTGGAAACATTACATAGTGTTTGAAAACTAAGCAAATAAAGGTTGATCCAAATATATATATACCTCTTTCAATTGCACACTTATAATTTTCCCTTGGATTTTAAGAACAAGATAGTGTTGTTTTCATCCTAAAGCAAACCAGATGACGCAACTAGTCACAAACACATCAAGATAACAAACAAGTAATGTGTAAGAACTATTTTTTTTGGAATCCTTGCAGAATGGTCTAATTTTTTATTTCATTGTAATTTCCCTTTCAGTACAATATGTAATTGGGAATTACAGATATCCAACCTGTAAGTTTAATGTTTGGGATTTTGTGTTTCTCTCTCTGTCTCTCTATCTCCTGTCTCCCTGCCTCTCTCTTTCTCTCTCTCTCTCTTTAGAATTGCCCATAAATACTAAAGCATTATTTATATAGTTTTGTAATTACGTATATATATACATATATATGTTTCTGAATTGAAAAATTAATAATCTATGTTCAATAAGAGATCCAAATGAGTTTTGTTATGTATTTGATGACCAAAGACTTCAATTGTGCAAAAATATTTGGTATATTACATATATTTATACCCATCTAATTACTGCTGCTTATAAGTATTCTGTAGTTTTTCCCAACATTTTCAATCATGGTTAAAAATTGCACATATTTGCCAAACACCAGTGGGTCACGCCTATAATCCTAGCTACTCATGAGGCTGAGATAAAAAGTTTGCGGTTCAAAACCATCCCATGCAGGAAAGTTTCTTATCTGCAATTAACTCTTATCTGCAATTAACCACCTGAAAACCAGAAGTGGCACTATGGTTCAAATGGTAGGGCACCAGCCTTAAGCTGAATCACTGAGGAGCTGAATCGCTGAGGGACAGCGCCTAGGCCGAGTTCAAGCCCCATGACCATAAAAAAACAAAACCAAAACCAAAATTTTTTAACATGGTCTAAACACAAATAACTATTCTGGGAATATATTAGCTGGCATAATTAATTCTTCCTTAAGCAAAAGTATTTTGTGTTTGCATTTAGAAACCCTATTAGAGGATCGTTTTTTGCCATAGCATCATTTTGGTGCAAGTGAAACTGTTTAGCCTAAAAAAAGAGGCTTTGTGGTCAAGTTATGAAAATTTGTTGTAAATCATCACTGAAACTGAAGAGTAATCTCTTTTTTGATGAAGTTCTTCACATGACTCAATGATGTGCTCATCTAAGATGACATAAACATTCATTCACAACCTTTCAACAAATCTAAACAGTCAGACTGTGCATCGTGGATATTGCTATTATGGAATGTAGTATGCAAGATGGAATGCCAGGAACCTGAGGGGAGGCTTCAGACTACAGCAACTCACTTGGGTTGAAATCATGTCCCTGAGGAATTGATGTTGAAGGCCTCACCACTAAGTTTCCAGGGTTATGCTGCAGGACAATCCCTTCCCCTCAACAGCTGTATAGTGAGGAAAAGCCTGTCTTATCAAGTCCTACCAATATATTTGTTTCTAGACTATGACTAAATATAACTAGATTAATCAAAACCTAAAATCTGAAACATTCCAATATACTGGAATAAACATTTCTTTCCATCGTACATTTAGATATATGGAGAATTTAAAAAGATGTTCTGTGGCTGGATTATAGTTCAGTGAGAGTATTTGCCTAGCTAATGAAACATCCTGGGTTCAATCCTCATTAACTCCAAAGAAGAGACAAAATCAGATAGGTGGTAAATCCCAGAAAGTGGAAAGTAATTCAAGTAAAACTCCTGAAATGTGGAGAGACTCTCCTGGTATGCGTCAGGAAAGTTAGAAGAAGAAAGGCCACCCGCTGCACCTGCCATAGCTACCTAGTGTGTTAGAATTGGACCAATCAAACCTCAGGCAATCAACACTGAAGAAACAAAACCATAAAGGCTGTGGTTTGCTGCAGGGTATAGAGGGAGGTGGGAGGGAGAATTGGGAGAGGAAAACTGGGAATGCCAGCAGCAACATAAGTAAAATGGTCAGTGACATTATCTTGTGTAGAACTTGGAGAGATGCACATGGGACACAGGAGCAATTACGTTGACATACAGCTGCTGTACCAGTTAAAATGAACCTTTACAAGCTAACACCTCAGTTGATGGACATATACCTTCAGTCATAATGTATGTACGGATATATGCACATAGTTCTTAAGTGCACACACCTCAGATCCAAAAGTAGGAAGAAAGTAATACCACAGTGGAAAAACAGTTCAACCTGAGCAATGTGTTGGTACCAGATAATAGACCAGAATGCTGATTCTTTCCCTCCCTTCCTTGCATTCTTTGGATATGGTTATAATGTTTATGGTTTGGAAGTGAACTAAAGATAACTGGTGCTGGGAAGAGGAGCCTTATTTTTTTTATCATGGCAGCTTGCAATTTTTATAACGTAATTGGATTGAACACAATCAAAGTACCATAGTAACTGATCTCCTCTTCCTGGATGAATGAGCAAATATTAATGATTAAATATTAATGACAGCATCCCTAAACATATGCAAATGGACACTCCCTGACTGTTTTGGCATCTTCCTCTCTGGAACTCTCACCATTCAAATATAACAGATTTGGTAAAATATTGTTAGGTTGCGTTTTACTTTCATTCAGTCATCCAGGGATTGTGGGATATGTTTTTTGTTTAATTGTTTGGGTTTTTTTTTCTTTTCTTGCTCCAGTGTCTACATTTTCAAAGAATTTATAGCTGAAGTTCAATAAGATGATGAGTACTTAGAACTGCCCCACTGATGAAAGTAAATATTCATGTGAATGTATACACAAAAGCACAAAAGCCTTAATCCTCCTTTTGGTTCCTCCATGGAGAAGGCTGTTGGGGACATTCTTGCCTTGAAAGAGGGCATCTGGCCATGGTACCTGCACCTGGACTGACAGGGACCAAGAAGCCAGAGGTCTAGGAGGTGAAAAACAATAGGCACTTGGGCAGGGAATTTTTGGAGCACCTAGAAGCTGTGTTCAAGCCCCAGCACTGGAAGAAGAAAGAGGTAAAACAAAGGAAGGCGAAAAAAGAACTATTGTTTAAGTGCATTTATATATTAACTGTGCCTCATGGGTAAGGGTGATATGAATCTATTACCCCAGAGGTAGCCCATTCTACCATCCTGTCTTCACAATAAACCTCTTCCCAGGTGCCAGAGAATTAGGTGAAGAAGAAAGAGGTAAAACAAAGGAAGGCGAAAAAAGAACTATTGTTTAAGTGCATTTATATATTAACTGTGCCTCATGGGTAAGGGTGATATGAATCTATTACCCCAGAGGTAGCCCATTCTACCATCCTGTCTTCACAATAAACCTCTTCCCAGGTGCCAGAGAATTATACCCCTGCCAGGTGAATAGTTAGATGGTGTTCCTTTACTGTATTCTAGATTGTGGGGCATGGGAACTCTAACCTGCTGGGCTTAACCCCGACAGAGCACAGACGAGCATAGTACATGGAGAGAGCCATACTGGGCAGCCCTGTTTCCAGTTAAGTGTGCACAACCCTTCTTCTTAATCCCCTATTAAGTCTTCTAGGTTCCCTGTCCCATACCTCCCCCCTATCAGCCCACCTCCTGCTACCACCCGCTGGACCATGGTCACCCCATGTTTCCTCTTCCCGCCACCATGCTATGTGTCCTACTCTCACTTTTTGGACTGTACTGCTTCTTGAGGCCAGATACTCACTCTGGGCTGCACACATTCTCCTGACAACCACTCTCACAGCCACAATGTTACCTCCACCCCCACTTTTCTGGCCTACCCTTTCCAGCCCCACAACTTCTGGCTCCAATGCTTTCCCTTCACTGCCTAGTCCAGCCCCTCCCGTGGGAACACATGTGTGGGGTGGGGAGGGATATACAAAGCAATAAATAAATCATCTTATAAAATGTTAGAAACAATAGCAAGAAAGGAAAACGATTTGAGTCTTTATCTTGGAGTTCATTTCCCTTAACATCAACTTATCTGACCGTTTCTGCTTGTCTCAGACATATACTAGGTATTACAAATAAGGGAATCCATGGGACCTATGTTTATTTGGGCCTGGCTTACTTCACTTAATATAATTTTTTCCAAGTCTTTCCCTGACCATACAAATGGGGCAATGTCATTCTTTATGATGGAGGCATAGAATTCCATTGTGTAAGGGGAAACAAAAAGGAGGTAAAAATGTTTGAAAAGAAATGTACTCATTATCTTGCCTATGTACTTGTAACCCCTCTGTACAGTATTTTCACAATAAAAAATAAAGTAAAATAAAAAAGACTTTCAGAGAAACTTCTCTGAAGAGGAAAGAAGGATGGCCAATAGACACATGAAGAAATGCTCAACTTCCCTAACCATAAATGAAATGTAAATCAAAACAACATTGACAATCCACCTCACCCTATTTAGAATGGATATAATCAAGAACTCTAATAACAATAGATGCTGGAGGGGATTTGGACAGAAAGAAACCCTACTACATTTTTGGTGGGAGTGTAAACTTGTTCAACCACTTTGGAAAGCAGTATGGAGTTTCCTCAAAAGACTCCACATAGAGTTCCCCTATGACCTAGCATTCCCACTTTGGGGCATTTACCCAAATGATCACAACCAAGACCATACTAAAGCTACCAGCACAACTATATTTACTGCAACATTATGTACCATAGCTAAGATAATGTAACCAACCCAGATGCCCCTCAGTAGATAAATGGATAAATCCCTCATTTTGCATGCAGTTATCATCTTAAGGAAAGAGTCTGCTTCTACATCTTTCATTCTATATGACAAACCCTTATTTTTTGTTTCTCTGTTTGCTGAATAAATGTATTCCTGTGAATTGGATATTCACAGCAAATCTGGGTTTAAATTTCATTTTTTATATTTCAAATATAAACTTTGTTTTGACTAGTCATTTTCTAAAAATGAGTGATATTCATGAACACTAATATTTTGGTGGCTTTAAGTAAATTGAGATTGATGTGGTAGTTCTTGTGTTTAATTGACTTAACCATTAGATTATTCATTTATAAACATGTGCATTGCAGTTTTTATTTGTTATTTTTTGTCAGGTGTGGGGCTTGAACTATGGGCTTAGGAGCTATGCCTCAGCTCTTCAGAACAACTTGAGCACTCGACTGATTTAGCCACAGCGCCACTTCCAGTTTTCCAGTGGTCTATTGGAGATAAGACTCACAGACTCTCCTGCACAGGCTAGCTTTGATCTCAGCCTATTGAGTAGCTAGGATCACAGGCGTGAGCCACCTACCCCCGGCTTTCCTTTTCTTTGTATAAAAAATAGTTCCCAAGGGTTTACTTCAAAGTGATAATGGGAGGGTTTGTCTTCCTGTTCCAAACTTTTTATTTATTACAGGAAAAGTACTAGAAATACTTGATGTTTACTTGAGCAACATAAAAGATGGGAACATATTTCTATATTGAATGGATTTATTGATTAAAACATAGAAAAGAGTAAAATTATCAGGTTTCTTGCTTGGTACTACATAAATTACATATGAATGTAGTTCAAGACAGGACTCAGAAATAAATTCTTATTAATATTACTGAGATTAATATCACAATATAAGCAATATAGGTATTTCAAAAATTGGTCATTCAAAGCCTTAGATATCTAATGGATGAAGAATGTAATTCAATAATTTCTGGTTTGACAAATTCTTCTTTCCTGTTCTTAGCCCATTAATCCATTGATGTTGAATAGATTGCATCTGTTGAAATAGATTGTATCTGCAGCCTTTTGACTGTGCTACTACAGGAGTCTGGATGATGCTTGCCTTAAAATGTTGTTCTAGCAAAAAATTGGTGTTACTTTCATACCAAATGGGCAGAACAAGCCGGAAAAACACCAGAAAAATGGGAAGTCCGTGTATCTCAAATCCACTCATTATAATCAGGTGACAGAAGAGTTATCATTATAATCAGGTGACAGAACAGTTAATGATTAATCCAGAGGAGAGTTACCAAAAATCTCTACAAACATTACTGGTAAACATGGTGAATGATAAGATTGAAAACCTACAAAAGACGCGGTGTGAGGGTGATAAGGAGAAAGAGGAGGCAAACCAAAGATTAATATAAGAATCTCGTGAGCATGAGGAAGGTACTCAAAATTAATACAGGAATTGCATGAGCAGGCAGAGAACAGTAAAAGAGAAATAAAGCAATTGTGTGAGCAGGCTGAGAACAGTCAAAGAGAACTACAGGAAATGCATGAAGTGAGGAAGCTAATCAAAGAGCAATACAAGAATTGTGAGAGAGGGATGAGAATAGACGAAGATCAATAGAGGCATTCATGGAATACATAAACAGACAGCTGAAAGAAATCAGGGAGAACACAAAGGGAATGCTGAATGGATCCTGACAGAAAGAATGAGTTACCAAGGAAACAATAAAAAATCAACTAAATGATTTGAGAATAAATACTGAACACCAAATTAAGGAAGTAAAGAAGTTCATACAAGATCTAAAACAATGTTCCAACAAAGAATTTGAAGCCATCAAAGTCGACCGATTAGAAGGAACGAAATAAAAAACAAATTAGAAAATCTTGACAGTAAGTTAGACCATGCAGAAGATTGAATCTTGTAGATTGAAGATAGCCTAGATATTATAGAGAAAGAACATACAACTATCAAAGACAAATCCAAGACATATGATAGATCTATTCAATATTTGGAAGACACCATCAGAAGGCCTAATCTGATGATAATGGGTGTAGAGGAGCACCTAGAGACAGATGTTAACGGTTTAGGAAATTTGTTTAACAGTATGTTAGCAGAGAGCTTCCCAAACATGCAAAAAGATAGGCCTATTCAGATACAAGAAGCTTTTAGAACTCAAATAGACCAGGCCAGAATAAGACATCCCAGCCTGACATTATAATCCACACAGGATCAATGTAGACCTAGGAAAAGATTCTTAAACCTGTCAAGGAGAATAGATCAATCAATTATAAAGGGAAACCAATTAGAATCAACTCAGATTTCTAAGCACAGACAAATTAAATTCAGAAGAGCCTGGAATGATATGTGCCATGCCCTAAAGACAAATAACTATCAACCAAGGACACTGTACCCAGCTAAACACTCTTTCTTGATCGAAGGTCAAATAAAAATTTCCATAGCAAAGAAAAACTGAAACAATATATCTCCACCAATCCAGTCCTATAAAAGATACTTAATGATGTCCTATATATAGAAAACCAAAAAGACCACAATAAAGGCCAAGAAACTACACCCAAACTGAGAATTCAAAAAGCATAGGAAGAACCCAGTTGTCGCAGGCCCAAGAAGGTGGATAACCTGATATTAACTAACAAACACCTCTCCGTCTTATCTATCAACAATAACAGACTTAACTCAACAATTAAGTGACATAGACTCTCTATTTGGATTAAAAAGCAGAATCCTTTTATCTGCTGCTTTCAGGAGTCACACCTTGCCCATAAAAGCAAACACATTTTGAAAGTGAAAGGCTGAAACAAAATCTACCAACCAAACGGCCCCCATAAACAGGCCGGAGTTGCAATCCTAATATCAGAGAAAATAGACTCCAAATTAAAATTTGTCAGAAGAAATAAAGAAGGCCCCTACATACTAATTAAGAGATCTCTCCTTCAGGTGTATATTACAATTCTCAATATCTATTAGCTTATCAACGAAGCACCCAAATTTATCTGAGAAACACTACTTAGCATTAAATCTCACATAGATCCCAAGACAATAATTGTTGGGGACTTTAATAGAGCACTATGCCCACTAGATAGATCAACTATGCAAAAACTCAAAAATAATACACAGATCTAAACAAATGCATAGATCAACTAGATTTAACACCCAGCAGCATTAGAATACACGTTTTTTTTTTCAGCAAAACACGGAACTTCTTCCAAAATAGAAAACATTTCAGGTCACAAAGCACACTTGTCGAAATTCAGAATCATTGAAGTTATACCTTGCATTCTCTCAGACCACAAGGGAAAAAAATATAATTCAACAACAAAAGCCATAAAAGAAAGTCCTGTACAAATGGGGGCGGAACAACATACTCTTGAATCACCAGTGGGTCATGGAAAAGGTTAGAAGGGAAATTCAAATGTTCATGATATTCAACAAATTTGGAACACACAAATTGCCAGATCCTCAGGGATAGAGCAAGGCAGTCCTCAGAGGCCAGTTTATAGCTCTGAGTTCCTACAAGAACAAATTGGAGAGATCTGAAAAGAACAATTTAATGAGACATCTGAATCTCCTTGAAAAAAAGGAGCAAGTTAAACCCCAATCCAGTAGATGGAAATAAATAATTAACACTAAATCAGAATTACATGAATTAGAATCCAAAAGAAACATAGAATCAACAAACAAATAGTTGGTTCTTCGAAAAAATTAACAAAATTGATATTCGCCTAGGAATTCTTATTAGAAAAAGAAAAAAAAAACAAAATAAATAAACTCATAGTTGAGAATGGAAACATCACCATAGAAACAACCAATATTCAGAACATTATAAAGGAATATTTCTCAAACCTTTATGCTAATAAGTTTGAGAACTAGGCAGAAGTGAAACTTTTCCTAGCAAATATAGACATGTTGAAACTAAACCAAGATGAGTTAAACCATAATAACAGGCCCATATCAAGGATGAAATAGAAACAGCAATAAGAGACCTCCCATCTAAAAAGGCCCAGGACCAGATGGATTTACAGCAGAATTTTACAAGGTCTTCAAAGCAGAGCTGACACCAATATTCCTCCAACTCCTCAATGAAGTTGAAAGAGAAAGTTCACGACTGAATTAATTTTATAAAGCCATCATAACCCTCATTCCAAAACCAGGCAGGAGCTCATCAAAAAAGAGAACTATAGATCCATTTCTTTGATGTGCATTGATGCAAAACTTCTCAACAACATTTTGGCCAATCAACTTCAACAATTCATCCAAAAATTCATACACCACAATCAAAGAAGATTTATTTCAGGGATGCAAAGCTGGTTCAATATATGCAAACAAATTAATATAATTTATCACATTAACAAGAGCAAGGATAAGAACCACATAGTTATCTCAATACATTCAGAAAAAGCATTTGACAAGATCCAACACCCCTTTATGATGAAGGTTCTGGAAAAACTGGGAATCTTGGGAACATTCCTCAATACAATAATGGCTGTATATGACAAACCTATATCCAGCATTATACTCAGGAATGAGACAAGGATGTCCACTCTCTCCACTTCTCTTCAGTTGAGTATTAGAATGCCTAGCTTCAGCAACAAGAAAAGATGCGAATATAAAATGGATCCAAATAGGCAAAGATGAAGTAAAGCACTCCCTCTAGGCAGATGACATGATCATGTATTTCAAGAATCCCATGGACTCCACTCCTAAATTACTCAAGTTGATTCAAAACTTTAGCAAAATAGAAGGGTACAAAATTAACCTTCAAAAATCAATGGCTTTTCTGGATGCCAACAATGAGAAAAGCGAGGCTGAAATCAGGAAAGCAACTCCATTTGTAATATCCCCCCAAAAATGAAATACATGGGAATTAATTTAATCAAGGAAGTGAAGGACCTCTATGATGAAAACTTTTAAAACCTGAAAAAGGAAATCAAAATAGTATTTAGAAAGTTGAAAAATCTCCCATGATCCAGGATTGGAAGGATCCACATCGTGAAAATTGCAATACATCCCAAGGCTATCTATAAATTCAAAACCTTACCTATCAATATTCCAACCTCATTCTTCAAGGAAATAGAAGAGGAAATCCAAAAATTCTTATGGAACAATAAAAAAACCGAAATAGCAAAAAGGATCCTTAACAGAAAGAACAGTGCTGGAAGAATATCAATACTGAATTTGAAACCCTACTACCAAGCCATAGTAATCGAAACAGCCTGGTACTGACACAAGAACAAACTTCAGGACTAATAGAATTGAACTGAAAACCCAGAAATGAACCCACAGACCTATAGCCATCTAATCTTCGATTATGGTGCTAAAAAAATAGAATGGAAGAAAGACAGCTTCTTCAGTAAATGGTGCTGGCAAAATTGGTTAAACACTTGTATAACATTAAAGGTAGATCCTTATATTTCACCCTGCACCAAAATCAACTCCAAATGGATCAAAGACCTTGGAGTTAAAGCAGACACTCTGAAATCATTACAGGATGGAATAGGAGAAATCCTTGTTCTCCTTGGCACAGGCCAAACTTGTCTTAAAAGAGACCCAGAAACTCAAAAAGCAAAGAAAGGATGGACAAATGGGATTGCATGAAAAGGCAGAGCTTCGGCATGGCAAAGGACATTGCTAGAAAGATCAATAGAAAACCCATGGATTGGGAGAACATCTTCCCTAGCCATATAACGAACAAGGGTCTCATATCTAATATATACCTGGATATCAAAAACTTAAATCCCCAAACAACAAAGTCTCAAAGAAACAACTGCGCAATAAATAAGTGGGCTAAACTTAAAGAGAAACTTCTCTGAAGAGGAAAGAAGGATGGCCAATAGACACATGAAGAAATGCTCAACCTCCCTATCCATAAAAGAAATGCAAATCAAAACGACATTGAGGTACCACCTCACTCCAGTTAGCAGGGCTATAATCAAGAACTCTAATAATAATAGATGCTGGAGGGGATGTGAACAGAAGGGAACCCTACTGCATTGTTGGTGGGAGTGTAAACGTTTTCCAACACTTTGGAAAGTAATATGGGGGTTCTTCTAATGACTCCACATAGAGCTCCCCTATGACCCAGAAATCCCACTTTGGGGCATTTATCCGATGGTCACAAACAAGACTATACTCCAGCTATTAGCACAAGTGTGTTTATTGCAGCATTATTTACCATAACTATGATATGGAACCAACCCAGAAATGGAAAGACTTGGGAAAGTTTTTATTAAGTGAATTAAGCCAGGCCCAAAGAAACATAGGTCCCATGGTTTCCCGCATATTCAATAACTAGTATATGTTTGAGACAAGGAGAAAAGGTCAGGTAAGTTGATGTTAGGTGAAATGAACCCCAAGTAAAAGATTGAAATGTGTTTTCTTTCATGCAATTGTTTCTAACATATTTATACGTTGAATTCTTTGTTACTTTGTATATCCCTCCCCCATGGTATAACCCCTGCTTTCATTGTATTTGATATTGGTATAATTTGTGGACGGGAAGGGCAAAAACAAATCCCAGCATTATTTATGATAATTAAGATATGGAACCTACCCAGATACCCCTCAGTGGATGAATGTATCAAGAAAATGTGGTATATATACACAATGGAATTCTATGCCTCCATCAGAAAGAATGAAATTGCCCCATTTGTTTAGGAAATGGAAAGTCTTGGTAAAAACTATATTAAGTGAAGTAATTCAGGCACAAAGAAACATAGGTCCCATGGTTTCCCTTATTTGCAATAACTAGTATATGTCTGAGACAAACAGCAAAGGTCAGATAAGTTGATGTTAGGGGAAATGAACTCTATGTTAAAGACTCAATTTATTTTCTTTCTTAGTATTGTGTCTAACACATTTATAAGGTAATTCTTTGTTGCTTTGTATGTTCCCCCCCCCGCCATAACCCCTTTTTTCATTGTATTTGATATTGGTATAATTTGTGGAGGGAAAGGGAAGAAATGATTCTTTATATAGCGATACAGGTGGATCCATTGCAGCAATGAGACGTACAAGATGTTATGTCAAAAATGAATTTTACAACTTTGGTTCAGGTGGGGGATGGGAAGAGATGGGAAGGGTAAACAGAGGAATAGGCAAAAATTCTTGATAAGAATGCACTCATTATGTTGCCCATGTAATTGTAACCACTCTGTACGATATTTTTACAATAAAAAAAACTTAAAAAAGAAACCTAATTCTAGAAAAACAAATCGCAAGAGAAGATCAAACCAACACCTGCCAAATCAACAAAGAGTGTTACCTATTAAGATCATAGGTCCTCCAAATGAAAGCCAAGTAATACTCCAAAAGAACAAGACAAATCAGAAAAATACAAGAAAAGTGATATCAAGGTAGTATAATTCATACAAAAAATAACCAGGCATTAGAGCAGACAATCAAGGACCTAGAAGATACATTACAAAATACATTACAAATTCTGATCAAAAATGTGATTAATGAAGCAATACAAAACTTCTACCAGGAAATTTGAGAACAAAATGAGTCCAGCCAAATATTAGCAAAAAAATTCATGGGGAGACCACAAAAAAAAGATGAATTCTAAGAAGGCCAGGGAGTCAAAGAAAAAAAAATAGATGTCTAGTTAAAAGATATGATTGAAGGTACAGATAAAATAAACCTTCCACCCAAAGATAAGATTTAAAGATAGTCCAAACAAAACCTCAAACAAAGCTTTAATAAAGGAAAAAGGCCCTAAAAATGACCAATTTGAAGACAGAGAAATCAAAAACAAAGCAGAAAGTCTGAAGAGCAAATAGATGATATAGAAGAAAATCTCAGGGATGAAGGGAATGAGGAGATAATCAATTAGAACCAATCCAAGAAATAAGAAACCATCTTGCGGGAACTTCAAGCATCAGTTAGAAGATCAAATTTGCAGAACATAGTTATCAAGAAGGGGAAGAGCAGGGTACCAAATGGATGGCAAACATATGACAGAATTCCAGGAAAGATCATTCCAAACATCCAAAAAGATAGGCTCATTCAGAGAAGAGAAACCTTTAGAACACCAGAGAATATCATAACAGAACAACCCACCACCACTTCATAATCTATTAGAGGATCATTAGAGATCAATGAAAGTATTCTTAAAGCTGTCATAGAAAAAAGATTATTATTTATAAAGGATATACAGTCAGAATAAATACAGATTTCTTGGATAATATGGTAAAAAGGAGAGGCTGGCATTTTATGACAAATATTAAAGGCAAATAACTGCCAACCGTGAATATGGTCCCAAGCCAAACTCTCCTTTACCTTTAAAGGATATATAAAAATATTATATGACAAAGAAAACTTGAAAAAATGTATCTCGACCAAATCAGCAGGATAGTAGTTCATGAAATGTATCCTACATAGAGAAGATCAAGAAGAACAGGAACTGGTTATATAAAATACTCCCTACCATAGAACAAGGTAAATATATTATAAGAAGATGAGGCACAGATCCTGAAAGCAGGTGTATTGATGGAGCCTGCCGGCAATCAAAGGGATTCCTGATTTAGGGGGTGAGGATGAGAAAAAAAAGACAGAAGGCAAAGGATGGGGTTGGGTGGTCTGCAGCTCAAGACTGCAGCACAGTTTATTTTTAACTTTCCCTAATATATACTGTTAGAAGTCAAGAAGCAGCATAAGGTTACTATAGTCCAGAGAAACAAGGAAAATTTCTGTAAAACAGAGTGCAGTAAAAAACAAGACAATGTCAACTGGTTGAAAGTAAAACAAACTCTGTAGACATAGCAAAGCAATCCCAGGCATCTGGTGTTTTTCAAGTAAGCCAGTTCCTTTACATGCCTTCATTTGAACACAGGGGTCAAGATGACATTTGAGCTGTACTTTCAGATCCCAAACATGTATAACATAGCAGAACTCATCAGATATTTCATAATCTTAACTCTCAATATCAATGGACTAACTTTCCAATTAGAAGACAGATTAGATAAAATGAAAGAACAAGAGGCATCTATCTGGTATCTACAAGAGACACATTTTATTGACCAAAACAAACACGTACTCCAACTGAAGGGCTGGAAGGAAAATTTTCAAACAGATGGACATCATAAACATGCCACAGTAGAATCACTACCATAAGATAAAATAGAATTCAAATTAAAATTAGTAGGAAGAGATATTACATATTAGTAAAGGCAATTCTCCATTAGGAGGATATAACAAGTCTAAATATCAATGTCCCGACTCCTGGAGCACCCCACTTCATCAACCAAATACTACTTAACATAAAATCACATCTCAACACATCATTGTGATCCATGGATAGGGCAACCAGGAAAAACTCAACCAAGAAGCTGTAGATCTAAATAACTACATTGACCACCTATTCCTAACAGAAAACTAAAGAATATACATTCAGTGTCAGAATATACATTCTTCACAGCAACTCATGGAAGACTCTTCAAAATAGAATATATCCTATGTCACACAGAAATTCTGTCCAAATTGAAAGAAAAATAAATTGACATCCCATATCCTGTCTGACCACAACAGAATAAATTTAGAATCAAAAAACTAAAGCAAAAAATAATTCTCAAACCCATGAAGACTGAACAACACGTTGATGAATGACCAGTGGGACACTGAAGAGATTAGAATGGAAATCTGAAAGTTTCTGGAATTTAACAAAAATGAACACGCAAAATACCAGCACCTCTGGGACACGGTAAATGCAGTATTTAGAGAAAAATTTATAGCTCTGAGTGCCTACATCAAGCAATTAGGGAAATCTCAAACCAATATTTCAATTATGTACCTCAAGCTCCTTGAAAAGAGGACAAGCTCAAAGCAGTGGACAGAAAGAAATAAAAATAATAAATTGAAAATAACTAAAGACTAAAAAAACATAGAATCAACAAAAGAGTTGGTTCCTTGAATAAACAGACTTGACAAACTCTTACCAAATCAGACTAAGTAGAGAAATTATATAGATGGAAAGATAATTAGAAAACTCACAGATTGGGAGAAGATCTTTATTTGCTATGCAACAGGCAATGGCATCTAATCTCAAATATACTTAGAGGACCAAAAGTTAACACCACAAAAAAATATCCTCAAAGAAACAACAACCCTAATAGTAAGTTTGTTAAAGATTTGAAGAGAGACCTCTCTGAAGAAGAAAAATGAATGGCCAATAGACAAATCAAAGCAACATTGAGATTCCACCTCATCCCAGTTAGAATGACCGTTATGAAGAAAATTAATTATAACAGATGTTGGACTGGTGGGGATGTGGCCAAAAATGAACATTACTACACTATTGGGGGAAATGTAAACTTATTCAAATATTCTGTAAAGAAGTACAGACATTCCTCAAAAGTGCTCCCCTATGACCCGGCAATTCCACTCTGGGCATTTACCCAAATGACCACAAAGAAGCCAACTAAAACTACCATCACCACTATGTCCATTGTAGCATTATTTACAATAGGTAAGATATGGAACCAACCCCAATGCTCCTCAGTAGATGAATGGATCAAGAAAATGTCATATATATTCTAAACAAAATTCTATGCTTCTGTCACAAAGAATGACATTGCCCCATTTGTAAGGAAATGGAAAGACTTAGTAAACACAATAAGTCAAACAAGCCAGACCAAAGGAATCATAGGCTACATGTTTTCACTCATTTGGAAAAACTAGAATATGTCTAGGATATTCTTAGAAAAGATCACAATAGCTCAATAGCTATATGCATATCACCATATAAAATGATGCTTATCGAAATGAGCTCCAAGAAATGATTACAAGATGATTTATAGTGAGCTGTTATTAGTTATTTTTATTTACTTTCTCCCCTTTGGTTTATTCCCTGTAGTCACCATTTTTGATTTCTGTACCTTTTGTCTTATACATAAATTAATCTGATTTTGGGAAGGGAAGAGAAATCACAGAAATGGTGCGGCAAAGATTAACCAAAGCAACAGTAATATACAGTAGACACTATGTTAGAAATGAATTTTACAAAATTGGGGGAGTGGGATGTCAAGATTGGAGAAAGCAGGAGAAAATGAGAAAGGTGTAACACAGTTCAAAAAAAAATGTAGTCATTACTTATGTAACTGTAACCCACCTCTGTAAATCAACTTCATAATAAAAAAAACAAAAAACAATAAAAGAACTCACCCAAATATATAAAATTGGAGACAAAAAATGAGACATCACAACAGAAATAAGGACAACTTAGAATCTTCAAAGAAAGCACTTTGAAAACCTTATGCGAATCACCTGGAGTATCCTGGAGAAATTGATGATTTCCTATACTCAAAGTGAACAAAGAAGTAATGCATAAGAAGTAATGAAAATGAAATGTCAATAAACAATTCCCATACCAGAAAAATATGGGACTCAATGGATTTACCATGAAATTAAGGCCTGCAAAGAACTTACAATACTCAGATCAAACTCTTCAATGGAATAGAAAGGGAAAGGGAATTATCAAACACATTCTTTAAAGCTAGAATTAAACTATTCCCCAAAGGGTAGGAAGGGGAAACAAAGGAGGAAGCAACAATGCTTGATAAGAAATGTACTCATTATCTTGCCCATGTAATTGTAACTGCTCTATATGATATTTGCATAATTTAAAAAATTCAAAAAAAAATCTATTCCCCAAATCATATAGTGACTCCTCAAAGAAAGAGAACTATAACCCCAACTCTGATAAGCATTGATGCAGAATTTCTAAATAAAATTCTTACCAACCAATTTTAATAACTAACAAAAAATATGCTATGATGAAGCAGGATTGATCCTAGTATACAATTGGATTCAATATACTTGTCAATAAAAATAATACAAACCATCAGCAGAAGCAGGGACAAGAAACACATGATCATCAATATAGATGAAGAAATAGCTTTTAGCAAATTCCAATACCCCTTTATGATTAAAAGGTCTGAGAAGCTAGGAATGCATGGAACTTTCCTCAATATAATAAAGAGTGTGTATATGACAAAGAGATATTTAGCATGTACCTAACGGTGGAAGCATGAAATCATTAAAATTAGGAATGAGCCAAGGATGTCATACTCTCTACTACTCTTCAATATAGTAGTGGACTTTCTAGCAAGAGCAATAGACAAGAGAAAAACATAAAGGGGACCCACATAGGGAAGAAGTAAATCTATCCCTTTTTATAGATGAAATGATCCTGTATTTAAAGGACCGTATAACTTTCTCTCTCAAGTTAGTAAAGGTGATACCAATCTTCAGCAATATAGCAGGGTATAAAACCCACAAGAATCAGTAGGTTTCCTGTGTTGCAAACAATGGGAAGATCCATGCTGAAATCCAAGAAACAACCTCATATGTATTAGCTCAAAATCATATCATATTAAACAAAACAAAATAACATCAACAATACTAGGAATTAATTAAACTAAAAATGTGAATGACCTCTGCTGTTAAAACTTTAAAAATCTAAGAAGGGAAATTGGAGGAGATTCAAGGAAATGGAACGTCTTTCAATGCTCCTAGATGGAAGAATTAACATTGTGAAAACTGCAATACTGCCCCCAAACAATTGACAAAGCAATATCCATGAAAATCTCAACAATATTCTTCAATTCAGTAGAGAAAGCAATCAAAATTCAATATGGAATTGCAAAATTACAGATGAAACAGAAGGCTCAGAGATGAACTCATGGTCTATAAATGAACTCATGACTATAGTCATCTTTCACACACACACACACACACACACACACACAAACACACACACACACACACACACACACACACACACACACACACACACACACAATGGAATTCAGTGGAATTCACCCATCAGAAAGGATTATTTTTCACCAGTCTTGAGGAAAATGAAAGGCTTGGGAAAATTATATTGAGAAAGGAAGGCAAACTCATAGAAATTTAGATTTCATGGATTCATTCATTTCTGGTAGCTAGAAGGTGCCTACAAATCTTCAAGTAAACAAGACAGATTGTACCTCACCCCAGATAGAATGGCCATTATCAAGAAAACTAACAATAGCAATTACTGGAGTAGATGTAGCCAATAGGGACCTTTATTATGCTGTTGGTGGGAAATTAAACTTGTTCAACCACTCTGGAATGCATTATGGAGATTCGTCAAAAGACTAAGCATAGATCTCCCTTATGCCCCAGTAATTCCCCCCATGGTCAGTAATCCAATAAATAATAAAAACGCTCACACTAAAGCTATAGCATAAGCATGTTCAGGGCTCAGGTCTCAAGTTCAAAGACTGGAAAAAAAGGTCACCACTGCTGGTATTTGTTTCCACAAATATGAATCTTTTGACATAAGATACCAAATCATTCTATTTGCAGTAGCTAGGATAGGACTTAAATGAATGGGTGATAAAATGGCTTCTTTGTTGAATGTTAGGAAAAAATGTAGGCAGTCCACGAAAAGAGGGATTTTGTTTTTGTTGTTGTTGGTCAAGGTGCTTGAAGTCTGGGATTAGGCTCTGTCCCTGAGCTCTTCAACTCATGGTGAGTGTTCTACCACTTGAGCCATAGTGGCACTTCTGGTTTTCTGGTTGTTAAATGGAGATAATAGTCTCAGGGACTTTCCTGCCCAGGCTGGATTTGAACAGCAGTCCTCAGATCTCAGCTTCCTGAGTAGCTTGGATTACAGCTATGAGCCACTGGCACCAGGCTAAAAATTGTTTTTGTTTTTTTTATAAAAGTAGAAAATCCACCTCCTCATCTGGGTCTAAAGCTCAGATATCACTATTAGAGCACTTCACACTCAGCTCATTTCATCACACATTTGTAAATTTTCTCTTTTCTTTCATGTGCGCATACTGCAGTCAATATCATCTCAGCTGTGAGTCTAGACCAATTGTATGGTAACTGCTAGTACCAAAATGAACAGCTGTTACATCAAAACAAATGAAACCCTCAACTGGAATAATTATTTGTCTTTTTTTATTACAAGTCATTTTTTCCTAATATGATATTGGACCTCCTAACAGAGTAATAACATTTTCTTTGTCTTCAGCAATTGGTCTTCTCCCACATGTGACCAAATATTTAAGAATTCAAAGATTACCATGATAATTCATTAACCTGTCCTCTAAGAAAATGTCTGGAAAATTTCTGGAATTTGGTCTGCTGTCTTATTCTTACATGCACGGGCTTTCTATGATTTATTTGTTCTACATGTAATTCTACTTTCCAAACTTTGACCAATTTTAATCTGTCTGATTAGTCATTCTGACCCTCTCTTTAGAGTTTCATTTCAGTCTGACTCATAAAAAATATAATAGTTATCAGCTAAATGACTCTCAGCTTCTGTTTTCTGCCTGTCTTCATGTAGGATGTGAGAGCAGTCCTGACTGGCTGTGCTTTCTGGAGTTTTTTTGTTTGTTTGTTTTGTTTTGTTTTTTAGAGGTCTAGCATTACTATTCAAGGTAGTAGCTTCTCTGGGCCCCAGTGATCCCCTGGCCTAGCGTCAATGGGATTTTCCCCTAAAGATACAAACAATACCTGACTAAATTCCTTCTTTAGTTGTTTCAAAATGAGGCAATCTGGCATCCTTGCAAAGCCATGAATAATCCTCTGTAACCACTTACAAAAATGGTCTATCAAGATGGCTTTTCAAGGTCGACTGTGAAAAATGTTCATTTCCAAGTCACCACCCTAAAACAGATCACATTCCTGAGAACTGACTTTTAGAAGGAATGATCCCTTTCCTTCCTTCTCTTATGAGAGATCAAACTATAATATTCTTCAGTTGTGGTCAGCCTGGAGTACATTTTCCCACGAATATTCTGTAGTGTAACAGAGGACCAACTATCAAAATAAAGGGGGAAATACCTTTCTACAGACTTGATCTATCTTGCTTATATCTTTTCTTACTTTCATTACTTTAAAAACACGGATAATTTATACTTGGGATTAGACAGATTTATTTTGCTTATATCTGTTGTTATTTTCATTACTGCAAACATATGGATAATATGTATTTTGGATTAGACAAGTGCTAAAGGATTAATGAAATAAACATTCAGTTTACTTTCATATATCCAATATAATACACTTAACCTTTTATGGAAAATTTATCAAATCATAGAAACAATGTCAGAAGATAAAATAAACCTCAATATGTATAATCAGGCACACATGCACCATCATCTACTCAAAAATTCAGCCTTTCCATAAATATTTATTTGGCACAAAATTATAAAATTTTAATGAATGAATATGACTTTTAATTATCATCTGAAATACTCCTCCTATATATAATTGTATATAATTATATGGAGGTCACCTAGACAGGAATTTAACATGCATGTAGTAATCAAATTTCCACAATTTAAGCTAGACGAGAGGAGTTATACCCTCACAAACTGCCAGGAGGATGTGTGGTGTGAATTTTACCACAGTGCTGAACCCTTCCACCTAGTACCAAGAGTCGTGAGCAATAATTTATTCTTTGATGTTAAGATTAGTGTTAAGTGTATAATACACTTTGAATTATTGCATTAATTCACAGAAATGAAATGATGATTAATTATTGAAATAATGATATAGTATTTGTTTAAGTTCTAATGATTCTTAATTTTACAATTAATGAAATACATTAAAATTAGTTTCACTTTCTCTTTTCAATTGCTACTAAAATTAAAAATTTATATTAAACGTTCAGTATTAAGAAATCAGTAATAAGTACCTATTATTTAAATGATATTCTATTAATCTGTGATTTGAATTATAATTCTAACTAATTGTGATGTAAAAATCATTTAATAGAATTATGGGTAATATTTTTTAAACTTACGAGCTTGTTATTTGTTTCCAAATTGTGTAATTTGTTATTTTTGGTCCAAATCATGTCTTCACCATAATTGTTTAATTTTCTATTTTATCTCTATTGGTTTACTGATTGTGCAATTTGTTTTCCCTTTTTAGTGACCGACAGGAGGCAGAAAATCTGTACGCTAGTTTACTACTACCTATGTTAAAGTAAAATTACTGCTTTCCACAGCTGTTCTAGTTTTCTCTTATAGTGCACTATTTTCCCCATTCCCATATTCCCATATCCTGTATTGCTGATCTCATGTATTTTATTTTATCTTTTATTTAAATTTTATTGTCAAGGTAACGTACAGAGGGCTTATAGTTACATAAGTAAGGTAGTGAATTCATTTCTTTTCTAACTTGTTACTCCTTCCCCTATTTTCTCCCTCTTCCCTCCCAGCACCCCAAGATTATTTCCAACATATTGGTTGTGAGTGTCACTATTGCATAGGTTCCCCCTTTGTCCTTTGTCTCACCATTTTGTCTTTTTCCTTTCCCTTCCATAGTTCAGATCAACATATTTACAGTAATCAAGGTATAAAAATCAAGTACAGTGACTACAGGGGGAAAACCATAGGTGGGGAAAACACAAAAGATAAAAAGAAACCACGTATTACATTAAAAACAACAACAACAAAAAACATGTCTTGGAGTTCATTTCACTTGGAATCACCTTACACGGTTATATGTACATAGCTATTGAGCTATTCTGCTCATCTACCAAGATTATCCTTGATGTACACAATAATGCTTTCCTATTACCCAGTAATCCCACTTCTAGACATTTGCCCTAGTGACCACAAACAAGGCCACACTAAAGCTACCAGCACAATTATGTTTATCACAGTATATTTCCCATAGCTAAGATATGGAATCAACCCATTTGCCCCTAGTAGTAGATGAATGGATCAAGAAAATGTCACACACACACATACCAGAAAGAATGACACCATCTCATTTGTAATGAAATGGAAGATCTTGGAAAAAAATCATATCAATTGAAGCAAGCCAGACTTAAAGAAACATAGGTCCCATGGTTTCCCTTATTTGTAATAATTAGGTTATATCAAGGAAAATCTCATGTATTTTAATTTGACATTTTGTTCTATGTTGAGCATTTATTATTGTTGATTGTTTGTTATTATTTCTGTACACAGGCAGGTATATTTAAAGAATTACGTTCATTTCATCCATTACTGAAGGAAGAACAACTAAAAGAGCCACTCCTACTAGGAAGAACATCTCCTACTAATTTAACTTCATTCTTATGTAAGGACAGACTTGTCCCCTTTAACATCATGTTGTACATTACAACTCTATTCTTGGTCATCCTGCATATCTACTATTTTCTACATTGTGACATAAATTGCCTAGTAATTCCAATTTGCTTTACTTTTAAAAAAAATTCTCTTAAAGTTTGAGGTTGGTGTGTGTGTGTGTGTGTGTGTGTGTGTGTGGTATTACAAAGATCAGAAGACAACATTTTTCTTCATTTAGAATACATCTTTCTGATCATAGTAAGTTGTGGCTAATGGGAGAACTTTCTTGCTATTTTAAGGATGAAACAGAAAAATACATTTGTGCATGTACCACAGTTGCTTTGTTAGTCTGTAGTTGAAAACTAAACTTCAAGCTATTTCTTGGCCATTGTTATGAATAATGTGAATAACAATGAACTACAGATATATTTCTGAGTTACCCAGAGTGAAATAATCACATGATTGGTGGGTCAGATGACATTTCAACTTTGCATTTCTTTAGAAAACTGTGTACTACGTTCTACAATGAGAATACTAACCGGCATTTTGACCAAGAGTGTACAAAATTTCCTTTTCTCCATATTCTCACCAACATTATCACCTTGAGTTTTTTTAAAGGACAGGTTTTTACTATGTGCAGTACCCCAGACTGGCCTTAGTCTCAAATCCTCTTACTCCAACCTCTTAAATGCTTGGAATTACAAGCCTTTACCACCACATCTGTTTCCTTTGATTTTTTGATGAGTTATAATAGTTGTAAAGTAGTATCATAATAATTTTGAATTGCATTTCTCTAAAGACTTCTGTTCACAAAGCGTTAAGCCAGCATAGAAGTGGTATTAAACACAACTTTGTAAACCCACTGGCGATTTTCAGGGCTTTTTGGAAAGCGTGTCTATTCAGAACTTTTGTCCATTTTTAATCAAGGTTCTTGTTAGTCTCATCTTTAATATCTCTATAGAAAATCAATAATTAATTCAATGTAGTAGAAAGGAAAAAATTAAGCAAATCTAACATTTTTCAATTTTCAATAACGTATTGTTTAAATCATTTTCTGTCTATGCTTGAGACTATATAACTCAATTTAGTTAGACCTTTTACAAGACTAAATGTATTTTATTTATTTTACATTGATTGCTCTTTCTAAAGCCTGTGTGTCTAATTTTCCTTGGTTTCTTTCAGTCTTATGTACTTCAAATTTCTAAATGAAGAATAAATGGAAGCAAACAAAAAGTACAGTTTCTCTCGTCTGATGATGTCTCTACAAGAATAAGGGAAGAGTTTGTTCATCCTTCCAAGGACCTATGATAGGGTGTCAAAAAGAGAATTCATGCTTCGAGGCATTTCCTATCTTTGCAATGTAACTTA
The DNA here is from genome assembly GCF_019054845.1 of Dipodomys spectabilis. Taxonomy (NCBI): domain Eukaryota; kingdom Metazoa; phylum Chordata; class Mammalia; order Rodentia; family Heteromyidae; genus Dipodomys; species Dipodomys spectabilis. The sequence continues at coordinate 64,221 of NW_024870863.1, read as the reverse complement.
AATGATGTAAAACACAACATACTGCTCGGATACATTTTCACTTTATCAAGTTTTGCACATTTTCATATGGACTTCACCTAAGTCTACAACATTCATTCATTATTCTGCCCCTGATATTTTTACACTATCAAAACATAAGATAACCTGTTTGTTTTACAGCATGAGAACTTACCCAGCTCGCTTCCTTCGAAGCAGAGCATAGTCAATAGATAACATTATTTCTGGTTGCTCACTACATGTAATGGTTTCTGTAATACATATCGCATCCTATTTAGTATTTTAAAAAACTGCTGTCTAAACTCAAAGCTCATTCATAGAAGTTTATGATAAGTATTTCACAAGTGTTATGTATCTTAATTCTTAAGATAAAATTTGCTATAATGGTAATGTAATTATCATTTTACTGTTGGGAAAAATTGTAACTAAAGGCACTAAGTTCATGGCCCAAAGACATAGTGAGGAAGGAAACGAGTCAAAGTTTCCAAAATTCTTTCACCGATACAAAAAGGTAGGTAAAATCTCTCCGTAACTATGTAACTGGCAGACCTGGAAGCTGTCACCTTCCCCTCCTGCTAGCTTATATCCTAGGCCACCTCTGGTCACATGCCTCCTATCAGACCTTAGGTGGGTCCCAGTCCCGGAGGTCACACTCAGATCCAGTGTGGCTATACCTATTCCTGTCCCTGACCTAGATAAGTTCTGGCCCAGGGGTGGGTCATAAACCATTTCCTTTGCAGCCTTGTTTTTCCAGGATGCATGGCGGGGCAGCAGCTTCATAAATTTTTTTTCTTGCCTGAATAGCACGTGGGGTTCTATTCATCATCTACCTAATGAGACCTACCTATTGAATATAACTTACACAAAGAACTCTTTCTTGTAACTTTTAAAAAAAATTTAAATTTTTTTCTATTAATCTTTTCTTTTTTCTCATAATTTTTATTTTAGGTGTATATGTAAGTGTGTGTACTTCTTTATTTAATTTTTTTAACCTTTTCGTCCTTAATTTTATTCTTTTCCTTATTTTTTATCTCTTTCTTTCATTTTTGCGTTGCTTAATTGCTGTTCAGCTCATCCCCAGATGTATACCCCTTGTCGATTATTACACCTTATCTTCCATTGTGTACCTACTTAATCCAGAAATTTATTACTCAATTCACTGCGTCTTAGTCTTAACTGCTTTAATATAGTATTATTACTTTATAACCTACATAATTTTCAATTAACTACTTTTGTTTTTGTTTTTTTTTGGTCTGGTCGTGGGGCCTGAACTCTGGGCCTGAGCACTGTCCCTCAGCTCTTCAGCTCAAGGATAGGGCTCTACCATTTGAGACACAGTACCACTTCCGGCTTTTTTCTCTTTGCTTATGTGGTGCTGAGGAATCGAACCCAGGGCCTCATGCATGCAAGGCATGCACTCTACCACTGAACCACCTTCTCAGCCCTCAATTAACTACTTTTAAGGATTTTTAATTACTTTTTTAATTTTATTATTTGTTTTATTGTAAAAATACTGTATAGAGGGGTTAAAGTTATATGAGCAAGGTAATGAGTACATTTCTTATCAAGCATTATTATCTCCTTCTTTGTTTTCCCCCTACCATCCCTTCCCTCCCATCTCCACAACTACATGGCCCCCACTCCCCTTTGCCTAAATTGTAAAGTTTGTTTTTCTTTTTTTTCCTTTTTTATTTTATTTTATTTTATTTTTATTGTGAAAATACTGTACAGAGGGGTTACAATTACATAGGCAAGATAATGAGTATATTTCTTATCAAACATTGCAGCTTCCTCCTTTGTTTCCCCTTCCCATCCTTTTCCATCCTCCCCTCGACCCCCCATCCAATCCTCCCCCCCTCCCCACCCCTCTACTCCCCCTCCAAACGAAAGATGTAAAGTTCATTTTTCGGCATAATGGCTTGTACATCTCATTGTTGCAATGGTTCTACCTGTATAGTATGGGGGTTCCTCAAAAGACTCCACATAGAGCTCCCCTATGACCCAGCAGTCCCACTTTTGGCCATTTACCCAAATGTTTACAAACAAGACCACACTAAAGCTCCCAACATGAATATGTTTATTGCAGCACTATTTACTATAGCTAAGATATGGAACCAACCCAAATGCCCCTCAGTAGATTAATGATTCAAGAAAATGTGGTATATATACACAATGGAATTCTTTGCCTCCATCAGAAAGAATGACATTGATCCATTTGTTAGGAAATGGAAAGGCTTGGAAAAAATTATATTAAGTGAAGTAAGCCAGGCCCAAAGAAACACAGGTCCCATGGTTTCCCTTATTTGAAATATCTAATATATGTCTGAGTCAAGCAAAAAATGTCAGATAAGGTGATGTTAGGGAAATGAACCCTAAGATATGTATTCAAATGTTTGTTTTTTCTTTCATGCGATTGTCTCTAATACATTTATAAGATTATTTCTTGGTTGCTTTGTATATCCCTCCCACACAGTATAACCACTGCTTTCACTGTATTTGATGTAGGCATAATTTGTGGAGGGGAAGGGGAAAAACAAATAATTTTAAGGATTTTTATTTTTTGGTTTATCATGTTTCCTTTCTATCCCTCGTCTTCTCCCACTCTATCCTTTTCTTCTCTAAATATCATTTCTTTATACTTACATAATTTTTAAGTGTTTAACTTTTTAAATTTAAATTAATGTGTTTACATTTTTTATTGTTTTTTTTCTTTTATCTCTCTCCTATCATCTGTCCAATCCATTTCCTTCTCTGAGATTATCCTTGGTTAAATTCACTCTCTTGTAAACTCTCTGGATCCCACTAATCCTATTTTCCCTACATTTATCCCTAAACATAATAATTTCTGGCTTGCCAAATCCTTCTTTGCTGTTTTTAGCCCATTAATCCATAGTTGTTGATGTTGAATAGATTGTCTCTGTTCAACAAGATTGTACGTGCAGCCATTTTGACCATGCGACTACAGGACTCCAGTTAATGCTTGCCTTAAAATAGTGTTCTAGCACAAAATTAGTGTTACTTTCATACCAAATTGGGAGAGCAAGCTGGAAAAACACAAGACAAATGGCAAGTCCGTGTATCTCAACTCCCACTCTTGATAATCAGGTGACAGATCAGTTAATGAATAATCCAGAGGAGAGTTCCCAGAAAGGTGTACAAACACTTTTGGTAAACATGGTGAATGAAAAGATTGAAAACCTGCAAAGGACTCAGTGTGAATGTGATATGGAAGGAGAGGAGGCAAACCAAAGATTAATACAGGAGTCTGGTGATTGTGAGGAAGCTGCGCAAAGATTAATACACGAATTGGGTGAGCAAGTTGAGAAGAGTCAAAGAGAAATACAGGAATTGTTAAGCAGTCTGAAAATTAACAAAGAGAAAGAGAGGAATTGCATGAGCAGGGGGAGAACAGTCAAAGAGAATTACAGGAATTGAGAGAACGATAGGGAACTAATCAAAGGGAAATACATGAATTGCGAGAGAGGGATGACAATAGAAAAAAATCAATAGAGAAATTTATAGAAACCATAAGGAGACAGCTGATAGAATTCAGGGAGACCACAACCGAATGCTGAATGGAGCCCAACAGAAGGAATGGGAGTGCAAAAAACCATAATCAATCAACTGAGTTATTTGAGAATAAACACTGAACATCCAATTAAGGAAGTAAAAAGGTTCATAAAAGATCTAAAACAAGGCTCCAAAAAGAATTTGAAGCCATCAAAGCTGACCAATTAGGAGGAAAAGAAATAAAAAAACCAAGTAGAAAGTCTTGACAGTAGGTTAGATCATGCAGGAAATCGAATCTCGGGGGTTGAAGACAGCTTAGATATTATGGAGAAAGAACACAATTATACAAGAAAAATCCAAGAAATATGATAGATCTACGAAATATTTGAAAGGCACCTTCAGAAGTCCTAATCTGAGAATTATGGGTGTAGAGGAGCACCTAGAAACAGAAGTTAATGGTCTAGGAAATTTGTTTAACAGGATCCTAGCAGAGAACTTCACAAACATGGAAAAAGTTAGGCCTATTCATATACAAAAAGCTTTCAGTACTCCAAATAGACCAGATCAGAATAGGACATCCCACCGTCACATTATAATCCACACGGGATCAACTCAGACCAAGGAAAAGATCCTTAAAGCTGTCAAGGAGAATAGATCAATCAACTATGCAGGGAAAACAATTAGAAAAACTTCAGATTTCTCAGCAGCGACAATTAAACCAAGAAGAGCCTGGAATGATGTATGCCATGCCCTAAAGAAAAACAACTATCAACCAAGAATACTGTACCCAGCTAAACTCTCCCAGCGAAACTATGGGAGACTGCTCTCCAATTAACTATCAAAAATAGCTGGTAGTGGAGGTGTGGCTTAACTGGTACAATATTAGCCCTTAGCAAAAGAAGCTCATGGTTAATGCCCAGACCTTAAGTTTAAAAAGGAGGACTAGAGTTCCGGGAAGATGGCGGAGGAGAAGCTGGAATCTGAACAAGCTCTTGCATAGAAAACAGTTTCAGAGTTCCAGTGAACAGTCCCAAGCCAGAGAATCACACCAAGTGTGCCATCACAGGACAGAGAGTTAGTCAAGAGAGGGGAAGCCAAGCAGACACATCTGAGCGCCTGCCAGCAGCTGCCGCTGCGGCGGCAGGGTCGCGGCGGCGACCACCGCCGCGGGGGCATACCTGAGACAGAGTCCGGGATGAAGGAGCCAGACGCAGCGGACGAGCGGATTCTACTCAACACCAGCAAGAACCGACAAGGAGCGGACAACTTCATCCTGCACTTTGCAGACCAGAGACAACCCAGGATCCAAGACTCGGCGTGAGTAGAAGCCCAACTTCCTCACTCCTTCTCAGGGAGCAGAGGAGGGAAGGCCACCCCTCCCCCCCCCAGCACCGGTGATCTCCATCTTGGAAACCGACAAAGCCCGGAGGAGTGGCTAGCTCCAGCTCAGGCCTTGGAATAAAGCGAGTCATTTAGCAGGTCACAAGAACTTAACAGCGAAGTGACCTCACAGACTCAGTTCCATCCAGGGAAAAGTCACCCAGCTCAGGCGCCAGCCATTGGAGTGGATCTCCTCACTGGGTAACCAGAGCCAGAGGCTGCCCCTCCCTCTAGCAGCCACCACAATCAATTGAAAAACAGAAACCCTGAGAATGGCTCCAGGCTGGGTGCTGTGAGTTTTTTTCACAAAATAGCCCCAGGGAAAAGCTACTGTTTGTTAAAAGGCCTCAACTCTACCCAGAACCTAGCCTCATCACTGCATCCCCCTCTTTTGTGATTCTCAAAGCAGATCACCCTCCCAGTAAACTAACCTGGGAGGGGGAATCTCAAAATCTTGGGTAAAGCAGAGCATTTTTCTGACTGTTCCAACAAACTGACTTAAGAAACCAATCAAGCCACAGGACCTCAAGCTGACCAGAGACTCCAACCAGACTCTGGTTACAGACAAAAGGGAGATACAGGACTCTTACCACCCCTCCCAAAAAAAAAAATCAAAGAACTTTTTTTTTTCTTCTTCTTCTTTTCTTTTTTCTTTTTTTTGTTTTGTTTTGTTTTTTCGTTTTTTGTTACCTTATATATATAAAAATTTTTTTTCCTTTTCTAAAACTTTTATTAATCTTTAATTTTTGCATCTTCTGAAAAAATAATTGTTTTCCAGTAACTTTTTTTTTTCTCCTCTTACAATTTTTATTTTAGGAATACGTGAATGTGTGTTTTCCTTTCTTTTCTTGACTTCTTTCTCTTTTTCTTTCATTCTTAATTATCTTTTTGTTTTTTGTCTAGCTCTACTGAACTTCTGATCTTTTCTTCTCACTTTCCTATCCTTTCCACCTTTTCCTCTTTTGTTCTTCTTTATGTGACTTAACCCTTGTCCTGCACATCCTCAGATAAACCCGTAGTTAACTAGTAGACCCTATCCCCCATTGTGTACACACTTAATCCACAAACTTATTACTCAATTCAAAACCTCTGAGACTTAAATTCATTAATAGCAGTACTACCTCTTTATGCCTATATAATATTTTAAGCATTTTTTAAAGTTTTTCACATCTCCTCTATGTCCCTCCCTTTCTCTCAACATATTCACATTCCTCTCTAAATAGATGGTCTTTTAATCTCTATAATAACATTAATTTTTACGTTTCTATTTTTTTTTCTGGTCTCTTTTCATTCCCCTTTCCCTTTCTTCTTTTTCTCTCTCTCTCTACTTGCATCCTACCCAACCTATTTCCTGCATTGTGATTAGGACATAGTTAACTCTCCCTGTGCCTCCCCACACCAATCTATTCCTATATTTTACCCACATCTCTCCCTAACCCTAATAATTTCTGGTTTTCCAAATTCTTCTCTGCGGTTCGAAGTACTTTATCATATAGTTGTTTGATGTCGAATAGATGTATCTGTTGAACTAGATTGTATCTGTAGACTATTGACTGTACAAATGCAAACTTTGGTTGATGGTTGCCTTAAGATAGTGTTCTAGCACAAAACTGGTGTTATCTTCATCTCAAATGGGCAGAGTAAGCCGGAAAAAGACAAGAAAAATGGCAAATTCTGGTATCTCAATTCCCAATCTTGATAATCCGGGGTTAGAACAGATAATGAATAATCCAGAGGAGAGTTCCCAAATAGCTCTACAAACACTGCTTGCAAACATGATAAATGAGAAGTTTGACAACGTACAAAGGACTCTGTATGAGCGTGATAGGGAGAGAGAGGAGGCATCCCAGAAGTTTATACAGAAATGTCATAAGCGTGAGGAAGCTACTCAAAAACTGATACAGGATTTGCGTGAACAACTTGAGAATACTCAAAGAGAAAGGGAGGAATGGCCTGAGCAGGCTGAGAACACTCAAAAAGATCTGCAGGAATCCCACGAACGGGAGGAAGCTAATCAAAGAGTAATACAGGAATTGAGAGACCAGTTATAGAACATACAAAGATCACTAAAGGCATTCATGGAATCCATTAACAAAGAGCTGAAGGAAGTCAGGGAGACCACAAAGGGAATGCTGAATGGAACCCAACAGAAGGAATGGGAGCCCAAAGAAACCAAAGTCAATCAACTAAGTGATTTGAGGACAAACACTGACCACCAAATTAAGGAAGTAAAGAAAGTCATACAAGACCTAAAACAGAGCTTCAACAAAGAATTTGAAGCCATCATAGCTGACCAATTAGAAGGAAAACAAATAAAAAACAAAGTAGAGAGTCTTGAGAGCAGGTTAGACCATGCAGAAGATCGAATCTCAGGGATTGAAGACAGCCTAGATATTATAGAGAAAGAACATACAACCATCCAAGACAAGTCCAAGAAGTATGATAGATCTATCCAACACCTGGAAGACACCATCAGAAGGCCTAATCTAAGGATAATGGGTGTAGAGGAGAACCTAGAAACAGAAGTTAATGGTCTAGGAAATTTAACAGGATCCTAGCAGAGAACTTCCCAAACATGCAAAAAGTTAGGCCTGTCCAGATACAAGAAGCCTTTAGAACCCCAAATAGACCAGACCAGAATAGGACATACCACTGCCACATTATAATCCACACAAGATCAACTCAGAACAAGGAAAAGATCCTTAAAGCTGTCAAGGAGAAAAGGGTAATCACCTATAAAGGGAAACCAATTAGAATCACCTCAGATTTCTCAGCAGAGACAAAGCAAGAAGAGCCTGGAATGATGTATGCCATGCCCTAAAAACAAACAACTATCAACCAAGAATACTGTACCCAGCTAAACTCTCCTTCATAACTGAAGGCCAAATAAAAACCTTCCATAGCAAAGAAAAATTGAAACAATACATCTCCACCAAACCAGCCCTACAAAAGATTCTTAAAGATGTCCTACACATAGAAAACCAACAAGACCGCAATAAATGCCAAGAAACTGCACCCAAACTGAGAATCCAAGAACCATAGGAAGAACCCAGTTTTAGCAGCGCCCAAGAAGATAGATAACATGGCAGGAACTCCCAAATACCTCTCAGTCCTATCTCTTAATGTTAACGGACTGAATTCTCCAATTAAGCAACATAGACTCTCTAGTTGGATTAAAAAACAAGACCCTTCTATCTGCTGCCTGCAGGAATCACATCTTGCCCGTAAAAAACAAACACATTTTCAATGTTAAAGGCTGGAACAAAATCTGCCAAGCAAACGGCCCCCATAAACAGGCGGGAGTTGCAATCCTAATATCAGATAAAATAGATTCAAATTAAAATTCGTGAGAAGAGATAAAGAAGGTCGCTTCATACTAATTAAAGGATCTCTCCTTCAGGAGGATATTACAATTCTAAATATCTATTCGCCAAACAATGGAGCACCCAAATTTATCAAAGAAACACTACTTTCCCTCAAATCCCATATAGATCCAAAGACATTAATTGTTGGGGATTTTAACACACCACTCTCCTCACTAGATAGATCAACTCGGCAAAAACTCAACAGAGAAAACGCAGGTCTAAACAGCTGCATAGATCAACTAGACTTAACAGACATCTACCGAACATTTCACCCAGCAGCATCAGAATACACGTTTTGCTCAGTAGCACATGGAATGTTTTCTAAAATAGACCACATTTTAGGCTAGAAAGCAAACTTGTCTAAATTCAGAAACATTGAAGTTATACCTTGCATTCTCTCTGACCACAAGGGAATAAAATTAGAACTCAACACCAAAAGCCACCAAAGAAAATCCGGTATCACATGGAGGCTGAACAACACACTGCTGAATCATGAGTGGGTCATGGAAGAGATTAGAAAGGAAATTCAAATGTTCATGCTATTCAACAAAAATGAACACACAAAATACCAGCTCCTCTGGGACAAAACAAAGGCAGTACTCAGAGGCAAGTTTATAGCTCTGAGCTCCTACATCAACAAATTGGAGAGATCTGAAACTAAGAATTTAATGACACATCTAAACCTCCTTGAAAAAGAGCAGCAAGATAAACCCAAATCCAGTAGACGGAAAGAAATAATCAAAATTAAATCAGAATTAAATGAATTAGAATCCAAAAAAACTATAGAAAGAATCAACAAAACAAAGAGTTGGTTCTTCGAAAAACTTAACAAAATTGACAGACCCTTAGCAAATCTTATCAGAAAAAGAAGAGAACACACCCAAATTAATAAACTCAGAGATGAGAATGGAAACATCACCACGGAAACAGCCAAGATTCAGAACATTGTACGGGAATACTTCTCAAAACTTTATGCTAATAAGTTTGAGAACTTGACAGAAATCGACCTCTTCCTAGCAAATATTGACATGCCAAAACTAAACCAAGATGAGTTAAACTATCTTAACAGGCCCATATCAAGCATTGAAATAGAAACAGCAATAAGAGACCTCCCAGCTAAGAAAAGTCCAGGACCATATGGTTTTACAGCGGAATTTTACAAGGCCTTCAAAGCAGAGCTCACACCAATACTCCTCCAACTCTTCAATGAAATTGAAAGAGAAAGCTCACTACCGAACACATTCTATGAAGCCATCATAACCGTCATCCCAAAACCAGGCAGGGACTCATCAAAGAAAGAGAACTATAGACCCATTTCTTTGATGAACATTGATGCAAAATTCTCAACAAAATTTTGGCCAACCGACTTCAACAATTCATCCAAAAAATCATACACCATGATCAAACAGGATTCATTTCAGGGATGCAAAGCTGGTTCAATATATGCAAATCAATTAATATTATTCATCACATCAACAGGAGCAAGAATAAGAACCACATGGTTATCTCAATAGATGCAGAAAAAGCATTCGACAAGATCCAACACCCCTTTATGATGAAGGTTTTGGAAAAATTAGGAATCCATGGAACATTCCTCAATACAATAAAGGCTGTATATGACAAACCTACAGCCAGCATTATACTCAATGGTGAAAAACTAAAGCCATTTCCTCTTAACTCAGGAACAAGGCAAGGATGCCCACTCTCTCCACTTCTCTTCAATCTAGTATTAGAATGCCTAGCTACAGCAATAAGACAAGATGCAGACATAAAGGGGATCCAAATAGGGAAAGAAGAAATAAAACTCTCCCTTTTTGCAGATGACATGATCTTGTATTTAAAGAATAACATAGACTCCACTCCCAAATTACTCAAGCTGATTCAAAGCTTTGGCAAATAGCAGGTTATAAAATTAACCCCCGAAAATCTATGGCTTTTCTGTATGCCAACAATGAGAAAAGTGGGGCTGAATTTAGGAAAGCAACTCCATTTGTAATAGCCCCACAAAAAATAAAATACCTAGGAATTAACTTAAATAAAGAAGTGAAGGACCTCTATGATGAAAACTTTAAAATTTGAAAAAGGAAATCAACACAGAACTTAAAAAATGGCAAAACCTCCCATGTTCTTGGATTGGAAAGATTAACATCGTGAAAATGGCAATACTTCCCAAGGCTATCTACAAATTCAACGCAATACCTATCAAAATTCCACCCTCATTGTTCAAGGAAATAGAAGAGGCAATCCAAAAATTCAGATGGAACAATAAAGGACCCCGAATAGCAAAAACGCTCCTCAACGGAAAGAACACTGCTGGAGGAATATCAATACCAAATTTCAAACTCTACTATAAAGCCATAGTAATCAAAACAGCTTGGTATTGGCATAAGAACAGACCTCAGGACCAATGGAATAGAATTGGAATCCCAGAAATGAACCTACAGACCTATAGCCATCTAATCTTCAATAAGGGAGCTAAAACAATAGAATGGAAGACAGACAGCCTCTTCAGTAAATGGTGCTGGCAAAACTGGTTAACTACATGTAGAAAACTAAACCTAGATCCTTATATATCACTCTGCACCAGAATCAACTCCAAATGGATCAAAGACCTTGAACTCAAAGCAGACACTCTGAAAACATTACAGGATGGAATAGGAGAAACCCTGGGTCTCCTTGGCTCAGGCCGAAATTTTCTAAATAGAGACCCGGAAACACAACAAATCAAAGAAAGGTTGGACAAATGAGATTGCATAAGGTTGCAGAGCATCTGCAGGGCAAATGACATAGCTAGCAAGATCAATAGAAAGCCCACGGATTGGGAGAAGATCTTTACTAGCCACACAACGGACAAGGGTCTCATATCTAAAATATACTTGGAACTCAAAAAATTAATCTCCCAACAACAAATCCTCAAAGAAACAACTGCCCAATAAGTAAGTGTGCGAAAGACTTAAAGAGAAGCTTCTCTGAAGAAGAAAGAAGGATGGCCAATAGACACATGAAGAAATGTTCAACATCCCTAGCCATAAAAGAAATGCAAATCAAAACAACATTGAGATATCACCTCTCTCCAGTTAGAACAGCAAAAATCAAGAACTCTAACAACAACAGATGCTGGAGGGGATGTGGACAGAAAGGAACCTTACTTCATTGTTGGTGGGAATGTAAACTTGTTCAACCACTTTGGAAAGCAGTATGGAGGTTCCTCAAAAGATTTCAAATAGAACTCCCCTATGACCCAGCAATCCCACTTTTGGGCATTTACCCTAATGTTTACAAAAAAGACCACACTAAAGCTACCAGCACAACTATGTTTATTGCAGCAATATTTACCATAGTTAATATCTGGAACCAACCTAGATGCCCCTCAGTAGATGAATGGATCAAGAAAATGTGGTATATATACACAATGGAATTCTCTGCCTCCATCAGAAAGAATGACATTTCCCCATTTGTTATGAAATGGAAAGGCTTGGAAAAAATTATATTAAGTGAAGTAAGCCAGGACCAAAGAAACATAGGTCCCATGGTTTCCCTTATTTTCAATATCTAGTATAGGTATGAGTCAAGCAGAAAAAGTCAGAGAATGTGATGTTAGGAAAACGAACCCTCAAATATGTATTTTAATGTTTTTGTTTCTTTCACGCATTTATAAGATTATTTCTTTGTTGGTTGTATGTCCCTCCCCCACAGTGTAACCCCCGCTTTCACTATATTTGATGTCAGTATAACATGTGGAGGAGACGGGGACAAACAAGTCGTTTAAGGATTCAGGTGGACCTGTTGCAACAATGAGAAGTACAAATTGTCATGTCAAAACCAGCTTTACAATGTCGGTGTGGGGGGGGGAGGGGGAGTATAATTGGGTGGAGAAGAGGGGGGAGGCTGGGAAGGGAGGTGAAGGGTAAACAAAGGTTGAGGCTGCGATGCTTGGTAAGAAATGTATGCATTATCCTGCCCTTGTAATTGTAACCCCTCTGTACAGTATGTTCTCAAATAAAATAAAATAATTTTTTTTTTTTAAAAAAAGTAGGACTAGCACAGAAGAAAATGGCATTCGATTGTACTTAAATTATATTTTATCAATTGTTTTAGAATACATATTCATGCATTCTCATTTTAAATGATGTAAACTAGGCTCATTATTTATATATAATATATATGTATATTATATATATTATACTGTAGAAATTGGCATTTGTCCATGACAAATAAACCAAGTGGAGTATTACCCTGTTCAGACATTTCCAGCAGCAACAAGGGAAAGAAACTGGAATTCACAAAGTGAAAACGATACTGGGCAAGGAGACCCACACTAAGTACGTTTTTCCACCCTACACTTCCAAAAAAATAATCCCAAAACTTTCAAGGCATCTGTGCTTAAACGGACATTACAATTTCCACAATGTGGGCTACTCTAGATGAAGTGGGTCTTACATAGGTTGGACCAGTGCCAGACTCTAAGTCTGAGGAGTTCCTTGATGCATAGGGAAATTTCTCTCCCAACTGTGGCAGCTAACATGAGTTTCTACTTTAAAATCACTGTTAGCCTCTTGAAACATTGTGAGACCAATCAGATAACAGAAATATATTGGGAAGGATTACATACTTTCACATTTTAATTCTTAGTTATGATAATGTAATTGAGGTTAGGAGATTACATTGTTTTTGCTTATATTTTTGCTTAACAGATACGATTTGCTGACTGGAAATTACTCTTTCTCCTTAAAATTTAGAATATCTCCCATCTTGTCTTCAAAAGGTATTCACAGACACTAACCTGATTCTTGAACAATTTCCACTGCTCTAATATATACACAGAATAAAACACCAAAATCCTGTATCAATTGAGATTTTTCAAAATGTAACAATTGCCTAGAAAGTTCCAAATTTCTTGTTTGAACTCTTATGCAGTTTTTGGTTATTTGGTTCTGAATTTTGCCTATTCTTTAAAGGTTTTTGTTTTGTTTTCTTTTTTTTCCCCTTTTGGTCGTGTGGCTTTAACTCACACCTAGGACACTGTCTGTGAACATTTGCTGGGCTCTACTTGCCTTTCCTTAAGTATTTCTTCAGCTTACCAGTGAAATGTTTCCTTAAATATTTCTTAGAGCATGTTACATTGCCTCCTTTTCTCATCAAAGAGATGTTGGGTTTTGGTGATCAGAATGAATGTGGGTAGAAGAGTGAAGTTTACTCTAGGTTTATGTTGATGTGAAGCTTGCTTCTTTGCCCCAAATCAGTCTGCTTTTTTCTTTCTGTTTTGCATGTACTACTCTGTATTTGAATTCTTACCTCCTTGATCCTGAAAGTTCCTCTCAGTAACTCTATGCTACATGAATAGGGGACCTCAGACTTGTCTTCCAGACCTTATCCATTAGAATGTGGAATAAATCTTTGTGTGTGTGTGTGTGTGTTCGGTGGTGGGGCATGAAATCTGGGATTGGACGCTGTCCCTGCCCTCTTCAGCTCAAGGCGAGTGCTCTACCAATTGAGCCACAGTGCCACTTCTGGTTTTCTAGTGGGTTATTGGAGATAAGAGACTCAAGGACTTTCCTGCCTAAGCTGGCTTTGAATCGGGATTGTCAGATCTCAACCTCCTGAGTAGCTAGGATTACAGGCATGAGCCACTGGCACCCGGCTGGAATAAATCTTTTTTCTCCCTCCATCATATGTGAGATCCTATGCTTGTCTCTTAAAGATTTATTGTGATTTTGGAGGATACTTTACACACAACCTGAATTGGGAGGATTGGAGAGGAAACATTCATGGCTGATATTCAGTCCTCAAGTGTATGAGTTCTCCCTGCCTCTTTTGTGTACTTGAGCCATTCCTTATAAAAATGGAGATCTCAGGGCATATTTGGATGTATGTATTTCCACGTGAGAGTCCTGATAATAATGTAAAGTAAAAAAATACTAGTTTCTTTCTGTAAGAGCAAATTCATGAGAGGCAAGCAGAATAGGATATCAAGTGAAAACTGGAGTGCTATTAAGATTTGCTGTATAATGTAGTTTCCATTGTTCAAGGTTACATTTTTGGTACATTGAATTCTAAGTATTTTTCTACTAGTGTAAAGAGAACTTACTCCCTACATTATTCTTAATTGTTCATTGCTCACAAATGTAAATCCAATTATTTTTAAACACACATTATAACCTATTCATTGAACTTAGTTATTGAACATAATTTTTAGTGAATTCTTGTAATTTTCTAAATAAAAAATAAGGTGAGATTTGGGAGCCAGTGACTGCTACCTCTAATTCTCGCTTCTCAGGAGGTTTATTTCTGAGGATTGAAGTTGGAAGCCAGCCTGGACAAAGAAGTATGTAAGACTCTTGAAATTATTACCTCCAATTAACCATCAAAAACCAGAGGTGGAGCTACAGCTCAAGGGAGAGAATTCTAGCCTTGAGTAAAAATCACAGGGACAGAACACAATCCCTGAGTTCTAGGCCCAGAATGGCACAAATAGAAGATAATGTTATCTGCACAAAAGGTAATTACACTCCTTCCTATCAACACAGATATGGACATTTCTATTGTCAAATTGATTTCCTTGCACTCCAGTTCCTGCAAATTACAAATGGTGAGAGTAGATATGGTTGTTGCTGACTTTAGGAGATAACTACATGTGGTTTCATCATTCACTAGGATATTGGCTTTCAACTCCTCTTTTTGAAAAACACAAATTTTTTAATATATTTAAATTATACAGGGGAGTCTCATGGTGACATTTTAATGCAAGAATATAATTTACTTCATTGACCTCACTCAATCATAATTCCTCATCCACTCTCTTTCCTAAAATAATTTTAACCTATTTCATTCAACTGTTCTTGTAAATGCTTCTATAGAATTTTTATAGAAAGAGAATAAACATAGCTAATATTGTTTACCTGTACTAGAATAAAATAATGAAACATGTCCAAACTATTTTACATCATGATGAAGGGAGGGTGATGTACTGAATAGAATACATTATAAACATAAATGAAAATATCATATTGAAATCCTACATATATAAGTAATGTAAACATTTTCTTTTGTTCCTGTTTGAACTGTCCTTTACCTTTTGTATTTCTCCTCTAGGCTTCTTCTCTATCACTTGAATAACATTATTTTGATTAATCTAGTAGAGATTATTTTAGATTTATCTATCCAGGTTGGTTTTAATCCCTGATCTTTAGATCCTACCCTACTGACAAACTAGTATTACAGGCATGAGCCACCAGCATAGGGGTATGCCTCTGGGGTCATCTTCCAACAGCTCTATTTCATTATTATTATTATTATAGTCCTTTAAATCTGAAATCTGTCTATTACATCTGACATCGGGCTTCTCTCCCAATAGGTATCTTTTTCCATTGTGGTCACACTTACTGTCTATTTGCATATCTGATCATTGTTAATAAAATAGTGCACCTAAACTGTCAAAGAAAAACAACTGTGGACAGGGTTTGTTTATTTCTCTGGTTACATAAACTTAGACTCTTATAGAAAAGTCTGCTTTTCTATACAGCTGTTCTAATGGACAAACATGGGTATGCACACTGGCTTTTCAGGCTTTGCCTAGCAAGGTGTTGCTTCTTTGGCCTTCAGCACACTGAGAAGTTCCACTAATACTAGCTGATTCGTGTCTGGTTTGTGAGAGGAATATGGGAGCTTAAGAAGATGAGATATACCTGTTCCCTTCCTTGGAAGGCAAAAATCTGTACAATTACAACTATAGGGAGGAGAAGCCTCCGTGCCTCTCTCCTACTGGTCTTTGAAATTTATGTCCTTTGAAGAGGGATGATATAAATGGTTAGTAATGTGAAGAAATGCTGTGTTTAAAAAAATATGTTCTTTAAACATAAACAAAAAAGCTCTCAAAAAAACTCAGATATCTTACTAACCTTTAGTGTTTTCTCCATTTGCTGTCTATCCTTAGGCTATTTCCAGACTGTAATTGGTAGTTGTTATATTTTTTAAACATTAGGGTATGCTGCATGCATTTTATCAGCTCCACAATCACCACTACTAAACTACTGCTGCACTTTTTCTTTCCTCCTTCCTTAACTTGGAAGTGCAAGTCTGAGTCATTCCAGGAGCAACAAGTCTGAGGAGAACATGTCTGATTTTGGAACTTCATATACCTGAGAACCTATAATGTTCCTTTAACTCTTGCTATTCTGAGATAAGCTCCCTGGTCTATTTCTAAAATGTGATTTTCTGTCCTCTAGTCCTACAGAGTACATGACACTGAATGAAAGACTTCTTTATAATGGATGAATAAATGTTTGAAATGATATTACGTAAGTGGAAACTTAGAGGGTCTGGTGAAAATGGAGCTAGAACTGGTACAATGGTTTTCTAAGGTCCCAATGGAATAATCTGTTTTATACTCAAGGTGTTTTTCTAGTTACAGTACACGCGCGCGCGCGCGCACACACACACACACACACACACACACACACACACACACACACATAATAGTCTAAAAGTGAAAGAAAAACAAGAATGAAAATGATAGATGGGCTGTGAAAGAACAGTTAGCTAAATTTGGAGACAAATGAAGTTAACAACTCTGATGGTTAATCTTGAGGATAAACTTAATTGGGATTGATTTGATTGGTTTTGGATACACCCAGCTAATAAGTAAAGCACAATTCTGGGTGTGTTTGGAGGATTTCCATAGCAGACTAACTGAAGCAGATATCCCTTCTGCACAATAGTGGCACCATCCCATAGACTGTCTTTCCATATGGAATTAAAGAAGAGAAATGAGAATCCTCCCATTTAGGCACTCCTTTTCCCTCTCTTACCCCTTCCCCTGCTCCATGTCCACCATGTTCTGCTCTGCCATGATTGCCTGAAATCTATGGCACTGAGCAAAATAAATTCCTAATCTATTTCTGTCAAGTATTTTGTCATAGCAACAAAAAAATACATGATTAACATACAATTGATTCTTCCACTTCAACTTCTTGTTGTATTGATTAATTGATTGATTTAGCCATGCTTGGATCTGGAACTCATTGGCTAAGCACTATCCCTGAGACTAATTGTGCTCAATCAAGAGTAGTACTCTACCCCTTGAACAACAATGCCATTTCCAGCTTTTTCTGAGTACTTTATTAGACTTAAGAGTCTTATATACTTCCATGTCCAGGGTGGGTTGATCTACCATCCACAGATCTTAGCCTCCTAAGTAGCTAGTATTACAAGCTTGAGCTGCTGGGTCCTTGCCACATTCCACCCCTTCTTCTTTCTTCTTGGTTTTTCATCCTCTCCCCTCACAACCTTCCTCCTCCACACCATGCTAAATAAGTATAGGCTTTACCACTGAACTGCACACCCAGCTATAGGCTTCCATCTTTACTCAATGAAATAAACAGCTGACGTCAATGTGTTGCTGACTATATGCTAGGCACCAACCAACTTTTTTCTTTGTGAATTTGGTAATAAACCTTTAAGATAGGTAATCATTATCTTAGTCTTACAGTCCAGGCCACTGTAATATAACCAATGATTTGCCAGTTCCAAGATCTCAAAACTTAAATATTGGCCCAACAATCATCTCAATCCAACTTCAGTAGTGAAGATGAGACTCAAACCCAGGCACGCTCCTAACTAGACAGATCCATGTACTTAATCACACCTGTACTTGTGGGCGTTTTTGGTTCCTTGCTACAGGAATGTGAGTGTAGGGGATAACAAGGCCCCACACAAATGGAGTAGTATTTGAGGGTGAGCTTTGCAATTGGACAGACCAAGATAAAAGACCCAGCTCCAGAATTTACTAGCATGTGACATATACAAGTCATTTCGTTTGCCTCTGTTTCTATATCAGGAAAATGGGGATAATCAGAACCTCCTCCTTCATAAAGGAGCAGGTTCCCAGCAAGGTGTAATTGGCTCACACCTGAAATCCTAGCTACTAAAAAGGCTGAGATCAGAGGATCAAGGTTCAAGGCCAGTCTGAGCAGTAAAGTCTATGATACTTTTATTTCCAATTAATCACCAGAAAACCAAAAGTAGTGTAGTAATTCAAAATGGTAGAATGCTAGCCTTAAGCAGAACTCAGGTACAGCGCCTGGGACCCAAGTTCAAGCCTGAGAACCAAAACCAACAACAACAAAGAGCAAGTTCCAATCATTTGTTTAAGATAGTACATAAGACTGAAATCTAAGGATCGAGGTTCAAAGCCAGCCCAGTCAGCTAAATCTGAGAGTTTTATCTCCAATTAACCTACAGAAAGCCAGAAGTACAGATGTGGCTCAAATTATAGAGGGCCAGTTACAGGTAACCACTCACTGCCTTTGCTCCAACCTGACATAAGGCCAGCACAAATGCCCCAACAGCAGATATTTGTTGGTGGGAAACTGAACCAGTGACCTTTATAAGGGGCCTTGCATCCTGCCAGATTTTCTTGTCCAAGCCCTCTCTGGCTGGGAAAATAACCATAGCCTAAAATGTGTCATATGAGCCAGTTATAATTGTACACTTCAGTGGCTTTAAGTATATTCACATTTTCATGCACCCTCACTGATACCAACCTGTAGAACTTTCTCAGAATCCAACCTGCAATTAAGTACTTATTAAACAGCATCATTCATCCATCCCTTTCCCCAGTCTCAGGAAACCCACCATTCTACTTCCTGTCTCACAATTTGATTGTTGCAGATCTCCTGTGAGTGAAGTCATGATATTCTAGTGACTGATGGTCATGGTGTGTATGTGTATGTTCATGTGTGTGTATTCGTACTCATGCACATACCAGTCTTATTTCTTATACTCAGGTCCTGGGCACTATTCCTGGGATTTTTTGCTTAAGGCTAGCACTCTGCCACTTGTACCATAATTCCTCGTCAGTTTTCTGAGGTAGTTAATTGGAGATGAGTCTCATAAAGCTTGAATCCTCAGCTCTAAGCTTCCTAAATAGCTAGCATTATAGTCATGAGCCAATAACACGTGCTAGAGATGGTGAATTTTAACACATTAGTTCTGCTATCATGAGGTGCCTCATCTTTAGTCAAACAGGGTAAATGTTGCTATGAAAATATTTTTGGATATGATTACAATTTTAATAACATGGGTAAATTTAAATAGATAAATTTAAATAATTTTAAACTTTGAGTAAAGAATATTTATTACAGGCCGGGAATGTAGCTTAGTGTTAGAGTGCTTGCCTAAAATGCATGAAGCCCTGGGCTTGATTCCTCAGTACCACATGAAAAAAAGCTAGAAGTCACGTTGTGTTTCAAGTGGTAGACCACTGGCCTTGAGCAAAAGAAGCTCATGCACAGTGCCCAGGCCCTGAGTTCACACCCCAGGACTGGCAAAAAACAAAACAAAGCAAAGCAAAAAAAAGTTGATTACCTTTCCTAAATAGAATGGGCTTTATCCAATGATTTGATGAATTTCAGAATTTGAGAATACTCAAATTCTCACACTTAGCTGCAGTATAGATATTCTGAGTCTCCATCAACAGGCTGAATGATGCAAAAATTTTCATTTGCTTGAGCTATCAGGCCTGATATCCCCCAACATCATATACACATGTTTTTATACATACATGCATATGTATATGTGTGGACACATTATACATATACATATACATATACACAAAAGTTTACACTGGGGGGGACTTGAACTCAGGGTTTAGACACTTTTCCCTAGCTAATTCTGCTTGAGAATAGTACTGTACCTATTGAGCCACACCTCCAGGTCCAGGTTTTTGTTGGTGTGTAGGAGATACTCTGGGGTATGAGCCGTTTTTGTTGTTGTTGTTTGGTGCCAGTACAAGAGCTTGAACTCAAGACCTGGGCGCTGTCCCTTACCTCTTTCTCTCACAACTAGCACACTACAAATTGGGCTACAGCTCCATTTCAGGCATTTTAGTGGTTAATTGGAGATCATGGCTGTAAACCATGATCCTCAGAGTTTCCTCCTGAGTAACTAAGATTACAAGCATGAAATACCAACACGTGCTTCAGATAGTATTCTTATGGTCATACTATTTTCATTTTGAGCTGTGTGGCTCTAGTCAATGGCTTAATTTCTCTGAATACCATTTCCTGATATGTGAAATGAAGATTAAGAAAGCACATTAATAATAATAAATACTCTATGGGGTAGGTATAGACATTTGATGGGGTAAAAATAAAATAAATGAAACCTTCATTTCTCAATACAGCAGTTGGTAGTAATCAATATTTATTATTTGTCATTGTTATTATTTTTCCTGTCCTGTCCTGTTATTATTTGTCCTTGATTTGAGAAGTCTTATAAGATGCAGGGCAGAGAAGAGAAGTCCCACTGCAGCCTCTTCCCTGCCCCCATCTCATTGGTTCCCTTTGAGGTCACTAGCCATGATAAATGTCCCAGCCCTATAGTTTATAACTTGCTCCCAGATTTAAATTTGTCTTTAATCACTGGAGCTCTGTCTTTGATTTTGATGAAAATGGCTAAATACTGCTGGTGCCAATGGGGAGATAGCAGCCCATTCTATATTCATATTTGAAGACTCCCCCAGACAATAGGTCTAGAGAGAGAGAGAGAGAGAGAGAGAGAGAGAGAGAGAGAGAGAGAGAGAGAGGGAGAGAGAGGGAGAGAGAGGGAGAGGGAGAGGGAGAGAGAGAGAAAGTTGCTCCACAAAGCTATTTAGTCTACTAATCATGGTGCTGGCAGAGTCTGTGCTGGACTAGGACTGCCAAATGGGGTAGAGAGACCCACCCTAAAGCCATTGTAGGGGCTCCCTTTTTTTTCCTGGTGTGCTGGTGATATAGGTGTTTTTTTACATCTTTCCAGGCTACCAGAAGATAATAGCATAGGAGAACGATTAGAGTGGGCATGTCACAGAAAGGATTAGATTCCAGGGAATGGATATCCATCTCTTCCTCTTCTTGCAATGAGAGGTCCTTGATGTTCTCAGTTTCCTAGACTTGTCACGTGAAGCAAAGGCTAGCTCTTCCTTCCCCAGGCCTAGGGAGGATTCAGTAGGCCTTTACTAAAGCACAACATGGACTCTGTAAGGGAAATCTGACATTCAGCACTAGCCATAGATGTGTGGTTAAAAAACTGTGCCTCCTGGTTCTGTGTAGGTTCCCAGATATCTAGCAGTTTCTATTTCACTCAACTCTTGAACTAGTTCGTTGCTTCCTTCCCTTCTTCCTTTCCTTTCTCTTATCCTCTCTCTCTCTCTTTTGTCAGTCTTTGGACTTAACACAGGGCCTGTCGCTGAGCTTTTTTGCTCAAAGCTAGCTCTCTACCACTTTGAGACACAGTTCCACTAATGGTTTACTTGGTAGGATTACATATCTGAGCTACTAATACCGTAATTATTCCCTCCCTCCTTCCTTCTCCTCCTGCCCCCACTACCTTTCTTTTTTCTTTCTCTTTCTTTCATTTTGTGCTTTCCTAGGGCCTGAACTGAGGGCCTGGACACGGTTTCTGAGCAATTCATTCAAGGCTAGTGGTAGAGTGCTTGTTTATCATGCATGAGAAGCATATCCATGTTGTGGAGTTCCTTTCAATGTGTATACTATTTTAGATAGATATGAAGATGTACTTAAGCACCATATCTTGTATAAAGGTAAGAGTTGTGTTTTTCTGGGAAGAAAGTCTTTAACTTACATTATGTAATGAGGTGTGTGAGTCACCAAGTGGTCTCTACCTCTTTGTCATTCTCTTGAAATTTGCCTTGGGTTTAGTGCAATGCTCAGACCATCTCAAAAGACACATTTTGCATTTGTCAAAAATGACAAATCAAAGAGAGGTACTGGTGACTCACAGCTATAAGCCAATCATGAGGTTTGAGGTGAGAGGATTGAACTTCAAAAGCCAACCTGGGTAGGCAAATCTGAGTCTTTTATCATTAATTAACAAGGAAAACAAATGAAAAACAAAAACAGAAGGAGCCCGGCACCAGTGACTCATGCCTGTAATTCTAACTACTCAGGAGGCTGAGATCTAAGGACCACGGTTCAAAGCCAGCCCTGGCAGGAAAGTCCATGAGACTCTTATCTCCAATAAATCACTAGAAAACCGGAAGTGGCACTGTGGATCAAGCAATAAAGTGCTCGCTTTGAGCTGAAAACCACAGAGATAGCGCCCAAGCTCAGAGTTCAAGCCCCATGACAGACCAAAAACAAACAAAAAGGAAAACAAAAATATCCACAAAGAGAGATTTAGCTCACAAAGTAGAGCACCACTTGTGACCAAAAATCATCCAATCAAAAATATGAGCTGGGTTTAGGGATTTAGCTCCTGGAGGAGCATTTGCCTGGCAAGTACAAGTTCTTGAGTTCCATCCTACCTACTCAGGATGCAGAAATCTGAGAATGTTATTTCTAAAGCATCCCTTGCATAATCACCAAAATGCAAGAAGTAGAGCTATCGATCAGATAGTAGAACACTGGCCATGAGTGAAAAAAACTAAAAGAAAGAACACAGGCCCTGAGTTTAAGACCCAAGATCTGAACACACATTCGCGCGCACACACACACACACACAAAGAAAAATTGCTAATTTAGTCCAAATGCACATACACACGTGCAAGTACTTGAGTAAGTTTCAAAGATGTAGAAACATATATGATCACTGTTTGGAATACAAAAAATACCATGTCCCATTAGTTCATAGAAGAGAAGGAAGGCATGTGTCATTTTACCCTCAGGGAACTGCTTTAGGGGACATTTTGGGCAATCCTTCCATCGGGACACCTATATACTACTGGAGAGTCAAAAGTGGCAAGTTCCTCAAGAACCAGAAATTCACATTTCACTCCATCCAAGGGACCTACAGTTCCAAGAGCATCTTTGCACTCACTCTTCAGGGAATCAACGGTACCTAAAAACGGTGAATAGGGAGAAGGAGCAGGGAGGCCCGGGTTCTCTGTGCAAATGGTTTCAAAAGGGACTTTCCTGAGTAGAGACACAAGGATAAGCAGGTGGAGGTGAGGGAGGGAAGCAAAGCTTATGAGGGTACCAGTTCTACAATAGTCACCACATCCTGGGATACAGGCATGTGCAGACAGGGTACTCCCTAGAAAGAGATCTCTGGATGAGGTCAGGGGACAAGAGAGGGCAACAGAAAAAAATGATTATAAAGTATGGAAGGTAGAAAGAAGTGTCTCATACTGGGGTACCAAGGGCTCTGGGTTCTATTTCTGACTCCACTGAGTGGACAACTCTCTATCCTCACAGCCTCAATTTACCCCACCTGGGAAAAAAGTGGGAAGAAGCACAGACTGACTGTTCAAGTGCTGCTGCTGAGGACAACTACCAGAGGAGGAGGAAGGAGAAGGAGCCCTAGATTTGAAGTAAATCCAGATTGGGGTGGGAGACTGGGAAGCAGCATTCTGTCTGCACCATACCAAGCACTCAGCTGTCTGGCTCCTGACTCCTCAGGGTTCCATCAGGCTGCCGCTTATGGTGCAGAGCCCACAGCCCCATGATGACAGGAAGACCACCAGTAACGGAGGCATCACTTGCAGAAGATGCTCCACTTTCTGCTTCTTCAGAACCAATCAGTCCCACCGACCTTACAGCTTTGCTCCAAGCCCAGGCATGTCCACATGCTGGCAGTGGCAACAACTCAGCAAAAGGGAGTCACCCAGGCACCAGCCTCACTCCATCCCCACTTCGTGTCTGCTGTTCATAGGCTAGCAAACCAAATGCTACCGCTTAGTCAACACAGCAGGGGGGAGTAGCTGCCACCAATCCCAAAATTGGGCACTATGGAGTCCTCAGACTCAAGATTCTCCCTTCTACACTTGTTACAGAATGACTATATCTGTCGACCTTGGCCTTCTTCTGAAGTTCTAGTCTATCCACGTATTATCTGTGAGTCTGATGTCAGATATCCCCCTCCTCAACCGAAATGGTGCACCATGCTACTTTATAGCTCCCCCAACCTCCTGCCCAAGTGTGGTGAGAAAGAGTTAGAATTGGGTTGTTGAGTTTTAAGTGGTACCTTGGTGCTATTAAGCGGGGTGCGTTTTGGTGGTTCAAGTGTACCCCAGGGATCGATTCCTCCTCACAGCCTCCTCAGTGGCTGTGAGCTATCCTCGGGGTGGTGAGCTTCTCAAGTTTTGCAGATGCTGCTGGAGCCCTGTCATTGCTTCATACTCAAAGCTAATACTTTATCATTTTGAGCCACAGCTTTAGTTGTGGGTTTTGTTGCTGTTGTTGTTGATGTTGTTGTTTGTAGATAATTGGAGATAAGAATCTCAGGGACTTTCTTTCCCAAGCTGGCTTCCCATCTTGATCCTCAGCTCCCAGTCTTCTGAGGAGCTAGGATAAAAGCCCTGAGCCATTGATGCCTAGTTTATCTCTTCTTTTAAATTTGATAATTTTTGCTTTCTTCTGATTTCTTATTCTATCAAAATATGTGTGCAATACCTTTTCCACACACTCAAGGCTCTCTATCACCCTGACCCTTGACTCTTTTCTGGAGGCTGTTCTCCAAAAGTTCCCTCGACCACTATGAACTCTATGAGGGGCCCATATGCTAGATGTTCAGGGCAAAGGTGGTAGAGGAGTCAGAGACGCCCGCAGGGATTGGGCAGGGGGAGGGCGGATACAGAAGAAAGTGAGCACTGCAGGTATGTGCAGCATCAGTGCAGGAGCGGGCAGCCCATTGGGTTGATGATGTGGGCACACCTGGAGGCAGGTGGGGCCAGCCTGGAGGCAATGGTGCTTCTGCTGCATCCATGGCTGCATTGCTGCTATTGCCTCTGCAGGGAAGGTGCGCGTTGGCTTTGCCTAGAGCCTGAGGATGAGGGGCAGCTGCTGGCTGGCCAGGACTTGCTTCCCGGCCTCTGGCTCATCCTGCAGCTGCCTGAAATTCAGATAGGCCACTCCGAGGAGGTCGGGCATATTCCCAGGCACTAGCTGTCGTGCTGAGGCCCTTGACCTGGTGGAGAAGCCGGTCCTCGGGGGCTCAACTGACAGCATGGGACTCAGGCTGCTGATTACCAGCATCTGGTGCTCGCAGGCGCTGGACAGGGCCCACAGGCCAGTCCTCAGGAGGTGGCAGCAGGATCAGGCATGCTGCGATGGGCCAAGGCTCCTGAGTCCCTGAGGACTTGCTGTCCTAGTCCCTGCTGCTGCTGGCGCCCAAGCCCGAGGAGCGCACACTGCTAGCTTAGAGGTTCTCTGCCCAGTGGCAACCCCCCCTCAGCCGTGGGGCTTCTCAAGGACTCAAGCCTGAGGTGGATGCTGGGTGCCAAAGGCCTCATGTGCAGCCTGCCTCCCTTTCAACTGCAGCCACATTGAAGACTACAACACGTGCTGACTCGGCTCCACTGTGCAGCTTCAGGGATGAAGAAGTGGAACAGCAGCCCACAGACCCTCTCAGTGGCTGCATTGAAGCCCAGAAGGCAGTGCCCGTGGCTCCCCATCTTGGACAAAAGAACCAGGCGTGGCAGTGGTGGCTGGGCTAGATCGGCCTAGCAAACCATTTAAGTACGATTTATTTGCGAGTACACTGTTTTCTTGATGTGTGTAAAGCATTAGTTTTGTTAGGTGAATAGGTGTACATGTCTACATTCTGACCAGATTCATCTAATTGAACATTTTTATTGATTTACTTTATTGATATTATAAAGAGCATGTAAAGAGGGATTACAATTAAATGAATCAGGTAATGAATACATTTCCATTGGTACAGTGTCTTCTGTTCCCTCACTCTTTCCCAGCCCCTTCCTCCCATTAATTAAACATTTAGGGAATTCTTTAAAGGAAACATGGACTAATGTAAAATAAAATCTTTATGACAGTAGAGGCTTAACCCAATCACATTTATTTTTTTGTAGAATAGAGAAATCTATTTTCTGCAATGAAGAAACAGCCATGAGCTATCCTTGGAGACTGGAGGGAAGTTGCTGAGCAACCTAACCTGGGCACTAAGGAGAAGATCAATTGGCCTGAAAGGATGCCTGAAAGAAGACAGAGCTGCAGCTACGTGAGATGATCAAGCAGGTCCAGAGCATTGTAGAGGTGACATACTTACTTCCCTACTGGTGATATTCACATGCCATACATAGCTTTATTTGCTGTATAAAAGAAAGGAAAGTTTAAAAAAAATTTAGAGAATTTTCCAATGAAAAGGCAAGCCTTACTAACATTTATGTTGTGGTCAATAATAAAGAATGAAAAAAGGTTCAGTATAAATAAAGTACTGTGAAGATACTCTTTTATGAATCATGAAAATTGGTCCATGGAGCACAAATCTAACTTTATATGTTTTACAGTCCTGGGATATAATACATACAGTGATACTGAAGTTTTCTGCTATCATTAGAAAAGGTACCTTTCCACACTGTGAAATCCTACATGATTTTGCACTAATTAAGGAGTAAAGTGTCTTATTCTATTTCATTAAAGAAAAATAATTGTTTTGTTTGGCCCAAAATGGCAAGTTATTCTCAATGATCATGAACTATTTTGAACCTAATAAAGCTGTTTTGAATTTGAGTTCATTTTTTTTCTGCCAGTTCTTCTGGGACATGAACTCAGTGACTGGGTGCTGCCCTGTAGCTTTATAACTCTTGGCTAACATTCTACTGCTTGAGCTACAGCTACAGTTTTATTTTTTCAGGTTTGTTTTTCACTGGTTGAGATAAGAGACTCATGGGCATTTTTGCACCAAATGGCTTCAAACCATAATCCTCAAATCTCAGCCTCCTGAGTGCTTGGATTACAAGTGTGAACCATCAGTGTGTGACTTTTGTTTTGCTATTTCATAGTATATTTTCTCAAATGAGCCTAGAAAATGTATCAATTTGTGCTTCTATGAATGAGTGAATGCATTTATTTCTTCTGTGAAGTTTCACAAACTAAAGAAGACTTAAGGGTCCTTTTTTTCAGACCTGAGAAGCAAACTAAGGTCCTGACACTTGCCAGCAAGTACTCTTCCATTTAGCAAAATCCCCAACACTAAAATTAGGATTCCTAACTCTAAATAACACAGGATTCAGAGACTCAGAGGAAACTAGTTTGTTGACCACTGAATAGAATGAAAACCAATCACAAGATGAAAGTTCATGAAGGCTGGGAAAATGTAGGCTCGACAAATAACTCTGTTCTTCTCCCTGCTTCCTGTCTTCACCATTTTTAAACCAGTCCTGGGGCTTGAACTCAGAGTCTGGGCATTTTCCTGAGCTTTGTATGCTTAAGTCTAGCACTCTACCACTTGAGCCACAATGTACTTCTAGCTTTTTCTGTTTATATCTTACTGAGGAATCAAACCCAGAGCTTCATGGCTGCTAGGCAAGCACTCTCCCACTAAGCCATATTCTCAGCCCTCACTTTTTGTTCTTGAGACAAGATATTCAACTTCAACTCAGGCTGGACCATGTCAATTGTTTTTAGTATTAATTCACTTAGGAGAATATGCAGTGTAAAGCTTGCTTGTACCAATGTCTGCCATCTAATTATTTCTTGGTGTAGGCCTCTAAGTTGGGTAGTGTATGATTTCAGTTCTTCAGTTTCACAGTGGGTAGAATACTATTAGAGATAAAAGTGTGTTTTCTAAAAAAATCCTTATTGATGTTTGAGGTCTAAAAATGTCATAGCATGAATTAAATCTTTGGTGTTTATGGATTTTTTGTCTACACTTATTATAATTTATTTGTTATTAACAATTTTAATTTCTATTACAAAGGCAATATATGGAGGATTTAGTTACATTTGACTGATAGATTTAGTGATCCTTTACCTATGGAGGGAGTCACAATCCAGAGACCCTTGACATAGATGATAATCCTAGAAGTAGCAATAGGTCAACTGCAATAATTACAAGAAACTGCATTTATTTTTGTGTTGGTCCTAGGCATTAATCAAGGCCTGAGTAGTGTCCTAGAATTTTTTTTTTATTGTAACTAAGACTATTACCTGATGATTTTAGCACATAAGAAAAAATATGCTCATGTGGCTGAGATACAAAGACTTATTATTGGGCCCCGGATGGCCTTGAAAATGCATCGGACACTTCTTTCCCCAAAAGAGATGGAAGTGGTTCTGTGTCTCAAGTGGTAGAGCAAGAGCCTTGAGGGAAGAAGCAAAAGCATCGTGCCAATTCACTTAGTTCAAGTCTCCATATTGTTATACATACACCAGTGTGTGTGTATAACACACACACACACACACACACACACACACACACACACACAAGAGAAAAAAGAAAAGGAAAAAACCCTGATAAGTTAATTAAGACTCCTAATGTAATAAAGAGGAGGCAACTTGAGGATTAATTTCTGTATTATTAGATTATTAAACCACAATCTACAGGTGATTTAAAGTAGCTGGGTCACCAGAGTTTCATTCTTGTTAATCTGTGTGTGTGTGTGTGTGTGTGTGTGTGTGTGTGTGTGTGTGTGTGTGCATGTGTGTGCTCACATACCTTAGTACTAACACTTGAATTCAAGCCCTTATTCTCTTCCTTAGCTTTTTCTCTCAAGGTTGATTATTCCTCACTTAAGCTATATCTCCAGTCTGGCTTGCCTGTAACTCTAGCTACTTAGGAGACTGAAACCTAGAAGACTGTAGTTTGAAGCTCCCTAAAGCAGAAAAGTTGTAAGATTCTATCTCCAATTAACCAGAAAAAATAATGAGACCAGAGTCATGGCTCAGTAATTTTTCTGAGGTAACCGTGGACCTTTCCTTCCTTTTTCAAGTGCTTATGTAACATACAGAGTCATATAGCTGTGTAATACACTCAACTTATAGACACATATGAGTATGTATATATTTTCATAACATGTACATTAAAAGAAATGCATGTTTTTGTTTCTATGATCAGGCCACACATCTCCTAGAAGGTGTTGAGTTCATCTAGCACCCACTGTTGTGCATATGGTATTATTCTAGAACGAGCAAGTGGTAGAAAAAGGCAGGATTTGTAGCACATAATTATCAGAATATCTTTCTTGTTGTATAATCTATATGTGTACACATGCACATTGTGTACATAGATTAAATTCGTTTCCTTGCACATGTTAGAGAAGTGTTAGCTAGCCCTGTTTTTAGCAGTTACTTTTGAATGAATATCATGAGTTCCATAGGTTGTGTTAGAACGCAGGGTTAGAATGCCTCTCATTACATACCTACATACCTGGAAGCACAAATGCTTACTTATTGATTGAGAATGGGATTGTTTTTTTTTTTCCAGTTGTAGTGCTTGAACTCAGAATTGAGCACTGCCCCTTACTTTCTTTTGCTCAAGGTTAGTGCTCTTCCACTTGAGCCGCCTTTTCTGTATATTTGGTACTGAGGAATCAAACCCAGGGCTTCATGCATACTAGGCAAGCATTCTACCACTAAACTGCATTTCCAGCTGAGAAGGGGATCTTGATAATTGTTTCCTATGCAATTTTGGACTCTGCTTTCCAAGTAAGTATTTTATAGGGGTGAGGACTACACTAATAGTAATTTTTAAATTTTTATATATTTCATTTTTCCCCTTTTTTATTGGAAGTACTGCGCCTAAAAGTGGTTCATCCTGTGTATCAGGATGTGTGGAGTGATGGAGGAGATGAGTCTCATAAAGATACATTGTTTGAATATACGAAAATTTCATAATCAAATCCCTTGGAAGAATGTGTGCTAATCAAAAAGTGAGAAAAAAATTACTACAGCTTTATATGGTATTTTCTTAGCTCATATGCTAGTAGGTGTTTTATTTAATTTTGAAAGTAACAGATTTTTGGTTGTATATAAATGTCATAATTCAAATCTAGGGTTTAAATTTTTCTCTCCAATCCATCTGCACAACCATATACCCCATTCCCCAAAGAATTCCATTGTTAGATATATATTGCCAGAACCTTTCCCATGCATATACAAATATCTATGTCCATGAGTATAAAATACACACATTACCGATTATATCATATATAGTTTGCTTCTCACTTGATAGAGCATCCTGTGGTGTTCAATGTATATGTCATATTGTACTGAATTAATCAGCCTGTACATGATCAGAGGCAATCTCAATGGTTTTATATTATTTTAGACACATCTCATTCCTCCTAATGTTTTTCCACTAGTGAAGTACAAGAATATCATTGAAGCATAAAGGAAGTGGCTAGTTTCCCATGCCCTCCCTTCCCCCGCAATTCTAATTTGTGATAGAGACTGCCAAAGAAGTATGGCTAAAAATTCTTTTTAAAAATTAAGGACATTCTGCCAAGAAGCTACTCTCTTTTAAGAGAATGTGAAATTCAGTAGGAGTTAACATTTGTGAGCATTAAATATTGACATATGACTGTGTTTTCTAATATATAATTAACGTTGTGTGTGTGTGTGTGTGTGTGTGTGTGTGTGTGTGTGTGTGTGTGTGTGTGTGTGTGTGTGTACCGAACCTGAGGGTGAATTCAGTGCCTGAGTGCTGTCCTGGAGCCTTTGTACTTGAACCACACCTCCATTTCATATTTATGGTGTTTAACTTGAGATTAGTTTCTCAGGGACTTTCCTGCTTGTCCTGACTTGGATAATCACATCTCAGGCTCCTGAGTAATTAGGATTACAAGCCTTAGCCACAGATGGCTAGCCATTATAATCCTCTGGTTCTCAGAATGACACTTCTCTTTTTTTGCTCCAAAAACTGGCAGTGGCTACTTCATTGGCCTGGATAGGAGCATCTTCAGGGATTGTGGTAGGGGCTTTAGAATAGAATGCAAGTAATACCTTCCCCAGCAGCTAATCTCCATCCTCATTACTGTCTAAATAAAACTTATAAATTGAGAAATTTGCTTAGAAAATTGAATTTCTATTAAACATATTGCCTTATTATTGCACAAAATAATGGACTCCATTATATTTTCATATATTTTGATAATATTCACTTTCATCATCCACTTTTGCCTGTCTCCTCCCATTGTTCCCCCGTTTTTACGTTTTTCCCTGTCTCCTTCCCTCTCTCTTGCCCTCTCTCTCTTTTTTCTCCCTCTCTCTTTTTCTCTCTCATTCTCTGCCTGCCTCTCTGCTAGTATTTGCTTTTCACTTTTTGCCTGCATTCCACCTTTTAAGCAAAGCCTCAAGTTCTGGCTTTATGCAGGTGAATTGGAATTAAGATTTTTAGCCAGGCACCGGTGGCCCTCACCTGTAATACTAGCTACACAATATGCTGAGATCTGAGGTTCTGGCTTCAAAGCCAGCCCAGGCAGGCAAGTCCATGAGACTCTTATTTCTAATTAATCACAAGAAAACCAGAAATGGCTTTGTGGCTCAAGTGGTAGAGTGCTTGCCTTGAGCTGAAGAGCTGATTTGTAGTGCCCAAGTCCAGGGTTCAAGACCCATGACTGACCAAAAAATAAGTAAATAAAATATTTTCATAGATTTTTCTGTCAAAACATGATCATAAATTAAATTTATTCACAAAGATACTATAGGAATTTAATTTTGTTGGGTAATTAACAACTATTTAAATTATTTTTGACAAATTATAATGAATCATGCTTCATGAATCTCATCTTATTCTGAAATATTATAAAAACAGTAGAGTTCTTCTACAGGATTCCAACCTAAAGGGAAGCCCTGTTCCATATCAGAAGTATATATCAACCATTTCTTTCTCCTGTACTCACCTTACCTTACATCTATTCATTTATTATTTTTATTTGTCAATTATCTTTAAGCAGTTGTACAAAAGAAGTGCCATGTAACAAAGCAGTTTATGAAGACAGTGCATATTGATCCATGCCATCCTTACAACATTCAACCCCCCCTGACACATCCCTTCCTTTACTTTTCTTAGTTTTGTGGTATATGCAATGAATTCCTTTTTAGAAAAGTAATTTAGTTTATAATTATTATAAAGAGGTTGTGTAGAGGGATTTCAATTTCATGAGGCAGATAAATACATTTCCTTTCATACAGCATCTTCTGTTCCCTCACTCTCATCCAATGAGCTCATTTACATTCTGTCCCTTCCTCCCTTCATTTGTCTACCCTTTCCATACCCTCCTCTTTAATGCACCCAATTCTTGGTATTGATATTTTCAGGCTTTGACCTAGTCTTTCTAAAGGTTATAGTATTTGGGCCACATTGGCAGCAGCGATGGTGGAGCAGGAAGGCTCCCAGAATGAAGACAACAATCACATGCAAGGTAAACTGCGTGAAGGGCACGCCAGAAGTACTGGACCCTCTTCTTCAGGTACATGACCCAAAGTAAGCCCTCTGGGGCTCAGGAGTTCATGTGCTCGGGAGCACACTCCTGTTCTTCCCTCATGGCCAGCAAAAGAGCACAGCAGCACTGTCCATGTTGGTGTTGTAGTCCCCAAAGAAGGCAGAAGTGGATATAGTGTCTGGCTAGGATGTTCAGTTTGATGGTCCCCACTGATCCAGAGCCTTGAAGTGTTTCAGTTGGGGTTCCTGGAAACAGGGCCACCCATGGTTCCATTTGCGTTGGGCATTGACTCTGTGGAAAGCGAGAACTACTGGGAACCTTGATACTACTTTCTACACTCCACAGACAGTGTTGGCTCTGCCAACATACTGGTGGAGGACTCCATGGCCCAAAGCTTCCCAGGCAAGTGGACATGCTCGTACCCCAGGCAGTGCTGCAGTTTCTCTATTGGAAAAACAAAAGCAGGTCTGTGGTCTTCATCATGTATGCATAGAAGTACCATCCAACAAACACGGGCCACCCTCTGTCCAATCCCTGCTCCACTTCATCTGGTTTCTGCTGCGAGCCATGGATGGCGCCAAGCTGACTGTATTCATGGTGCTGTATTAGTAGTGCCAGCCCTCCCTGTTCAGGCACCTGATGCATGACAAGTATCTCAACAGGACAGAACAGGACAGGACAGTTCTCCCTTAGGGTGCACCCAAGCTTTCGTCTTCCTATGGTGGTGCTAGGCCACCTCCTGGCCTCCATTATTTACTCTATCACCTAAAATGTTCTTTCTTATTTATGCTCTATGCATTAATAATTTCTTCAAAGACAAGATAAACTGTTCATGGCTTTCATACTCACTGCTCTAAATCCTGAGATGCTTACATTATGACATTCTGCTTTGAGTAAAGACCCTCCAAATGGATTTTATAGAACCTTTCAAATGTTATACAAAAAATAAGGACTAAGTAAATGATGAATAAAGTACTTAATGGTTAGAAGACTCAATGTCCTGAAAAGATTCGCCTTAATTGCTCAGTACATGGAATACAATTCCAGACAAAATTCAGCTCGGTATTTTTTTAAAGAAACTTTTAAGGGCCGGCCAAGGTGGCTCAGTGGTAGAGTGCTTGCCTTGCATACGTGAGGCCCTGGGTTCGATTTCTCAGCACCACATAAGCAGGGGAAAAAATCCGGAAGTGGCGCTGTAGCTCAAGTGGGCGCTAGCCTTGAGCCTAAGAGCTGAGGGACAGCGCCCAGGCCCAGAGTTCAGGCCTACGACTGGACCAAAAAAAAAAAAAAAAAAAAGAAACTTTTAAGAGGGAAGCGACTATTTCTTATGTTCCTAAAGAAGTATTTTTGTAGAATCAAAATGATCTCTTCAAAGTTTTAGGAAAAGTCAATAATAAATTCATCAATGCCTAGAGTTTTCTTGATTGGAATGCATTTAAAAGTACATTAACAAAATATGTGTAGATTCTGTTTGTTTTTCTCTTTCTTCCGTAAGTAGGTTTGATACATTTCATTTTAACTAGTACTCTACCCACTAAGCTATGCCTTTAATGCATAATTTCGGGTTACTTAATATGTCAGAAAAGATAATAGTGATAATAATGCTATTAAGACCTTCACCCATCTAGATACCCATATTTTGTTTGTTTTGGTTTGTATTCTATCAGTATATTTGTATGTCATAAGGTTTGTTTTTGTTTTTGTGCTGTTCCTTGAGCTTGAAATCAGTACCTTGCCCTCTCCTTGAAACTGGACATTATTAGCACACCGGTAATTCTAGATACTCAGAGAGCTGATATCTGAGAATCCCGGTTTCAATCCAGCCCAAGAAGGAAAGACAAAGAGTTTCTTAACTCTAAATAATCCCCCCCAAAAATTTCCAGCATTTTGGGTGTTAATTGGAGATAGGAGTCTCACAGATTTTTCTCCCCTGGTTGGCTCTGAAACAAAATCTTCATCTCTTTGCCACCTGCGTAGCTACGATTTCAAGCCTGAACTTATACTCTTTTATTCTTCTATTGTCTTCTATTCTTCTTTTGCTCCCCTATGAATATTTAAGAATCACCTAATTAAGAGGTTTAAAAATCCTGCTTTTGAACACAGCAGAGAACATCAATGAAAATAAAAGCTATGTCTGCTCAAGGGTAAAGCACCGCCCTTGAGTGAAAATGCATAAGTGAGAAGGCAAGGTCCTGACTTTAAACCCCAATATCAGCACTCAAAAACGTTGTTTTCCTTGAGCTTTATATTAAATTGTTCAGAAAAACACCGTTGTAGTAATATTTAGCGTTACTATTACAATCATCAGGTATATTTATTGATGTTATTCTTTATTTTCCTAAATTTTACTTACACATTTATATCCAGTAATGGAAAGACAAGATTACTGTTTCACAAGTATTTATGGCAGTTGAATATATGGATGAGAGGTGCATAAAAGTAGTTTGGATTGAAAATAGATATTTGCAAGCTCTTCACATAAGGAAATGATAATTGAAGAAGCTGTGAGCATGTATGAAATAAGCTACAGAAACCAGCAAGGAAAGATAAGGCATGATTCTGGAGAGCAAACAATTTTGGAAGAATAGAAAACAAGGAAAGTATTTAGCTTTTGGTAAGAACTTTGTAACCCACCTACACAGTAGACACATTTGATCCCTTATTACTAGTAAAAGGCATTTCAGTTAACTTTATTTTACAAAGTTAAACATGATTAACATTCAATTTTAAATCTTTCAGTTAAGCAATTAGTGTAGCCATGTGCCAGTAGCTCATGCTTATAATTCTAGCTATTCAGAGGGCTGAGATTTCCAGATCCTAGCTCAAAGTCAGGTTGGACAGGAAAGTCAGTGGGATTCTTCTCTTCAATTAACCACAAGAAAATTAGAAATGGCACTATGGTTCAATGTGGCAGCAATAGCCTTGCTATTAATCTCAGAGATAGAACCCAGGCCCTGAGTTCAAGCTTTCTGAAATTATTCTTAAAATACTTGTTCTCAGTAATTCTTTAACTTTTCTAGAAGAAGGTTTTAAACTTTGGGATTTTTTATTTCATGTTGTCAGCATGGTTTTTTAAGATATGCAGAGAAAAAAATATTATTTATATTCATGTGGAGTACATGGGCAGCAAAGATGGCCCTGAGAGGGAGTTGAGGGGACAGTGGAAATCAAAACGAAGGTGAAGGTTACCCCCTCTGACTCGGGTGTCCCTGACTCTCCTAGGCCCCTCCCTATTCCTCTGATTCAGAGGGGGGAGGTATGGCACCCTCCGTGACCTGCAAGAGAGACCTGTAAGACTCGGACCCCTAACAACCTCCCATGGAGAGGCCGAGGGCTGGGGAAGTAACCTACTCGGAGGTCTGCCCTTTAATGAAGTGCCACTTGGGAGCCTGGACCCTAGGCCACAGGATTCACTTCCCCAAACACATCCAGTCAATCTGGCACCTGGAGCTAACAGGCCATTAGAATGGTATCCAGGGCAAGGTAAGGACCTTAAAGAGTTCTGCAAGGCGGTGGTGGAGGATGGCCCAAACTCTCCTTGGGCCCTTACCCTATTATAGGACGTTGATTATCACCTGTGTGTCCCTAAGGACTGGCTAGATGTTGCCAAAGCCGTCCTCAATATTTCTCAGTTTATTAAATGGTGTGCTTTCTTTACGGAGGAATGCAGAGTGCAAGCAGAAAATAACCGGCAGGCTTAACCCATGATACCTATTACTTTTGCCATGTTAACAGGTACAGGGGAAGGATACTCCACTGGCCTCCAAAAGGCCAAAATACCTGGCCTGTACCATGACCAGGTGAGGCAGGCTGGACTTGCTGTTTGGTATAAACTGGATGATGGCCCACTGAGACCCCCGTAGCAGGAGTGAGACAAAAACCTGGTGCGCCTCTAGCTGAGTTTGTAGACTGATTCCAAGAGAGTATAAACCGCAAGCTGCCCACAGGGAACCTATGAGATCAGTTTGTAAAGCTGCTGGTCTGGGAAAGAATGAATGCAGACCACCGCATGGACTGAGCAAGATTGAGAAAGAGTACCCTGAGCAGATGGGTGGTGGCCTCTGAGGATGTGGGAATGCAACAGCACCATTCCCAATCACTAGCTTTAGCCTTACTGGCTTAGACATCTGCAATGAGGCTATTACCCAGGCAATGGCAGCCTGGACCAAGAAACCCTAATACCATTGGGGAGAGAACTTGTTTTAAATGCAGGCAGGAGGGGCACTTTAAGAGGGACTGTTTAAAACAATCCCCTGCCAACCAGCATGGAGGGTGGCAAATCGCTCCCCACACACTGCCCCAGGGGCAGGAAGGGATTCCATTCGAAAAAAGTATTGTCAATGCAAGTTTGATTTAGATGGCCAGCCTTATCTAGGGGGAGCAGTGGCCATTGACCAAACCTAAACTTGTAGCCCTCCACCTTTTAGTGGTGGAACAGATAAATGTTGGGCACATACGCCCTTCTGTGAGTCCTTAGAACACTTCTGTATTTATTATTCAAAAAGACTTTGGGGCTTGGCATATGCTCCAAGATCTATGTAAGGTAAATGAAAGAATGGAGCTAGTAGGAAAGCCCCTAAGAGGCATGCCCTGGAATACTGCTATATTTTCAGAATATACCTTGGTTATCAATGATATTGAAGATAGTTTTTTTCTATACCCCTACATCCAGATGACTGCAAGAAGTTTGCTTTCTCCATCCTTTTTCTTAATTTTTCCCAGCCTGATCGGAGGTTTCAATGGATAGTGCTGCCACAGGGAATGGACAATAGCCCGACCTTTTGCCAACAATACTTGTCCACACTTTTAGGGCCTGTGCTGGGTTCAGATACCTCCCTTGCTTATGCCTACATGGATAGTATAATTTTGGGGCACCAAGACCTGGGAAGCCTGGAGGGCCTTCTGGCCCAGTTTCTCACCATGTTGAAAATGGGGGGTTTTACCATAGCCCTCAATAAAATTCAAAAGGTATCTCCTTTTAAGGTGCTCAGAACCCACCATATCTTGACTCAGGCCAGCCCCCTTAAGCATTTGCTGTATTTTCCATTCTCGCTAACCTTAACCCAACTTCAGAGTCTTTTAGGGGGAATCAATTGTCTGTTGCCATGGGTTCCCATCCCTACAGGTAGTCTTGTGCCCTTATTTGCCTTACTAAAAGACAGGACACCCCAAGAAGTTATTACAATTATAGACAGTCATCGGGCAATACTTTTGTAGTTCCAAAAAGCCCTGGATGAAGTTTCCCTGAGGAGGTATTCTATTTTTGAACCCATTTCCTTTTGGTTGTTTGCAGGTGTCACATTAATTTCTGCAGTTTTAACTCAAAGGGGGGAGCCATTAGAGTGGGTTCACACTCCCCTGGGAGGCACACCTCAGGTGTACTCTCAGGCAGACCAACTTGCAGATGCTATTGTCAAGGGAAGGACCCAAGCCCAAAGGCATTATTGCCTTGACCATCACTCCATTGTTTTTTCTTTTCAGATGGCAGACATTGAGTTGTTCACTCGAGCCAATGCTCATCTTGCTCTCTCATTGGAGGGATTTCTAGGCCAAATTGACCACCATGATGGGCCATCCAAATGGACTGTAATGTTATGGCAACTTCCTCTAAAATGCCATCTCTATTTTCTCGTACGCCTATTCCTGGCACTCTCCATGCTTTTACTGATGGAAGTAAAGCAGGCTCTGTGTATGCAGCCTTTGAGTAATAACAAAACACCCGAAGCCAACAAAGATTTAAACTTTGCAAAGGGACAGCACAATATAAAAATGCTCACTGTAATTATGGCACTTCAGGACATTCAAATATAATACCCTTTAATTTTTCTTCTGATGACCTATATATGATTAACTTGCTCCCTCATTTTCCCCAACGTATATTAAGCTGGATGAAAACCTTATTTCTCCTCTTATGTTTACTCTTAAGGGGCTATTAGAAGGATGTGGAGCCCCTATTCATATTCAACATTTGAGAGGGCATTCAAAACTTCCTGGTTTTTTATCCCTAGGCAATAATTGGGTAGACCAGTTAGCTACTGGTCCACAAGCATTAATGTTACAAGAGGCTACCTGTTTGCATGATTTAACCCACATTAATTGGAGAGGTCGTCAACATAGATTTCCTAAGATTCCTGTAAAGGACCTCAAAAGAATTGTACATACCTGTAAAACATGCCAGCTCTTCTTAAAAGTATCCCCATTACAACCACCAGGGGTAAATCCCAGAGGCCTTAAACCTAACATCCTCTGGCAAACGGATATTACTCATTTCCTAGCCTTTGGTAAGTTTCAATATATCTCTGTATCTATAAATACCTACTAAGGAGCATGCTGGGCCACAGCACATACACATCTTCTTCAATGCTTTGCCACCTTGGGTCTACCAGCACAAGTTAAAACAGAAAATGGACCCTGTTTTGTTAGTAAAGCAATGTCAGAATTTTTTTTTAACAAATGGCATATTAATCGTCCTACAGGAACTCCCTATAATTCCCGAAGTCCAAGTAGTTATAGATAGAAATCTCCAGTGTCTTTAAGAGCAATTATTAAAACAAAAAAGGGGGTTAGCCCCATATGTAGTTATAGGTATCTTTGTTTACCATTACCATTTTAAACTTTTCAAAAAGGGCAACTGAATCCAGATTTCAGAAGCACTGAGGACCACCAAACCTTAAGGAAAGTCAGGTGGAAGGATCCCCTGCCCTGACACAACAATGGAGAGAACCTGACCCCCTAGTTACCATGAGCAGGGCCTTTGGATGCATTTTTCCCATAGGGGAGACAGCCTCCATTTGGATCCCTGCCAGGAACCTTAACTATTTACCCATTTTCTCTATACAGGAGGATGCCCAAGATAAACTAACCAACAAAGAAAGTAAAACAGCTATGGTGGCCGAGGCTTGTGTATAAAAGAGGGAAAGCAAAAAAGATAATTACTAACCATCCCCAAGGGCAACCAGCCCTTGAGAAGGTCTTGTGTTCTCTAACAATTGCAGATGGTGATACTCCAGCTGTTGGCTGTCCTGACCTTCACAGTCCCAGCAATGACCCTACGGAATCTGCATCGACCTCAACGGGTGACCTGTGCAATGATCAGCGCTGGCAATGCAGAAATAATCAAAATTGTCTTTAGAACTTTTTCAAACCCACAGGCAAATATCCAGATTAGAACAAGCCCCATCTCTGGACTCTGAGGAGGCAAAGATTGCTATCCCATCCCTGACTAATGTTAAAGGACTGCTAATGCCATTTCTTGGCCTGGTAATGCTTTTGCTGATGGATTTTCTATGCCTCCTTGCATTATATGTGCACTGCAAAACTCTTCCGAGCTTAGCCAGCCAGTTACATAAGATCAAGATCAAAGTGAATGAATTTCCCCCGAGAGGAATCGCAGCCAGAGATGGGTAAGAGCGGGTGTCAGTCTAACCAACCTAAGACAGGGCCTTTAGCTTTGCTCCGAAGAAGTTCCCGATGATGGGTAAGGCAGACAAGGCAATCTACCCAACCTATGACAGGTGGGTTCTCTTCTTTAAACAAAGACAGGGTGTTGGGAACTGACAGTAAAGCTCAAAGGTCATCTTGAACCCTGTGCTCACTTAAAGGCACATACAAGGAACTGGCTTACTTAAACCACACCAGGTGACTGGAACTGCTTTGCTATGTCTGCAGTTTCTTTTAAATTTTCCTTGTTTTTCTGCACTATAGTAGAATGGCCTGAGTGTAGGAGCCCACGAGAATGCACCTTGCCGCATGTATAGAACTCCCAATACCCAGGCTGCTCCCATGTTCTGAAGAGGACAACCTTATGAGATATTGACTTTTATATATGTTCAGGAATTTATTGAACTGTTTCGGACATTTCTAACTGTGGTGGAGCTGATGTTTATTACTGTGCTAGGTGGGGATGTGTTGTAACAGGGACAAGTTCTTGGATCATGCACAAGGGCCCTCCCTATCCTTGTCTGCCAAATCTCGCCCACCAGACTTGCCTCAAACCTCCTGCATGGCCAATGCTATTCTTTCCAATGTAATCCTGTTAAAATAACCTTTACAGTAGAAGGAAAAGGATTACTAACTGGGAGGTGGGTCTGCCATTAAAATAAATAAAGGGGAATCTGTGGAGCACGTGGGCAGCAAAGATGGCACTGAGAGGGAGTTGAGTAGACAGAACCCTGTTTGCTGTAGAGCACATGGGCAGCAAAGATGGCATTGAGAGGGGCTGAATGGGCAGAGCCCCATTTGCTTTACCTTCAGTGCATAACCAGCCCGTGGAAGCTTAGGTACATGATAGAGTGTGAACTTTACAGTAATTGGTTCCTTTTCCTTCCCTCCCATGCCACTGGATCTTTTTTGCTTTAAAAAGTGCTTACTGTGTGTTAATAAATGAGTTTTCCTACTTGACTTGACTCCCTGCTGCTTCTGATTGTCTCCCACGCTAAGCATGGCTGGAGAATGGGCGAGCGACCTCATTCACCATTCTTCAGACCCTGTCCATCTTTTGTGGGATGGACAAAGACCCAACATAGTCATAATTGGTTTGGTTTCCTTTGTATTACAGATTGCCTCTACACCCAGAGATCAGCTGTAAAGCAGATGGCCAAATCCTGGCTCTTGGCAATGAAGATGGATTTGTGTTTTGTTTATCAAAGAAACAAACTTATGAAATGGTAGCCTTTACATATAACACCTTAATAGTAACCATAAAATTATTATTAATATTATTATTAAGTTTTGTCAGTTGTTGTACTTGAACTGCGGGCCTGGGCGCTGTCCCTCAGCTCTTCAGCTCAAGGCTAGTGTTACCACTTGAGCAACAGTGACACTTTACATTTTCTGAACCTTTAATTGGAGATAAGAGTCTCACAGACGCTTAGTTCTCAGCCTCCTTAGTAGCTGGGATTACAGGTGTGAGCCACTGGTGCCCGGCAGTAAAATTCTTTTGGAAAAGAGAAAA
Source organism: Dipodomys spectabilis (assembly GCF_019054845.1). Lineage (NCBI taxonomy): Eukaryota > Metazoa > Chordata > Mammalia > Rodentia > Heteromyidae > Dipodomys > Dipodomys spectabilis. Next base: position 22,898 of record NW_024870863.1, on the reverse strand, counting down.
CCCATGATTGTACCTTTAAAATATCACAATTTGGCAAGTGTATCTGTAACATAAGTTGTATCAAGAAATCATAGGCAACTATCAGTTTTAGATCTACTATGTCTTGTCGAATGCCAGATATTATTTCATTAATTTATTTTACTTTGTCCTACAAAGTTCATTATGAATGTCCAACAGCACAATTTTCTAGTGAGTATAAAGAACTCTTCAACATATTTATTCCAACAAACAGCATTTTGCACCATTTTTTTAACTTTGACGATCCTAGAGCTTGAAATCAGGGCCTGGGCAATCTCTCTGAGCTTCTTTTGCTCAAGGTTATCATTCTACTAACTGAGCCACAGCACCACTTCCAGTTTTTCTGCTTATGTCATACTGAGGAATCAAATAAAATGTTTTATGCATGCTAGGCAAGCATTCTAATACTAACCATATTTCCAGTCGTTGGGACTTTTGTGTTGTTGTTGTTGTTTTAAGATAGAGTTTTTCTATGTGTCTTTCTGTTGGTCTAAAACTTCGGAGGGTCTCAAGCTAACTTCTAAATCAGCCTCTCAAGTTCAGAGATTACAAACATGGACCACCATATTCAGCTCAGGATTCCTTGTGAGAGAATAGTCTTTTCAGAAATAGAGTTATTCTGTCTTCTTTGGACTGAATATCTTTTTGCATTTGGCCCTATTATCACATTTCTTGTCCTGATGTTTCTCCTTCTAGATCAATAGAAATAGTTCAGGTTCCCATCTTGAAACTGAACTGTGTCATCCAGCAACATCACAATCTTGTGAATAGCAGTAGCTGGCATCATGAGTATGGCAGCCAGTTGGAGCTCAGTTATTTGATGTCCTTGGGCTCCGACAATTCAATCGTTTGTGTGTACAGTCTGGAAACTGTCATAGGTAATTTTGATTTATTCCATCCTGTTCTCAGCTACTTGCCATTCTCAGCTTTGTATGTTTTAAATTCTGTTAAACATTAATTACTATTACCTGCCATTTTCAAAAGTAACATATATGTCTTACTTTAAAATTCATTCAAACATGTCAAAAATGTTAATATAGCTGCTCTCCACCAGTGGCTCATATTTTACCTCTCAGCTACTGAAGAGGCCAAAAACGGAGGGTCCTGGTTTAAAGCAGCCTAAGCAGAATAAGCAGAGATAGGTCTCCAATTAAGAAACCAAAATCCTAATCTCAAAGCAGGAAATAGGTTGGATAGGATGAAAGTAGAGAGAGAAAAGAAGAAAGAGAAAGGTAACAAAAAGAGACCAGAAAAATAGAAAGGTAAAAATTAAAAATATTGTACAGAATCGAAAACAAACTATTCAGAGAAGAAAATGAATATAATGAGAGAAGGGAAGGGATATAAAGGAGATGTGAAAAACTTAAAAAGTAAAATACTTTAAATATTATATAGGTATAAAGAGATAGTACTGCTATTAAGGAATTTAAGTCTAAGAGGTTTTGAATTGAGTAATAAATTTGTGGATTAAGTGTGTACACAATGGGGAATAAGTTCTAATAATCGACTACAGGTATATCTGAGGATGTGCAGAACAGCAATTAAGTCACATAAAGAAGAACAAAAAAGAACAGGTAAAAAGGATAAGAAAGAAAGAAAAAAGATCAGAAGTTCTGTAGAGCTAAACAAGAAACATAACAAAACAAACCATAAAACAAAAAAAGAAAGAAAAACGCACACACACTTATACTCCTAAAATAAAATTCTAAGAGGAAAGAAAATTACTAGAAAATTTTTTTTAAAAAAGGTAAAAATTAAAGATTAAAAAAAAATTTATAAAAAAACAAATTTAATAAAAGGTACAAGAAAAAAAATGTTCTTTGATTTTTTTGGGAGGGGTGGGAAAAATCCTGTGCCTCCCTGTTGTCCATAACCAGCCTCTTGTTGGAGTCTCTGGTCTGCTTATGTTCCTGTGGCTTGGTTGGTTACTTAAGTCAGTTTCTTTGAACAGGCAGAAAAATGCTCTGCGATTCTCCTCCCAGGTTAGTTCAATGGGAGAGAGATCTGCTTTGAGATGGAATAGGAGAAACCCTAGGTCTCCTTGGCGCAGGCCAAAATTTTCTCAATAGAGACCCGGAAACACAACAAATCAAAGAAAGGTTGGACAAATGGGATTGTATGAAGTTGCAGAGCTTCTGCATGGCAAAGGACATAGCTAGCAAGATCAATAGAAACCTGCGGATTGGGAGAAGATCTTCGCTAGCCATACAACGGACAAGGGTCTCATATCTAAAATATACTTGGAACTCAAAAAATTAAATCCCCCAGCAACAATTCCTCAAAGAAACAACTGCCCAATAAATAAGTGGGCTAATGACTTAAAGAGAAACTTCTCTGATGAAGAAAAAGGATGGCCAATAGACACATGAAGTAATGCTCAACTTCCCTAGCCATAAAAGAAATGCAAACCAAAACAACATTGAGATACCACCTCACCCCAGTTAGAATGGCAAAAATCAAGAACTCTAATAACAACAGATGCTGGAGGGGATGTGGACAGAAGGGAACCTTACTTCATTGTTGGTGGGAGTGAGTGTAAACTTGTTCAACCACTTTGGAAAGTAGTATGAAGGTTCCTCAAAGACTCCACATAGAGCTACCCTATGACCCAGCAGTCCCACTTTTGGGCATTTACCCAAATGTTTACAAACAAGACCACACTAAAGCTACCAGCACAACTATGTTTATTGCAGCATTATTTACCATAGCTAAGATGTGGAACCAACCCACATGCCCCTCAGTAGATGAATGGATCAAGAAAATGTGGTATATATGCACAATGGAATTCTATGCCTCCATCAGAAAATATGACATTGCCCCATTTGTTAGGAAATGGAAAGACTTGGAAAAAATTATATTAAGTGAAGTTAGCCAAGCTCAAAGAAACATAGGTCCCATGATTTCTCTTATTTGCAATATCTAGTATATGTATGAGTCAAGCAAAAGGTCAGATAAGGTGATGTTAGGAAAATGAATCCTAAGATATGTATTTTAAGTGTTTTTTTTCTTTCATGCATTTGTTTCTGATGCAATGATAAGATTATTTCTTTGTTGCTTTGTATGTTCCTCCCCCACAGTATAACCCCTGCTTTCACTCTATTTCATGTTGGTATAATTTGTGGAGGGGAAGGGGAAAAACAAGTGGTTTAAATAAGGATACAGGTGGACCTGTTGCAACAATGAGAAGTACAAGTTGTCATGTCAAAAACGAACTTTACAACTTGTGGGGGAGGATTGGGTGTGGGGGAGGGAGGATGGGAAGGGATGGGAAGGGTAAACAAAGGAGGAGACTACAATGCTTATAAGAAATGTACTCACTATCTTGCCCATGTAATTGTAACCCCTCTGTACAGTATTTTCACAAGAAATAAAAATAAAAATTAAAAAAATAAGAAACCAAATCCAAGCTGGGCACCGGTGGCTCACTCCTGTAAACCTAGCTGCTCAGGTGGCTGAGATGTAAGGATCACGATTCAAAGCTAGCCTGAGCAGGAAAGTCTGTGAAACTCTTATCTCCAATAACCCACAAGAAAACTGAAAGTGGCGTTGTGGCTCAAGTGGTAGAGTGCTCGCCTTGAGCTGAAGAGCTGAGGGATAGTGCCCAAGAGCAGAGTTCAAGCCCCACAACCCACCAAAAAAAAGAAAAAGAAAAAAGAAAAAAAGAAACCAAAACCAGAAGTGGAGATGTGGCTCAAGTAGTAGATTGGCAGCTTTGAGCCAAAAGTTTAAGCAAGAGTAATAGGTGTATTTCAGACTCCATTATTTGCTCACGGAACACACACACACACACACACACACACACACAATCTACATTCTCTTATACTTTTATTCTTCAGCAGTATTCCACACCATTAACTTAATGCATATTTTCCCTAAATCATTATGTTAGGGATTAAACTACTTTTGTACATATTATAATGCAATATTTGTATTTTTTGTTTTGCAGTGTGTGAACGCTAAGTAGAAATCAGTGTATCAGTAAGTAGGTGAATGACAGGTAGACTGACAGATGCAGATAATACCACTTGAAAATTTTCTTCTCTAAATTTAAATACACACACACACACACACACACACACACACACATATGTATGGATTTAAAATTTCTGCCAAGATTTCATTTCCATTACAATGATCTATTTGTTCCATTATATAAATTTAACATATTGTATGTTTCACAGTAGATTACTATTTATACAATTTTCTTTCCTTTGGAGACAAAGTTCTACAGTGTAGACCAGCCTTACCTCAAACCCTTATTCTCCTGTGTCAGGTTCCTGATTATTGGCTGGAATTACCATGTGGTAGCATAGTACCATGTCTACCTATATTATTTACATTTCATACACTTGAAAATTAGTGTGAACATCTTTAGGACATAGTATCATCATGAATTTAAATGAATTTCTTGCAGAAAAATGTTATAAGTAGAGTTCCTGAGTGAAGTCAAGTATGGTAGACATATCTGTAATCCCAGTACCCAGGAGGATTGTAAGTTTAAGAGCAGCCCGAGCTGCACAGCAAGTCCCTGTCAACACCACCACCACCACCAGCTGGTGGGATTGAAAGAGAAAATGTATTGTTTAAGTGGGGTAATAGGAAGATACAAAATTGTGTGTGTGTGTGTGCTGACCCTAGGGCTTGAACTCAGAGCCTGGGAACTGTTCCTGACGTTTATGCTCAAGTCTAACACTCTACCACTTGAACCAACGCTCCACCTCCAGCCTTTTTAGAGGTCATTGGAGATGAGTCTCATTTACTTTCTTCTCAGGCTGACTTAGAACCTAGATCCTCAGGTGTCAGACTGTTTTGTAAGTAGGATTACAATTGTGAGCCTGTAGTAGTTGTATTACTGTTAAGTAATTTGATAAACATCATGCCAATTCATACTCCCCCCAGCAATGAGTGTTGCACACACATCTAAGTCACAAACCACACCCTGTTTGATAACATTATCTCACATAATCCTGTGAGATAATTATTGTTATGCTCACTTTACCTATGAAGAATTTCAGGTACAGAGAGTTTAGTTAACTTTAAATCCCCAGTTAGTATACAATGAAGCCTGAATTCAAACTCAACTAGGTTTGTTTATTTCAGAAAACATGGAGTCAGCATGTGTTCTAGTCAACATGTGTTCTAGCAAGTACTGCTCTTTACAGGTATGTTCTCTGCCTAATAGATTAATTTTCTCCTCTATGTATGACTTATTCCTCACTCTAACTGTTTGCACCCCTTCTCATAAGCTAGGGAAAGTACAAGTGATGAGAAGTGCCATTTTTGAAGGGGAAATTGATAATGGAGTTTGAACTCGGTATCCCATATTAATCTAATCTTCTTCCATTTGTTTTATGCCTCCAGCGCTATATTTCTGTTTTTTTCTTTTATATTGTTATTATAAAGGTGATTTACACAGAGGTTATAGTCATCTAAGTTAGATATTTCTTTTTGGAAATGTCAGCCCGTCACTTGCTCTCTCAATTTTTCTCTCTCACTGATTTTTTTTAAATAAATTCATTATTATTATTATTATTTTTTTATTATTGTGATGTAGAGGGTTTTGTTACATAAGTGTGTTAATGACTACATTTCTTTTGTCCCTGTTTTTGTTATAGTCAGTCATGAGGCTTAACCCAGGGCCTGGGCACTGTACCTGAGCCCTTTTGCTGAAGAATGGCACTCATCTTGAGCCACTGCTCTACTTCCATGAGTGCATTCTTCTTGGGCAATATCACACTTCCTTTCGTCTCTTCCAGTTTTCCTTTCCTTCCCGACCAACAAGTTTCATATTGCACTTTCAACATACTCTCAACTGAGTACCACTGCTGCATATGTTCATCTTTTGTCCCTCCATTTCTATGCCCCCTTTAACTTTCTAAATAGAGATAAATGAAAAAAATAACAAAAATGAAAAAAAATAAAGAAAAATATTAATTTGTTTCTGTTTCCTGGTCAGTGGCTATTTTTAGATAGGTTGTGTGTGTGTGTGTGTGTGTGTGTGTGTGTGTGTGTGTGTGTCTATACTGGGAGTTGAACTCAAGGAAGTGACCTTTAGCTTTTTTACTCAAGGCTGACTCACTACAACTTGAACCAAACTTCCACTTCTGTATTTTGAACTGTTAATTGGAGATAAAAGTTTCATAGATTTTCCTACCTTGCATAGCTACAACCCACTTTCCTAAGTTATCAGCCTTCTAAATAGCTAGAGTTACAGCTAGATGTGAGCCACTGGTGGTGCTTGGCCTACCTTCTTTTTATTAAGTAGTTGAAATGTAAAAGAAAGTTGCAACAGTAGAACAAAAGAAATCAACTTAACTTACGCAGCTTCATTAAGTTTTAATAATTTGACACATTTGATATGTACAGAACAACATTTTCTGTAAATTCCCCTGAAATTTGGTTTTCATTTGGGTTTTTCCTCATCATGAACTTGATTTTATAAATTTTTAACTAATAAATATTGATGAGACTATGTCCAGAGGGTATTAATGTTGGCTTTCATTCTTGCTCATGTAATTGTAACCCCTCTGTACAGTGTTTTCACAATAAAAAAAGGAAATGGTGCAAGCTAACACTTAAAATAAATTTGTGTGCTGGACTCTGATGATATATTCACATTCTTAGTCAGAAGGCATTAGTGCCTGTTACAAATCACCTAAGTCTGACAAAACCCAGACTCAGGCCTCGTGACTACTTTCCTCTATGTCATTCTCTTAGAGAGCAATCCCAAGTCTCCAGTGACCATGACAGAGCTCTCCTGGACCCTCTCAGGCACAGTCAATATCACCACTCAGGTGTGTCACCTATAGAGTGATGTGATACTGGTGTCTGCTTCCTATGCTAGAACAGCACAAGAATTGTTAGGTCCTTAACCTGTCCTCTGTACTGAGGGTTCCTCATTGAGCACTGAAAGCTAAGAATTAAGGAGACATTTAACTCTCTCTTCCTTCTGCAGGTTGTGGCTCAGCTTTCCTTCTGTTGCTGTCATTTTCTGTGGAAAGAAATTATCCAAGCTCTAGAAGCCATTTTGCTTATTCTAGGCCCTTAGAGTAAGTCTGGGATTTATACTTAAACAAAAAGATATGTAGTGATAAAAAAAATAGCAAACAACGTTTTTTCTATTCTATTTGTTATCAAATATGTTTTCAAATTCTAACTTTTTTTATTCTGAATATGTCGTACAGATGGGTTAGAATTACATGGGCAAGGTAATGAGTGCATTTCATATGAAATATTGTTTCTTCCTCTTTTGTTTCCCCTTACCATCCCATGCCATCTCCCACCCACCCTCAACCCCAGCCATAGTTGTAAGGTCATATTTCGACATAACAACTCGTACATTTCATTGTTGCAATGGGTCCACCTGTATCCCTAACTAAATGATTTTTTCCCATTCCACTCCACAAATTATAGCAACATCAAATACAGTGAAATCAGGGGTTATACCATGGAGGAGGGACATAAAAAGCAACAAGGAAATCATCTTATAAATATGTTAGAAACCATCACAAGAAAGAAAAAGCATTTGAATCCTTATCTTCAGGTTCATTTCATCTAACATAAACTTTTCTGACCTTTTCTTCTTGTCTCAAAAATATACTAGTTATTGCAAATAAGGGAAACTATGGGACTTATTTCTTTGGGCCTGGCTTACTTCACTTAACATAATATTTTCCAAGTCTTTCCATTTCCTAACAAATGGGGCAATGTCATTCTTTTTGATGGAGGCAAAGAATTCCATTGTGTATATACCACATTTTCTTGATCCATTCATCTACCGAGGAGCATCAGGTTTGGTTCCATATCTTAGCTATGGTAAATAATGCTGCAATAAACATAGTTGTGCTGGTAGCTTTAGTCTGTCTACCAATAATTCTTATTAGTAAGAGGCACTTAATTAGCAGTCACTTTCTCAAACTCCTGACTTCATCAATGAGCTGTGTGAGAGAAGCCACAGCAAATGTCCTGGAAACTCCCCCTCCCCCCATCTAACTTCTTGCCCCGAAATGAGCTACTCTCTCCTAGGCCACCAATTTGAACAAAGAATACTGATTATATCTCAGATTAAATACCAAAGCTATATACCAAAGAGAGATAAGGACAAGAGATTAGTTTGACTTGGGAACAATGCAGATCACAAAGAGGAGTGCTAAGTTAACAGAAACAAAAATAAATTTCCCTTCATTCATATAGTACAATAAAAAGAGCTACTTTTCTCATTATCACTTAATTTTGGGTATATATACTTAGTACTAGATTCTTGAAACTCCTTGAAAACTCTTTGACATGAACTCAGAAGTTCTGTTGGTGTCAGCTTGACATTTTATGTAAAAAATTTTTAATTTTTATATTTTTAAAGATCTGTTTTATTCAAAGATGCTATGCAGAGGGGTTATATTTACATGAGTAAGTTATATTTCTAATTAAAAAATTGTTACCCACTCCATTGTTGTTCTCCCTCTATCTCTTCCCTCCGCTCTTCCTCCCCAAACATCCACAAGGTTGTAAAGTTCACTCCCGCCATAGTGTATCCTGAGTATCATTGTTGCAATGGGTCATCTTTAGTACTTCTTTCAGGATTTTGTTATTTCCCTTCCCTTTCCCCAATCAGATACATACATATATAGGATGGAGGGTACTAGAATCAAAGACAGGAATTGCCAGGGATAAAACAAATTTGAAAAGAAAAAATGAAATAAAGTAAGAAGAAAGAAATAGCTACAGTACATGGGCTACATCAAGGTTGACAACTAAACAAAAGAAGACCTGCTGTTTCAATATCTTGGCATTCAATTAGCATCATTTTGCATGGTCATACATATGTTTATAGTGTTTGAACTATTATAATCCTCTGTCAGGACTAACAGACTAATACTAATTGTTGCAAATGAAGGAAATCATAGAGCCTATGTTTCTTTGTCCTAGGCTTATTTCACGTAATATGATTTTTTCCAAGTCTTTGCAATTACTCATGAAAGTGACAATGTCATTCTTTCTGACAGAAGCATAAAGTTCTATTGTTTAAATATACCATGTTTTCTTGATCCACTCATCTATTGAAGGGCAACTGGGTTCGTTCCATATCTTAGCTATGGTAAACAATGCTGCAGTGAACATAGTTGTGCTGGTATCATTTTGTGGTCTAGTTTGAGATTATTTGGTTGAAGGCTGAGAAGTGGGATTGTTGGATTTTATGGTAGTTTTATGTTTAGTCTTTTGAGGAACCTCCATACTGCCCTCCATTCCCACCAACAGTGTAGTAGTGTTCCCATTTAGACACATCCCGGTCAACATCTGTTCTTATTTGTTCTCTTGATAATGTCTATTCTAACTGGGGTAAGGTGGAATCTCAATGTTGTTTTGATTTGCATTTCTTTTATGATCAGTGATGCTGAGCATCCCCCTTATCCTTTATAGAAGCAACATGATTACAGGTTTGTAGTGTCTCACTAGAGGCATAGAAACGTGTAATGTTGTGTGCTTTTAATTTTACATTCACTTTCTTGGAGCTCACACTGACAATAAAGGTTTATACTATTTCACTTACTGAAAAATAACTTATTTTCAAAAAGCATAAAAAACTCTTAGTCAGGGGTCCCAATGAATACTAAGGAAAATTCTTTTTTTTAAATTGTAAATAGACAAATCTAAACATACATCGCACAAAGTTAGATATATAGATGGCAAATAAATATACAAAAATGCTCAGAATCATATTTGTCATCAGAAAAATACTAAGTCAAAAATCAATATGAATGAAATCTCAAACAAAATAAAAAATACCATTGAGAATATGAGGCAACAGGAATTCTATTTTTACTGTGAAAATACTGCACAGAGGGGGTGGGGGGGGCAGGAGGAAAATTCTTTACTGAGAAATTTTAATTTGCTTTTATGTCACAAACATTTGTTGGATTTGTGCTTTTACCACCAAATATTCAACAAACCAAAAGCTATGTTGCCTCATTGGATTTTGCTTCAAAACTTAAAAAAAATTGTGACATAATTTTGGTTTAGTCTTTCAGGGGTTTTTGGTTTTTGGAACGAATGTTAGTGGGCCAGTACTCTGGATTGAGCTGAGGGTCTGGAAATCTTGCTTCGATTATTTTACTCAATGCTGTCATTGTGCCACTTGAACCACATCTCCAATTCTTGCTATTTAATTGAAGATAAGAATCTTGAGGATGTATTAGCTTGGGTTGGCATCAAATTGTGATCCTCAGATCCCACCCTCCTGATTAGCTAAGATTATAAGAATGAGCCAGACCCTGGATATATTGTGATCTCTATGAAACCTAAACAATGGCAAAAAATTCTGAATCATTAGTGTATGGTTATGTATTTCAAAATTTATAGAAAAATACAGACTTTTGTCTGTGTGTGTATGTCGTAAATGTGCAGATGGAAATGAGGATGAATCTGCTGGTTTTGAGGAAAGATTTCACCTAGGGCTTTTCTCAGACTGGGCTATGCTGTACAGAATGTTTGAGACTAAAAGTGAGGTAAATGCTGTTATCAACCCATTCATCTACATCCCTTGCTAACATATGCATATCCTGTGGTGTTGTCATGGTTTCTTTTGTGTATGAGAGCCAGTACTGAGCTTGAATTCAGGGCCTGGATGTCCCTTAGCTTTGTATGCGATGCTAGTACTCTACTATTTGAAGCACAACTCCGCTTTCTGCCTTTTACTGGTTAACTGAAGGTAAGAGGTTTTTTTTTCTCTCAAGTTCGCTTTGAGCTGAGATCCTCATATCTCAGGGTTCTGAGTAGCTAGTTTTACACGCCTGAGCTTACAGTGCCTAGCTTTTCATTATTACTTTTACAAGCTAAGTGCTCACACACATTCCTTGCATTCAACAATCTCACATTTCACGCTATCTGACAATATGTGAAGAAAGATCGTTGAGTGCGTTTTACCAAATGGGCTTTTAGCCCCATTATCATCATTCTGGTCGGTAACGTACCCTTCAGTCAGTGAGTATATATTTCCTCTTTCACTCTGCCTTTTTTTTTTTTACTGGAACTCAGAGAAATATTTTTGATACATCTTTCAAATATTATCTCCCAAATAGGATATATTATTCGAATGTGTTTGATAATATTTCAGGTGGGGGTGGTCTTGTGTGTCTGGATGTCTGTGGGCAGAAGCCGTCCTGCTGGGCTTCAGGCACAGAGCTGATGCTTCCTGTCTGCTGGTTGCAGAGAGGAAAGTTTTCTTCCTGACCAGGCTTTCTGTTGAGATCTTTTCATCTTAGACTTCTAATTAGCTAGGGTAACAAGAATGAACTACCACCAACTGGCTCGTTTTAGAAGTATTAGTTGCATTTCATTCATTGTTTTTATTTTTCCTGGAAAGTTGATCTAGGCATCCTGGTTGTACCTTATGATAAGGTGATTTGTGTAAGAACTTTTGCCTCTGCCATTTCTGAAAATCATTTCCTCAGTACTAGATAAATGAAAACCCTACTCCTTGAGAGTATTATAGTTAGAAGGCATCATGTGCAAACTTTCTTATAGTCTCTGCTTTGTAAATATGCTTTTTAATTGTAAAAGTACTGTACAGTGGCTACAGTTACATGAGCAAGGTAATGAGTATATTTCCTATCAAGCATTGTTACCTCCTCCTTTGTTTTTCCCCTACCATCCATTCCCTCCCACCTCCAGTACTACACTTCCTCCACTTCCCCTTTCCCCTTCTCTGCCTAAATTGTAAAGTTCGTTTTTCAATATAGTGTCTTGTACATCTCATTGCTACAATGGGTCAACAACCTTCATCTATAATTAAGCATTTGGTTTTTTTCCCACAAGATTGAGGACACCAACATAAAATACAGTGAAAACAGGGATTATATCGTGGGGGAGGAACATACAAAGAAACAAAAAAATCACATAACTCACGTTACGAGATTGGGTGGGAGAATGATGACTATTAAATTAATTGCCTAACTATTCTATAGTTTTTAATCATTAAGGTTTATTAACTCAAAGTGGGATTAAAAATATTCAGAATAGTGGACTTTCTCTTTCAAATTCATTGACGTGTTGGAGCAGTATTGGTGTGATCTCTGCTTTGAAGGCCTTTTAGAATTCTGCTGTAATCCATCTGGTCCTTGGCTTTTCTTAGATGGAAGGTCTCTTATTGCTCTTTCTATTTCAATGCTTCATATGGGCCTCCTAAGTTTGTTTTATTCATCTTGGTTTAGTTTTGGCATGTCGATATTTGCTAGGAAAAGATCCATTTCTGCCAAATTCTCAAACTTATTAGAATAAAGGTTTGAGAAGTATTCCAATAAATGTTCTGAATTTTGACTTTTTCTGTGGTAATGTTTCCATTCTAATATATGAGTTTAATTATTTGGATGTGTTCTCTTATTTTGCTGATAAGATTTGCTAGGGGTCTGTCAATTTTGTTAACTTTTCGAAGAACCAACTCTGTTTTGTTGATTCTATTTTTTTATTCTAATTCGTTTAATTCTGATTTAATTTTAATTATTTTTTCTGTCTACTGTATTGGGATTTATCTTGCTGCTCTTTTTCAAGGAGGATCAGATGTCTCATTAAATTGTTGATTTCAGCTATTTTCAATTTGTTGATGTAGGGAATAGAAAGACTTGGAAAAAATTGTATTAAGTAAAGTAAGCCAGGCCCAAAGAAACATAGGTCCCAAGCTTTCCATTATTTGCAGATAAGTCGATGTTAGGTGAAATGAACCCCAATATAAGGACTCAAATGGTTTTTCTTTCTTGCTATTGTTTCTAAAGTATTGATATGATGATTTCTTTGTTGTTTGTATGTCCCTCCCCCACGGTTTAACCCCTGTTTTCACTGTTCTTAATGTTGGTATAATTTGTGGAGAAGGGAAAAAGTAAATTGTTTAAATAGGGGTAAAGGTGGACCCATTGCAACAATGAGTTATACAAGATCTTATATTGAAAAATGAACTTTACAACTTTGTTGCGGGGCAGGGGGAAAGGGGAGGTTGGAGGGGGAGATGGGAAGGAATGGGAAAGGGAAACAAAAGAGGACACAACACTGCTTGATAACAAAGGTACTCATTACCTTGCTCCTGTAATTGTAACCCCTCTGTACGGTATTTGCACCATAAAATATATTCAGAATGATGGAATGTGGCTAGTACTCATTTGATGTGTGTGGACAGATGATCAGAATTCTGATGATTAATAAAAATATATCTGATAATTTCCAGTTGTAGACTACTATGCTAACTGGGAGAAGACATTGTTGATGCCAGGGCTTTGAAAGCTGGTCATGAAGCAGAATATCAGGGGAGAGTATTTGGGAAGGATATAATTTCCAAGGTTCATACGAATTATATTGAACTAGAAAGCTAAGTGATGAATGACTGAGAACCAAATTTTATTTCGTAGCTTGTTTTATGAAGTCCAGGGATTTGAACCTAGGGCCTGAGTGCTGTCCCTTAGTTTCTTTTTTCTCAAGCCTACTACTGTACCAGTTGAACCAAAGCTTCACGTCCATATTTTTGGTGGTTAATTAGGGATCAGTATTTCCAAATTTCCTCTTTGGGATGGCTTCAAACTTGATCCTCAGGTATCAGCCTCTTTAGTAGCTAGCATTCCAGTTATGAGCCACCAGAGCCCGGCTAGAACCACATTTTAAAAGTATTCTCTAAGTGAATCAGATGTGTCTACCTACCATTTGAGCACTTTGGATCCAGTGGGACATCAGATTTAGAATAACATCAGAAATTTTCTTCTTGTAACCCACAGCATCCCATACCTATCTAATTTATTCATATCTTCATTTTTAATCTTTTTTCTTCATTGTACCTTTCTATTTTTACTTCACAAGGAAGCATGTCAGTGCTGTTTACCTTTTCTGAAGCAAGTGACATCCATTCCCATCAATAGGATTGTACTTGCTGATCTTACTGCCTGGAGTACCTGCTTCTAGATAATTGCATAGATGATGGCTCTCAGGTTAACTATCTCAGCCGCAGGAAAGTTGTTGCTACAAATCCACAAATGTCATGTCTGTGATTTGTAGAAATTATCATTATGATTTCTGGTTTCCTTTTCAGCATGGAATTGGTGAGGAGAGAGCCACATTCACTTCTGTTTCTCCAACACATGTAATAGTGTCTGGTCCTTAGTGCTCAGGAGCCTTCCATGTAGATCAGCCTTCTCCAGCTGAATTTATCCTAGCTTCTTTTTAGGACAGCTCTTCAAGCTGAAGTCAGGTGGCTAGCAGCCATTCTTTCTCATTCTTTGTGCCTTTCTGTGTCTCTGAGTCCACTTCAGGGCAAGATCAGTGCCTGACATCTATTTGCTGCTGTGGAAAGGTGGCTATAACATCATAGAAGTTATTACCAATATTTAAGCTTTGTGAGAACACCCATCCCCACCCAATTTCTCCAAGCCAGGTGTCTCCAATGCCCTGGAGTGCATTCCACGATTCGGCAACCAAACTATCACCCACTCCCTACTGCACTGTGTATATTTCCATTTCCTTTAAAAAAATCAGACATATATATATATATATATATATATATATATATATGTAATTATATATAATTTTATGTATCTGTAAGTCTTTGTCCATCTCACTTAAGCCCTTGCATATTTCTATGTATTTGCAGCTTTGGAAGGGAAATAAGGTTGAATTCAACATACTTAGAAACACTTTTGGAGGGAACGCCAACTTTCAATCTAATGTTCTACAGATGGTCATCTTGGTACAGGAACTGAGTAGACCGTCATAGAATAACAGGCTTGTCCTGATTTGTACTGACTTTCCTCTGGGGTTAGGGAGTATGATCACACTGCATATGTGGCTCTGTTACACTGCAGGCTAGGCCTCCTCTCAAAATCTAATGCCATGGGGGTAAGAGAGAATAAAACTCAGAACCCAGCTTCTCAAATCACTAAGATTAGAGTCCTGAGTCTCATGTACTTAATTCAAAGCTGCTTGAGTATATATAATGTAGTGAGTTTCATTATATTTACTTCATAGACGGATATACAAATATCTTTATATATTAATTCATCTATTTATAATGTTATATCTAGAAACATACAAATACATTTTCATATAATTATAATCTGTTATATTACCACTTTCTCCAATAATGGCTTACAGTAATGTTTTGTGAAAAACATTAGTGAAAATGTTAAATGATCTTGTAGTATGAAAAATCATATTCAATCTTATATATCATATAATATACTATATATAATATAAAGAACATAACATGTATTTACATATAACTGATTTAATTATGGTTTTTCCTTCCTGATTTTGTCCATCGATGTAAGCCTTCTTTCTTCTATTGATGATGGCTTTTACTTTCCACACAGGCATTTCCCATGTATTTTGACAAATATTTTCCATCCTAATTAGATTTTTGATATTATTGGAGCCAAATGTTTCTATATTTCCCAAAGCACAATGAATATGTATACAGATTTGAACTCACTGTTGGAAGGGAGTTTCACATACCACTATGAGCATTGTAGCATTTTTCCCAATTGACAGACAGCTTTCTAGGACATCTGATCTCTTAAGTCTAGAGATTTTTTTTTGATGAAAAAATTTTTATTGTGAAAATACTGTACAGAGGGGTTACAATTACATAGGCAAGATAATGAGTACATTTCTTATCAAGCATTGTAACCTCCTCCTTGGTTTCCACTTCCCATTCCTTATCATCCTCCCCCTGTCCTAGAGCTTTTGCAGCCACCTTATCTCCCCATGCAGGCATGCCCTGGCTTCCTTGCCACTCCCTGTGCATTTAACAGTTCCCGTTATATTCAGTAGGCTCTCTTGTACAGCCCCCTGTCACTCTGTGTTTTCCCACACACAGAACACATGTGCATGGTGCGTTAGATTGTAGGTTGAAAAAAAAAAACAAAATTAGGGTTCCGAAGGGAGGTGAAGGATAAACAAAGGAGGAGGCTGCAATGCTTGGTATGAAATGTATGCATTATCTTGCCCATGTAATTGTAACCTTTCTGTACAGTATGTTCACAAATAAAATAAAATTAAAAAAAATTGTATAATATAAACGTTGACATTTTAATAACATTAGAAATATAAATAGAATGAACATCTTACAACAATCAGAAACAAAAAGTAAAATAAAGATTTCCCAGGAAGAGGGGAAGGAATCTCTAAATCTAGAATGGCCTCTAAGTTATCTTCAGGCAGAAATTCTGCCTCAGAGTCCTCAAAGGAATCTCATTAAAGACAGGATTTTCTTCCTTAGTGGAAGGAGGGACAGATATTAATTTCTCAATTGGAAATTTTATCCCCTGCAACAGGACAGATTGGTCTGGATATTCTGTGAGGATAGATTCCCTTTCCTCAACTGAATTTAGATTTTGGACCTCACTTATTGGTTTTCCTGAACATAGACTGGGATCATTACCATTAACACACATTTATTCTTCACACTAAGACCAGTGTTTTTTTGACTGGTTTGGAGGCGATCTAGGTGAATTGTGAACATCAGTGGAAGACATCTTCTTCTTTGGTGGTATGTGCAGGTACACCTGCATCACATATGGGGATCAGAACCAGTGGAATGTCCACAAGACTGAAAACCTGTTTTGGCCTTTCTACAAATTGAAACAACCCTCTATGTTCACATGCTCTCTGGAATCCAGTGATGGCTTCCAATCTCCATCAGTCACTAAGCAACATCTCTGGTGGGTTCTTTACCTGTATTTCAGCAGGAACTCCTCTATGGTAACGCAAACCTGAGAATGGAAATAGGTACAGGAACCTTAGAGTGGACTCTAGAAGTTAAGGTATGACTAAACTTCTATGAAGATCTAATGGGGGAAGCTGTAGAACTTGAGTATGGACTGAATACTGATGAGAGGCTATCTCCTAATGAGTGGCTTCGTCCAATTTCTTTCAAAATGAGAAAAGACATTACCTAGCAGAGAATATCCATAAAAGAACATTTTGCCAAGCTGGGTAATACTAAGGACTCTTGGCCAATCAAGCCCATCCCTAGAGACCCAAGTGTCATCCCTACTAACGAGCTCTGAGACATCTAAACAAGGACTTCTTGCTCTTTCTCTTGGTCTCACGGGTCATGCGTTGCTCGAGTGGGTCCAGAAGAATATGTAAGTGGAAGAGGAGGTCTGAAATCATCAGGCTAGAAGTCCATCCACATAGTGAAGTTGGAACAAACGATTGCTGACAAGGAAAATAAGAGTCTGCCTTCCCCATCCTAAGACTTCTACCATGGACCCTTTCTGTCAGAACTTGCAATTTGGCAGGACTTGCATGTTGGGAAGTGGAAGAGACTCCTGCAAGAAAAATGTTCCTCAAAACCAAAGGATGACATTGCCCCATTTGTTATGAAATGAAAATACTTGGAAAAAATTATATTAAGTGAAGTAAGCCAGGCCCAAAGAAACATAGGTACCACGGTTTCCCTCATTTGTATTAACTAGTATATGTCTGAGACAAGCAGAAAACTTCAGATAAGTTGATGTTAGGCAAAATGAACGCCAAGATAAGGAATCAAATAGTTTTTTTTTCTTGCTATTATTTCTAACATATTTATAAGATGATTTCTTGTTTTTTGTATGTGTCTCCCCCCATGATATAACCTGTCTTTTCACTGTATTTATTGTTGGTATAATATCTGGAGGGAAAGGAAAAAAGAAATTGTTTAATTAGGGATACAGGTGGAACCATTACAACAATGAGTTGTACAAGACGTTGTGTCGAAAAACGGACTTTAAAACTTTCGCATGGGATAACAGGGGTGGGAGAGATGGGAAGGGATGGTAAGTGGAAACAAAAGAGGAGGCAACAATGCTGGATAAGAAATGTACTCATTACCTTGCTCATGTAATTGTAACTCCTCTGTACGGAATTTTCACAAAAGAAGTAGTTTCTCAAATATAATCCTCCAAAACTCTCCCTGTGATAGGCAAAGGTTTTTCCCCACTGGATCTGACTTGCTACACACAATCCTCCCTGTCATCCATGAGAGTCCAAAACCACAACCACATCCACTACTGTGTAATCTGCTATCCACTAAAGTGCCAAGCTTCAAACTCCTGGTGAAAATCACAACTGGTGTACAAAGCTGACTTTGATTCAGAAAACTGAAAGATACTCATTTTTCAAGGACAGAACTTCTCTTCGTGCCAATGTCCACTTACTTTTTCATTTGTTCATCTTCCTCTCAGTTATGGTAGATGGATCTGTACCAATGGGACGAGAGAAGGAAGTTAACTCTATGCTTCTCCTTTTATGAACAGGACATACATGGGACTAGCTAAGTCCCACATGGTAATGTAAACATGACAGACAAAAAGTGGAGATACATCTATAGAGTTTCATGGAAATTCTGTGAAAAGGCTTATATGCACCTGTCCAAATAAATACACAATGGCTTATGCCTGAAATCCTACTAATCAGGAGGGTGAGATCTGAGGATCACAGTTTCAACCCAGTCAGGCCCCAAACTCAAGTTCAAGTATTGTCCTTTCTTTCAATTCCTTAAAAGGCCTCCAAGATAGTGATTTCCTAGGCGAGGGTGGATGTTGGGTGCCACTGGCTCATGCATTTAGTCTTAGCCTTAGCAAACTGTTAAGGCTCCCCTAGCTTCTGAGGAAAATGGAATATTCTGACAGCCCAGTCCTAAGAAATTAGCCAGGGTGTGCACTTCTTTGTCTCAAGCCAAGCTCCTGTGATAAGGCCCCAGTGAAACAGTCTCAGAGAGGTGCCAAGTATTCCAATAATCTGCCAGGGGGTCTCATCAGCTGTGGGTTTGAGGGAGGAACACTTACTTTTTAAACAAAAAAATCCAGCACCTGCTTAATTGTCTCCCACTGTCTATAGTGGTGGAGGAAGTTTCCAACGTAGAAGAGATCACCTTTCTGGTAGGCACGGACCAGGTCCATCACTAGCATTTCCAACAAGCCTGAGTCCAGACTCCATATATTATAAGGAATATACAGGGTCTCGGCTGACTCCTTGTCACATTAAGGTGGTAAAAAGAATGAATCTTTCAAAAATGGAAATGGAAGTACACTTCAAATTGAGTAATTGTAATAGAGTGGATTGAAAACTACACAGTAAATATTTTGTCAGTATATACATATAAAATCACACAAGAAGAATGTTCTAGTATATGCTAGGACGAGATTAAATAGGTTTCCTGTGATGGTTATACCTTACCTGAGTTGCCTTGTGCTTCCCTTGGTTTCTTCTTATAACAAGGGCTGGGACACTGGATTTGTGGTTTGGCACTGATCCAATGTCTGCAGCTTCAAGTGAGGCACTCACACCTCTCATGCCTGAGACCTGAGTTTCTTGAACTTTGAAATCAATTCTTGTTCTTGAGCCACAGGCCAAGTGACTGTCTTGAGCTGACTGTCATTTAACAGTTATCTGGTTCTCAGGACTCTATATTCTATCCATTGTGAGGGAGCTAGTGGCTAGTGTCATCTCTCAGGGCCCAATGATCTAAGCTGCTTGCTTACATAAGACCATCCCAAAGATAAAGTGGAGACTTAAATCTCTCTTCCCACATCACTATATACATATGTGGACATTGTCAAATCCCAACAACCTCAGCTAGGACTAGGAACCGGAATGATTTTAACTCAAGGAGACTTTCCTAGGTCAGATCCATGCCTTATTTGTCACTATTCCTCTCATCCTGCACAAATCATTTTGCCTTTCAGGACCCTCTCAGCCTTCCATGTGCTTCTTGCATGGATTTTTGACATCTACTTTCTAGGACATTGTTAGGGTTTTGAATCCTAATCTTCTGTGCTCCTGAAGCCCCTGTGTGATGTCATCTGGAAAAAAGGCAAGTACTTAGCGGTGGGAAAATAGAACAAGTATTGAAAAACAAACATTACACATACAATCAGACATTTTTACAGGTGTACATTCTTGTAAGATAAAAGAATACTTTTGTAATATTTTATGACAGAGTGGAAGGGGAGAGGGGAAGAGGTCCTGCATTGTCTTCTCATAATTCAGTGATTATTATTATTTTTTTGGGTCCGGTCGTGGGGCCTGAACTCTGGGCCTGGGCACTGTCCCTCAGCTCTTCAGCTCAAGGCTAGCGCTCCACCACTTGAGCCACAGCACCACTTCCGGCTTTTTTTCTTTTTGCTTACGTGGTGCTGAGGAATCAAACCCAGGGCCTCGAGCATGCAAGGCAAGCTCTCTACCACTGAGCCACCTTCCCAGCCCAATTCAGTGATTATTATTTAAAAATACTATAGTTTTAGGAATGTAATATTTAAAGATAAAAACTGTGCTCCTGATCTTTTTATAAGCTAAGCATTTATAAAATATTCCTCACTAAAGTCGTGTTGACTATGTATCAAGAACTATCCTCCTTTTTCAAAATAATCAAGGAAAAAACTTCAAAAATCAGTGAGCTGTTTCCAATCTCTGGATAAGAATTGAAGATACAGCATTGCCTGCGATTTTGTGCATATATAATGCATGTGGGAGTGTCTGTATGTGTGTGAATGTGTGTCTGTGTATATGTGTGTTTTAGGGCTTGAACTCAGGGGTATATGACAATCCCGAGCATTTTTCCCTTGAATTTAGTGCTCTACCAATTGTGCCACAGTTCCACTACAAGCTTTTTGTACTGAATTGGAGAGGAGAGACTCATAAAATTTCCTGTGCAGGCTTTCTGAATTAAATCTCAGGTCTCAGCCTCGTGATTACCTAGAGTTATAATTATGAGCCTCCAGAACCCAGTGATAAATCATTTTTACAGGAGACAGTGGGGTGATAAAGCATTTATACTGGAGCAAGTTTCAGTCCAGCTTCACAACACTCTATATCAAAAAACAGTAACAGTAAAACCTTATATAAAAGTATAATAATAAGATATAATTAGAATAAAATTTAGTGATATAGTCTCCTAGCATAACTTTCAGGAAACCGTGGTCTTAATGACTTAGCATCACAAAATCAAACAAAATGAGATAATTTTAGTAGCCTATAATTTTTTAATTCCATCTTATAATAATTTCAAAACATTAAAAGCAAAAGGAAAAACATTCATATTTATAAGGAGAATGAAAAGAAGATAAAAGATGGCAGATTATGAAATGGAAAATTCTACATTGCAGGAAAATTTTTGTCTGGTATTGTCATGATGAATATATGATAGTGTTCTTCAGAGCATCAATACATAAATATATATTTACTACACGTAGTCAAGCTTGTCCCTATCTCTATCAACTTCCAATCCTCTAGTACATATTATCAATGTACTCATGTTTATGGTATATTCCAAAATAACTACCAGAGTCAGGAGGTTACCAATGTACATTAGCATTCAATGTTTTAATAGACAAACGTGCTAATTTTTTATATTTGTCTGGTTACTCTATATACTAAACGAGTAGTATGTTATCATTGTACTCCCTAAGTATGTACAAACACTACTTCAAAGTGAAACAGAATACAACCAGATTGTTGAAGGCATATGCTTGTAAAGCTAGCTATTTGGGACATCAGTTCAAGACTAGTGTAGTTTTACCTGCAATGATCCTCAATCTGACTATGTGTGATGGAATACATCTATCATCCAAGGTCCATGGGGAGGCTGACAGCAGGAGGATTTCAATTTCATGCCATTCTAGGCAAGAATTTCCACATGGCTTCATCTCAACCAAAGGTTCAACATTGCATAGCACCTATCAACCCCACCTTGGGGAAAATAAACATAACAGCGTTGTAGACTCAGAAATAAACAATATTAAATCATGTCAATACAAACCATCATAAACAACACACATTTAGTGTTGTTTCTAATACCCATAATCCTAAATATTGGTAGGATTATATATGTGAGCCAGAGGCACTAAGCAGTTCATGATTTTAAAAATGACAATTTGAAGCCAGGTGCCAGTGGCTCATGCCTGTTATCCCAGATACTGATGAGGCTGAGATCTGAGGATTACTGTTCAAAGCCAGCCCAGTAAGAAAAGTCCCCACAAAACTCTTATCTACAATTAACAACTCAAAAATGAGAAGTGGCTCTGTGAGTCAAGTGGTAGAATGCTAACTAATTTGAGCACAGAGTCTCAGTGAGAGTGCCCAGGCCCTGAGTACAAGCTCCACCACCAATAAAAGTAAACAAACATTTAAATATCTGAATTCATTGTGAATTAATCAAATGACACTGTGGTATACAATTCTACAGACGACTACAAATTTCATTATATTTGTAGTTAGAACAGTAGCAACACTTCAATAAAGGACACTTTTTCAGAAACTAGGACAGATGGGTCTCTAAATAGAAGAAATTGCTGGACTCATATCTACTACTTTTTGGTTGGTTTTTGTTTTGTTTTATGAACAGGATGAGAAAACATCTCTGCCAATGCCCATTTGGATACGTATAACATCATTCACAGGCCATTCAGAATTAACAATAAAGACAGACAGGACACAGTCAACTGGCAATAAATTTACATGTCTCTATGCCATGTACCAAATGATTTTGTTTATCTTATATGTCCCTATGGCCCATAATTTCCTATTCTTGCCTTCCTCAAAATACAAACATGTTCCACCAATTCAGATTTGAGCCAGGCAATGTGTAGTATTGTCGAGGAAAATTGTGACACAACAGGAAGCATGAAACCAAAATTTTAGTAGGTGTACACTGGAGGCTCAGGCCTATAATCCTAGCTTCTCAGGAGGCTGATGATCACAGTTCAAAGCCAGCTGGAATGAGAAAGTTTGTGAGACTCTTCTCTCCAATTAACAACCAAAAAGCCATCAAGGGAGCTGGGGCTCAAGAGGTAGAGTAGCCTGGATTACAAAAACTCAGGGGCAGCACCCAAGCCCTGAGATCAATCTGAAGGTCATGCACATAAACAAAA